>NC_139800.1:58653435-59853435 GCF_965231275.1 Zosterops lateralis | reverse complement strand
AAATGATATAGCAGAAGAATGAGAAAAAATCCCTGTTACGACCCCAGTGCAATCTACAAAGTGTGTGAATATGTATACTTACTAAACTTCTTCATGGCACAGTTTTTATTTCAGTATACTGAGCCAGAAAATGCATCAATGCAGTTATACAAAATGTATAACTTTATCCAAAACACACATAAGAAATTTTAGAAATTATAAATATAACCATAAAGGTTGGTTAGAGCGAATGAACTGGTATGATCATTTAAAACTGAAACAAATTTCATTCATGTTCTTGAGTAATCACATTTAAAAAACTATAGCCCAGGCTAGTAGTCTTAGTTATATGGTGTGTGGTTAACAATTTGAAATAATATAAATTTACATTCAAAATGTGTATCAAATGGAAAATAGTTTTCCAGTTTACTCTTTAAACATGATTAAATGATCACCAAGCTACATAAATGAAGTGAACTTCCTATAATTATAGCTATATCCTTGGTAGGTAGAAATCTGTATATTTTCACAAGAAATCTGCATATTTTCACCACTAGGATCTGGTGTTTCTATTTTATTGTTGATGCTGCCATAAAAAAGATTATGTATAGGATAGAAAGAGAAGAATGTTCTACATTTCCTGTAATATTGGCATACAAGTTGGACTAATATTTTTGTGGGTTTTCCAAAAATTGTTATCGACAAAGCAAAATGAGAATCTATTTTCAATACATGTTCCAGTATTTAAATGATCAAGAACCTTGCATTCAGTTCAGTTATGCTTCCAGTAGATAGTGTCACAGGCTCCAGTAGATAGTGTCACAGGCTTAGTATTACACTCAGTGGTAACCTGCAAAATAGTTGTCTAGAAAGCATCCTTGTGAGTGCTCTCTTTTATGGAATTTCATGTTTTTAAAAATTGCATAAGGGGTGATGCAGCGATGATAGGCATAATGCAAATCATTATGATAGAAAAAAAGCAAGCAATAGAAAAACTACTATTTTTGCATAACATTCTTAATGCTATTAGGATTATTTCCCTGTTTCTACTCATGTAGTAATACACATAGCTGAGGGTGCAAGGATTTCTCAATGGACGCAGAGTGTGTTTTTAATTTAAATTTTTTCTTGTCAATAAATAACAGTAAGAAACAATATACCATGCAACAAAGAGGCATGACAAAAAAGAAAGACATTCTGCTATGGTTTTAGGAGCAGTACTTGTCATGTATTACCATTGTCCACCATCTAGACAAATGGTGATTTTCTTGAGCTACTTTTTATTACAAGTCTCTAAAAGTCACCACTGTAAAACAGTAGCACTCTGTTCTACCACATTTCTATGTATATGATTACAGGCAAACCTGTCATGAGACCATCACTTATTTGACTACTCCAACAGGATACGGAGTAATACTTCTACAGATATCTGATAAAAACTAATTTTGAGAATAGTCAGGAAGAAAGTATTTGTTCACTCCTTTTGCTTTACCATTTTCCAAATGTGATCAGAAAGAGGAAGTTATTCCACTAATGGATCAGAAGATTGCTCTATAAATTAAATACCATTCTAAAAATACAGCTCCCATGCTGATAGGTATAAATTCAAAATACAATGTGGATATATCAAGAAGGCCTCTTTAAAATCACAAGGAATCTAAAGATGCATAGACTTGTGAGATTTTGATGATGGCAATTTATGAGAGAAAGAATCACCAGCATTCTATTTTCCTGTGTTGGTCTACATCCTATTCTTACATGCAGAATAGTTAAATAAATACCCGCTATTATCGTCTTCACAAAGACCATTTTGAATATATCATGATCAAAACTAAAGCTAAAATACAAGCTTTCTACTGAAAAAGTGAACATACGGCACATTCAGTTTCAAAGTGTACTCCAAATTTTGAATAATTTTCTTGAATGTAATAATTGCCAGTACTAAATGCAACCCATCGGTTTCAATTTCGAAGGAGAGCATGGAGGAGAATCTTTCAATATGAATTCCAAAACCTAAAAATATTGGGAGGATTTTAAAAATGTTATGTTTGTCCTTAATGTACAATTCAGTAATTATCATCTCCCAAGAGATACATGAACTTTATTTGAGGCAACAGATGCAAGGTAAAGAAATTGCAAGTGAAGGGCAGAAGCTTAAAAACAGTCTAATACATGGAGTATAAAAAAAAGGACTCAGAAGCCCCAAATGTAAATTTTAAATGGAACTGCAAACTTCTTTTTTTTTTTGGTGCAAGTCTGTTATGAAATTTTCGAGTAGTACGAAACTATCAACTTTACTAAAACCTTAAATTTGTGCTAGAATGTAATAAAAAAATAAAAAACTTACTTAGGGCAACATCTAAAAGGGGAATTTAGGTTTTACTTTGCTGTGTACTGGTGTCTACCAGAATCCACATCCCCAGATTAAATCTATAAATTGTTTATGAACACTGGTTGAATTTTTATGGCACAAATTCAAGAATTGTGAAACCTGCTTGGAAAGACTTCCTACTCTTAACATAGAGCAGTTAATGGTAAAATCTGTCATCCATTGGTTATAGAATATTCTAGGAGAAAGGTGTTCCTAATTTCCAAATGTGAGGCAGTTACATTTTTGTATAGGTAATGAAATAGTCATCGAATGACGGACTGTAATTGAGTCATATTTAACTGGAATGCCATAGTTTCTTGCCTATTGAGTTAGTCTCTTATTCTCTTTTATCTCTCTTACTAAAAAATGCAAGCCTTTCTGTTTCTAGTCTGTAATATAGCCTTAAACTAGTTTAAACAACCAGTTCCATGCCATCTTTGCTATTGCATTGTCTGAAAAGTTTGATTTTACTTTATAAAATAAAATGTATAAGAAAAAAGTTCTTTTGATTTTACCTTTATGCAAGTGCATTCATCTAAATACATAAAACTAGATTATAAATACATCTGTGACTTTCATAATTTTTAGTGACCTTATAATTTTTAGTGACCTCATTCTTTCATTTGAGTTTACTTTTGAACAGATACATACTATGCCTAATGAAGCTCTGAAATCTAGGATAAGAGTTAGAAACATGAAGAGGTGTTTGAATATGATGACAGTGAGCATACTGTAAGTGACTAATGAATTGATTATGGGTTGGCTGAGACAGGAAGTACAGCTCCAGGGTGTGATAAATCTCTCAGTCTACCTAAGAGTGTTTAATAAATCTGTATGAGAAAAAGTAGTTCAAAAATAACCATTTTTTGCATATTCTCTCTCATCTTCACACCCAGAGTTTGGGTGGTCCTTTAGGAAAGACCTTGTGGCCTAGCATGCATGACTCTTCAGCCAGTTTCTTGTATAGTTAATGTGCCTGTTGAATATGTGGGTGTGAGTCGAAAGCTGATTTCTGGACCCCATTATTATGCTTGAATTAATGAAGAAGAGTAAGAACTCTGGCTAAAAAGTTGTGTAGATCTTGACTAGTCTTGTGTAGGTCTTGACTAGTATTTATCCAAGAGCTTGAAGCTGCTCATAAGTTATAAAAACATGCTGCTTTTTCCTTTTCTTTTACTAAAATTCAGAAGTTCTGATCTCACAAATATGAAGACAACTTACATCCAAATATAATAATATATTTATTTAAGAGTATTTAAGATGTAAGTAAATACATGACACTATGTTCTTGGCTCATGTATTCCAGCATAACTTCACTGACTTGATGACCTACTAAAAACTGCTTAATATACAGAATTCATGCTGTTAATTAACATCCACCTCTTTTTCTCAGTTCTGCTCTGACTCTTTTTCCAGATTCTTTAGAAAAAAAGGTACCATTTGAATAGAACATTTCAAAAGAAGCTCTTCTTATCCTCTCTTCTGGACCACCCTGGGAAGAATGTATAAAGATTTACCACTTCTTTGATCAAGAATGTTATAAGCAGACTTAAACAGTTTTGAAAGTCCCTCTTGGGGTTTAAAGGGTGTACACGTGTGCTTGCCATTCACACATCCTGAAGTGAGATGGAATGTGAAGGTACATTTTATGTTTTCCTAGAGCTGTTCTCAGATTAGGAGAGTGTACCTCAGCTTCTGTCTACTAGATGTTAATTGTGTTACGTAACAATCCGTATGGGTTTTATAAAGTCCAAATCATTCCATTTTTCTAATGTGACTCTGAAGTACTTTCAGAGTACCAAATAATCACTGTAGATGGAATATATACAGGCTGAGACTGCTGGCTTCATGACACTTCCAGGAGCTCCAGATTACTTGAGGTGCTCAGACCATTAGGTGTTGTATGAGTCTTTACTCAGCTGGCAGTCCAGTTTTATTCCTGATATATAAGACAAAACTGTGTGTAAAACATCAGAGCAAAATTTAGAAGTTTGTCCTTGTTATTGGAACACTATTTTCATAAAAAAGGCAGGAAGACAGGCAGGGAGGAAGGGAGGAAAGAAGGAAGGCAGGCAGGCAGGAAGGAAGGAAGGAAGGAAGGAAGGAAGGAAGGAAGGAAGGAAGGAAGGAAGGAAGGAAGGAAGGAAGGAAGGAAGGAAGGAAGGAGCGATCTTATTTGGTCTTACCCTCAAGTATTTGGTCTGTCTTCAATTAACCAAAAGGGAAACAATGTAAATTACTTAACAGCTGAAGTAAAAGATTTTACAGATTCATCAGAATTTGTAAATTTTTTCCTGAGAACAGGCATGCAGTTCTGATGCCATGATGAGTCAATACCTGGAAAGTGCTTTTTACTGTTACTGAAGATCAAGTTCTTTTATGTGAGAATACATATTTGCCACCATTTGAGGTGGTAGTTCTGTAGTGACGACTGTAAGTCATTGATTCTTTTTAGAGCCATCTTGGGTTCTCGATCCATACGTTCAAGTGAAACTTGAGAAGATGCAAGCAGCAATAGCAAAGCCAACTCAGTCACTCTTTATGCTAATTCAAGTTGTCAGATGCCCTAGTCCTGTAATGCTAGAGTACTAGCAGGTTATTTGTTTAGTATTGATTTTAGGTATAATGCTACTTTTGTCTGAGAGCATAGCGAAGCAGAGGAAGGATATTCTAACATCAATGATGGGAGCTTGGATTTGGGCAGTGTGGAATTAACTCTTCCAGAACCCCTTTTAGATGACTGTGAGGATTTCTCCTTGCTCATGCATCAATTCCCTGTCTGTAGAATGAGATGGTATTTCTCTGAGGCTGATTTTGTGTGACCCAGGCACTGTGGTAACGGTGTCCATGTGAGTACCATAGGGAGTAAACAAGGCAATGGAGACTATAAATATGTAGTGGCTTTTAGAGAGTTACAGTCTAAAGCAAAGCAAGAGATAACTTCACTTTTGCTAGAAATCCATTTTAATTAAAGTTTAGAACTTTCTACTTCTTTCTGTCCATTTTTCTTCTACTTCTTTAGTAGTTGTGCCAAGGTATCCATGTGTGTTTCTTCCACTGTCATCTGGCTCATTCCCAGCAGATGCACACAATCTGTTTTGCTGTCATTGACAAGGCTCAGTTTATGAAAAAAATGTGGCAGAACATGCTGCTGTAGTCACTTATACAAGATTCTCTTTTCTAAGTAACTGAGAAGAAATTCATTCTTTTTATTTTTTTTACATATTGTTCAATCTTCAATCATAGGGTTTTATCCAGGCTACTTTGCATTGGGTTAAACAAGGTGTTTGTTTAATATTTTAGCTTTCTTTTTTAATTCTTACTCTGTAAAATTAAAATTTGCCAAAAATATGTATATAGAAATCACCACAGAATGTGGATAGATCTCAATTTCAAGCAGCGGCAGTAATTCTGGCAATTATGTAGTTTTCCCAACTATTTTAGACAATATTATAATGTTTCTTTTAGATTTTATAATATAAATACAAATTTTTGAATTTATAAATAGTCCTGATCATCCAAAGACGTGCACTCTTAAGTATCCTGAATAAATATGGATTATACAAAAGGATTTTTTATAAGGGAATAATGTGTTCCTTCTCATGCAAAGTTCTAGTCAGTAAGAGGCTGAGTAGAAACAAATCAAAAAATGAAAATTTTTACTTCATTGCCTACAGAATAACACTCTAAACCTTTATTTTATCACTTATTATGATATTTTGGTAACAGGTCCTAACACAGATTAGGGCCTATTGTGCGTGGTGCTTTGCAAAAAGGCATTAATGAACAGTTCCAGCTTTGGCCTTAACAGCATGAACAAACAGGATAGTAAAAAAGAAGGTAGACTGAAAGAAATTAAGATTTTTTTACTATTGTGAATGTCTTACCCTTCTTCTCCGTGTTAAATAGGAGGACTTGGTGTAAGTAATTAAATTTTATGGAAGGTATCTAACCAGAAAAATACTGTTTATTAGATGATGTTGATTAGGTGATTGTCTTCACCAAAGAAAAAAATAATCAACAGCTCAAATTTTGTGTTCTTTCTTTGCTGCTTTCTATCCCAGTCTCTATCCCAGTGAAGGCAGGGATGACAACAGCCATTTCCACACTGGTCTACTAAGGTTACAGCCTAAGCCATTAAAACCTGCTAATATTAAATATGTATGGGCATTCAACATGTTTATTAAAAAACAGAATTTGTTTTACCATCTGATATTGCCTGTAATCCTTTTATTTTGATCTAAATTTTCTCTTTGAATTGTACTTTGTTCTGATGGGTTGACAGCTCTGGCTTCTTTTTTTTTTTTTTTTATTCTACAACTAAAAGAAAAAAATCTTCAACAGCTAGAATCTCCATTAATTGTGCAAATTGAAAACTAGTTTAGTGAGCCTTGTGTCTTGTTCTGGCTTTGAAATATCTGCATATATACATTAACATAAACTAAATAAACTAAATTTTGAACAATATTTTTAGAATGTATTTTTAAACACAAGTTCATTTGGGAAATGCTTATAACTCTGAATTTACATTGTTGTCCTTCACATAGTTGCAGATTTTTCACCATTGATAGATTATTATGCTAAAAAGGCTGTCTGGAAATAAGCGACAGTGGTAGACTGACATGTTAACTAGGCTTCTGGTTTTTCTGTATAATTGTTTCTTATGATCATGTACATATATTTATACATATGTACATATATGTGTGTGTATGTGTTTTTTATAAATATATATGGCTTTCGAACTATGATTGCACGCTGCTGGGTGTGGCTTAAATTGTAAATAACACTGTCAAAATGTCTCTTCACAGTCAGACCTCAAAAAAATCAGTCCATGAACACGTGGTGGTTTTTCTCCATATATATACAGTTACTATATAAAATTAAAGTCTTTCTTCCATTGTTCTAAACTTAAAATCCTCTGTATTATGGGGTTAGAAATACAGTATTTTTTAGTGAATTGTTTGTATGTGCCTTTATATATCTCGGTGTATTCCGGTATCAAAAAAAAAAAAAAAAAAAAAGTTAGAATACCAAACATAATTTCTCTTGATTTTATAGACAGGTTGAATTAAAAGATGACTGTACCCCTAGTTTTCCATTATAATATTTTTATTTGCTTGTATGTTTTCTGAGGGGAGTATTTTGGTATTTCGGGGAGGTCTATTACAAGCTAGACCTTCAAGGTTTCTGGAAATAATGTCGACTTTTTAATTAGTCCTAAAATTACTTTAGGATGGTATTTGTTAATGTAGGCATTTCTAGGAGACAAGCATCAGTGTATCAGTTATCACATATAATATAAAAAGCAGACAGAGAAAATAGGGTCCTCAGATGATTTCTTTTACTACCTCTATGCATTGATTGCTAGGCTCAGTTTAACTCCAAAAATATTGTTATGACTCAGCTATTACCCTTTTAAGACCAAGATTACAGCACACCTATTAGTTGTTACGGGCAGCAAGAAGTGAAAGGGATAATTTAATAAATTTCTAAAATACTAGAAATTATATCCTTATATTGAGAATTGACGCTTCTCCAAAGTGTCAGGAAAGATGGCATAGACCAAATGAGTATAGAATGTAACAGTTTATGTCACCTGTCAACCTTGATTTGTTTTAAAGCACTCTGTTTTAAATTTAAGCATATAATAAACTGCAGCTTAGCATAGCAATATATTGCTTTTAGTTCTAAATACTAAACATCAGAATCCCAAAACCATTTGCCTGGTATTTCATTATCCTACTTGGAATTTGACATGGTAAAAAAGATTAAATTTATACACATCCAGACTGGACAAAATAGATGATAAATTCCAAAGCTGAAGACTTTCTGTACAGAACTCTATTAACCTTGAGCATTTTCAGATTCTGTTTCAGACTTCAGTGCTGTAGAAATTTAACAAGTAAGAGCATACAAAGTAAAGAGGGTTTTTCAGGGTTTTTTTCATTTTACGTAGCTGATAACTCTCCATGAGAAAGCAAAGAAACACAAAAAAATCATAAGAGAATTGGTCAAATAATTGGCAGAAAAGCAGTAGGCTGAGCTGCTTTTTCGGAGATGCTGAAGATTTTAATTTACATAAAATAGAATACTTAGTTTTGTATTCCATTTGTTTTCATCACTACTGAAAAGGGACTAGTATTTTCAGTCTCTCAGGGATGTTTCAGGGATAAACATTGATACTGAAGTGATACTATGCAGATATCTGTGTATCTTCAGATAAGCCAATATATAGAATAGGTCAGTAAATCCTGTATACATTTCCATCTTACACTTCAACAGTAACATAAATGACTTGAAGATATCATTAAAGGTATCAGTTGTGTGTATGATTATACACTGGGAAATTAAAGTATAATTAATATTATAAGATACATTTTCTTGCTCTTAAGGAAGTAGAACAGTTGAGGCTTTTTCCCATGAAAATATTTTCCAGTGTCTTGCCAGTAGCATGTTTCCAGTGGGAGAATCACTCTCTCTGGTTGGCTGAAGCAGATTTTTTCCCTGTATCAGGCTAGATGTGGACTTTTCATGAGCAGAAACAACCTATTTTTGTGATGTGAGCTGGCCTCAAAAATGTATTATTCATAGAGCATGGTTCTTCACCAGTAATGATAGCTTGAGCTAGTACTGCCCCTGGTGAAAGCACTGTTTGTGTGGGGAATTTTTTTCTTTATAAAAATACACATATCCTTTTTTTAATCTGTTTGCCTCCAGATGCAGGACAAACACATTACTCAAGAAAAAATTATACTTATCCCCAGTCTAAGAGAGAAGGGGACTGTCTGGATGGAGACAGAACTGACCACTGACTCTTACACGGCACACAGAATTGCTGTGGTGTGCAGTCATGCTACATCTGCCTAAATCTCAGAAGTTATGTGCATTTATGCAGTGCATAAGATACCTTACAAATTATTAATTTTGAATCCCATCACAATATTGAACATAAAAAAAATATGTACAAAAATCAGTTATTTGGTCAATTCTATTATGGCCTCTGTCTCTGTTACAATTTTCTCTTGGCAAAAATATCAACCGTATTTTAATTATAAAGTTATTATTTTGAAGAAAAATACTGTAAATTTGAGTGTGCTTTTTTGTGTTATTCAGAAAATTTAAGCCCGTTGACAGTGTTAATATGACTGAGGAGAAAGCAGCTCTTTGGTTGTAACACTTCTAAATTATCTTGTATTGAGCGTAATTGACAAAGCTATTAATACTGTTGGGTTTTTTTTGTTTTTTTTTTTTAATTGGAAATATCATTAAGCTTTCAAATACACGGTCTCCATAACTGTTCCATTTTTTTATTTCTGTTATCTAAAAATGTAAAAATAAGAATATAAAGATCTTTGTTGTTTTGAAGGTCTTATAATTCCATTTTAGTTTGTTTGAAAACATAAGTGTGAAAATATGAAATGTAAGTAGGTGAAAATATAATGTATATTATATCTTTCTGATTGCGTACATTTGATGTGATGGAACAAAACCTCTCTCTTCAGTATGTTATTAGAAATACCAATTTCAATTACAATCCACTGTATAACTCTACTTTCATTATGTTTCTATGATAAGTCAGCAGTAAGACATAGAACTCTGATTCTGAAAAAAAAATTCAAGCCAAGAAATCTCTTATTCAAATGCTCAGTTAAATAATTTGCATACCAGTTAGAATCAAGCCTATACCAGATGCACTGGGCAATTCAAGCACTGAAGGATTCTGTTGAATGAGAAGACCCAGGGAATTTCTGAAGCTAAGAAGAGAAACTGTTGCAAGAAGGTAAAGCAGATAAGGAACATGCAATCTCTTGTCAACAGGATCACTTTCAAATCTACAATATTTCCTTTATTTTTATAATGTTTATCTATATATGGCATACAAGGCAGAGAATTTTTCTTCTCTTCCTATAACCAGAAGCTGGGTTATGGACAGAAATATTCTAAATCTTAAAATAATGTATATTATTTTATAATAATATATAATTTGGATATTTTTAAAAAAGAAGGCTAAGCAGCAAGTTTTTATCATCAAAAATATTTTGTCCGCTACAGCTTTCAGTCAGACCTTCTGCACACAGTAGCTTCTCAGAAAGCCAAGACACTGTAGCTATTTCAGCATTATATTAAGCTAATATTTTCTTTCCCTAAATACCCACTGTTACATAATAACATTGAAACATGGTCAACTTGTTTATACAAACTTATCTGAGAAATCTCTTCCTTTAAGCAGTAAGGCCAGGTGACTGTGGAAGGTCTTTTGCTGAGTAAAGAGAGTTTGTCTGGTTTTGGTTTCGTTCCCTATGTTGCTTAATAAAAAAAATATATGAGCAGATTTGTGCAGTTTCTATTCTGAATTGAAGTGTACAAAGACATTCTATGAAAGCCATTTCTCTTCCTAAAACTGGACTAGTGGTACAGGCTTAGTTGCACAAGGAAACTTGTGCTACTATCTCCTTAAGCTTCTTCCATTTACTGAAGTCTTGCTAGCACAAGAGAAACTCTTTTCCATGTCAGAATGTTCACCAAACATGTTCTATTTTCTGGCATCTTTAAGTGTGAAATTTTCACATTGCACATTACAGAAAACTTTAGATTCTAAAATCTCAGACCAGAAAGTTTTTTCCCGTCTGCATGAAGCAATGACAAAGGTACCTGTTATGAAAGTATAATTTTGTAGCTTGTACAAAAGCACAAAAGCTGATCTAAATGAGGTTTCAGGGATACAGTAATCTGTGTATATTGTGTGGCTGTGATAAGATAAAAGACCAAATTTTTAGTAGAAGACCTGAATTCTTTTCCCATCTGTTTCTGTAGACCTGCTTCCTAACTCCAAAAATTCCATTTGAAAATTTCTACTTTTGCTGCAAAACTTCACCAGTGTCTATAGGTCATAAGTGAAAAGGAGGGAAAGAAAATTTTATTATATACATTATTTTATAATCAGTGTACTATTTTCAGAAGCTTCCAAAAAAATAACACTTGTCATTTGAGAGCTGCAGCTGTTAGTCTGTTGAGACATAGAGGGGATGGGGCAGATATTGAATTATTCATGAAGGCTATTGCTATAGCTGACAGAAGTTCATCAGCTAATTCTCCCACTCCATTATGAACTTTCTTTCAAATTCAGTCAGGCTACAGGAGTACAAGCTGTTACTTTTAATAATCATGCTACCAGAAGTTTTATAAACTGTATATATCACATGAGCTTTCTCTTTTAAGAAAGTTACGTACTATTCGTTGGGAGCTGATAAGTGCTTAATTTTTAATACTTTTAATACTAATTTTAACACTTTTAGTACTAATAGTTCATGAAAAATGTGAATAATCTGATATGCTGTCAAAATGCAACTTTTACAAAAATGTTTTAAAAATGCATGTAACCATTATTTACCTTAATTCAGTTTGATGAACCAAAGTCCGTAATATTTTAATTTATATTATTTTCATTTTATATATTTATTTATATTTAAGTTTTTCATGGTTTACAACACAAGGAGGTTTTGTGTGCTCTTACTTACAACATATTTTTCAGTTTATAGACCAATTCAATATGTGTATATGCAAAAAAATCTTAATTTGCCCAAGCACAAGGAAATAAGTACTTTATATTCCAAATGCTAATTCTTTTGCTTGCATGAAGGATTTGAAGTAGATGATCTCCAGAGGCCCTTTCCAACCTTAAGTATTCTGGGATTCTGGACGAAGCCAACAATTTTGTGGTGGAGGCTGTCAGAGTAATGATAAAATGCTGACATTCAAGGTTAGTTTGGCTGACACCAAAATCATGTCATGAAGTGAGTGCTCATGGTGGTTATTGCAGGAATGTTAAATAGCAAAGACTTTGTCCCAGTCTGAGTGATAAGGAGCTGGGTGACTCTCGCACAAGAGATTCCACAAATAAAGCTTTTCTTTTCACATAGGTAGTGTTGTCAGCTATCTCTGCTTTGGCCACAGCAAAAACAAATCTTTCCAGCATGTGTTTGACTTCTTCAGGAGATTTCTCTCTCTTTTTACGCATCACTCCAGTCTGATTCGGGGATTTGAGAGCAATAAGAAATTGTCGTAAAAATTACTTATCCAGTTCATCCCCCTCTTCTCTGTGGAGATTTCTGCAGTGCATGAGATTGAAAAATGTCTGTTAAGTGGTATGCTTGATGCATACCCAGTGCCCTTATTTATCCTGTGATGACCTAATAGCAGGAGCAGTACATGCCCTTTTGATAGAGAGGATTATTGTAATTTCCTCCTAGAAAGGCTTCCAGCAGCTCAGCTCTGTCACTTGCAGCCTGTTCAGAATGGAGTGACACACTCCCATCCTGTCCTGAGCAAGTACAATCCTCTGCCTTGTACCTTCACTCATTTACTTTATCTGCTCTGAAGGAGCTGTTTGCTTTTAAAGTTTGCTGTTTTAGTTTTGAAATCCTTAATGGTTCAGAAAATGGCTATTTTCAAAAACTCCTCCACAAATATCATCTTGACAGATATCACCACCCCCACAGCACATTTTAGGAATCTCAGCATCACATCTTAGGTTGGCAAGTTATGTCCTTTGCTGTGATAGGCCTTCAGGTAAGGAACTCCCCCAGGAAACCTGTCTTGAACCATATATCATTATCAGAAAATATGAAAATTAAATATACATTCTTGGCCAGTTTTTCTTTAATCTTTTTTATTATTGTTCAGTGTAATTTCTATTAGGACTATATTTATTCCAGTTCCTCTCAATAATTCTTGGAGTCGTTTTGTCGAATTTTCTTTTTCTCTTATTTCCCTTAAAATTTTATTTTTACCTAAGCATACTACTGATTTAGTTATGGATAGTGACTTTTTGATGGTATTTCATGTTTCATGTCAAGAGCATGAACTCTTTTGTGTTAACTTAAACAGTACGTCAACATAATCGTTTACTAAATAATACACAGACCATTTACATTTAATGCATTTCTAAACTGTATTGAATCTTTGTTCCTCTACTTTACAAGGAATTATCCCTTTCATCTTCCTATTATGCATTGTAAGTCACTAGGCTTCAGCTGTACAAAGCTGTAGACAGAAAGAAATCCTCTTGTCTGCTTGTCTTGCTGTCCATCGTGTTACTTCTAATACTTTTTTTGTAATCATGGTGAGATGTTTACAGCCATGTTAGTATGGTGCTTAATTTTCCTCATTGATGATGAAATAAAAAGGTTGTGCTTGAAGAAGCTTAGACTAGATGCCAAAGGTAATGGCTTCTAGTGAGGTCAAATGAATTCTGCATTCGTGAGCATTCATGAAGTACTTTGTACAAGACAATCTATTTTCTTCTGTTCCATGTCTGAAATCTCAGTCTAATAATTTATAGTTAATAATAATTTATAACCTGAATTGAGTTGTGGAATTTGTTAGGACACTTTTTACCAAGTTGCTCTAAATTCTGTTCCATCCCTTTCACCTGAATACAGTACCGTATTTATATGCATCAAACTTAAATCCATCAAAGGTTTATTGACTGCATGAAGGATTTGGTTTTTTGCCTCTCACATACAACTGATCAGGATACAGTAACAGCATCTGTGATTTTATTCATATTAACCATTGCATATGTAATTAATCTAAGGTATTAGGGAAGTTCTGCAGGCCTCAGCAAACTATTCAAGTGTTTCAAATTAGGCATATACATTCATGCCTGTAGGTTTGGGGCTACATGCCGTAGTACTGCAAAGACTTAAGAATTTGTTCAAGTTTACTATTTTCGGATGTTGTACCAATGTCACAATTATTTTCATCGTGTCAAATGCTGGCCCACTAAGACTTTGTCTGTTTGATGTGATGGTGTCCTATTAAATAATTTTAAATCGTTTGAATTTTACACTATCTCATGGGTGCAAGTTACTTAAATAATCTGATTTATCACAATTCAGAATGTTTTCTAGACTGTATTATTACAAAATGAAAGCTAGTTTGAAGTGGGAAAAAATGGTTGGTGGGTGGTTCCTTCTTGTTACATCAAATTTTACAAATTAGTTATTTTCAGAAAAAAAAAAAGGAAGTGGTGGAAGTTGACAACCATATCTGAATTAACTTCATTACATTTAGATCTCCCTAAATTTTATTTCAGTGCAAACTCTTTGTTCTGTAAGATTAGCAAATTGATGACTTTTTAAATTTTTTGGCTTGTTATTTTTAGTAGTCTTCCAATGGATTACGGTCAATGTCAATGCCAAGGAACCTTTTAGCCCAAATAACTCTTGAAACAATCTAAAAGTATTATATATTATTAAGCTGGGAATTTACAAAACCTTATTACTGGATAGTCTTCAGGGTAACCTACTCTTAATCATTAAGCCTTGAATCACAATCTCAGCAGAATGTAGTGGTTTTAATAGCACTATGAGCAAATTTTATTGTCGCATCATGGAATACCATGCATTCTTTTGCTTGTGATTGATTCTCCCTAGATACAAAATGGTAAAAGAGATGTGTTAATCTATTTTTATTCAAAGTACAGAAATAGCTCTGCTATAGTTCAGGGATTGAATAACCAGTATTAACATACTACTTGTTCTTAGTCATTCTGTACCTGATGCTCACAAGTGAGAATGTTAATCAATTTCTGGGAAAGATATAGAGCACATTTTACAGGTCATTGCTAAATATTACATTCTTCTGTTTGTGTTCCCTAAAACACGGCTGAAAATCAAAAATATAAAACTAGTACATTCAATTATAGATAGTTTCAGTGCTGATTACAACCTCGTTCTAGAAGAAAACTCACACTGAGATGGCTCATGCTTTAAGAATTACAATATTTTATATTATTTTTCCCTCTTGTTTGGATACTTAGGTCAATTTTCTGGGATTTATGTCCTACATATGTATGAATTTATACAACTAAGAAAGAAGTGCATCAGAATGCAAAATTAATCTCAAACTTGAGGGAAACTGTTATTCGATTACCTGTTTTTCAGCATGCAGCTAGAAACTAGCCGTTAGGCAGTACAGAAAAGAGAAAAAGAAAGCTTATCTTGCTTGTCTGGTGTTTACCAGTCTGTGACTGATAACCCAGGCTGACCCTGACCTTGGCAGCATTGCACAAATAATCTTTATGAGAGGATGAATTTTAGGAATTTCTCTAATATATTAGACACAAAAAAATTTCCATTCTTTTAACAAACAAATATATCTTTTTCTTTTTTCTTTTTATCTTGAACAAATGTATTTGGACGAGCATCTGTCCAGGACTTTTAATTCTCCATTTGTCATTCAATCTCATCCTCATTGTAGTACCCTGGCACTTGATGAAGTGCATAACTGAAGGTTACTTCTGAAGTCTTTTTCTGTCATTAATTTTGATATGTTCAGATTGTGTTGCTTAGTGATCTAAAGCTGGAATGTTGCATTAGAATTAACAACGCCGCATCAGGGACATATTTTTAGTCTATTTAAGATGAACTAAAATTATGAACTTTTCCCCTTATCAAAGGCAATGCATTACTACAAACGGAGAAGGTAGGACAAAAGAAGGGATGTAAGCATTGTCATGAGTTCAGATGCTAAGATAGAAGACACTAGAAAAGTCAGATTATTGAATAAATCAGAACTGATCGGAACTGATCAGAACTGACTGTTTGATTTCCTAAAGTTCTATGTGTTTGATTCTAATGGAAGCTTCATCTCTTCAGGATATTGCATATAATATTGGTTTAAATTCCAGTTTTACTTAAAATGTGTGCAAAAGTTAGAACATTATTACACATTTTCAAAGTGTTTTCCCTTTCCTTTTCATTTTATGTAACTAATGAATTTGTCTTTTAAAGACCGCAAAAGGGAAATAGGATACACGTGCATGGAGGCAAAAAGTCAGAACAAAGACTTTAAAGCTGTAATACGATCAAGGTATCAACCTGCTTCATAATCTCAGATCAAGCAGCAAGAGATTAAAAATGAACTCTAGTTGTAGAATGTATTTTCTGAAGGGCTATGCTAATCTTTAAAAATCTTAGACCTACTGAAGACAGCACAAGCAAAATGTTATACTACAGTATTATCAGATTTTCAGTTACAGAGACTACACAGTCACTCCTAAAATGGAAACTAAGAATTTTTTCATTATTTTCTAGCTGACGGAAGAGAAAAAGTGCGTAGAACTAAATCACTTATTACCAAACATTATTTCATGAACAAGGAAGAATTTAAAGAAGTCACTGCCCACTCCAACAGGTGCACAGCACTGCTGAGATGAGCCACTATTTCTATGCAATACACATATTTACTCTTCACACATCTTGCTTTCGTAATGTGCATATGTAATCCTGTATACAGTTACAAACCCCACAGCTGTGACACTGGACCTGCTTTCTGCAATAAAATGTAAGAAATCCAGCAGTAGTCAAAACCAATGTGAAATTTTGTGTTAATATTCATTGTTAATTTAACAAAGGATTCAAGTTTATAATACTTATGAAAAATCAGTCTCACAACAGATATTGACCAATATACATATAATTTCTTACTAATGATCTTAATGTACTGTGTATGTTGTACCATATTTTTCACAACTTAGTTTTCTTTTGGTGAGACCAGGCTCAAAATACACCCTGTTCCATGTAATTTTAGGTCTTACTGTATTCCAAAATAATTTTTATCCTGTCGAGTAGAAAGTTTCACACATTGGATTTGAAAGATGTCCAAAATTTGTGGAGAAAACTACATAAAAATATAAGCAAATATATCACTTCATTCTCATATAGATTTGACAGCAAATCTGAATTCAAAATGTAACAATGAATTGTTCTGTGTGAGTGAAATCTGCCACCTGTACCTTGGAAAACGGAAGACTAATTTGATTAATTACAGGCTACATATATTTCAGGCATAAGAAGTACAGCCAGTCTCAAACATCAAACAATCTACTCAAAGTCAATGTTGGTATTTGGCAAAACTGGACAGAGACTGTGTCTCGGAAAGACAATTGTAGATTTATTCAGACAATGTCAAGAATGAAGTATTGTCATTCCTTTAGGTTTAATCCATTGTTTTCTTTCATGACATTGTTATAGTTATGCATAAGTTGGTATTTCCAAAAAATCCATGCTGTAATCAGTTTTATCAGAATGTAGGTATTAATTTCATTTTCAGGGGGAGGTGGATGCAAAAAGTTCAAATCTTGATTAATCTTCATTAATTTGAAAGTAAGTTCTTACAAGCATCTTTTTTTCTGTGTTACTTTTCTAGAAAAGTAAAAGAGAAAGGCTTTGCTCACTTCAGATAAGTTAAAATTGTTATTAATATAAAAGGTATCTAATTGCATATGAAATAGGCCTCTACACAATGTACTAAAAGCAAAATATGAACGAGGAACCACATTAGCTCACCTGACTCTGACAGCAGAGCCATAAAGAAGTGCTAACACTTCAAACAGGACAAAAATATTATGAAATCTATCTAAACCAAAAAGCAAGGAGTGCCTTCTTCAGCTGCATTATAATTTGTATGGCAGAACAATGATCCAGGATGGAATTTAGCCAAGGTGTTAGGCATATGAAAGTCATTATAGAATTAATATGGTATCTTTTAACATTCCCAGTGATCAAGATCTTGGTTGTAATTCATTAGTAACACATTCTTTTCTGTTAGCATAGTGCCTTCAAAACATCAATGCTTGAAATGTCTTTATTACCTGTACAGGTTTGGAGTCTTTTTACTGGAGACCCATTATTTAACCTGTTATTCTTTGTACTATTGGAGTTTATAGGAAGGTACTATCCCTGTCCTAAAGAATTTGCAATACATAAATCTGACCCTGATTGACCCTGATTAGTTTGTGAGAATCAAAGGATCACAGCACATGCTGGCATGACTGTAGCAGCTTGGTGAAATTACTTTTTCATTAATCAGGGTGACCATACACCACACAGTTTAAGAGTATTTGACACCTCTTTGATTGAGGCTGACAAGTCTTAAAAAGATGAACATCTAATCTCACCCTCTTACATGGCAGCAGACCATGGCTCTGACTTAGGGTTTAGGAGACAAGCAATTACCACTCTCCTGTATGCATATCTGTCTCCATGCAGAATGTGCTTTGTCTGTGGAAGGTGCAAAGCCTGATTAATTTTGAAAGTATCTTTACAGTCTGTTCCACGTAGAGTCAGACTCTCTGTTCTTGCTGCTCTTCTGCTTTTTTATCAGATAGCCAGGCTGAGCAAAGTGAGGTGTGCTCTTCAAACTTTATCATTTATATACCTCTAAAACCAGCTTGCCATGGACATGACACTGAACATCATGATCAGTGTATTTTTGACTGATGAATGGAAATGGGTGATGCAGTGGCTTAACCAAATTTGCAAAAGAATTCACATTGTCATATTTCCATGCTTTTTTAGCAGACAAGGTATGACAACCTTGTAAGAATGACGACTACAGTCTGTACACACCTAAATTCATACCATAAATTCTTGCATATGTTTTGTCAGTGGTTATTTCTACAGAATCATGCAGCAGTAGGATTTCCAGAAACAACCTAATTTAGATTTGCTGCTAGCTCTGTTTATCCATGCTAGAGGTTTCAGCAGGAGCTACAGACTTACTAATGCATGGTTCCCATCTGAAGAAACTTTTCTGTGAACTGGAACAAATTATCTGGGAATCTAGCATCAAAGGATAACAGACAGCAAACAAAAAAAAATTCAAAAGTAAAGACTTTAACCTGAAAAAAACAGCCCCAAAACCACACTAAACTTATAACCCAGCAAGAGATTTGCTTCCATCTATTAGAGCCAAGAAAAAAATGGCAACTGAGCAACAAGATCTTCTAACATGGGAAATAAATCAGCTAGTTCTTGTCCCAGGGTGCCAGTGTTGAAAAGTAAATCCATGAGTCAGTATGGGAAAATGTTGAATGATTAAAAATTACGTGACAGTATCCAAATTATCGCAGTAATTTTATCCCAAATTTCTCAGTAATTTAGGAATTTTAACAGCAAAAGCTGTAATTGTTAAAGGTCTTAATTTGTTCTTGAATACTTTCAGAGTATTTTAGAGTTGTTCCATGCAAAATCACAGAATGGAGCCTTTGATTCTTCAGTATTTATCTCTAAGTAACAGGAGCAGAACCTTTGTATTAACATGGCATGTGGAGAGTAAGAAGATGATGATGATGAAGAATAATATTTCTGTTTGAATGTTTTTTGCTTATTTTTTGTGATGCTTCATTGCTGTATAACATTGCTGTACTCTGTGAGGATTTAGAGTCTTCCACATCATGACAACTCATCTCTCCTCTCCAGAGCCAGTGGGCTTATTCGAGATACTGAGAAGCAGCTGCATATTTTTCTTTTATTTAAATGGGGTAATGGCATAGAGATAGGTGTGCTAAGGCCATTTAGAGTCTGCAGCTTTGATATTAAAATGGTCTTGGGCATTTAATAGTGTTTCTCAACTTTTTTTCCGAAGTCTCAGCTTGTAAAAATCAATAGAAAGATTCCAACAGAATTTCATATGCACAGAAGCTATTGAGAAGTGGGATATTATTTTCATTAGCTCTGTTTGCAACCATTCTGAATTTTGAAATAATTGTGAAAACATCTTGTATTAGTTTATGGCATGTTTTTGACATTTCCATTTAGTAGAAGTAGTTACTGACTCAGGTAGTTTTCACTTTTGCAACATAACATGGATAGATAACAGGAAGAATGTACTTACAGTATTTCATCATGAATAATTTGTTAAATCTGATGTAAAAAAGAGAATGCTGGAGATTTCTTACCTGGATATAAATAAACCACAATTTGATACATTTCCTTGGAAAATAAGCTGTTTAATAGCAGTGCACTATACTTACTGGTCATTTATGTATGACCTAGTTGTAAAGTCATCTTCCTATGACATACAGAGAGAGGAAATTTAAGTTTACAACCTAGGAAATCCCTCAGACACAATTAAGAACTTGTTTCAATTATTCTGCTCTTACTGTTAGCAGCATATTTTAAAGCAGGTTTATTATCAGGAAGACATTCTAACCTTGAATCTGTCTTATCCAAAATGTGGTTAAAAAGTATAAGAAAAATACCGTTCTCATCTGAGAACGGTATATTTTAGTGTTCTGTATATGTTTATTGTATCATTTGTAAAGTACTGCTTGTTTTGCACTTTGAATATTAATACTCACCTCGAACTCTCTCTAGGGTCAAAAGTGAATTTTCTGTTACAGACATAACAATTTACTAAATATGCAATGTATTTTGTCCAGGTTTTTTTCCTGTTCATTGCGAAATGGAAATTAATCTCTTTTGCTTGAGGCTGCATAGTTTATTGTCATTAGTTGGGCACAGGAAAAGTCATGAATTTTCAGTAGTAGAGAAGCCTTGGGATTTTCAGCTGTTTCTGAGATCTTAATCAAAAATGTTACTGATTGCTTGGGAATCAATGAACACACTCCTGAGGAAAAAAACAATGGCAGCATAACCGTAATATTATTCAAGACTTTTTTTTTTAAAGGGACTGTAATTCATAATAATTATTTTTATCATAATGTAACATAGTGAGGAATGTCAATATTATCTATTTTTGCTCTATGCAAATGGCTCAGAAATATCAATGCTTTTGATCTTTTTGAGACAGTTTTGCTCACATGAGTAGCTTTTAAAACTTAGGTTTTCCTTTTGACTTCTCACAAGTTAAGTTTTAATATATTCAAAATCTTTTGATTTTCAGGCCAATTCAGGGGTTGTGAATCCATGGCTTTGTAGTCATCAGACACTTCAGTAACAACAAAAATAAATTCTGGTTTAGGAGAATTAACTTTGTGCTGATGACAGAAACTCCAGCCTGTAAGATAAACAGAAACAGCATTTCTGAATCTTTGAAGGACTTTAAAGGTGAGAAAGGGACCTTAAAAGCCATTGAATTTCACTTTACTTCTGCTGTTACCAATACATTATTCTTTGTTAACACCAACTAAAATTTGTCCATTTTTAACTGTGTATTACTGAAGAGGAGTTAAGCATTTTTAAAAATAAATTGACTAATGTCCAGTCAGACTACTGAGTTTCAAAACCTTGGGGGTTTTGGATCTCTTTCAAACAGAAAAGAGGAAGTACTTCCTTTTACAACAGCATGTCAAGACAAGGACACACACTCTCATATATGCTCGCACATACAAAAAAGGTATTATTCAAGTCACTTCAGAGTTTACTCGTAGCCACATGGGATCCTAAATAATAGCAGGAAGAAAAATGCTTTGAAAAAAACCAGCAGCTTATTTATGCAGCGTTTTAAGAACTAAAATATTGCTGTGCAAAAAACAAGGAGTAAAGATAGTTGTTCAGATTAGACATCACAGTCAGTGTTCTCTCTTAATAAAGCAACAGGTTTTACTTTCCATGCATATATATGCATGAAGTATTTTAAATCCTTCTCTTTATAAAAATTATGGCTGCTGGCAGCATTTTCATTTTATTTCAGCAGTGTAAATATGAAATAACAAGATTGGCTGGGGTGAAGTTTCACTCGGGGCCATGCATTTGAATAGCCAAGATGACAGTGCTGGCCCTGGGGCTACAGCGCACATCTCTACAATGCATTTTTGGTAGCAATAAGGAGATGCTGTGTTTTCAGAGGACTGTATTGACAGCAAAGTACATCAATCAAGGCCACCTCACTCACAGTGCAAGTCTGCATTTTAAAACAGCACTAAAACAAAATAGTCATTGTGTTTTGACAAGGGTCTTAGCTATTTATAGCAGAACAGCCAGAACGGCAACTAGCTCTGAATCTCTCAAAACTCTAACGCCAAACCTGGAAGACACACTATTGCTAGGGGCTTCTTCTTTGTAGCTTTTTTAAAATACAGTCTCCATTGTCAATGTAAACCTTCAGAAACCCAGGCTAATACTTCTTTTTAAAATGCAGACTTGATTTATGACAGCTGCATTGGATCGTTAATCATATATTATCTTTATGGGAGCTTTTTTCTAACATATGTTAATTGGCTGTTTTCTGTGACAAATTACGAGCTCTTACTTTGATGAGGTTCAATTGCAATCATGTTGGAGTTGAGTATGTAGAGTTTCCAGCCCCCACTGGCTCCTTAAACCACTACAAACATCTGCACGTCACTGCAATGCTGAGTAATGCCAGGATTTGAGTTGATCTGATCTCTGTACTGAGTTTTTTCCACAGGATATTTTCAGGTCTTTGCACTAAATCTGTTACAGGGTTTGCTGGTTAGCAAAAAGCTAAAGAACTGGTTAGCAAAAGAGCTAAAATTAATATCTTGTATTTATTAGACTATAGTGGTTTATTGGTTTATTAGACTCTAGTGAGAAATAGTTAACAATATACGGAAATATTTTTAATATTCAGAATTTTCAATGTCTTTTTAGAAATTCTGTCTCAGCTTTATTGCATTCAAGTTGACTGGTCTCATATAGAATTACCAGAAGCAAAAATGCTTTTTGAAACCAGTGATTTTTTAATTCCTAAATGTAATATTTACAAGTTTAAAAAACCAAAAAAAAATTTACTTGATAAGTGGTTGGCTTCACTTTAGTTAATAAATCTCCCCCCGCAAAAAAAGTGTATTTCTTAACTCAACAGGAGACATGTCTAATTGTGATTTACATTAACTTGCACATCTTCCTGTTAGTAAAGCAAATTTTGCTCTGAAAATTAGTGTCTTTCTATCTTTTTTATATTAAGGAAAATCAAGCTTACGTATGTTCAGTACATAAATTAAGCAAATTCAGAAAAAAAAAAAAACTACAGTGGAAGTTGTTGCATTTTTTTATTTGATACTTAATCTTTTGCTGATACTTGGATACCTTACCATATTTTATACAGTGATTCATTGGAAATACTGAGACAAAAAAATGTATGCTGTTGTTTAATGTTTTTTACTCAAAACTGTACTTTGGGTGAATGTGCAGAAATATGAAATCTTATATATTTTAAAAGCAAGAGAGCAGTCTGGTCATAAAACTGTGTCAAACAGTATCAATTACATTGCAATTAATTTATCTGAATACTACACAGCTCAGCTTTGACCTAAACCAAATGGCATTAGATAAATCTGTCCCATTTGTTCTTCAGAGAAAAGATGGGGGTTAAATTTCCAAGCAGGTGTTAAAGTTTAGAACAAGAGCCAGATGTGTATGGAAGCTACTTCAGTCTCATGAGGGTGGTTTTAATTCAGCTATTTCCCTGGAGTACTACACAATCAATGAGTTCCAAATCCTGAGGCTACCTACCTTTATGAGAAATCATGGGAATATTCCTTCACAGATTATCACTGAACATGTGTGGAAAAAATTAGATCAGAAATTAAAGGCAAAAAAGTTTAATCTCAGAATTTACATGAACATATTTCTTTGAATTTCTGCAGTGGAGAGGTGACAACTAAGTAGAAATGCTAACAGAAGCAATGTATAAGGAGAACTGTAAGCAGTGCAAAACTCAGACCGTGGATATTTAATATGTTTCTGTAGTCACCGCTTGTTGTCAGCAGTATTGTACAAGTGAGCATATGTAGGTCATATACAGCACAGTGAAGATCATTAAAGATAAGTGAATTGAATTAGAGAGAGGTTTCAAAATTATGATTTTGAATGTATTGTCCCTACTTCAGAATGTCGGTGAATGTAAAGTGATGCATTATATCTTGAAATAATCTACAAATAACATTCAGTTCTACTTGCTAACATGAGCTTAGTTGGCGTTAAGAAAATAAGGCAAGGTAAAGGGAGATATACGTGTGAAAAATGGGGTTTGGCATTTTATTGGATTTTGAGGCCTGTGAGCCATGTGTCTTAATTGGGGCCAGTTGGGATCATTTAATAATTGCTGTCAGAAGATCAAATTTAATTCTCTTTATAAAAAGACCACAGTGGGATAGAGTTAAACAAATTGTCATCCGAGATTTCAAATGAACTAAGCTTTAATTAGGTTGATTAGGATGCTGTAAGAGAGAGAAGGAAACAGGAAATTGATGTATCTGCTGGGTACCATGATGGACCTTATATGACAGTACTGTCAAATATCTTTATTTCAAGAAGATATACATTAGCATAAAGGATAATAGAGCTACAACAACATGCAGATATAAATCTGTTAGGTATACAAGGTAACTGTCACTTTCTGAAATGAGTGGTTTCAAATATAGACATTAATATTTTAATGATCGTAATCTTGGCCCTTAACATTGCTTTTATACATTTTTAAATATTCTATATTATTTTTTTTATTTGTTTACGTACTCATTGATTTTGCCAGATGAGAAGTATAGCCCTCAGAATTTCTCTATTGCATAGTAAGTATTCACTGTACTTAGTTCTCAGAACATTTGCATGAGCAAATCCACCAGTTCCTTATCCCAGATTTCCAACAGAGAAACTGAGTAAAAAGTGAAAGTGACATGAAATATTTTTGACAGAAAAGGGAGCAGATCTCGGACACTTTTGTTTCCCAACCTTTGAATCCAATCCTTTGAATTTTGCTGCCTGCTACTTTTGCCACAGCTGCCTGTTTCTGAGGATATATTTTATCAGAAATTATCTTACATATTAATAGAGTTCAAAAAGTGCCATTTCTGAGAAAATGTAATGTACATTCACAGTTGCAATAAGATTTAGCTAATGTATCTTTGTATTGATTAGGTTTTTGCTTTTTCAGCATGCTTTTAGGATAATTGTAAGATGAGCAATGCTGGCAGTGATCCTATTAGAAAGACAAAATGCTCATTGAAGGTTGAATGGAGAACTATCAAGCAAATTCCACTGTATTTTCCTTCAGCAAATTAAGAATATTTTTTATCTGTTTTCTGATATTTGTCAAGAATGTTGACTTTTTGCATTGGCCGTTGCCAAATGCAGTGCATTGTATACGAGTAAGACATAAATAAATCAGCTGCATGTGCTAGTGGAGTGATTATAGCTGAGGTTCTGTAAGCAGGGTGTGATGCTCACTTGCGGCTTTTGTAGTTACAGAGAGTAGCAGGTGTGTACCTCTGTGGTAAACACCATCCCTTTCGGTAGAAATTTTGCTTTTGCAAGTCTTGAGGTGAGAGCTGTTAGACTCCAATTCTGTGAAAAATTAGAAGATCAAATCCACATGTGGAAAGTATGAATTAGTTACCTAGCACAGTTTTCAAAAACTAAGTATGAACTGTGATATGCTTGAGCAGCACACTATATTCAAGGAGGCTATTTATGCCTTTGCAACTAATGCAGATACAAAGCTGTAGCTCTTTATCATATCACAGCATAACTCCTCAGTGTGTTGGATATCTTAGGTTTCTCTTTCTCTATTTTCACATTACTATTGTTAAGAGAAATATATCTATTGTTTGTCTGTTTTTTAACCACTAAGAACAAAAATAAAATTCCTAGGATATCCCACTAAGCTAGAACAACAGAAAATTTCTCCTTTAATAGACATTTTAAGCCAATTATTTCAGACTTTTTTTTTCTCCCATGAGGCATTTTTTTACGTTTTTGACACAGCATGTTCTCTTTCCATGTTATATCTTTCCTTTAACACCGATATCCATGTTATCTTTCCTTTCTTATAAGCAGCTTCATCCGTTTATGCATTTTCCTAGTTCCAGACCAGTGGGAATCCAGTTTGTGTCTTCTAGCATAGAGAGATCCTTCTTGTCAAGATGCAGCCAGGAGGTAGAAAGCAAATAGCTCCAGCCAGTGATTTATGGTCCGCTAACGCTAATAGATATGGCCACATATTTTATTTCTCAGTGGTCAGAACCTTCTGTTTCTCCAACAGATTCTTCATCCTGGACATGCAGAATTGCAGGCATGAGACACAAGGCAATATATGTGCAAGGTTTATTTCCAATCAAGTGGCTTGTAAATTCTTTGTAATTTTAAGTGCCTCATTGCTATACTGCCACTCTACTTTTTTACCCTTCTTTCAAAGCACATCCACATGAATTCCTGTGTTTCTACGTAAATTGTCTGTATTTTGTATGTTTAACAGAAGCAGCCTGTCCTAATTTATGAGCTTTGCCATTAGAAAGGACACATATTTCACAGACATAGTTCTTCACATTTCTTCAGTGAAATGTAGGTGTAGGATTTCTTTTTATTATTAGCCTTATTATGTACCTGACATACATTTTATCTCCTTTTGTCCTTGGGAAAAAAAAATTATCTAAGTGAGATTGGAAGACTTTTGAATTGTCATGGCCATTGAGAAGATTGATATATTTCCCTTGCTTTTTTGCCCCCCTTCTTCTTCCTTCTCCTCATTCTAAACCTGCAGCTGTCTCCGGGCAAACAGTTGTGTTCAGGGAGTGTCATAGTTTTTTTACTCATATTTATCATATTACTATTCATACAGAAAGAATGAAATGTTATCAGATTAGCAGCTCTCCACAATGTTGTGCAGTCTACATTTTAGAAGAGCTATATTTAATTCTTGACTTTTCTGGAAAAGATAGGAAGTAAAGTAAAAAAAAAAAAAAGGTGTTTCTAGAACTCAGTATACAAAAAAGAAAAGCAGAACATCTCTGTGTCTAATCATTTGTCATTAAGAAAGAAATTAATAGATGAAGGGTATACTGATCTGAAGTTGCATTAAAAAACTAATAAAGGTACTTAAACATGAGTTATGTGTTTAGGCATCTGCTATAAGAAAACAACTTTTTGTTTCTGTGGTAGAATAGCTGAAATGGTCTACCACAGACAAATTATTTCTAGACAGAGATAATATATCTCATTTTCCAGCTTCTATACCTGAAAATAAAGGATCAATTTGGGGTACACTGAGGAGCCAAAGAATTATATAACATAAAGGTAATTGACTTTTTTCCAAAATTGTTAGTCGACATTGGTTACTAACTCTGCTTACAACATTTATCTGACATCTTTTTTCAGTACTAGTGGTGGATTTGTTATCATGTTGGTATGAGATAAAAAGAGTAGAAATAGAAACCAGTAATATAGAAATCAGCAATATTTTCTAAATTTGAACTCATGTCTGTCTGAGACTCCTTCCATCTTTGGAGAGTGATGGACTTGGGTGGCTAGTTGCATTATACAAGTTCTAATAGAAAAAAATAAAATATATCTAAGGTACTATAATCAAAATTTTCAAGGCTGAGTAGGTATTATCATACAGCAAAATACTATCAAATAGCTTGAGAGTCTGGCATACAGAGATTCCATGAGACCCCAGAGGTTTGTACAGATTTTGTGGAATTTCAGTGGCTCAGGACATCTGTGAAAATGTTTCATGTTTAATTACTTAGTTTCTCTGGTAGGAAACTGAACCATTTAAGGGTTATGCTTAAGAATCATTGTCCATTTTTGGCTTGAGTAGCCAGTCAATTTCAAGGTACTATATAGGTTGTTGCCATAAGGGTAGGGAAACTGATAAGTGACTCAAATATTTCCTTAATACTGTTCTTTTACAAAGATTTATTATATCTCTAAATGCAGCAAGCCTTGAGAATTTATATCTATTATCACGTTGTTTGAGTTTCCTGTCCCATCAGCTGAGCTCTTTACCAGTGTCTCTATATATTCAGCTTCTTCTTCTTCTTATCATCACAAATTACGAACCTCTACAAAATAATACCTAATAGAGGTCGTTGATATGCTTTTTTTTTTTTTCACATTTTCAAGACTATAACATCACAGAAGTTCTGCTTACCATCATAGTCTTATAACTTCTATTTCTTTCATCGTCCATACATTACTCAAATTACTCTTAAAATGTCAACACCGTAAGCCGCATTTTCAATTCAGAAAAAAATGTTATGCCACCCCAACATGTTTATACAGTTTTCCCATCAAGATATTTCCCATCACAAACCTAAACCAATTTTACTTTCATTCAAGCTTTACCTTGGCAATTTTTGTCACTTAATTTTATTATGTTGGAAAGGATTCCTTTCATTAACACCTTGACAATGTTTCCATAGAGTCTGTTCTGTGGTAGAGGTTTTTCTTATAATGAGGAACTTATTTGCATCTCAGGATTTTTTCTCTTAATTTGTACATTCATTTCCCAGTACTAGGGTATTTTCATCCACAGTTTTTTCCCCTGTTCTACCTCCTTAGATAATCCTTCCTAATTTTCATCTGTGTCTTTGAACCAAATACAGTGCTCAGTCATTTATTTGCTTTGTAATTTAAAGACACTTTGGGTTCTTATTATGGTTTGTTCCTTTTATTTATGCTACAAAAATACTTTTTCTAAAAGCTTTCTCTTTTCTCTAAAAACTTCCTGAAATTATTTATTTGCAAATGTGCAAGACATTCCATTTCAAAATATGATAATGAGGTTTCTGCAATCCCAGTCTTTGTTCCTCCTCACAGAGATGAAGTGGCAGTGCAACACAAACATGGAATAGCAGAACTCAGTAATGTTGTTAAACTATAGATAGACATGATTACAGTGAGGAAAAAGGAGGATTCCTTTGGAGGATTCCAGAGGATTCTTTGAGTGAGAAGATGATCCTGGGTCAGGATGTATAAAATTTCTCTGGAGCTTGTTGAAAGAAAACAAAGGAGACAAGACCTGTGTAGATCTTGATAAGGCCATCTATTTTATCCAAAATTTAATTGTCTTCTCCATCCATTCCACCTATTTCTTCTAGACTCATCATTGATCATAGTTTAGACAGACACTGTCTAAGTGCATGTACCAAGCTTCCTAGCATTCAGCAAATTATAAGCAGAAAGTAATCAAAATTAATTTCAATTTGGAAATAATCCTTTTTAGAATTAATCCATATTTTCTTCAATAGAAGAAATCTAAAATTGCCTGTCACTGAGGCTGGCATTACTAAGCAGTTGTACCCAAGTTCAGACTATGATTTGATATTGTATTATGTATTTTTTTCCAATAATACCTGGAATAACCCCCTGATTCTTAAAAGCTATTTGAGGGATTTAAGTTTCTCATGCAAACATTAGTAGCAGATTTGCACATCTAGATCTAACCGCAGTCAGAGAGAGACTGCTTTCAGGTGATGCAATAACTTAACTCTAGTGATCTTACATTTTCCTGTAATAAGCCAGTACTCTCCAAAGTCCTTCATATTTAAGACTGCTCCCAAACTGTAGCATTAGTATTTTACCTGGTGTGTAATACATCTTTTAATACAAGCAGAAGAAAATCAGAGTAGCTCCAAGGCCTTTTCAACTCACAAGGTGCTAAATCTTACCCTGCTGACCACTGAAGTGCTTCTTCTTCTTTAGCTCAGTAAATTTCAGACTGAATTTGTAAAACACCTTTAATGATATTCTCATGGATCTAGTAATGATAATTCAATCCAATCAAACTATTAGCTCAAAACTGTCAAGACTCCTAGGTAAATTTGCAGTGGTCCAGTTTCCCTACTCCTTTTTCAGTCAGGTTCCCATTCCTAGCCACTGTGTCCATTTCAGACCAATTAGGTGATTCAGTTTTCAGTCCCTTATTTGTTTCCCCTTTTATTATTAGTGTGTCCCGTTGAATAAACTGTTATTCTTAAGGGAGTCAGAAGAAGTACCTTATGGATCTTATTACGTATATATTGGTCAGACTCCCATTATGTCCTTCTAGCTGCTATGGGTACATCATGAACCTAATCATAAACATATAAACCTTTTCTTCAAATTATTTACTTTAATTTTTTTGGAGGAATGATGGGTACACATTGAAATACCACCCAATAATTATTGTAGTTTTAAAATTATCTCTTTGTGAGTATATATTTTATACTAACATTTCACTTAATTATTTTCCTTAAACCTGTGTTAGTTGTCTGTATTATTTGCTTTACCAATTGAATACTCTTCTTCATTTTAGCAATCTTCAGAAATGTTGTAAATTAGCCAGGTCTTCATTTCTTCCTCAAGCATAGTAGGCACATCTTACTGGAGTCCCAGGCAATCAGTTTTCATCTGGTGGTTGCTTTTTGTGGTGCACTGCAAGGAATGACTCATCATCTGAGGTGAATTCCACAATCACATGGAAGTATTTTGATCTCCTGTCATGGTTCTTTACCAGCATGACCAGGTTTGGTATGGCGTGCACACAGTATTCATAAAATCTTCCACCATTGTGCTGGATGGGTGTTTGTCAGCACATATTGTGAAAGATAAGCTAAAGTCACTCTTTCGCTTTCATACAAGGCATGGATTGGCTTAAATAGAGAGGCAGCTGCAGACAAGATATTCTGTGTCCGCATACCTCAGTGTCTTGAAAAGCAGGATCTGTGGCACAGTGAAATAGGGAAACTGTATCATCTTCTTTGCTATTTTGGCAATGATTTCAGTTTTTGTATTTTGGCAATGATTTATTTTGCCCCCAAAAAACTTTTAAGGGGAACTTTGCAAAACAAGAAACTCTTCCACCCACGATGCATAAGTTCTTGCTCTGTGAGAAAATTTGGTACTGTATTTGAATTATAAACTAGATAGACCACATTTTTCTAAAGCATTCTTACAATAGTCTTTAGAAGTATTTAATTCCAAATTTAAAAAAACAAACCACATTTCAAAATATTCTCATGGCTGTTCCAAGGCATAGAAAACAACAGTATTGATTAAGCTAGCTGCAAGAGAGGAATTTTCTGCAGTTTGTTGCTACATTGTCATTATACTATGAATATGTTGAAATGTAAACAAGTAAATAAGGTACAGCTCCAGAAGTTCAGATTTAAAATAAACACATTCTACTATCCTTTATACATAAACAAACTAATAAATGGAGTATCAGTTGAAATAATCTTACAAGTCCAGCAGATGCTTTCAAAATCATTAGAAAAATTAATTAAATATGAACTCAAATCAAATTATTTAAGTTTTCTCTTAAAATTCTAAGAATTTACATATTGGGAATGATTTTGTAGTTTGCAACTTTATGAACAATTCACTCCTGCCTTGGTTCAAAACTTCATTGCCCTAGAATTATTCTCCATTAAAAATTAAGCTTATGCTGTAAGTCAGAAGTCAGGTTAGATAACTGAAAATATAATAAGCCTTGGTAGTTACAGATTGCAAATATTTTCTTTATATACAGATTTTTTGGTTTGACGTACCATCTCTCTAGTAGTCTCTAGTACTTCATCTGTTATAATTTATCCATCATGGCTTAAATGTTTGTTTTATATTTCCTGTAGCCAAATGCATGATCTCTTGAGAGTTAAATTTAGTAGATTAAAATTAACTCTCTTCCAACCTTTTCATATGGCAGCCTGCCCATAAGATCAAAACACATAGGGGTAGGTTATGTTTAATTTCTAAATCGGAGTGTTGTGGACAGATGTTTGAAAGCTTAAGATGACTCAGATTCATTTTTGCATGGCTTTCTGCCTGGAGAAACATACTGTAGATCATACCGTTGCTGCTTTCCTGGTATATTGCCATGGTGATGACATATATAATTTTATCATAACCTTCTGTTAATGGCCCAAACTGTATCTTTTGTTATGACCATGCAACCAAACCACCATGTAAATGTAAAGAACCACTTCTATCTTTGTCAGCTGATCTCAGTCAGATAACGTGATAGATAATTATTTTCACCCTTCTCTACATTTCTTTAAATTATATCTAGCTCAAGGTGACAGACCCAAAATGAGTGATGTCTTCAATTGATGCAGTATGACCAACTGTTTCTTCCCTGTGTAGCTGTCTTTGTCTGTGTGTGGAACATAGTCAGTCAGGATTTTACAGAAACAAAGTGACCATTTTATCTTAGTATGTGTCTCTCACTGTGAATGTTCATGGTTATGTTTTGCAGCTGATTTTTCATCAGAAAAGTAGATGTGTACATTTGTGTTTTTAGACACAGATTCAAAACTTGTTTGACAAAACAGGCTTGCCTGAAAGATTTCGTAGACCTTTAAAGTTACTTTTATATATCAAGATAAGAATGGTAGGAGAAAGGGAATAGCACTTTTTTCTTTACTTCCTTATAACAGCATACAAAATTGTTTTGTTCTTCAGTTTTAACCTAATTAATCCACTCAGAATGTAAGCTGCTTAATAGAATAAGGACATCTTTATGACAAGTTTGTTACTTTCATAAAGCAACCATGAAAATGCTATAAAAGTTAAACATTTTAACTTGATTTTTCTCTGGCTGCTTTCTCATTTATAAATTAAATATTAAATATTTTTACTGTCTTGTTTTGATACTCCTTATTTCTTCTGGCGTAACCACTCAAAGGATTCTCTGTCTGGGGTGTTGCACCAGAGCAGATTCAGACAGTTCTGCTCAGAGAAGGAAGTGGACAGTTTTGGTTCCCATTTTGCACTTCTGGAACAGTTTAGGGAAGGAAGCACCTTTACACCTTTTATTGTTCGTGGTTGCTGACATAATATCCTTCCCTGACTGCTCTGTGCGTGCTTCCTGCCATTCTGTCAAGATTCTTCTGTGTTGCAGAGCAGGGATAGCGGGTGTGCATGTGTGTGTATGTGTGTGCATATGTCTGTGTGTCAGTGTTCAAAAGAGAGACAGGAGCGGTCAAGTGATTTGCTGCATTTTTCCTTTAGCTCTTTTCTCTTCTCGAGGTTCAGATCAATCTTCTGACAGCTAACACTGCCTCTGCCAAATCATATAATGAACAGAAGACTGCCAGAAATTAAGTTCCTCTTTTTTTAAGTGGTCTGGTTTGTTTTGGTTTTGGTTGTTTGGGGTTTTTTTTTTACTACTTGGCTTTGCAAATAAATGCAGAAAACTATAACAAATGAGCATTTAATTCTATGTTTCTTTAAATGGAATTTGTTTGCACATGACTATATTATTAAGTTGGAAGTTTTCTTTTATGTGGAGATACTTCAACAAAGCTCCTTTTTAGAATCTTTTGGATAATTGAAGCCTGAAGTACTATTTGACTTTTGCAGTACATTCCACTTTTCTAGTCAATGTGCTTTATTAATGTTAGCAAAATAAAGATTTACCAGTTAACAGGAACTTTAAATACTTAATACTGCAATCCTTGGTTTTACAAGAACTTTCAAAAGGTATTGAGAGTACTGGTGAACTCCTAAGCAGTTACAGGAAATTGTTGGTCTCCAGTGTTCTTTAAATTTTGTTTGACTTTGAAATTACCAGGATTTGAAGGTTATAGCCCTTGCATGAGATGACTTGATTTACTTATCTGAACTTTGTGACTGGGAATCAGTGCAGCTATTTTTTTTTTTTTTTTTTTTTTTTTTTTTTTTTTTTTTTTTTTTATGTATGTACTAATGAAATATATATAACTATGAGCTAACACATAGTAAGAATAGCATGTGAAGATCTATGTGTTGGTATGTGTGTGTGTGTGTATATATATATATATATCAGTGTCTGTCAGTGTGTCTGTGTAAAAGAGTAAAGAGAGATAAAGGGGAATATAACAGGGTTCCAAATTTGTTTTGAGTAGTAGTAAAAGTAGCAGAAATTGTTGAGGTTTTTTTAAGGATCTAAGTTTGTTAGAAAAATTGAAAATTTTTTATTTCAAGTTGGACTAGTAAGCAAAATGCAGACTAGGATATATAGGAAGAAAGATTTTTATTTTTTTTTAATCCATGCAAGAAAACTCACTGCGTGTTGAAGCAAATTTCTGTTTCTTTGCAAATTATGTCTTTCATACAGATGACCTAATTATATGTTTTATACAAAATTCTGCTTACCAAGTCTTGCATGAATTACTTTAAGATAATTTTGTGTAAATTGCAGGAATTTTAAGGTTCTGACTTTAAACTGTCTCTAAAAGCTGTTGTTGTTTGAAGACTGGTCTTAAATGTTGAACTGATAAGTGTGTGGGAGGGACTCAACACACTGCTCCTCCACTGTGATTTTTATCCTTCTTGACAGAGTTTTCTCAGTATTAAGTGATTTTTTTTCCTGAACTCACTCAGCATCAGCATCTTGATCTGCAGAGCAGCTCATCTTCACTAACCAGCCACAACTGCTCTAATCTGCCCACGCTGACCTTCCACCCTGCATTGAATAGAAGCTTAGGCAGACAGAGTGCTGTAAACCAATAGCACCACTGGCCTCAGCTGAATGAAAGGAAAGGAAGTTGTTCCATGTGCATTTGCTGTGGATTACAGTATGTGTTTGCTTCTACAGAGAAAGGCTGTTAGACTTTTTTGAGTACTGCATGTGCATGGGAAACACCATTCTAATTTGTACTTTTTGTTTGAGGTAAGACAAGGAAAAACAGGAAAGAAACCCAATCCAAGGAAATGTAAAACTGTTTCTAAAAATAGACTGGGTTTGTTTGTCAACACTGAACATCAGATAAGACTGTCTCCTAACTTAGTTTGGAAAAAAGCTTTTAAAAATACATTTACAAAATAAATTTATTTCAAAGTTTTCATCCTCTTTTAACTTTTTGCTGTTGTTGTTGCAAATATCAACAACCTTTGTATCTTTTTAAGCAGTGAGAAGCTATTGTTTTCAAATATAAAAAAAAAGCACCAAAGAAATTTTGCAGTCTATACTTTGTTATATTTCCAATATGAATTGTTCCACATTCTATGTTCTGCATCATGGTAATGATATAAAAATATGCCCAGAAAATAATATCAAAAGACATTCATGTACAGAAATATAGTAAGTACTATATTTGAATACTTACTTTGCACAACAGATTAATTACATCATAATGGGTAGCTAGGAAACTCAGACTGGCTGTTTATTAATTTTTTTTTTCCTTGGTGATAAAACACTTGAGCAGTTTAATGTATGCTAAGAAAATCAAAAGAGAATTGAAGATCAGAAGGAGTGAGATCTAGCTTTTCTACATCAGTAGCTTTGAATCAGAGCCAAATAATGGATTAAATGACCAGGATATCAGCTTAGTGTTATGCAATATATTCTGAGAATTTATCAGGTTGGCTGAGGAAATGAGGAAATACCAGCCTTAATTTTAAAATTACAGATTTTTAACTTCCAAGGCAATATTTTTACTACACTATGGAGCTAACATAAAAACTCCAAAAGAACATATAAATTCATATTGTTCAGATTTCTTTTTCCTGTTCTGTGCTTCAAAAACTTTTGTGTTGTTCTGTTAAAATATATATAAATATACAAATATGGTAAATTAAGATTATAAAGGGGAAAAACTTGTGCTTTTACCTTATATTAGACTAAATAAATTTTATATTTTTTTCTATTTCTATGAACTCTTTTATTGTCGAAATACTTTATATATTATAGAAATTAATTACGTTGGTTACAACATTTTGTGAACTGTTTCCTGCATTGTGTATTTTTATATACATATCTCTCTATGTACCTATCTCTACATACCTCTCCTTAGCTCTGTGACAGAGCCAGTATTGTAAAACTCATGTATTACTAAAACAGTGAAAATATTTTCCAAAACATTCTTAAATTGTCATTCGCCTCAATTATTCTGTTTCTATAAGTAAACATGTGTTTGCAGGTTATAAATCCTTTGCAGAGCAATTTAGAATTTACACTGAAATGAAGTGAAGGAAAAGTGAGCTAGTGTTTTCTTCAAGTATCTTCAGTAATACTTTCACTAATTTATGTTCTTAAAGAGTAAGGTTAAGAACTTTGGGTTTAAAGTAGCTGAAAACTCTTATATATCAAGTAACACTTTAATAAATGTCCATCTTATTTGCACAATGAGGGAAATTATCACCTCCGCTGTCAAAACACAAAATTGTTTTCCCTTCAGAAATAAATTAGCTGGCCTGCTTAGCATACATAGATACAGAACAGTTCATTAACTCTCTGATTTAGGTAATTTTTCATATTAGAGCTCTAAGTGATTTTTAAAATTAGAGACAATTAATTCCATTAAAATTTTCACAATGTGTACTTCAGTCTTTTTCTGTATTTCTTCATATTTTTGTGTTTGGTGTTTTCTGTCATAAAAATAAGCCTTTGAATATTTTTTTTTCTCCATGCATTACTTGTTTTATAGGTGTAGTAAATTTTCATTAAAATTTACATGTACACTAAATTATAATGAGGATGTTTGTCCAGCTCCATATAATTAGTTCCATCTGGTTATCAATTTCATAATAACATTTGATTTCTTTTCTGTGTTCAGCAGGAACGGATGCAGGGGACTGTGAACTGAGTAGTGCAAGTGCTGAAGAAGGAGGTTTGTTTTGAGGAAACAGGAAAGAGGAATAAAAGAGAAGGGAAAAATACGTAATTTTAAGGAAGAAGGAGAGAAAAAAAAACGGGGACTATGGGGAGAAAAAAGATTCAGATTACAAGGATTATGGATGAACGTAACAGACAGGTGAGTTGCAATAATACCTGACTTGAGTATCAGATTGTATTTAAAAGGTAACTTATTATTAAAAGTGATTTAAAAGTTGATAAGTGTGTGTACCTATGCATATATCAACATATTTGTAAACATATACACAATGCATGCTAGACTATCAAAGAAAAAATACTTTTAGAAAAAATACTTTCGTAAACAATCTGAAACCTCACACACAGTGTTTTCAAGTTCAGTAATAGTTAGGAAGTTACTACTTGAGAACTTGATTCTGCAAAGACTGCTGTGTGCTCTACTCCATGCTTGCTTTGCTTCAGTCTAGAATATACATGATTAAGCACACCTGTGAGTTGCTACAGGACACAGGCTTTTAGTATTATATTTTGTGAACTGTTATGAGTTATTATAATATGAGCACTTTCATTTAATTCAGATATCCCAATTATTTGTACTCCTTCACCTTTGCAGTGTCTTTATTTTTATCTCTCTCTTTTGTGTAAAAAAGACACTGCTTCATAGAAAAGTCTTCTCTGGTCCTGTCTGAATTTTAAGAAGAATTTGAGTAGCCTAACACATTCGAAAACCCACATACAATAATACTAACTTGTTGTAGTTATAAATGACCATCAGTGTTAAGCTAAGTCTAAATAGGTCCAACAGGACAGATTTACTATTTTTTAATTCTGCTTTAAATAAAATGGATAGAGAACTGTCGCATATTATCAACACTCTCTCTGCTAGTTAAAATATGATTATAAATTAGAGAATTTGTTTCCCTCTTTTCACAAAAATAAAATTCAAGGACTGGTATCTTCAAATAATATTGATGAAAATTGCTGCTGTTTACATTTGATGTAAATGAATGGATGTGGATGTTTTGTTGAAACTGGAGATCCACAATTGAGAGAATCTCTCCATATAATTATTTAATACTATGATTAATGTTCTTCATACACCTGGCTGCAATTTAAGAATAATCTTCAGTAGCTGATTTTTTAAGAACTTGATACTGAGTTACTATTAATATAGTAGTACTACTAATTTGATCTATAAATTTCTTTGTATATTTAGGGATTTTTTTAAGAAGCTGTTAGTCATGGAGGATTTTATAAACCTCAGCTGAAGTATAACAACAAACTACAGTCCTTAAATATACTTTCCAAGAATTTTTAAATTTTGTAGCGTTAGTAGTTTTACTAGTACCTAATTGTGTTTTCCTTAAGAATTGCCTGTTCTTGTGAGAGATGATAAAAAATAATAATTCTAACCATATTGAAATATCATCATATTAAATAAATATGATGATATTTATTTTAATAGTCTTATAGCTTGCAATTGAGATTGGATTTGAAATATTGAATTGATTATTAGATATTCAGTCAGTAGTAGTTTAAAACTTGCCCATGCTACAATGGTTTCCTTTTGAAGTGAACCTGAATTATTTTGTAAATGATACCACAAAATTTTGCCATTCATAACATTAGTTCATACAACAGCTTCAATCTCAACTTACTTGCTCAAATATAGTATTTACAGAGATATTAGTCCCACTTTTGTCAAAAAATATATATTTAAACTGGTTAAATATACTTTTAAAAAAGAAGACAGTCTTCAAATCATTCACAGTAGAGTTTCAAGAACTCCAGAACCAGCTTTCAGAACTAGTTATTATAAGTAGAACTGTAACCCCAGAATACTAACAACTGTTAGTTGTAGTGTTACTGAAGAAGAGTTTGTCTCACTAGCATTTCTTAGGCTCATAGAATCACAGAATGGTTTAGGTTGGAAGAAACCTAGTTCCACCTCCACTGCCATGAGCAGAGACTCCTTACAAAAGACCAGGTTGCTCAAAGCCTGACCTTAAACACTCCTAAGGAACAGGGCAGCCACAGCTTGTCTGGCCAACCTGTACCTGTGCTTCACCACCCCCACAGTAAAGAATTTTTTCCAATGTCTAATCTGAACTTACTTTCTGTCATCTTAAATACATTCTTCCCTGTGCTGTCACTCCATACCCTTGTAAAAACTCTCTCTCCATCTTTCTTGTAGACTCCCTTCAGGTACTGGGAGGCCGTAGTTAAGTCTCAGGCTTCTCTTTTCCAGGCTGAATAATCCCAATTCAATACCTCCTTATGTAGCTTAGCCACTGTGAGGCTAGAGGTATAGATTCATATTATTTAACTTTCCATATTGTTAAACTGGCTTGATTCTGCTTCTTACTTCTACTAAAATATTAATGAAACATTTTTAAGTATTTCTACTAACTTTATCTTGCAATTAGTGCCCTGATTTAAAGCTCAATGAAGCAAATGAAAAGATTTTCACGGTTTCATTGGACTGTGGGAATTAGGCTTTTTAATTGTAGTAATATATATGTGATTAAATATAACTGGATTTTTAATAATAGCTGATGGTTGTTTTAAGCATTTGTATGAAATGTATTATTTTGCAAACCACACCAGTTCTTAAAATATCATGAGGTATTACTGCTTTAACATACCAGCATCAGTTTATTTGTTGCACACTTCCACTAATCTTAAAATATTACCTTGTATAAATTCCTATATTGTCCTCTTACTTGATTGCATAAATATATACAAAAAGGAAAAAAAAAGATTAAAAGATTGCACCAGAAAAAATGGTTAAAAAATTTTGATAAGCTAAGATACCAGCTCAAGCACAGTTCCACAAAGCCTATTTGTAGCTCCATTTACAGATGGAGATATATTCTTTCTACCTCACCAAAACACATTTGCAAGAATAGCAGCAAGTCATTTGGCTAAAAACTACTTTATTTTTGCTTACATTCAAACACAGTGTGGCTTCACAATACAAGGTGTGTTAGATGTGATATACCTGGATGATGCATTCTCAGCTGTTCTCAAGCACATAAATCCTCTGCTCTATGCCACATGCTAGTAAAAATATGTGGAACATGTATAAAATGATGAGCAGTTTATTATTCTGTCTCCTCTCCCAGTGCAAAGGTGAATCTATTTGGAAAGCAGAATATTTGCAAACAGGTTCAAGTTGTAACGAGGCCTGGGGAGCAAAATTCTTGTCTTTGCTTTTCCACACACTTTTCCAGCCTCCTCTGTGTCAGCCTTTGAATGGTGAACTTGTTCTCTCTGTTTTTTCCACACTACTGTCTGCCATAGTAGGGGACTCCCCTACTCTTCAAAGTGCTTGTATGAGTGGATTGGGAAGGACAAAAATAGTGTTGATCTCCCTTTCGGAGAATTTCTTCTGAGCAAGTCTAGTTGGTTGGATTTGTGTACTTTAGTGACTATACTGGCAATAAACATAAGTTCAAACTACCCAGAGTCATATTTCTGGCTGCAAATCTCATAGAAATGTGCAATTTGAGTATACACTCTGCACTTTTCCAAAAAACTATTTTAAGCTTTGACTTTTGGGGTAAAGGAAAACTACTGCAACTCATTCATTAGAGGCCTAGCCCTTTTATCCTGGCCTGTTTAAGAGTTCTCACACTGACTTAAGTGAGTACAGAATTCAAGATTTTAACTGGGAGGAGCCATTGATTTAATGTCCTTTCTTGTGAGCTGCAAGTTGGCTGTATTTTTCTGGTCCTCAGGGATACCTTTTGGTGTCAAAGATGGCAAGAATGTTTGACTCTGTGAATGATCATGAGTTTTCTTTGGTTGGAAAAGTTTCAGAGTAGACTCTCTGAAAAATTCCCTTTCCCTGTTTTTTGACACAGGTAGAAGGAGGATGAGTAATTGCCAGGCCTAGATTAAATGTTCATTTATTTTGTGTAGTTTGTTGCCACCTTAGTATTAAATGGAAATGAAAACTCTCAAGCAGACAATGTGACCAAATATTTTCTTTTTATTCTAGTGATAATTCTTGGATAATGTAGTCTTCATAAATGTGGAATGAATCCCTGGTGATATTGTTCAGGCTCAACAAGGTTTTGAGGTTGTGCTAGCCTTGTTGCCAGTGAATTTTTCCATTCAAATAGAATGTGACTGCTTACGTGATATTAGTTGTACGTTTAGCAGAATCAATAGCCAAAAATGTTAGCACTGACATCTGATGCTAGAAGTTCCTGACTGCTACAAATTCTTTCTGCAGAAATTTCAATTGAGTAGATTGGAGAAGGATTCTGGTAATACTAGGTTGGTTAAAAAAAAAAGAAAAAAAGGGAGGTCACTTAGAAAAAATGTGTGAACTCTATTTTCCTGTGGTTTTTAATTGAAAGAAATAATTCAGCTACCTTTGCTATGGTCAATGCATGAAGGAAAAAATTGTATTCCTCTTTCTCAGAAAAGTCCTTGTATTTTTTTTTTTTTTCTTCAGAAGTGTGAAATATTTTGTTAGTTTTAATGATAGCTTTTTGTAGTCTGTTTTAGATGGAGATCATCTGAAACTTTTTACAGCCATACAGACAGGGCTTTCCAGACCTAAAATAAATAGGTGTAATGGTGTAAATTATATTGTCTTACTGTTATACGAGATGTCTCACAAAATGTCACATTAAATCCATGGTCTGTGAGCCAAATCCAGAGGTACATTGACCCAGGAATGAGGGTGTATTGACCCAATGATTTTCTGGTGTTAGATCTGGAACACTCTCATTTAATCCTCTTTTTTTTTTTTTTTTTTTTTTTTTTTCTAATTATTATTAGGAAGTATAAAGCCCTACAGAGTGATGCACCATTTTTTGTACCTATGATTTTATTGTTCGTTAGTCTTGCATTTTTTTCCTGCTTCTGAAGAGACACAATTACAGCTGAGTTTATCATATTTAATGATTTTGCACAGTGTTCATTTCTTTCAATTTGTAATGAGCTAACAGGGTCTTAACTATTATTAAATACCATAGTAAGTGTATACTTCAAAATTAAGGTGTTTAACATTAAGACACCCTTTTTAAAGCATCGCATCTGTGTAAATCTGTATGATATAACAGTAACAAACACTTGCTGTTTAACTTTTTCATGCCTGGGCTTTTTACCATTCTCTAATTTCAGAAAATCTGTAAAGCTATAGGATGAGAATTACTGAGTTATCAGCTCAATAGAGAACAAATCAAAGCAGATATTAAAGTGAATTTATGGGATGGGGAAGAATATCCTGGAAGGAAATGACCATTTTCAGGAAGACCTAGATTTTTTCTACTGACTTTGATATCTAATGCTGCTAGTTTCAAAATTAATTTCAGTCTCATGTATCTATTTTTGTCTGTGTTTCAGCTCTGTTTAAAAGGAAAGGGTAAGAGACTATTGTCTGAATCAGAAACTTCCTTGTAGAAAGAGCTAAGAACCTTGAATAGTAATGCGAACATGCGCACAAGATAGATAAAAAACATTTTTTCCACCTATTCACTTATATTTTCATTATTCCTTCATGGAGCATCTTCATTTTATCAAAGACATGAAATTTCCCTACTTTCCCCCAGGGAAATGTTTTCACATGAAAACGCAACTGCTTGACTATGCAACTAAGCCAGAATTTTTGTTCAATTAACCTTTGTCTTAAACATCACACTTTGTATCTTTTATATATTTTTAATTGCTTATATTACATTGCATGCAAGATATATACCTGAAATATAGCATTAAAATTAGACATTGGCCTTGGTTTTTCAGAGGTTAAGTTAGGTTTCTGAAAGAAAAGAGTTGCACCCAAGTTTTCAAGGCTCCTAATTTGTGATGATCTGCACAACACTTTCATGTTATTCCAGCCTACCTGAGAAGTAAAACTTTAACAGAGCTACTGAAATGAACCATGAATTTCTAGAATGCAATATTTTAAGGTTAAATGTGCTTGTATTACAAATTGATGTTCTGAGCATAATTTAGAGTGAATTATCACAAGGTAAATATTTAGGTCAAATTACTTTTAATTTGAAGTGTGAGCAAGAAGCCTAAGTAAAGAGAGTGCAGTAGTGAATGAGGCATCTGCCAACACAGCAGAGCTGAAAAATAGTGCAGACACAGGCACAGTCTTGCTGTCTTGCAAGGAATGGTTTAGAAAGCCCTGGGGGAGAAAGAGCTGGGGGTAGGAAGCAGAACTGAGGCCATTGTGGAGAGGAAGAAGTTACACTCTTCCTGTTATGACAGGAAATGCAGACAAATGTGCTTCCTGACCATTTGCTCAGCAGGGAATGAAATATTCTTTGACCTTTACCTTATGAACATTTTAGCAGTACAGAACTTATAAACATGTTTTTTACTATAAACATATGTTTGTACCTGCCAGAAATGGTAATAGCATTAAAAAAAAAAAAAAAAAAAAAAAAAAAAAAAAGTCAGCTTTTGTGTATATTGTATTAGGTACTGTGTTTTTGAGATTATCTTTTTTTGCCTAAAATTTTTATGTATCTGTTGATCTGTCCATAAAGGACTTACTCATATCTCACTGATTCCACAAAAGGAAGTGAAGCACCTAAGATTAGTCTTTATTATTCTTTCTTTCGTGTTTGGTCTTGGGTCTTAATTTATAAGTTAAAATAGGAAAGATATTGATATTGGTTGACCTCCTAATTTCTTGAGGTTGCTGTATCATCTTTAATTAACATATATTGCAATTTTATCCGTCCTTCCTTTTTTTATATGGGAAAAACTTATGAGGTTGACCCTTATGGCTTGGCTTTGGGCAGATTGAATAGTGGGCAGATTGAATAGTATCGCTACTTGAAGTATTTGATCTGTTATTTATGCACAGAGATTCTAAAAATGTGCTGTAACATACAAATCCTTCTTTTTTATTTGGGTTAATCATGAACATTTTATTTATTATGGCTATAATTTTGGAGCGTCCTCTTAGAACTCCTCTTTATCTGGACTATTCAGCAAGTCATAGCTCAATATGCTTGGGGCTTTCTGGGACAATAGCTCATTTACCAGCAAAAATCAGTATTGTCTCATCTCTGTAAGTTATGCTGGAGGGTTATAAGAACATAGAAGCAGTCTGCTGCAAGTCTTTAATTTAATGCTGTATGCCCAACTGTTGCATAAAGGAAGATTTGTCTAGATCAATTCTGCACTGATGCTGTTTGCCAGCCCCATTTGAGAGTTATTGTAAGGATTATTTCAGCCAGACCTCTTCATATGACAAACAGTTCTAAACAAAAATCAGAGGAAAATAAGACAGAAAAGAGAAGAGAGAATATGAAAACAGTTTTTGCTTCTCCAGTAGTTATTTGATGTATTGAAAGGATAGGCTTAGGTGCCTGGCAGTGGCATTATAGTGGAAAGCCCCTCTGCAACTTGGCCTTATGTTTGAAGTTGGGTGGACTGCTCACATAGTACCTCCTAATTATCACATACATTGTGTCTTCTGTGCTTGCTCTAGTCCCTGTGTCGGAAATTTTGACATTCCAGATGAAATAAGGACAATCAGACATTTATTTTTGACAATATGCTGCCATTGAACTGATGAGACAGTTCTGTGCATCAGTGATCCCTCTTCTTCACCTGTTTAATGGCAGGAAATATATTTGGGAAGCATTTTGTGAAAATTCTGTTTCTCTCATTTTCCTATGTCAGCAGCTATATATCTGTATAGTCAGAATAAAAAGAAGTAAGGAGAGCACTGATATTCTAACATTGGCTGGAATGAATCACTTGAAACATCACAGGACTGCTACTTTGAAAACAAAGTGTTAGCACATATCCTGTCACTGTTAGTGACAAGTACGGAACGATGGTTCAGCCTCTCATAATTTGTGAGATTTCAGAAAAAAATTACTAGAAGAACCCAAATTAAAACTAAAACTAAACTAAACTGAACTAAACTAATCCCAAACCAACTCCCACTAAAAGACACAATGATCATATGGAAAACGAAATAGATAATGTATCCTGAAGGCTGTATTCATTAAATCAGTTTATTTATGGATGCTTGTGTTTTTTCACTGAAAAATTAAAACCTGTAAAAAGTATAACATTTTTGTTACAAATTTACTTAAATAAAGACTATTTCTGGTGGCTAGCACCCCATTTACAAACCCACTCAGGTAAATTAAAATTTCAGGTGAGAGAATTTGTAATTGCAGCCAAGTGACAGTACCTTCTAATTTATAAAGCTTAAGCAAGTTTAACTTAATAGTGATTAAACAAGAAAGCTTTCTCTGCACCACATTGCTCTCTAAATTGAGCATATCAGTGTGTGACATGCACACTTGAATTCAGACTGTTTACGAGTTCACTTGCAGATACAGACTAGGCCATTTGAAAGCTGTTTCCATGGAACTGCAGAAGACACAGAGTTGAAGCTGAAAATCGCCCTTTTAACAATTCTCTTTTTTCAATGTCTTTTTTTAGCCCATTTCACTTTTAGTTAGAACTTCATCCAAAATACATAAAAAGCTCACCTTGATTTATATCAAGGAAATTGAAAGTTGACTACTTCACTGTAAGTATTTTATAATCAAGTAACATCTTGATTAGCTCACACCATACAAAGTCATGAGCATTAATGCTGATTCCTATATGAAAATGTTTCAGGTTTTAGTAACCTATCTTCTTGGTACCACCTTTCTTATAAGGAGGACAATTGTATTTAAAATAAATAAATAAATAAAAATTAAATAAGTAGAATCACTGTGGTTCTAAGATTATAAAGATAAGACTATAAGACTAATATAAAAGACTAGTGGGTTTTGAGTTAATACAAATGGATAGAATTAGGTTACTTTTGGTAGGATTCAGAAATAATTTTGGTGATATGGACACTATTCTTTTTTGCAATATATATAAAACAATGCATTCAAGTGTCTCATACAAGTATTTAGAAATTGTATAATTGTTAAAAACATTGTGGTTTATATATACATGCTTAAAAAGGTTTTAAAGACCATTGAATATTGGCCTCCTATCTGTTCCACTTTCCACTCCATTTTAACTTTTCATAATTTTCATCCTGTCATTATAAAATATTCTATCTCAAGAGGACTTCCTAGATTTCTTATCCTTCTCCTAAAGGGAAGTAGATTTGTTAACTGAGTAACCTGAAAACTAGCAGTGATTTGATAGTGGGGATAATTAAGCATATGTTGACTAATATTGTCAGGAAATAACATGTAGTGATTCAATTCTTGCTTGCTGCTGAAAAAAATTAAATGTTACAGAGATATCAAAGTGTGTGTATTTTTGAGGGTGTATTATTTGAAATATGTTGATGAATTTTCTCACAGTATGTGTGTTTTCCTTTAGTGTCCCTAGTGCTGTTTATGTCAAATGACAAAGTGACATTGTCAATTGTTATATGACACTACCAAGACTGGGTACTTTGAACACAAATTATAAGACTGTGTGAACACATGAATTTTTTGGTGATGTGGCTACAGTTCGTGTTCATGACGATGTGACTGTCTTGTTCATTCTCAGCACTAAGTCAATTCAAGCGTAATCAGAGCTTTTTGAGTGTAGGTTCCACACTTCTTTCCAGCTAGACAAAAGAACAGAAGTTTTAAATAATTTATGCAATTTTTGCCACTCAGCAAAACTTGTTCAATACTAGAATATTAACTGCTACCTTAGAGAATACTTATTAAATGGTTTTTAATTTTAATATTTTTAGTTTGGATGAGGATGGTTAACATAGCAAATGGAGAACAAATTGAACAAATAAAACTAAATAATAAATGTTCTGTTTACTTATATTGTTCACAAAAGTTTTTTAGCGTATGGCATATTCATCTTCCTTATGTAGCCACATAGAAGAGGGTATGCAAAAAGGTAATTTTGTTTTTTAAATGGCTTGAAGAGTATTCATTATCTTTTCTGAAGTTACTGACATGACATTTCATTTCACTATTTATTTGAAAAGCTTGCTATTATAGACTGTTATAAAACCATAATAAATTTACATCAATGCATATGGGTTATGTATGTGTAAAGATAGAACACTATGAATGACATACTCAAAAATTTAAATTCCAAATCACAAGTCATGAAACAGTACTAGATAAAATTGCCTTTAGTTCATTTATTATCAGTTACAAAAAGCATTATCTGGTTGATTTTGAAATTATTAGAATGATCAAGAAATTAAAACCAAATCAAATTTAGGACAAATTTAAGAAAAAGCAAATTAAAGAAAGAGAGCAAATTAAAGAAAGAGAAAATTAAGATCTAGGTTATTTGTTGTTCTGGTTTGTGGGGATTTTCTTGGTATCCATAAAAAGTAGCTCTAACCAGTATCATTCTGGTGATAAGTACTATGAGTTAAACACAAACAGTGGCTTTAAGGATATTTTTGCACTCGGGTGAACTTTAATGGTGAAAAGTATGCTAAATGAAAAGATACTCCACCTACACCAGTGTGGTCAAAAAATTGATTGAAAGGCATTTAGATGCAGAAAAGGCATTAGATGCAGAAAATATGTTGAATTAGTACATTTTATTTTCTGGATCATTAATTATTTCTAAAACAAGCTTTTATATATATATATACATATATGTGTGTTTGTCTCTGTGTGTGTGTGTGTATCTTTCAACCATTTAATTGTATTTTTCTGTAATCAGAGAAACCATTAAAGGAGTATTTTGAAGACAGGAATTTTATTATTGTTATTATTATTATTATTTAGAATTTGAGTAAAGGTTTGTTACCAATCTCATTATTCGTTCTAAATATCAAAAGCCATGATAAACAAATTTAGAAAGAACTGTCAATTATGCATACTTGAGACGAGTGCTGTAGAAAGTAGAAAGTGTTTTTATTAAAATGCTTGAATAATTGTCTTTAATGGCAATCCATCTTTTCTTAACAGTATGTTGACAGAGGCCAAAATTATTAAAATAAAAGGAATAGCATTCAGTATGCATTTTGGAGAATAAGTGTTCACAGCATGGGCAATGTAAATATATTTGGCTATGCCCAAAGCCTCATCTTTCTGAGAGAGTCTAACAAATAGGGATTAGCAATACTTAAAAAGTCACGTTTTCCTTGGCCCGATATGTTGGGATTTTAAGGTAGTCTGGGGTTGTACTAAGCATTAACTTGCATGAGAAGTGTGACCAGTTAAAACAGCAGCCATATGAAACACAGACAGACAAATGGTCTTGCCTCAGCATTGATGCACAGAGGTGCCACTGTATATGGGATGGTAACAACAATAAGGGATAGTAGCAACAAATGTAGAATTAGGCAGACCAGTAAACTTGGTTGTGTGCCTGTCCTTGACATACCAAGTACCTTGAACACATGTTAAATTTGATTAATTACAGACTTAGCAAAACTATTTTTGTCTTAAAATTTCCTGTCAATGAAAATTATTTAACAGAAATTGCACATATGAAGAAACAGAGGGGAAAAATTCAACCATACAATTAGCTTAAACAGCTCTCAGTAGTTTTTTATTTCAAGTCATGTGTCTTACTGGAATTTGTAAGTTGGTGCAGAAAAGCAGATGAAAAAGTTGTTTGATGTGCAAGTCTTTCATTGTCAAAACAGTCCCTGTGGAAAATTATGTTTTTGTAGAGAATAATTATAATTTTCATACTGGCTTAATTTTGCATTATATAGGGGCATTAGCTGGCCTACTGAGAACTTGCAAGCACATCTCTATTTCTTTCCTATATAACATGACCTAAAGCCCTTTGTACAAAAAATTCCAGTTCATACTCCTAAGCATATTGCTTGGAATGAAGTAAAATATGATATATGTGTGTTCAGAAAAGACTTTGTTTCAAAGTCTGCTGACTAGCTGTTTTCTTCTTTCATGTGTTCTAATTCTCACTTCTCAAAAATGTGATTTTTACCACTAGATACTTCTTCAAAAGTATCATGTATTCGCATGAGCAATGTATCTCTTTTGCACTATTTAAATGGTTATGAAATAATTTCTTTGTTCCAAAGCTAGCAGGAGTTAGGGGGGGGGGGCTAGAAATAAAAGTCAATTGCTATCTGAATGAAAAAAATCAATTTATGCACATGTTCAAAGTATTTGCAGCTGCTAATTTGAGGTGCATTTTGTAAATGTTTACAGGAAAGATGTATGCCATCTAAAGGATATCTGAATTTTTAAATTAGGGTTGCAGTATCAACACTTCATAGCACCACTAAATAAAAATACCCCATGGCCCTTACCTGTATCTCAAGTTTCACGCAGCGATAATTAAGTATTTCTCCCTTGTGTAATACATACAACACACACACACGCACACGCGCACACACACACACACATATATTCTATTTTGGAACTCTGTTTATGTTTATTCATTTGTTTACTGAGCATGTTCAATTCAAAGACAAAGCAGTCACACATTATAGTTCAGAAAAAAGGAAAAAGACTACAGAGAGCAACTTCTGGATTTCTGATGGACCTTTTTTGCTTATTTTTTTCCCAGGTGACTTTTACGAAGAGGAAATTTGGGTTAATGAAGAAGGCTTATGAGCTTAGTGTTCTGTGTGACTGTGAGATTGCTCTAATCATCTTCAACAGCACCAACAAACTGTTCCAGTATGCCAGCACTGATATGGACAAAGTGTTGCTGAAATATACTGAGTATAATGAGCCACACGAGAGCCGAACAAATTCAGATATTGTTGAGGTAAGACTTCATGTTTTACTCCAAGTAGGTTATACCTTGGGGACCTATGCAGGATAGCAGCAGGAGAGCAGAACAGGGCAGCAGTGTATTGGCTTGAGCATTGGAGGTGATGAAGCCAAAGCTGCACGAAATCCACGTCTTTTGTGAGCAGTTTTACCCTTCTGAGTCTTGGAAAAACTTCTGCAAATGGATTTCTGGCTCCCTATTGTCCAGGTTTCTGTGCTGCTTTGACCCATTAATCCTCTCCATGCCTTGACCACTACCTACCAGCTGAATCTTCTGCTTGTCTCCTAGTTTTTTCCAGGGACAGGCTCTCTGGAAAACATTTCATACTTGTCTCCACAATCCAAAAGTTATGGTATTGTCTGTCCAGGAGGAATTAGGAATACATTATAAAAGATGTGAAGAAGATTTAGAGCCATTTGTTGGTGGAGTTTGACTGATTTTTTTTAGCTTTTTGATTGCTTACAGAGGGTATCTAATAAAATGCAAGAAAAGTTCATTTACAATCTGTACAATAAAAATATATCAGCTACTCACACAGAATATTGTTACCATAATAATAGTGACAGTATCAAAGCAATAGTGTCAGAATGCTATAAACACTGTTCAATTTTTTTTTATTGTAGGGAGCAATTTTTTTTTACAATTACTGAAAACTATTAATTTAAATTTAAGATTTTAAAATTTAAGCTTCTAATGTAGAAGCAGAAAAGAGAGGGGGTTTTTTTGCAGAAAAGAGAGTTTACTTTGCAATCACATTTAGACTCAAGCAATACAAAATACTTAAGGCCTTCAATGATTTTATTGTTATTAACAAAGTACTCACATCTTAGACAGATACCTAAAAAATTGGTTATGTGACCTATACAACTTCTGTTTTAAAGCCTATAACTGATCTAATGGTATCAATTAAACACATAATAGAAGGATTATGACCTATTTTAAGGGTCAGTGAAAATTTACTCCTGAATATGTTGTTGTATATACTTAGTTTACTCCAGATCTTTATGAAGTTAGTTTTAGATTTTTGAATGATCTGGACGTTTTCTGAAATGAGATTTTGATACTTTTGTAATCTTCACCAGGGTTAGTCATGTTTTTCAGACTAGCAGTGTAAGATAGTGAATTATTTATATATAAAATATTGAAAAGGACAAAAAATTCTACATAATTAAGCTTGTTAAACTTTTTACAAATAGTCACAGTCACACCACCTTAAATGGGTGAAGACTGCTCACAGGAATATATATCACTTCTCTGTCTATCCTTATGTCAGTATCTAGGAATTTACTGTTCTACTTCCCTCCTTATTTCCCCCAGATTCTTGCCCCATTAGAATAGGGTGAGGTTCTGACAGCAGAAAAAAATTTAAATGAGTTAAGAGGAGGAAAGTGCATAATTTCTTCCTCTCCTCCATCATCTCTTTTCCTCTCTTACTGCAAATCTTTTGTATAGACATAAAGCCTTTCCTGCCACCTAGATCTGGGAAGCCATGTCCTGTTCAAAAGAATTCAAATTCTATACCCAAAATAAAGTCCTGTCCTCTTTTTGTGGCAAAGAGCCAAAATATTCTTAGCAAAAGAGTTTCCTGTGATATCTTTACTTCTTCCTGCAGGTTTTTGGGTGGAAATAGGTGGAAATCCAGTTAGGGATTTATCACATGCTTTACAATGAGTGAATACTTTTTATTATAAGGACTCTAATTTTCCAAGGAACTTAAACGAAAACTTAAAATTTCAAGTAATGTTAAAATTTTCAGAAAGAGAACTCATTGCATTAGTAAAATCCCTTTCTGCATAAACAGTAGGCCAATATGGATAGGCTGATCAGCAGTTTTGCATGCAGATGTGTAACTTTCTGGTTATAACCAAAGTTTGGTGGGCAACACTTTTTTCTTTTCTAAAAGGAGCAAAATAAAAGTGGATAATTGAAATAAATGTTATTTGAAGGAATTAAAAAGACATCAAAGTCCAGATGAAGTGAATGTTCTATTAGCTCTGAGTTTGATTTTCTGTTACATTTTTCTATGTTCTGCCTGTAACATGAAATACTTAAACCATCTCAGTACTGGTACAGTTTCAGAATCCAAGGAGGCTTCTCCAGCACATAGGTTTTGAACAAGAATTCCACATTATCGTGCTTTTCATGGATGATGAACATCACAGTTTTAAGTACAGTAGAGAATAGAGCCAATGAAAATATGCATAATATGCTCATAAATGGCTCGCCTCTTTGTGTCATTTGGTATATTTTTTGGTAGAGGATATACATTTGCCACACATTTAAATATATTAATTGATCAGTTAAACTGACTGCATAACACGTATTTTTCTTGTAAGGAGTCCATCTTGTTTTCCCTTTCAGACAGCTAGATTTCACACTTAAATTTTTTTCATCTTGTTCTTCCAGAGCAATCAACAGCAGCTGAGAATAAGACAATATTATTAAATCTGAGCATTTTCAACTAAATGCTTATTCAATAACTATGTTTCAGCATAAGAAAAGGGCATAGCTGTGCTCATAGGTTTCTGCACAGTATTCGATAAAGAAAACTTTCTTAGGCAGACCTATGAAAATTTGAAATATAACTGTCAACCGTAAAAAGGTCTTTAATTTAGAATCCAATTTCTGTTCACATTCAGCATATTAACTATTTAGTTTCTTTTTAGTTGTAGTAGAACTGTGTTATTAGTCATTAATGTAGTGTACCTTCTTTGAACTATCTATATTCAAAGAAAATTAAAATAGCTGTTCTTTAATATGTAGTTAATTACTTTTACGTTAAACCACTGCTATTCAAATAGAAAAATTACATAACTTTTCATGTAGATCTGGTTAAAGCTGTTAATTTTATTAAGCAAATGTTTCCAATGTAATTACTGGGATTAATTATATTCAACATTTCTGAAAAAGTGAGTCTTCAGGCCATAACTTGTTACTTACAGAATCAGAAGAAAACAAGGTCATAAATCTAACAAACATCACACTAGTTTTTAATGGAAAATTGGTTCCAGCCAAGTTAGAGGTATATAATATCAATAAATCTATTGTGATAAAAAATGGAATGCTAATAGAGAATTGTAAAGGCCAGTTACTGGTCTTCTTTGACCTTTTCTGGTCATTGATTGAAACAAATAGCTCTTACTTTCTTTACATATGTAAAAATTTTATTTACATGTAATAAATATAACTGAGATGATGCTTCCAGTTGCTTCATCAAAACAGAGTTGATTAACATGCTATTTGATATATCTGAGTTTTTCAGGTCACAAAAATTGTCTAGCAGGTGAATGTGTTTCAGTTAAGACCCAGTAAATATACTTAAAATGTACATAGGTAAATAGAAGTCAATCTGTACTCATGAAGGAGAAAATATATGCATTCTACTCTGACTATCTCTATCCATTTCAAGCAACAGTGACAATTATTATGAGACTTACCAAAATCTGCATGGAGATATGCATTAATTCTGGGAACAAGCAAACCAAACAAAAAAAGCTAACAAAACAAAATCAACCAAACAAAAAAGGTACATTCTGAAACTTCTGTTAGTGTTAACTGGATTCTTGAATTTAAAGCCATTATGTCCTCATCCATCAAACTACTCATAGCACAGTCATTCATTCAATTTTTCTTCAATTAAAAAGTGAGCATTAGTTGCTGGATTTAGTAATTTCTTTTTAAGGAACAGCAGAAGCTCTGGTGAGTTCATTCAAACCAGAGGAGAAATATAACATTTCATTTTTATGCTAACCTCCAAGTGTGTATGTTAATTCCAACAATAATATCTTTAGCATAATTGTATAAGACTAGGCAATAACTTGTTTTGGCAACAAGGAAATGGGGAAGAAAAAATGTCAGCATTTTACAACAGTCAAGTACATTCATTATGCATTCTTTGAATTTATTAGAAATCAGGCCAGATCCTTTCCTTGTTTCTATAAAACAGAAGTGGGTGTAACAGAACTTATTTTAGTAATATCTCACTGTTTATCTTGCGATTAACAAGAATCCAGTTTTGAAACACTGTAAGCTCACTACTTAGGAGCTCAAGAAGGCCCGCAGCCTTAGATTGAAGGGGACAGATTTCAGAGCAAGAATGTAGGGAAATGTTTAGCTGCAAATATAATTAAAAGTCAAACCATGCTACAGAAATCTGCTCTGATTCTTCAGCTAAGCCATCAAGCCTTTGCTGATTTAAGGCGAAACTTCCTGCCCATTTTCTCTCTCGCTGCCCCTTTTTCCTTCTCATTTATATCATGTCAAAGCATCAGCTACTGTCTCAGCTTTAGAAGACCTTTAGTGAGTTTCACTTACTCCTGGTTTTGATTCAGTTTCCAGTGTACTGAGTTGAATATGCTGAGCCTTGCTCTGTGCACATAAGTTATTCCTCCACAAATCATGCACTACTTTATCTTTCAGCTCTTTTTAAACCCTCAATCCATCAATTTCTTTGACCCTGATGCTATTATTGTCCCCCTTTCTCCAGCTGACTTCTCTTCATCTGCTGATTCAGTGGTCACTACCTTTATAAGTTCAAGTTCTCCTACTAGGTCAGCCCCTTCAAATTCATCCCATTAAACATATCTTCCATTTTCAGGCAAACATTCATCCATCTCCTCATTTATTCTTTACCATATCACTAATCTCTAGTTGAGAAAAAAGCAAAACACAGACTTCATTCATCTTTCTCTTTTCTAGCTGAGGTTCTATGTCAGGAATGCTAATCATCCACCAAATATCTTAATTTTGCTAAGTTCACTGCATAAAACCACTAATTTGTATGTATTCACACACATCTGTCTGATCTTTGCAGTTCTCCACTACCTTACAAAAAATTCTCCTATGAGGTCCGTGTGTTTTCTGAAATTTCTCCCTCATTACCTGCTTTTTGGTCTATCTTTTTCTGGTACATGTCTTCAATTTCTCCTTTATTTCTCTCTTTCCCTCTCTCTCTCTCTTTTAATCAAATATTAGAAGGATTTCATGGCCCTCAACATGGATTTTTACATATAGGAAGGTTTTAGATGCTGCAACATACTGTCATATCTTTCTGCTTCAGTAAAACCTTAACCTTCTATGGCTTCTCATCTATACATTGTTTTGCTCTATTAGAGATTGATTTTCCATTACATTTTGTGGCCCTCCACCCTGTTTTGCCTCTTCTTTCTCATGGAATTTAGGGAAGTTTGGAAAACTTGAATTGGGTGTACTCTTGCTTCTAGAGATAGTGAGATTTCATCAAGAATTAATCTGAAGTATTCTAGGGGATAAATTGTTTTAGGGACATTGTGATGTTGCAGGTTTCCCAGGGAATAACAAAATGAACAAAAAAAATACCCCAGTTCTACTTTGCAATAATATATCACATTTTAAAATATTTTATACATTATAGATACTTTCTCATGGATGATAAGCATCTAGCATAGTCCTTTTTACTTGTTTTGCATAGGGTCATACATGTTAATTCTTTAGCAACTGCTGGTAAATTGACCTTTTACATAATATTTTCCCTTTTCCAGTGGAATTCTGTATTTGGTGAGGGAGAACAGTCTGAACATAGCAAAAGAAATATGTGCCATTTGCAGTTGCATTTTCCCTAAGAGAAAGAATTGAGGTTCTGAACATGTGAAATTCTCCCTGCAGATTGCTCATCCTTTGTGTTTTACATCACACAAAGAAATCTTCACAGATCTTGACATTAAGATAGCAAAGAACAAAGTAATACCAAGCCCTATAGTGTGGTGGAATTCAGATTTTTTTTTTATTGTGTGCTTTTTTTGCCTGGTTAAAAAAAAAATTGTTACTCTGAATAAAATGTACTTGATGAAGACATACAATTAGTGATAGCAATTCATTCTTCCATGGATTTGTAGAAAAGTTAGTTTGAACAGAAAATCCAGTTGTTTCTAGTATGGCCAGCCACAATGTGTTAATTGGCATACTTTAAAATCTCCCTGAGGGACATGAGAGTTGAAACTTAGTACAGCTTTAGCACAGTCTAAAATGAGCTTATGAGAATGGCACTCAGGTGGCCATGGGCAGTATTTGTGCCAGAGAGGAATGCCATCATCCTGTTCTGCTCATGGACTTACCACACATTATCCCATAAATCCTTACAGATGTGCTGTGGGTCCTACAGCACATCAGGATTAGTCACTTGATGTAGAAGTTCTGAATGAGATAAAGAGAAAAGAAATTTTTTTCCGTCAATTATTTCTAAAGGTCAGAGAGCTAATGACTAGCTAGGAGGTTAATTAGATTCTGAAAGTCTCTTCATATCAATTAAGACTCTTATCTGTATATTTGTGGTAAATAAGCCCATACAGCTCTCTAAATGTTCTCTTTTTAGGAAAAGTAAGGCAACTGTTGTAGCTTGTTTAATGTAGTAAGTGTATTTTCTTCTCTTGTCATCATAACATAATATTGCATATAAACAAGCTGTGAAATACACATCAAGTCAGCTCTTGAGCTGCTGAAATCAGGGGATTTCTTTCAGCTACCATGGGCTAAAGATCTGGGACATTATGGAAAGTAAGCCTGTATGTAAGAAAGGTTATTCAGGGTGATCTAAAGACAGTACAGTGTATTTGATACTGCCTTGGATTAGGACTCATGAGACTTGGGTTATATTAATAGCTTTGCCAAATACTGTTTTGTGACCTTGGATAAGTCACATTTCCTCTTAATGCCTCGGTTTCACTATCTGTGAAATGGGGATAGCATTATTGATTTCCTTTGTAAATTGGTTGAAGACCAGTTGCTCAAAAAACAGCTAGTGTTACCAGTTTCAAGGAACAGATATTTGGAAAGAGTTAACTGGCCAAAAAATTTCCTTTGGATGACTATTTAGGCTTTTTTAATGCCTTTGTCTATTTCCATTTTTAGAAAATACAAGCCAAACCATTATTGCCAACATAATGTATGACAAAACCATAGAACTGAATTCAAGATCTTCAGCATTTTTCCTTTCGTCTTTGTTTGCCAACTGAATACTGAGCCTTTGAAAAATGTGTTTGTAAATTAATGAGGTTTTTCTGTGTTTTTTCTAACCATGACTGGTTAAAAAAATCAGAGGGAAAAATATCCAGGTTTCAAAAGTACTACAATTCTGTCCATTTTATCAATCTTGATTTCATTTTTGAAGTAATTGCTTTAGAAATACAACTTTTCTAAAACACTGACATTCTTAACCTAATCTTATTATTCCATCAATTTGAGATTCATGTAAATAGTAGCTATTACAAGACCACAAGAAAAACTTCAAAGCTGGAAAATTGTGGGAAAATTGTGTGTGGCAATTCTATTCTATCGAAAGTAGTCCCTCAGTTGAACTGCTCTTCTAGTCAGTGAGAGTGTCCAAAGTAGTCCTTCTACTGCACTCATTAGGTAGCAATTTATTCTCTTCCTCCCACTTATCCTCATGAGATTTTTGACTCTTTATCTTCCCAGGCTATTTTCAAGCTCTCCTTGATAATTCTGCATCTCCTTGTTACTCTGCATTTAATAAGTCAGAGACTTTAGTTGCTATGCAATCTAGAAGAAGAAAAGTAGAGGTTTTCTTAAATTCCAAATTAATTCAGTATGTGAAAAAATGCAGCTAAGGGAAAGTTTCACAATGAGTTTTTTCATTTTGCTTTTTCTCGAAAGGGAAAAGTTTTCCATTATGACTTAATTCAGCAAGGATTTGGTTAACATGAAACATAGCTTGTAATCCTAATGTATCTCAAATCAAAGAAAAGCCACTCACCTAAGAGCTACTTTTATATATGTGGAACACAAAAGGGATAGAAAAAATAAAATGGATCCAAAGATAATTATTCCGAAGCACATGGTACTTCAGAAGCTTCTTTTGAGTGTATTTGGGGGGTGATCCAGACCTCCTATTTTAACCTTTTTGAGGATCATGTAATTTTATTTCTCATTTATTCTTTTGTTGTTTTGTAATAGTTTTTAAAATATTTTAACAACTTAGTAAATTTTTTGGATGGATTGTTGCAAAAATGCTGAGATGATGAAAGTGAAAAATATGTGCATAATATAAATATGTTTCAAATTTTTTGTTCCTCCTTTTTTTTGTCAGATTGGAATCTTAATGCTGTATTTCTTAGAGCAAGGTCTATTTCACAGATCACTCTTTCTTTCTCCAAAATATGATATATCTGGCTAAGGAGCTGGAAATATCTTACATGTCTGTGTAACATTCTCAGACCTTAATAGCTCCAAAATTTTATCCCAATCTAGTCACTGGGGAACGCTCTTTGCTTTTGTAATCACTGTTTCACATAGTAACAGCTTGTTGTATTTTGGTCTGTTTGCCTGAGGGTAGGTTTATTTTTAAATCCCTGAACGCTGAATTTTCTTTATTTTTCCAAGATTGGAAGCAGCTGAAATGCCTGAAGTTACAGGTTGAAGGGCTTGCTTCACAATATGAGATGGGAAACCTCGTTCCGTCCTCCTTGTGTTTTTCTTTTTTTAAATTTTTTCCTAACAATGTCTCCTAACTGATATTTGTCTTAAAATAGAACAGTGTCTCACTAAAAATAGCTTGGCGCTCGGTCTTGCCAAGGAAAATGGAGAGGAATAGGCGTGGAATAGAAGGCTGAGTAATCCAGCTCTATTCATTCACCGATCCCTTTGAGAATGCAGGCGATGATAAAGTGCCCTCAAAAAACCACAGGCCTGACTTGCTCTCTTCAGACTCCTAGGTGCCAATAAACATTTTAGCCCAAGGATATACTTTTTTTTTCCTCATGGATCGTAAACACTTTCTGAAAGACAAGGCTTTGTTTCACAGAAACTAACTTACTGTCAAAAATAGATGACTTTCCTAAGGTCCATTTTTTAATTTTTTTTTTTACTTTCCACATGTTTTTAAATTTATTTTAAGATAAGAAGTGACTGCAGTGTTCTGTCAAGAATTATCATGAAATGTCACATATCTAGCATGAATGAATGAAAAAAATAGATGCTTTTCAACGATTTCATGTGCCCTCAAAATTTCACATATCAGTAAGGAAGAAAAATTTATTACTCTGATTCAGAGCAGTAAAAATGAATTTGTAGACATTATTTCACTGAAAAATCAAATCCTAGCTGCTGAGTATTTCTGCAGATATATTCATTTTTTAATTTGTAATTGTTCTGAAACTCAAATTTCACCAAGAGACTGTGGAAGCTTGCAATAGAAAAAGGCAGGCTCTAATTTACTCAGAAATAAACCTGTTGAGAACCCTGCAAAGCAGGAACTTTTCATTTGAAAAGCTGTCAAATTAGAGAAAGTCAATCTTCTTCTGTACTGCAGTTTTTCATATTCATTGTATATTAAGTGTGAGATATCAGCAGGACTACAGAGCAGAAGAAACACCAGGAAGGACTAAGCATGTTATTTAACACAAGAATGTGTGTTGTTGTTCTGTACAGAGTGTTTTTCATTTTGGTTTTTGGGCTTTTTTTAACCTGGGTAACCTGGTGAAACACAGCAATAGGGTGTGGAAACGTCAGTGCAGTTCACAGGGTTATTTGAGCCTGAGTATTGTTTTGTTCAGTTCCTGTAGTGCTACTTGTGATAAGATTCTGGAGACAAAGAACGATAATTGATGGAAAGGGACTTAAATCACCCCAAAAAGAATCAAAGTCCTTGTATTTGGGTACATCAACTCTTCTGGTCTCCTTCCCCCTTGGAAAGTATTTTGTCTTCTTGCATGTTGGCCCTCTCTGCTCTTTGTAATGGAGGCAGACCACAAGTGATTCCTTTATGCAGTACACAGGGAGTTATTGTGTCTGTGTGGTGTATTAGTAACTACCAAGGCTGAATTCTACTATTGTATCTTCACTTCAAGCACAGAAAAATAGGACACCCTACCCTGCATTACCATTTTCAACCTAGATAGTGAGCTACTTATAGCTGTGTTCCAGACACAAAGGCTTTTGTGAGCAAGCCCATTTTTAATTTTCATCATTAAAATATCCCTGCTTTGTAAGGCAAATACAAAATGTGGTTATTTACCCAGATTCATACACAGTAGTGATAATGACAAGTGTAAAAATACTATATATTCTCTTACCTCACAACTATCTTTAATGTAAATTACTGATCTTGCCCTCTTTTCTCCCCAAGACTTTTTGTTTCATTGGGCTCCCATAAGCTCTTGACTGTTCCTTGTTAAATCAATGTTGAATATTATGCAACGCTGACACAGTTCTTCATATGCTTACACACGAGAAAGGGGTTTTTTGATATACAAATGTTTCCAGATGTGGGCCCTAAGCTACATCTCATCAGGTTAAAAGAGCCTTATGGTATCAAAAGCCAAAAAATTCTGCTATGCAAAGAAAGCCCACTATTCAGGTTTTATTAGGCCTCTGATTAAAGCCTAGAGATGTCAGTGGGAGGGTTCTGACTAAATTCACATCTGCCTTGTTACAGTTTCTAACAAAGACAAAACTTTCTATGGATTCTGCCTCTTTTTGTCGTAAGCAATACTATGATTAGGTCTTATTTCTGAAAATAAGATTTATACAAGTCACCTTTCAGACACTGAAACATCTCAGAAGAATATTGAATGCTCCTGAAAACTCTGCAGAATCATGGCTCTTTTTCTGAAGCAGTCCCACTGTCAGTAAGGGTGACAGAGCTGGGACCTCCCCAGTTCATACCATGTATGTATGTATGTATTTATGTATCTGTACTCAGAAGTTAAACTCCCTGCCACAGAGTTGTGAATTCCCTAAGAAAAAAAGACACTCTGCAAGAGAAACTTCATCACCAAAGAGGACAGGGATGAAAAGTCAGTCTAATCCTGGCTTTTTGCCTACATTACTCTCCTGCTAGGGAGCCAGCATCTTAAATGTTCTGCTCAGGCTGGACCACCTTACCCATGTGATTTGCATGAAGCAAATTACCTGCATACCACTCCTTCCCCAGACTGCACACAGATAATTATCTCTGTGAGATGCCTTTCCACAGTTTTCATAGCTCTGACAAAAGTTCAGTTAGACTTCAAAGTGTGCTGACTTTTCTTCCTTGTTACAGTAAGAAGGTATAAATTAAATATTTATTTGTGTACTATAAAGTTTGTATCCATCCTCTGTGTATTATGTACTTTATATTAATTAGACTCTGCTTGCCCTGAATTCAGAGAGGCCTCTAGGTATCTTTTTATATGAGACAATTGAAATGAATGTAAGTTACCAAATCTGAAGGGCTATAAAACCTCAAATACATATGCTTTGTTGCTCTACATTTTTAATAATCACAAATTTACATTCAGCTGTGAAACAATTTCCATAGTCCAGAGCTGTTAAGTGTTGTCAAATCTTAAATAACCATTTTTCATTGCATTAGAAAAGTGTCATTTAAACAGATTCAATCAACATTTTGTTTATGCAACAACCTCTAAATTCAAAACTTTAGGTAGCTGTGTTTTCCTTACTTTGTTTTGACATGGATATTTCTATGTATGTTTACCATTAATGGAGAAGTAAAAATATTAAAATAAGTTGCATCATGTATGCTCTAAACAATTAGTTAATTATTTGTGTGATAGATAGGGATGTAAAAAGTAAAAATCTGTTATACATTGGATATGATTGCATTAAAAAAAGTCTCAAACTCATTTATTTTTATCATTCTGTGTGATCTATAGACAATTATATAAATATCATGTAAATAAATATATATAAATTGTATATGAATTGTATACCAATTTATATCATATAAATATCATATATATGAATTATTATGCATTTTACTTTGGGTTGTTCACATAAATGTTTATTTCCTTTATCAAGTGTTATAGTGCACAGGCTGTTCAAAGAAAGCAAATTATAGAAGAGTCACTGAAAAGACTTTTAACAACACACAGCTGCTAGAGATTGGTTCAAAAAACATCAAAATGTTGACAAAAGCAGTACCTAATGAAATGCCTTGTTTAAAGCTTCCTGCAATATAGGCTGTAACATGAAAAAAAAAAAAGAATCTTCTTTTAATTTTTATACTCTAAGTATTGGTTATTACAGGCTTCTAACATGTTTAAACACATATCAGTAAAGTGGAAGCTTTATGAATTCTTTCCAGCAGGTACCAGTATGTGCCTTAGCATCTGAGCTACATTTCTGTTACCTGTCTGAAAAGAAGCTTGCCACCCTAGATGTAAATTTTAATGACCCATATATATTGTTTAATTTATGAATAAAATCTCATAATTATGCTCAGTACTTTCCATCCTATATCTGAAAATGTTTCACAGAAGTGTCTAAACTTGCCTTAAAATATGGCAACAGTCATTTTTCCAAAACCCTTGTCTGGAGGTACATGAACATCATGAAGTATCTGTTATTTGACCTTGAAGATTACTGTGCTTAATAAGTATTGACCCAATATGAATCAAAGCTGACAGTCTTTCCCAGTCCCAGTTTAAGACCCAAAGAATTTCAGCAGGTTTTCCTCAAATGAAAATGCTGTTACAAGTCAAAGAACTCTGTCTGCTGTCAGGTTCTATTTCTCTGACCGAGCAAAGTGTGCATTTATTAATGCTCAAAGGCAAAACATTACAGTGAATTATATATATGTTTAAGTACCTAGAACTATTTAGAGCTTAGGAAGCTGAGTAAATCCTATGCCTTCTAGGAATATGGGGAGCAATGGGTTTGAGCCTATTGAGATCAAAGAAGAAACAGAATCTGTGTTTCCAGTTAGTATGTTTCTAACCACTAGCTGTTATACAGAAAAGAAAAAAAAAAAAATCAGGAACAGAAAAGATTTTTTAAAAGAAAGAGTGAGTCTTGCTCAAGTCTTTGAAAAGTTGCCCATAGGAGAGGAAGAGAGGACAGTATACTTCAGTCAATACCCAGCAGGAATGTGGGTGAAAGCATCTCTGTAGCCCTGGGTAAGCATCTGATGCTTCTGATGAGGGATAGGATTTCTGAAAACCCATTTGCTTGGTCTGGGTCACTCACAATTTCATTGCATACTGCTAGGTTTGGATCATGTTTTGTAGCAGCAGACTCTTCCAGTGCCTCAGATCCTAACACACTGTGAATTCCACATTGAAGATCAGGTGCCTATATTGTAGGTATTGCCAAATTGAACTTTCTATGTCCCTAAACTGTTTACTGGATCAATTCCATAGTCCTTTGCTGTCACAAGGCCCTTCTTTGCAACAAGGCAATTGCAGCAGGATGTGGACTGCTCTTTATGGTTTCAGTATAAGCTCAAATCACAAAGGAACACTCCTCACTGACCATTTTCCTACCATGAAATTTTAAATACTGCTTCTGTTCCAAAGAGTCCTTAGAAAGAAGTGCTGTCATTTCACTGTCCTGGAAACATCTTAATTTATAGCTTTCAAGTTTGGGGCAGGAAGAGGTGGGGCTTCTTCCTAATTAGCTGCATTAGAAGAACCCTCGAACAGTTAGGACCCCTTTAGATTGCTACATATGTGTACATATAATATGACAATTGTAAAATTACCTTTATCAATAAAATGCATTTTATCTAGTAGGAGTAAACCCACCTGATAGTAATACTCATGACACATTCACAACTGGATCCTGAACAAGGGAGATTTTTCTGGACTTGTACTTGAGGTTGAAACATTGGATCCCAAGGGTAATAGAAAATTCTTTTGTTTGTTCCACAGATTAACTTTTTCATTCCTTTCCCATTAATGAGTCTGACAAATCTACCTACTCCAGTACAGTCTTTTTCATGGAAGAAATGTTCTTAATTCCACCTCCTTCTTCATGAAGGGTAATGGCGTAAAAAAGCTGACTAAACCTAAACATTCTGAAGTGAAGTCTGCTTCCTACTGATCTCCATGACCAAATCAGTAACAGGAATAAAAGAAGTACTCATCGATTTCTGCTACTGCTATTATATTTGGGGTCTTGTGATCTACCATACCCAGGGAGAAATAGGAATTTTGCCAACTTTGCAATCAATGCAAGTAAGCTTTTCTGCAGTTTATTTCAAAGTTTCACAATGTTGAGAAACTCTAGACAAACCTCAGGACTGTGAACCTCTCTATAGATTCTAGATTCAAAATTTGCACTTCTGAAGTAGAGAAATTATTGTATTCTCATGGCCCCTTCATGGAAAGGATTTTCAAGCATTATTGTATTGGAATTTTAATTATTTAGGAGACTGGTGGTCCCTTTCAGTACTGTAAGTCCTGTGTGAAAGCCTGAGCCCACCAAAATCAGTCAGGATCTCTTTGCCAGATCTTTTCTTTTAATGTATCAAAAGGTAAAGCTATGTTAATTTTGAGGTAATCCCAGTCAATCTTATCACATCTCTGCTTTCATTGGCACAGTTAGCTTCTGATTAAACTTTAAACTTTTTTTATTCAGAATCAATGCTAGAGAATAAATGTTGGAGAATCTGAAGTAGTCCTTTGTCATTCTAAGTAATGCTCTTTACTCTAGTTTATTACACTCTAAACACTCTCCAGAGCTTAGGAAAGAGCTCTGGCTTTTGTGGCAGCGGGCAGATTGCTTTGTACAGCTTAGATGATAGCCAATGTAATGGAATAAGCAAATGAACTCAGTTTTCTTGCCACAGAAATATCACTAGGCAATGCTGGTTTTCCATCTCTCATCATAATGGTTTCAAGTTTGGCCTGTACTTGGTCCAAGCCTCCAGCACAACAAGACTGGGAATAGTGCTTTTGCACTATTGTGGATTTTTGTGGATTTCAACTTGTTGTTGTGAAAGGACCCTGTATGGTTCTTCCTCATTCACAGGCTGAGCCTGTTAGGAAAAAAAAAAAAATCAGAACACTAGTGGATTCTGAATATTTTTCTCAGATAGCCAGAAATCACTTGTTTATCTTTTTCTCAGGAAAACAGTCCCCAAAACATAATCCATGGTTCAGAATTTTTCACTAAAGTGTGAAAAGTTCATTAAAACAAGTGCAGTCCACCAGGCAGCTCTGGAATTGGTTTTTTTTAATTAGAAAAGCTCCCCTTCTTATCTGTGACATGACTCTGTGAAGGTCTGAGAAAACACCTGTGCTATCTAGAGATGTGAGTACCCCCAAGCTATTTATTGCCTTTCCTGTGTTGGAAGTTGCAACCTTCAGAGCAGGGTCAGAGGAAGGGAATGCATGCCCACCCCTTGACTGCTCCAGCCCCATGGCTCTGGCATGGGGTGAGAAGCTCCTGACAGCAGGGCAGAGCAGGCAGCCCTCTACAGAGATTCATGCTGCAGTAGCAAGAGATCAAAACTGGCCAAGAGTTTTGACCAGACTCAGGCCCACACCTGAGTCTTCACCAAGTGAAACAGTATCTATTATACTCATGTTCACAGTGTCCTTCATGCCCATTTCTAACAAGTTAGAAAAATTAAGCAGGCTGAAATCTTATTCCATTTGTTCATCTCTCCTGTGGAATTAAGGGACCCAAGTGGAGACTTTTGTAGCCCATGGATCTCTCTCTGTAATTACCATATGATTAAAGATTTTAAGATCTCAGACAGTAAGACTTTGCCAGGCCAATATACCAATATATCTTACAAACCTATAATTTTGTCCCAAAAAAAGAAATCCAGTTTTAGAGCAAAAAACCCTAACATTTAAAATGTTTTATCTGCTTCCAGAAGAAGCCAAATTCTTCAAACAAAACATTTAGATTCTGAATTAAGTCTTTTTTCTTTTTTTCTTTCTCTTCTCTTCTCTTCTCTTCTCTTCTCTTCTCTTCTCTTCTCTTCTCTTCTCTTCTCTTCTCTTCCTTCCCCTTCCCCTTCCCCTTCCCCTTCCCCTTTCTTTTCTATCTTCTCAGCCATGATTTTTCTAGTACCCCTATAAACTGTGTCCTGGCCAGAATTTCTGACTAGTTCTTGAGTCTCTCTCTGACATTCCTGTTTTCTCATGCAGTGATGAGAACTAGAAGCTGCTCTGTTTCTAATGCTTTCTTCTTTCCCCAGCAAAGCACTGAACCTGACCATCGCATTGTTAATTTAACAGCTTCAGAAAGCAGCATATAAAGCCAGGTTTTGCAGGTGTATATGGGGTCAGTCTGTTTCTCTATACCAAATTTCTACTTCTGACTGGGCATACCACTTGCTTGGGTTTTCCTTCTTACAGCACTCCAATTATAGTGGTGGTCATTCACCTTTTTTTAGAGGGAGAACTATAGAAAAGTGAATTAACAAAGCCCATGCAGGAAGTCAGTAAGAGAAGCAAGAGTTAAATTGCATCTTCTTAGGCAGCACAGTAACAGCTTAACCCTTGGATAATCTTATGTAAAGAGGCTTCTGACTCCATGTCGGCATAGTTTGCCATAATATAAAGTTAGAATTTCCTTGACTGGAAATTAGCAAAAAGCTTTTCAAAATCTGACAACTTTTTGCTAACTCTGTCATTTCTGATTCTCTCCTTTTGAGAGAAGTGCTCGCACATCTCAAGGGAAGAGTAGAGTGATAGGAGCACTATGACTTCTAAAGAAGTTATGCTTGGGGGAAACAGTGGTTTTGAAGGAGCAGCTTTTGAAGATAATCATCCAGTTATGGAGTTTCATCGAGCTTCTCCATACTCCTGAATACACTTTCTCACTCCTTTTTTTGGCTAGTGTTTGGTTTATTTATCTGAAAATTTCAGCTTGTGAAGTTTCTGTCTGCATCTTACCACTCCTGCAGGGTTCTCCATGGGAAAACAAAATCCAGTTCTTTGTTTCTAGCAGATGACACTTGGTAAGCTGACAAATGCATATCATAGTCTAGAGATTTTAGCAACTGTTTAAAGATAGATACAATTTGCACAAATGTTTCTGGTAAATAACAGAACTTACATACAGGAAAAAACTCATCTTAAATATGAAATTCTGCATCATTTGAGTTATCTGTTTCCATAGTTAAAATCAAGAGCCAATTTGGATTGTCAAATACTGTAACTTGCTTTCTCTAAACTTAGGGAAGAGCCTTCCTTCTCTTTCTCCTTGGTGACAGCTCTCTCAGCAGAACATTCAGTTGATGATTGTTGCCTTGTGCTATTTAAGGCCCCTCCATGCTGCAAAGAAACAGGAGGCTAGAGTTTCAGAGATCAAGCTTCCATTGTAATTCACCATTTTGAAAAATAAATTGCTTTGGGCATTTTTACCAATGGATAAGCAATTACAGTACTATGAAAATAAAAGGAAATGTTCTGTTTCCTATAGAAGGAACTGCTATTCAGCAACTTTTGCTCATTGTCATACTGGTACTTTTTTCATTTGTAATACCCTGTCATTTGATCTGCTATAAAATAAATGTTCGGTTTCTGAGAGGAAAAACAAACCTGCTCAGAACATTGATTCATTCAAGATTTTTAAGGGAGACCTCCAAAGAAAACCCAGGTGCTAAAGGAAGTGGTGTTCTTTTCTCACTGGGTGGCATTTTCACTGCTGAGTCAGTACTGCAGAGTTCAATGCTGCTGGAAGTGCTCAGTTTCAGATGAAATAGAAAAGTAAAATGTTGTGGTCATCAGAGGTTCCCTGGCCCCATGGTTGAGGGTGAAGGTGTTTGCCTCATAGTCTAGGAAAAATTGGCATCCAAAGTAACCTATATCAGATGCTACACTTTTAGTTGTCTCAGGAACCCATCATTTCTGCTCCTGAAAACTTCAGTGACTAGCAAAGCTACACAGGTTGGTGATATATTCTTCCCAGGATGGTTGCATATTAATTATATATGAAGCAGTCCCTAAAGATATAATTTCAGAATCTCTTATGGATCTTTTAAAGCATAAATCATGCTCAAACTATATGCAAAGAATAATTCCTATCAGCTGTCATTCTTTCTCATTATAGGTTTTTGTAAGAAAATATTCTGTAATGTATATGTGTCCTTCTGTATTTCAAATTTCTCAAGTTCTGTATTTCACTTTTAAAGTATTTTGAATATAGTATTTAGTATTAAATGTTCCCATTTATATCATGGAAAAACACCAGCTATCTTTGAAATAGTTAATTTTTTCTCCAGTCATTTATATTAAGCCCGGCATATTTCAAATATTCTGTATTTCAAGAGCTAGCAACAACGATGTAACAGACTTGGTAACACCACTGTACATCTAGAATATCTTGACTGGTATGTTTACAGCTGTTCCAAATCCGCCTACAAATTTACACTAGTGTAAGTGAGATCTGACTTCAGCCTTGTATTTGTGTATATGTCTGACTAAATTAGACACAAATGAAAGTGTCAAAGATGGTGCTCCATCTGGAAGGCTGGAGCCAGAGGAGGATTATAGACAGATGAACATAAAAAGAAAGAGTGAAATAACAACCTGTTGATGATTACAGATTATTTTTAAGAGGCCTCATATTCCCTAAAGAAACTGAAATTATTCTTCTGTACTACTGTAAAGTTTATTTTTCCTACCATACCCTTTCTGTGTCTAACAGCAAAACCTTGTACAAATCAAATGTACTATTTCTCACCGATATCTTGTTCTCTTTCAAAGATAAATATAAAGCTTAGAGAAAACCTGGCCATTTAAAAGCTTCATACATTTCAATGGGTTTGAAAAATCAGGCAGGCATATAGTGTACTGATTTTTTGCTGTGGGCAATGGGAAAAGGTGAGTCAGGGATGCAACTATTCTGGCTTTGGGTTGTTTTTGCATCCTTCGGCTTCCAGGTCTGGCTATGGCATGCTGGTGCTCCTGCCAGTGAGTTAATGGAAGTAGCCAAAATGTAGAAGCTTTGTCTTCATGGAGTTAGTTGTTCTGCAAACAATCTATCTCAAAAAAATAGTGGGAGTCTATTTTCTGTGAAAAGATAGGGCATGCAAAATATGATATTTGCTACCAGGCTGTGGTGCTAGCCAGCATTCTACAGAAAGCACACTTTCATAGGAGGACAGAATGCAGAAAAAATTGTAGGAAATACGGGAGAGTAACCTCATGATTTTTACCTTTATCTATATCTTCTATGTTTCCATGACTCAAAAGTAGTGCCTGGGCCTTTGAGCCCTCAGTAAGGAGTTATAATCATTGTGGTACTCAAAAGGGACTGGTAATCATTCCATCACTAAAACAAAAATATCCTGAGAATATCTTTCATCTAAGGTAGATAATCTTCTAAGTTTATGCATAACACATTGACAGCCAGTCTCTGGACTGTTGTCATGTGTTTTAATAAAACAGAGCAGAACGTGAGTTTCTTTTCAAATACAGGTTGAAAAAATATCTACACAGACGTTTCATTTGTATACAGTCTTTGCATGTAAATAGTGCATTTTACATAAACTTTTACTAACATTTATGAGGAATTCTGTTCATTCAAAGCTGGTTTTTTTTTTCTTTTTAAACTTTAGACACTTGTAGAGAAGATTTCATCAGAAGCCGTAATCACAAGTAGATCAGCATTACATTGATGTCACTAATCTTAACACCTCCAATTAATCTCACATGTGAATTCATTATTTAGAAAATGCCAGTCTTTTCTGAAGAAACATATCCACTTTCTTAACTCCACTCATGCAGCATACCACCAATATTAAGGTAGTATTATACTGCATCATAGCAAATGGAAGCTAGTCATTGAAGTGCAAGTGTGAGCACTCCTAAAACATCCATCTAGATTTGAATAAAAAGATGATGAGATGTGATTTAGTAGAGGGTATGTATGCATATCTGTGTATATTTATATAGATACAGATATAGATAGATAGATATAGATACAAATGTATAGATATAGATATACATACACATTTCTGTGTATATATCTGCAAGATGCAAACACTGCACTCGTGTGACTGTAACCACAGGAGAACCGAGAATTGCAACAGTAGCATGAGTAAAGAAAAGACAAAAAAAGCCAAGCAGCCCGGAGCAGAGTGTCCCCAGTCAGCACGGCAGCCCTGCAAACAGCCATCTATGGCCAGGGGGCAGCAGGTGCTGGCACTGACAGGTGCAGATGGCAGGGATGCATGACATTTCTGGGGATCCGCTCCCTGCTGGCTGCAGCCACATCATGCCAGCCAGCACCATCGGTCACCTGATGCTCCTCTCCCCCCATGGATTCCTGGGTGGCTGGGATCAGCAGGTGCTCCTGCCATCTCCTCTTCCAGACCCCAGGAAATGTAATCCCCTGCATTGAGGGTTGGCGTAGGAATCTTACGTCAGCTGCCCAGGGGGATTTGTGGGTTTTCAGACCTTTTGCACCATGATGATGGATGGGAATAAGCCCAAAGGATGAGAAAATATCCTGAATTAGAACCTCAGGAATTATTCAGATCTAAATTCTTCTTTTAAAAACAGTTTACAAGTGATGGCCAGAAGGGATTTGCATGTCCCATGAAATACATGTGAATATAGGGGGTGCAAGTTTACATAGAATCACAGAATAAGCTGTGTTGGAAGGGATCCACAAGGGTCGTCAAGCCCAACTGCTTACTCTGCACATCACAGACCCAAGAGTCACACCATGTGTTCAAACACTTCTTGAGCTCTGTCAGGCTTGGTGCTGTGACTACTGGGAAGGCAGTTCCAGTCCCCAACCACCCTCTGGGTGAGGAACCTTTCTCTAATGGCCAGACTAGGCCTCCCATGACACAACTTCAGGCAATTTACTCAAGTCCTGTCACTGGGCACCACAGAGATCAATGTCTGCCCCTCATCTATCCCTCATGAGAAATTTGCAGACTGCAATGAGGTCCCCCATCAATCTCCTCTTTGCCAGCTGGACAGACCAAGTGACCATGCATTTGCAGGAATTTTAATATAAAGCCTTAATGCTGAAGTCCTCATGCTGTTTGCTTTTGTTTCTTTCAGAGAAAATCCACAAAAATCCACAAAAGATATGTGGTTTAGTTTTGCTGCTGTGAGATCTCTGAATCTGATGTATGCTTCTTACACTTAAAAAGCCAAAGTTGTCTAGTGTAATTTAAGTCAATATTAAACAGAAAAGCACTGGCAAGTTGGCATGACTGAGCATTAAAAAAAAAGATTTTGCATTCTCTCTTTTAGAGAGCAAACAAACCTCTGGAATTTTCCCATCTCCAGCCTCACCATCTCTCCAGAGGGCGCAGCAGCACAGCAGTGGGTGTTCTCTCATACAGATGCAGGAGAGGCACTGCAGAGAGGGAGCAGGAGATGTGGTAGTGCTGACTAGTCTGCTGGAGGCTGCAAGGCCTGCACAAACAGATAAGTCCTGGGGGCTCTGGGGCTGCACCAGGTGCACTGCCTTCTAAAGCTCCCCCATACCCAAGTTAGGTAGCAGAGCCATATGTAGCCAAGAAGCAAAAATCCCACTATCCTAGTGCACTTTTTGAAATAAAAAAAAAATAATAATAATAATAAAAAAAAAAAATTTAAAAAAAAAAAAAAACCCACCAGATTTTGTTTGTACTAACACTGCAAAATATTGTAGAGATGCCTTGGCACACCACAAGAGTGTGAGTGGAAGAGAATAGAGTGAACGAGTGAACTCTGTAATCAGGTAGAGCTCTCATGCCCTGATGAGCTAGCGATGCACATGTCCTGTGTGCTGTCAAATCCACTGTGTGGTCATTTGTAAGCAGAGAGAAGCAGGTGTGACTGGCAAAGGATGTTGGTGCTGTTTGGTTTCATAACAAGTGTGATTAGAGAAGGTACATGAAGGTGGTGAGAATAATCACTTGGCATGTGAAAGGAAAATCCAAGCAGAGGGTTTGGTGTAATGTTGTGAAGAGCACATTTATGTGTATTCATTTGAAGAAGACAGACGTATAGTACCAAACAATGGATTTTTTTTTTCTTTAAAACATCGGAAAAGATAAAGTAGTATCAAAAAGATTAGCATGGGGTTGTAAAAGTTCAGCTTTATATAAGCTCTGTAGCTTGCTTCAAAAGGAATAAAAGCCACAAAAGCATTTTTTATTTTTTGTTTTTTAAAAAAGGTAAGAAATGTTCCTTTTTTCTTTGTTACTTACATACATTTTTGTGTGCATGGAGTTTGTTAGATAATGTAAGAGTAATAATGTTTTATGTGATTCTTCTAAACATACAATTAAAGTACATTAGTACCAGCATACTAGTTTATGTCCATTATTAAATGTAAAAATTTAAAAATTTTATGTTAATGAAACATAAAATTTGAGACTTTAGTTACATATAAGTTAGGAGATTCAGATGGGTGGTTCCCATAGCAACCTATCTCTTCCTCTGTGTTTTTCATTTCAGTAGAACCTTTCATTACTTGATTGCACCATATATTGTATCATGCAATTTCACGATAAAATTTCATCATTAAATAACCGAGAAGAAAAGAGAAGAGAGTAGAGGTTTTCTTCATTCAACACTTTCTAACTTTAATTTTTCTGTTGCACAGAGAGCAAAGTGATGCTTAAATTAATCCAGCCTATGTCTAAATATTTTCTGCTCTTTTGGGGGACCTCCATAAATTTGGCCTGGTTCTTTGGAATCGCAGAATGACTATATATGATAAAGCAGTTTAAATAGTAGCGTATAACTCCTTTGAAATTGGCTGTTGTCTGCCTAACCACGTTCATATGTAGCTCCAGTGAAAAGAAAAGAGACAAAAACTTTTTTTAATTTGTGGCTAAAAGATTTATTCCATCCAGATACAGGAAAGAAAGTGCTAGTGAAAATGGAGGGCACTTGAATTTTTTTTCTGAAGAAAAATACCGTTTATTAAATTGCAGCACTGTTGATTGTCACTAGTGGGTCTGTCAGTTAAAGATCATTGTGGTGGCTTCTAGACAACATAAAAGATATGTGAATTTTTAGAAGTAGACATTTAATTCTGAATTTTTCCACACTGTAAAATTTGATTACAGATGAAGACCCAGTGAGATCACACTTTTCATTACACAATGAAGATGGTGATTAACCTAACCTTGTTACGTCTTTGTTGCAGAGGATATCAAAAAGGAACATATTGAGCTGGTCTGAATCTTTTGGGAACCTTATCAACTGACCTAGTCTTTTTAATTTGGCACCTATACTGTGAGCATTTCCAAGCCCTGGAGTGCTATGAGAAGCAGTTCTATGGCAGATAAAACTATTAAAAAAGAAAGATTAATGAACTAAATTATAAGATGAAAAAAATAATTTCTAACCTTCTCCATTTGTTCTGTTAAAGAAGTGCTAAAAAGATCAAAAAGAAAAACCTGGGGGATAAAACTGCAGAAACAAGGGCTAGATTAGGAAAATGAAAGGGTTTTCCTTCTCAAAAGTCTTCAAAATTACAATGATTTTCATTTTCTTAATAAAATCAGACCTGAGTTTTACTGCCATATTTTCTTTTGAGCTTCCATAATGATGATAAGTTTTGCATGAAATGAAAGCATATAGTTGTTTATACTTCATTTTACAGGAGTCAGCATGTCACTAAGTTAGCACTTCTTCTCTGAGATTTACAGAGTAGGATTTAGACTAATTGCTGGCACAGCAGATTTCAGCCAAAGGTTGTTTTCCTTTAACCATTTTGTTTTTCATATGCCTTGGCTGATTTTTAGGTTATTGGAGTCCAATATAATTACTTGTTTAATTGCTTGGAAGAAGTGGAGCTTCCGTAGTTGAAAAATGGCTTATTTTCTTTAAAAATAACTGAAATCTGGCTTAGGGTTCTCTAGAATGCAATGCACTATACAATTGTGTTATTTTATCCTTTTAAAAATTCCCTGAATAGTCATTAAATCTTTGGAAACTAGCTAATCTCCAGGAGGATGTGATTGGTCTGGCTATTTTCCAGGGTTTGCAAGGGTCTATGACAACTCAACATCATAAGAAAAATTGTTTCTAAATCATTGCAAAGACTCCAGAACCAGCCTCTGCTTTCAAGAGGTGACACAAAATAGAGGAGAAGAGGAAAACTTGACACAAAGTCCAGAGAGCTGTTAATCAGTTTGATATTGGTCAGTTTGATTTTGGTCAGTTCCAAATTTACTTGTGATCTACAAACTTGTACAAACTTGTGTTGAAGCACACCAACAATGGGAAAAAATGAAGGAAAAAATGAGAGGTTTAATGTGGCAGTTAATGGTGTGAAGAAGAGTGAAATAACAAACAAGGCAATAAGATAGGAAAAACGGTAGCCTGCCTGTTGAGGAGCCAGAGATAATACTAAGGTGTTCAGGGTCATTATTTCTGTCCTTGATACAACTCATTACCTTAGTGGAGAGTATGTCACTTCTATCCTGCTTTCCTCTCTAGAGGACTGTGATATGAATATGTGTGTTCCTGTTCCAGTGTGATCTATCAATCTCTTCTTCTGTCTTTTCCCTTACAACTTCATTTTTTATTCAGTGCCAAGCAAATCTAGTAGAAAGGGAGGAGTCTCAAAGACAGTGAAATTCCAACAAGTTTCATGAAAATTATATGTTCTTGTGCAAAAAAAAAAAAAAAAAGAAGAACCAGAAATTACTCACAGAAAGACTCCCAGCTGAAGACAGCATTGCAGCCTGAGTCGTGGCAGACAGAAGCAGCAAAGGTTCAGCAGAAGGATGGGTACTGAGAAGAGAAATCCCCAGAGACCCTGCACAGGAGATCTTCTCTGCAGATTGCACTTTATCACAAAATGAAATTCACTGGGAACCAGGCATTAGTTCCATCACTCACAAAGCTAAGAGCTGTGCCTCTGAGTCCAGCATATATGTGGAAATTCCTGTTAACTGGCCTTAAACCATCTCATTGAAATACATGCTTGTTTTTGTTTGGGATTTGTGTGGTGTTTTGTAGGTTGGGCTTGGGAGTGTCTGTGTTTTGTTTGTTTGATTGATTGATTTATTTTTTTTTGAGGACAGAGAGCAAGTGGTCTGTGTTACTGAACTTGATTTGCACCATCAGCCAAGGTACCAGCCTAAAACACTAGACTGATCCTTTTTTGCAAGGGAAAGGTTTGCCTCCTCTCTTTAGGGCTAAAGTTAATTTTGGGTAGAATATTGACACAATTTATTACAATTAGTTCTTGGCTTTTCTGGTGGAAATAGAGATTGCTTTTTCTCTGCCTGGTGTGGCAAGCAACCTGTTTTCTAAAGGTATGATAATAATGTAAAAATAAATATCTATTAAAAACACTTCTACAATGAGAGGGAATCCAGTCTGTCTGGAGACTGTTGTAAGACATATGTTGGCTCACATTGCCTTTCTTCTTCTGAGCATCTGAAAGGTGCATCCTTGAACCTCTACAAACCACAGTAGCGACTGTTTACCTGTGAGCTAAGCAATCATTGGCAGAACTTCAGGGCATTTGTAGCTGTGTTGAGGGCAAGATGCATCTGCTTCACACAGACACAGTCTTGCGAAAGCAGCAGACAACAATTTGTGAATGATTGAATGTGATTGAATGATGGGAAAAGATTCTTTTTTTTTTTTTTTTTCTTTTTTTTTTTTTTTTTTGGTCTATCATCTCAAAGCCTTAAGTTGAGGAAGCCATTTTGTCCAGCTCACATCCACACTCCTCAGGGACTTCATAGGAATCAGCAGGACTCTGTCAGTGAATCATATGAGCTCAGGAAATGGTCCCAAGTGTGCTGATCTTAGTTTCATGTCTGTACAGCCTGATCTAATCTTGAAACAGAATATTTTATGTATTCAGAGGACAACTGTTTTGTCCTTATATGAAGAGAAGAATGTTAGTTGAGATTGCAATGAGATATTTTTGTTTTACTATATCTTGTTGTGTCTATTAGATTTATTAGACAGCAGCTGATTGCAAAACCCTCTTTCTAATCGGCTTGTTTCAAGCTACTAGCAGTAGATAAAATGTATGATTATGTCTGTTCTGCTAACTGAACATTTAACATTTGAAAGATAAAAGAGCAAGAAGAGGGAATAGAAAAGGTGTAGGGAATCATTCAGGTTGTTTTACCATCTCAAGTTTTTCTTCCAATGGATTATAATTTTGTTGGTGTTTCAGAAATAGCTGATGAAATTGACTTGAAGTCTCTACAGTTATGAAGTTTGAAAAAAATGATCTGCATTAAGCCGGTTGTTCATAAATGCCTAAATCTGTTTCAGAGCTCTACAATGTGAAATTGGAAGGTTTAGATCTCATAGGGCTAATCACCATCACTTTACTTTGTTGATGAAAAACGCAAGGTTGAGAGGTTTTTCAATAATATGAGAACAAGGAACCTTATACTTACAGGTAATAATAGTAAGCTGAACGTCCTCATAAAGAAAATAGTTATGAAATGTACTATTCCAGAAGGAAAAAGCTGATGCACAACCATTCTGAGAAGGCAAAAAGAAACCAGAGTGTCCCACACTTACAGACAGCATGAATTAGCCACTTATTAACACACAAAATATGTGATATTTTCATTGTAATTGAGATTGCTTAGCCAGGTTTCAACACAGAATGGACTGCAAGCTGACTTAAAAATTTTTTAGACAGCCAAGTGGACTTCTAAGAGTTTTTGAGTGAGACATCCTTAAAACTAAATATGACAAATTGTGAATATATTTGCTTTATATACTACTGCTTGTACTTTAGGACTCCACACTTTCTCCTCATATTCTTTTACCTTAATATAGCCTATGGCTGTTCTTTAGTGTCCTGTAACAGTAGATCAGTTAAAACCTTTTTGAGCCAGACAGCTGTTCTGAGTTGCAAGCTACTGATTTCATTCCAGTTTAAAGATTTTTCAACTCTGCTATCTTAGTGATGATAATCATGGTTGTGAGTATTTCAGTAGCTGAACTTGAAATTCTTTCATTTTGACTTTTCACTAACCATTTGTTTTAGCAGTGCTTTTTCTTGTGCATTAAGCTTCACTACAGTGCATTTGTAGCACTGTAAGTGTAGTCAATAAAATGTAAACACAATGTCTAGAAGCTCTTAATTGTTATTTCATAGCATATTAGCAACTCGTCTTCCCTCCTGTCCTATCAAAAGCATAGGCTTAGGAACAACATTGCTAAAGTAACTCCTTGAATTCAATTTGGGTAATTATTCTTCCTCTGTGAAGAAACGGACTCCTAAATTTGTTACAGGTTCAATTATTTTTCCTTTTGCTCTTCCATACCTTTAACAAAAAATATCAGCGTATTCCACTGTAAACAGTATAGGGAAATATGTTAAGTTTGGTTTATGTTAAAAAATTTGCATTCTGTGTTTAGCTTAAGCCCCTAATGCTGTGGGATATAAGAACCATGAGGCAGGGGAGATACTATCATAGGCACTTTGTCAGTTGCCAGATTCATTCCTTATTGATTGGTTCCAGCTTCAGAAGAAAGAGGTCTTGTGTGGTCCTCACTTGGCACTCATAATTGAAAACCTACAGCATCAGTGTGGTGAATCATTAGTCACTTTCTTTCCTTAAAGCATAATGTCAAACTTTTCTATGATGAGCAGTTTGTGTTTCTTTAATGCTGCTGAGTCTTTCTTGCAGCCAGTGTCAAGGATTGAACTTTACAAATTATGTATTTCAGACATTGAGAAAGAAAGGACTTAATGGCTGTGACAGTCCAGACCCTGATGCAGACGATTCAGTAGGTCACAGCCCTGAGTCTGAGGACAAGTACAGAAAACTTAATGAAGATATTGATCTAATGATCAGCAGGCAAAGATTATGTGTAAGTACCCTGAGCTCCTTTTCATTTTTTTTTTACTTTCTGATATTTCTCTGAACCTGGCAGGCATTGCACAAGAAAGAAAACAAAGGTTGTGAAAGCCCTGATCCTGACTCCTCTTATGCTCTCACCCCACGCACTGAAGAAAAATACAAAAAAATTAATGAAGAATTTGATAATATGATCAAGAGCCATAAAATACCTGTAAGTACCAAAGGTTAGACGGCTGTCTGCTGATAACTGCTGCAGTAACAAACCATAACCCTTTCAGTTCTGGCTTCTTAAGGAAATAAATTCAGCTAAAAAGATAATTTAATAGCCAAATCTATAACTAAATGCTGTGGTCAGAAAATTTCACACAGCATATTTTTCTTTCAAGTCTCTACCTCTGACACACAGTAGGCCTATCATGGGTGAAACCTACAGAAGGAAGTGAAATATACATATATGAGCTATATTCACTTGATTTACAGAAGTGTTTTACCACACTACTTGCCCAAATTATACTAAAAAATAGTAGTGGAAATATTTCTTTGTGGACAGGCTAACAAATCCACAGAATACTTTCTGTGGTGATAGAGAAAAGTGATGTAGAACTGAAATTCCTTTATATATAGTAATTAGAATGTTTAGTGTGTTTAACTTCAATTCTCTATTGCCTCTGCTAAACTCAGTTGCAGCACTGAAGGGTTACAGCTACTTGCTCACTGCAGAGAAACAGACTGCATGAGAGCCTAATGGGAGGACTCAAACATGTTTGTGTGTTGGGGTGATTTTACAGCTTGATCAGAGAATTTGCTTTGACCTTATCAGCATTACTTTAATGCTTTAACATAAGCTAAATTTTGTTTTAACCAAGTCAAAATTTCTAACAGTCATATGCCTTGCCAGATATCTAAGAGAAATAACTCCGCATGTGCTATTTTGTTTGCACAAGACATACAAAGGATGAGCCCTTGGTCATTATGTTTGATATTACATTTATAAAGACAACAAAAAGAATGTGGAGGTTTGGAGGTTATATTTGGTTGGTTTTCAAATGTCTGTGGAAAACAAAGTAGGAAACCCAATATCTGCTCAGATCCAAAGAAGCATTTGAATTTGCATAGGTGACCACTTATTTCTAAAAGACAAGAGATAATTTGTATGTGTTCATTTGTACAAAGGTTGTATGGTTATCTATCAAAAACCTTGTCTGGATACCCAGAATGTGCAGCGTCTTCTGTAGTGTAAGCCAACTGCACATACAAAATCTGACACCTAAGATGAGGATACTTCTTAAGAAGGCTCAGATTCTGTCTTAAGCCCTCTGGGTGTTCTTTCCATTAATTCTCAGAAGAAGGATTTTTTCACTCTAGGTAATTAAAATTTGAAAAAGTTTCTACATGAGGCCAAAAATATCTTGGAAAAACGTAAGGAGAATACATAATACTTTCCCAGAGACCAGAAAGGCACCAAATTTGTTAAAGTAATATTTAAAATGACTGGCTCAGGGTGCCCAATGTGTATGTAGAATATCAGTGAGGAATACAGATGTATCCAAATTTTTTTACCTCTCTTTTTATTTGCTTCTTTTGGAAAGCCATTTTTCTCAGAACAGAAAAGCTCTAAAGCTGTCACCATGAATTTGGTTTCTCAGGATGCAACTCAGTTCGACAAATGATGACTGCAGCATTTAGGGAGACTGTTATAAGCCAGAATGCTTAACCCTTTTTCACATCAAAATCTCACCAATTGTCATTCTTTCATGCTGTTTCTCTTTCAAGGATGACTTTTGGCTTTTTCAAATAAAACTGACAGGATTTTCACCAAGCTACTTTTCTGCCTTAAAAATGTGTTTGGGATGATCCTTCAGAACCTCTGTTTATCTCATGCTACCGGTTTCTTTTCTTTCCTAACAAAATAGGTCATGTTATAATCATCTGAAATCTTAAGACATTTTAAAAAAATCTCTTGGAAAAAAACTTCATTCCTGTAGTAGTGAGTTCTGCCTCTTTCTTTACCTCCATAAACATTTGAGGAAATTGTCTTTTTTGTTAACTCAGGAAATGTATAAGATTTGAAAACCAGGTAATCTAAGCATGGTATAGGAGCTTTGTTTTCCCAAAATAATGGAATTTCCTTCTGGTTGCTTTCATTAAATATAACTTTTTGATGGCAAATATAGTCCTACTTCAGCAATTAATTGGTGATTTGGGGTATGACTTCCTACCTTTCGGGATGTTATGAGGTGTAGTGTATTATTTTCTGTGCAATTACTTCAGAGACGCTTCAGAGGTACAGAACAGCAAAATGTTAGCATTTTTCATGTAAGACAGAATAGCCATTCTCTGAATACATCATATGTAGAGCTCAAGGTCTGTGTCCTCCCTCAAGCTGCTTACCACAATAGGAAGAAACAGTAGATATTCTCTGATAATGCAACAAGAACTCCTTCTCTTGGCATAAGCCAAGATGTAATGGGCAAGATAGAGATCACAACTAGTACATAATGGAAATTTGTAATTATCTGGTTATATATATAAGTATTATATATTTTATATAATATAATATAATATCCTTAACCGCACAATTCAGAATAATTAAGTCAGGGAAGATATATTCATTTACTTGTGATCATCAAAGGTAGCCAAGAAAACTGGAGAGAAGAAAGCAAAATTAATAATAAAGTCAAGTCTCTAAATCACCACTTACAGAATATATAAAACAATGCATTGCCTCTGCCTGGTCTTGTAACATAAAAAAAGTTGCTGCCAGATGAAAACAACACTGGCTTTTGCTCCTAACCACTAAGCCCATTAATGTTTCCTCAGATAATTTTCTGGGGATAAGTATTCATATTGTTCTAAACCATCTGATAATAATTAGACATTTATTTGTAAATTTCATAAGAGTGATGAAAGCAGAGAAGACAGAAATAGCCTACTAGAAGGAAGCTATAAGTATCTCTGTCTCTAAATAAATGAGGGCCTGGTGGAACATCAGAGGGATAAAACCAATATTTAACATAAAATGTTTGGTCCGTTAAGTTCCAAAGGGGTTGAGTGTCCAACACTTTGTTTGGCATCACTTACCACAGCTTGTGAAGTGAGGATCTAACACTATGTGCTGTACGCTGGCAGTATTGTCTCTAGTGAGCCATCTGCCCCTCCTTGGCAGCAGTGTTCAAAGAAGAAAAAACAAAGGGAGGGGGGAAAAAGGCAAAATGTGGCAAACCTTATACACATGACAGGCTTTGTCTATATTAGAATTAGCAAAAAAAGAAAAAAACACACTGAAGCAGCATGAGGTGTGCCTATCTCTGAGAAGAATTCTTTGAATAGTCCCCAGCAGGCTTTTGACACCTTTTGATGCCAAATAACATTCTCCCAGATAATTTCCTAATTTTGTATGGTTGTTAGTCCAGGCCAGAACAATTCCTAATTTTGTATGGTTGTTAGTCCAGGCCAGGAACAATTCCCAATTGTCAGTCTATATGTAGTCATGACTTTTTTGAGGTTGAGAAAGCTTTATGGTATAGACATGAACTGTTCTGTGGCCTCAGATGGCCCCAGTTCCTCCCTAGTTCTTACTAATATAGGTGTTACACAAGTGCATCAGAAACTTTAATGTCCGTCAGGCTGAAATGGAATCAATATGAACCATGGCTTGCCATCAGGAATGACTAGGGAATCTGAAGAAAGTTGCAGTTCTCAGTGAGGAACATGTTTGTCTAACTTTATTCAAGTTAGACAAACAGAGAAAACTGTAGCTAGAGATGTAGTGTTTAATACTGATCTTTATCCAGTCATTCTCTCTCTAACTTCTGGAAAAGAAGAAATAAAAACTACTGTATTTCAGATACATCGTGTTCTGCTGAAAAGCAGAGAGTAAACTGACTTTTCCCTGCTAAAATTGCCTATGAAGTGCTCTGTAAACAGATGTAAGTAAATCCAGATAGTAGGCAAAATGATGAAAACTAGACTATTACTACAGAAATGAAACAAATACTTCAACTACTTTAAAAACATATATTTAAATTACAAAATGAATGCTAAGTAATAGTTTCACATGACTAGGGAGACTGGCAACCTAAAGAGCAACCAAGATTGGAGCTCTTTCATGCTGTACAAATGTAGAAAAAGAAGACTCTTGAAGAATTTGGTTTGAACATGGCAGGAAGAGCACAGTGGCTAAAGCAAGCATCTTTTAGAATTCTGGCAAGACCTTCAGTTTTGCATTTGTACTGGTGTTTTAGTTTAAATAATAGAAATTTAGATTAGGAAAAGATATCAAGAAAATAGAGGCAATAATAGTCTTTGCCCAGACTCAGAGGGCAGACTTCATATCTGTTGTGACACAGGGTGAGGTAAACCTTATGCAAAGTGCTCTCCCGTAGGTGACAGTCCATGCAATATGGACTGGCACTCAAGTAGGCACGACCATGGGCTCAAAGCCACCAGGAGGAGAGAACTCCATCACAGCCCTGGTTGTTGCAATAACCAGAAACTCCATGTTGGCTTACTCATGTCTCACATCAGGCTGTCATTGGGATTGAAACATGGAGAGCTGTTCATATCCACTAGCCACAGTGAATTCACTGGCCAAAACCTTTTGAAATGGTAGGAATTAGCAGCAGCAGCTGACTTTGAGCTCCACAGTCATGTGCCTCTGAATAACATCGGATTTAGGAACATTTGGGGTCCTTCTGTGGCCAGTAAAAAGAATGAATTGCTTCAAAACATACTGTCAAGTTGATAAATGTTTCAGATTATGCTATGTGACCCTATTTCCAAGGAGCCCAGACCTGAGTCATAAGGTGCAGATTACATGTAGATTCTTATATCTATACATTAGATGTAGAACATGTGGATTCCCAAAACACCTCACCTTTCTTTCCTACCTCTACTTGAACCAACCAGCTCTATGAAGAATACAGCCCTTGGAGTGTGCTTCAGCTTCTCAGCAAAAGGAATCAAATTCCCACATGCTCCCCAGGCTGGGGAGCAATGCCAGCAGGTCCATCTACTCAGCCACCGTTGCTATGGCCGTCTCTCACAAAAAGGAGGCCACAGGCTACGGAGAGGGTATCAGAGCTATATTAACACCTCAAAATAATTTAAAAGCATTTGTGTAAATTATCCTTAACATTGTACCCTGAAATCCTGCTCTGTGTTTCATGTGTTTCAGTGGTCAGGCAAAATTATTCCTCTATATTTAGAGTAAAATTTTCTCTGTCCCTAGTGAGGACCAAGAAAGGGAAAAAAAAAAAAAAAAAAAAAAAAAAAAAAAAAAAAAAGAAAGAAAAAAAAAAAAAAAAAACCACCCTTAAAGAGGTAACTGTAATTAGATGATTAGATGGATAGGACTGTAATACATAGGGCATAGCCAACAGCTCCAGCCAGAGAAGAGATATGGGTGGCATAAGGTCAGGGTGCCTCAGTTGCCTGACAAGAAGTTGTTATGTCCAGCTCTCCATGTATTCATCCTAGGTCCTTGAAGATATACCAGTACTATCAGCTGCCAACAATAAAATTGAAACGTTTAATTTCCTCCCTCAGAATATGTTACCAAGCTACTTTAAAGAATTTCTTTGATGTGTTTAAGCTCTTGAAGCTTATAAGATTTCTAATTTGCAAATTGAGGTGTACTTGGTCTGTAGTCACATATTGAATACTTAAAATGCTGTCAGGTAATTATGAAAAGGTTTTTCTGATAAAAAAAGACAAAAAATTAATAGTTTTAAAAACAAATCAATTGAATATGGATTTCTAATGTAGTCATAACTTTTATAGAAATTCAAGTGACTGCTACCCAAGAAACCCAACCAACAAACTCACAACCAAACAAGGAAACCTGAACTGAGCTTCTTTCTAAGAGCAAAAGAAAAAGGCATCTCCTCACAACCACTGTTAGTGTGGTACACTACTTGGAGTTTTTGAGGGTTTTTTTTGAAAAGCATTTCTGCAAAGGGAAGTGACTCAGGAGAAAATCTTGCCTTTAGGTATGAAAACAGGATATTGAAAAGTCATCACTAAACACCACCTCCACCCCCCCAAAATTACCCACAAAGACTAGTGTGTATCTAAATTTCTTATATTTTTTGCTGTCCCTGAGGAGAACTTTGCTTTTTTTAAGCCCTTCCAAGCTGAGATAGAAACTCAGAAAAAAAGTTATCTACTGTGTTGGTGTCTTTTGTGTGACTTGGGATAATTCTGGTTGCTAAAGCAACAAAAGCTGCAATTAAAGCCTTACCTTTTGTATTCTGTCCCTTCCAATACTTTCCATGAAATGATGTCACTGTTGTCATGTAACCTTGATCTTGCAGTAATCTATGACACTAGATTAACATATGAGAAGTGAAAAATTATGACTTCACTGAATGAAAAAAACAAAAAATAGAAAATTACACTGCATTAGGCAGAGGTTTGTTTCAAACAAGAAAAAAAAAAGGAAAAAAAAATCTTTCCAGTTCTTACAAAATAAATGTGCAAGATGCATTAAAGCAAGATAGAATCACATTTTGAAAAATCATGTTTTAAATCTTTGGTAATTCTTTTGAAACTCTTCGCTTGAATCTTAGGGGAAAGGGGCAATCACAAATATTTTAACCACCAAGTACAAAATATTTGAACTAAATACAGAGTTACTGTTTCACTTTTGTACTATTCTCATGTTTGTTTTCCTTTTTTGTTTGTGCAGGCTGTTCCACCACCAAACTTTGAGATGCCAGTTTCTATCCCAGTGTCCAACCACAACAGTTTGGTATACAGCAACCCAGTCAGCTCACTGGGAAACCCCAACCTTTTACCACTGGCTCATCCTTCTTTGCAAAGGAATAGCATGTCTCCTGGTGTGACACATCGGCCTCCAAGTGCAGGTAACACAGGTAGGCTCTGCTCAATCCCATCCCTTCAAATGGTCTATGATCTGCTCCTTGAATGCCTGAGGTCACTTTAAACTGTACTTCAAGAAACAAGAACTCTATTTTTAATATTCATAAGTTTGTCCAAAATTGCTATGTTGAAAAAAAAAAAAAACCGACTACCTGATTGTTGACCAAGATTGAAGGAAATCAGTGGAGTCAATAAAGGACAGAAGGGCAGACAGTGTGCTCTTTCATAAAAAGGCAGCTTATCTACTTAATGCATGCAAGTACTCCCTAAAGCAGGGGAGAAAATGTAGACAATTTGAAGCAAGCAAATTCAAACACTCATTACTGAAATAATCAGTCTAAAGGCTAAGTGCAGAATTTATTTTTATTGATTCATTCACAAGTTTCTTGATGGGTTGATGTTAGTTAAGCTTTGTACTTCAATGCTTTACATAGCAAGGGGTTGTGCTTTGTTCTGGTGATGATGAGAGCTCAACTCTGAATAGGATAAGTAGGGATTAGGTTGTTTGAATCTGTCTGGCTCCAGCAACATCAAGATCCTTAAGTATACCAGGTGCAAAGAATCATTTGAGGTCTCCAAGTCCAAAGAGATGTTTTAAAAATCCTTAGTGTGAATGTCTGTGAAAGGCAGAGGAAATTAAAAACTATGTGTGTATATATATATATATATACATATATATATATATATATATATATATATTCTGAGCTACATTCTTCTCCAGGAATCTTCAGCCAATCCTTTGCTTTTCTGACTAGCATTCAACTAAAGATAGTTTTCAAATGAAGGACTACTATACATGACTTTCAAACATAATTTTTCATATGTTGTGGAAGTATGAAACTAAAATAAGGAAATTATGGGTACTCCATATTTTATTTGTCCTTGGAAGGCAAGTGTCTCATACAGGTAACATTAAACATCATGATTTTGTAATTATGGGTCTAATTCAACCACCTGTTGAAGTCAGAGGAATGAAATGGTGCGTACTACAGCAGGCTGATTGAAGGTAGAGAAAATATTTGGAATGTTTGAGTGTTGTAATTTATTGTGCTCGTTTACAACATTTCATTTCAACCCCCTAGGTGGCCTGATGGGTGGGGACCTCACAACCGGTGCAGGCACCAGTGCAGGTAAAGAGAAGAGAATTTATGTTTATTTTTCCAAGTGAATAAAGCACTTACTTCAAAAGCTGATTTCTAAAATAGCTCCCTTTTGGAGGGGTGATAGTAAAAATTGATTAGCACTTTTTTTAATTCCCTCAGCTGGGTTGTGGAGAGTTCACGGATATTTGTTCTTCTCTTATTAGTAGAAAGAAGTTTGTTTTCCAGCAGCATCAAAAATCTTGCACCTCAACAAATTCCACAGAAACAAATGCCTGGTTTCCTTCACATTAGCCTTTTCACAAAAAATTTTGGGCACATTGCTTTGCCTTTTTAAAGAAAAACTCCTAGTGGAGTCTGTGTCAGAAGCTCTGATCCTTTTTGCATCCTCAGAAGGTTTGCCATTGACTTGAGTGGAATGGGGGTTTCATTTTATGAATTAAAGCTTGAATAAAGATTTCAATAATGAGTTGCTCATTATACTTCAGTGTGTAAATTGTATTTCAAACTCCTGCTCTAAGACCATTGCTAGTCAGTAAAGTCTGTTAGCATTTACTTAAATAATCAGTAATTAACTTAAGCTTTGTTATATGTATTTGCTTAACTGCTTTGATACACAACAGGTAAAGGATTTTCAAAATACCCAGGCAGAGAAAAAGATAAGCCCTTTGGTCCTGCTCCCTTAGAACTAACAAGAACTGTGCTTGCTGAGGTCTGTGTTATCAAAGCAATGTTGTCAGAGTAGTTCTCTTTGCTCACTAAACTCAGTGATTTGTTAGCAATACTGGCAATGTTGCATTATAACAAATACGGATTACAAAAGACAATGGCAAAATTACTTTTGCAGTTTGAGAAGTAAACACGTATGTTCACAGAAAACAACTGAGTGATAAAGCATGGTCTTTTGCTGGGGTAACTGCTCTCAGAGAGAATGGTGCAGAAAAATAGTTGGAAGATCCATTTTTTGCACTATAAATCATGGCTGATATAAATTGTAATTCTGATATTGTCTGTTAAAATTACTTGTAAAGAAATTTTGGATATAATGGTTTGGGGTTTTTCTCCCCTGTCTATTCTCAGCCTGAATTAGGGACCTCCACTCCCCTTTTATTTTCACACATAGATGAGTCACAGATGTTTGTGTGATGCATTCATAGTACAGTTAGAGCTGTGCAGCCCTGTACCAAAAAGGCACTTTAAACACATGCTAAAGATTTGAAGATTTGTTTTGTATTAATTTTGGAATAGGGAAGGCAGACCATGGAAACTTCACTATCAATCTCCTTTGTTCTCAAAAAAAGAAGAAAAGTATGACAGAAAATTATATTTTTGTTCATTGTCTCCTGTTAACCTGAGAAACAGAACTAAAGAAAGTATTCTGCAGTGTTCGCATTTCGTCTTACTTTAAAGCTTGAGCAGAACTTCAGGAACAGCGGCAGAGGGACTGCCTTAGGAATTGATCGCCCTATTAAGGGGCTCCCTCTCCTGGCTCATTTAGAAATATCATCACCTCTTTACTGGCCTCCCATTCCTTTAAATAGATGCTGAAAAGCAATTACTAAAGAAGGTAGTGTTTTCTTTTAAAACAGGGGCATACTAAAATTAAAATTCATCTGTATGTGCGTTTCTCATAATAATCCTTGCACTTAATAAAATCTGTATATCACTACACTAGCTAAAAAATTATATTCTTTCTAAATATCGGGGGGGAGTTGGAAATATATTAAAAACATACATAAGCATAGGAAGACAATGGTTTGGTTATCCTTAATCAAAAATTAAGGATTTGCATTAAGCTCTTAAGCAATGTAACTTTGGAGCAAGCAATTGATTTGAGGGGCATATATATGAGGGACATTGCTAAGAATGCATCATAAATATTTAATTACAGGAATAGTCTTTGTTCTTTATTGGAAAATAAAAGCTTTAAACATCATTAAAGTAGTGTTTTCTAAATCTCTTCAAAGCAGAACAGTAGGAAGAATTAGATAAAGGGCTGAAGGAAGATGGAAAGGTCACTGTAAGGTTGAATCCTCTGTCTTAGTTGCATCATTCCACAATGGGACTATTTTGGACAGTCATCTTTCTTTAGGGTGCAGAAGAATAAGCATCAAAAGTTCTCTTTGTTCGTCATTTTTCACTAGAAACAAAACCCTCTGTGTTTTCTTCAATTTGGCATCTGAGAAGCTGGTAGCATGATCATGTTTGGGTTCATATTTCTGGCCAAATTGGAACCTTCTGAATTTGCATTTTTCCGCAATGTCAAAAAATAGCATATATTCAAAATAATATGCTCCAAGAAGAATAGTCTAAACAGTTTCATTTCTGCCACTAAAAAATGAAACTACTTTTTTTTACTAGCATCAGAACTCAGTTTCCATAGTACTTCAATATATTACATCAAAATAAATTGCATTATTACTGCAATATCAGAATTGGAAAAAGATTATTTAAGACTCTGTTTTAAGACCTATGGTATTTCATTGATTTGAATTATTTCAAGTAATAACCCCAGAATAATTCACAATTGACCTTGAGAGTCAATTCAAGACATAAATAGAACTCAGAAAGCTGACTACTTCTTTATTATATTACACAACCAATTACCATGTATGGTATTTTTAAGGTAAACCAAGATTGTCTCAGGTTTTTAAGAGTAGATTTGTTCTCAGCCAACCACTAACTGAGTAGTTTCTATAATGTAATAGTAGCAACTGCCAACAAAATTGGAGTGAACTTCACATTTAGTATCATTGCTAAATTATAAATATATCAATGGCTTTGGCACTATTTTCTCAAAACAGAGGCTTTCCTTGAAAGACAGAACAAGAACTTTTTGGACCCTAATAGGCATGCTCTAAACCCATTTTAGTTTACTCCATAACTAACATGAAGGCTAACTGATATGTTTACCTGTTTACATAATAAACTAGGTGAAGTTCTTCTGAATGCTGAAGTCCTGAAGTGCCAGCCAGTATCATAATTTTCTAGTGCTTTCTCTTTTTTCCTTTTCTGGGTGGTATGCTGACTGTGGATGAATGTATTATATATTCTACTAGTATTTCAAGCCACATGGGAATATTTGCAATAGTACCAATTTTTAATTTATATTCCCTCAGGGTAGAGACTATCTGGATGGTATATCCTCAAAGAGTGGTTTAGTAAAAAGATGCGCAATCTGCCCAATTAAGCTGACCAGCAGTACCAAAAATAAGCAAGGATTTCAAAGACATCTAGCCGCATTAAAGACTTTTGGAACTACAAATATAAATAAACAAACTAATTTTTTTAAAAGAAATTTAAATGTTGCATAAATATTCTTCACTCAACCCTGAAATTGTGCTTGGTATAGTCAAGAGAAGGTAATTCTTGGACTTCCAGTGTGGAAATGTTAAATAAACAAATGAACTTGGAGAAATATTTCTCAAACCACAGTTTATAGGCAACCTGTTAGTAAGACAGTAACTGAGTTTGCCAGGGAGAACATAATCAACTTTTGTCTGTCCCTTATTAACTTGATGAGTGGAATAACCCACAGACTTCTGATCCAAAGATTGGGCAAAATGTGGTACAGAAGTAAAAAATAGTTCCTGTCCAAGGAATCTTACAGTACAAAAGAAAGGACACACAGTGATTCATAAAAGTTTGTGATGCAATAGTGCCAAATACAAACAATAAGAATTCATAAATTGGCACATTGACTTAAAACCATGGAGAGGGATAAGAAATGAAAAATGTAACTGCTCTAGTTTTCCTTTTCCACTTTATTATACCTTTAAGTGTTCCTCTTCCAAAGTTTTCTCCATATAAGAAGAATGTATGTCTATAGAGATAGAGATAAATAGATGGTTGGATTGGCTGGTTCATTGGCTGGTTGGTTGGTTGGTTGGTTGGTTGGATAGATAGATAGATAGACAGACAGACAGATAGACAGATAGATAGATAGATAGATAGATAGATAGATAGATAGATAGATAGATAGATAGATAGATGGATGTACACTTTTTATCTTCATTGTTTTAAGGGAAGTACCTACAGGTAGGAGATTTTGTCAAAGCAGGTAGAACACTAGAACTTGTTTGACACTTCTAATACATAGTATGAAGGAAATAGTCTATCTACTGAATTTAATATCTATGTAGGCAGTCAATGCAGGCCTTTCCAACTCTAATTCCATGTAACAAATTACACATGAAAGTCACATCAATGAAACTTTGAGAATAAGTCTGAAAGGTTAAATGCTGCTGTTCATTTTTTTTTTTAATCTTGCAATGGGTGTCATATTCAAATGTTGAATATATCTGTCTTCAGCTAACTCATGTGACTTCTTATGAAAGAAGAGGTCCATTCAAGCCCATTCTCAGTAGATATCAATGAAAATCTGTAAAAATTTGGTCTTTATTAGGTTTCCACCAGTTGTGTAAGTATTGACTTAGTAATTTATTTAGTTATTCTCTGTGTCTTCATCTCTGTAATAACAATGTCTCAATATTTGTATTTATAAAAAGACAGACTGAAAGGTTTGAAAAGGAAAGTTCACAAGTAATGAACAATTAAATGAGTCATACAAACTGGTTCTTTGTAAATGAGATCATAAAGACAGGCGTGATTGACTTCGTTTATTACGAGACATTTCAAATGTTCCTCAAGTCTAATTTTAGTTCTTTAGATAAAATCCCTTTCCTAGTGAAGTCTGAGGGAATTTTTTGCTTTCTTTAAATGCTACAGGGATTTCACTGTTTTTTCTATCTGCATTCTTGCTCACTAAGACACAGCACAGTCTTCTGTTACACACTGCAATATATGTTCGTGTTCAAATTCAGAAAATAGAAAAAGGGATTGCAAATTAGAAAACATCTGGATTTCATGCCTGTCCTGAATCCTGAAAGGGATAGCTGATGCCTCTTCAATCTGGACTGCAGCAATGACTTTCCTGTGAGAAAGAAAACAAGAATGCTTTTAACCTCCTGAAGCTGTGACTGCAGCCCCACATGGAAGTTCCTGACAGTATTAAGTTAAGCCTTTAACATTAAGTTAACCCTTTAAATTTTAACATGATTCTCAAATCAAGATATTGAATCCAACAGTTCCATTTGTTTTCCAAAACTCTTACAAGGGGATTTTCCTGTGCTAACAGCTGGAGCAGTCTCTCAGTAATAGAAGCTAAAGGAGACAGGGATGGGTTAGTTATCTTTTCAAATAAGGCATCCCATTTATAACTGGAATTATACTTGTCTTGAAATATTTTTCATTGAAAGGAAGTTTCCTCAAAATAACTGATTTCAAACAGCTCAGAAAAGAAATCATTTGTTATCAACAAGTAACTTGTTAAAAGCAGTTGATTGACAAAGAGGTCATGGCTTCAAACTGAAACAGGGCAGATTCAGATTAGGTATTCAGATGGAATTATTGACTGAAGATTGTAAGGCTCTGGCACAGGCTGCCCAGAGAAGCTGTGGGTGCTCCATCCCTGGATGTGCTCAAGGCTATGAGTTGGATGGAGTTTAGAGTAACCTCTAGCTGAAGGTGTCCCTGCCTTTAGCAGGGGGTTTAGAATATGGGTATCTTAAGGTTTTTCCAACCCAAACCATTCTGTGCCATGATTTGTCAAAAAGTCTCTTTCAGGCAGCCAAAAGAGGTAAGTTCTCTCTTCTTCCTAGGCATGTATTTTTCTCCTATATATCTTCAGAAAGTAGTGTGTTTTTCAGCAATATAGTTTTCTCTTTGATGTAAGTCACATTCTGGTGTTGCTTTTTTTTTCCTTTCCCCTTCAATTATTACAATGTTGAAACAACCCGTATTAAAAAAAAAAGAAAAAAAAACCCACAACTTTTTTTTCATAACGAGGACTAGAATGGAGCATCTTTTCAATTAGCGTACGTATAAGAGCACAGTCAAATCCTGAAAACATGTTTAGACTAGGCAGTTATCTCAGATATCAGGGGAAGGCCACATATAAATTGTTCATATGCTACCAGGGCTATGCCAGTAATTGCAAGATTTTTTTGGAAAAGCTGTGATGCAAGCTAAGTTTCAGACAACCACCTCATCACTTGACACTGACCTCTCCTATTAGACTCCACCTTAGTGTGGAAGACCAGTGCATTCTTAGTGCAGATCATGGACTTTACATTTGCAGATGTCAGCAAGAATGAGGAGGGAGCACTATGCAAGGTCAGGGACATTGCACTGTGCAAGCTCCTCTTGGTAGTAGGTACAACACCAGTGGTAGGGGCAGGAGACATGTTTTACCATGGTAAGACACCTTTTTTACTGTGGTGAGAGCCATGACTCTCTGATCCCTGATATTTTGTTTGGACCTTACAAAACTGTGAAACAGGAATGTATTCCTGTTGCTCATAATGCAGTGCCCATGTATTTAAACTACAGACATGTAATATTTATAAAACACAAAACTGAAGACCACTGTATACTTAAGTGATTTTTCTCAATAGTTTCTACTTAGTCACTGTTTTGATCAGCTGAAGCTTCACTCAAAACAAGATAATGTGAAATGTATGGGTTCTGAAAACAGCATAACTATTGATAAAGGTGTTAGAACAAAATAGTGGAAATGTAAATAAATTAATCAATACAATCAGAAATAAAGATATCAGAAAAGTAGTTTCCACATGAAAGCTGTGTGATCTAAGATTCCTGAAATGAGATGCCATTAAATAATTATTAAAGCAGATAGTACAATGCTATGATTGGACATTATACTGTAAGCATACTGGCAATACTAATTGTAGTGCAAGACTAAAAAGCAGAAACGCAACCTTGATTTGGATCATCTATTGCTCTGTTTCTTTGCTGAGTTAAAAAAAAATAAAAGAAAAGAAATAAAAGAGGAATAAGGATGCTCATCCTTGAAGAAGAAAGCACATTCCCCCTTCTCTCAGTGTATAACTGTTGTGGTTCAACATACCACAGATCTTCATTGTTTATGATAAACACCCCTATTTCTAAGGGTTGCAAGGAGGGAGTTCATATGCTGGAATGTCTGCCTGCCACTTGGGAAGACTAATTGCAATGAGAATTGTTTTGAAGGGTTTCTCACAGTTGCTTGTGTGGGTAGCCACAGGCTAATTTAAACAGTCAGGTGCCATCTTTACATTTATTTTATTAAGGTGTGAACTCAAGAAGTGGGAGAATACTTACTGGAAGTACTAATTTAGAAACACTTAAATACCACTCTTATTATAGCAATAAAACAGCAGCAGTGCTGGTGATCAGGTTAGTTTGCCATGTACTTGACTCAGCAGTGATGTGTTTGCATGAGGTGTGATGCACAAGTCAGTTTTCTGTCCTCATGGTCTTTCATCATACACACAGCACAACTGTAGTGCCATCAGAGCCCTTTTCGTCTCTTTAGATTTAAAGAGCAAGTTCCCACTGATGGTAATATAGCTTCTGCATGGCAAGAATGGGTGAGATAGAGAGATGCCTTAGACTTCTGTTGATGCAGAAATCTCTACCATATATTTATTTTACTTCTAAGTAGTTAGTTTTAAAACTAACAAAGAGTTGTTGAGATATTTTTCTTCTCAATCTCCTCCTGTCTTTCCAAAAGTCTGTGTATTCTCTGAACTATCATCCTGTTTCAGTCCCCCCAAAAATGTAGCTAATACTTCACAGGATGTTTGAGAACTCTTCCACACAAAGTCATTAGTTTTTTTATACCATATCTGTATGAGCTGGCTCCACATAATTCAGTAAAGAAGGTCCATTATTGAATGTAGTGAGAATGGGCAGCTTTTTTAGAGCAAAAATTTCCTTTTTTTCTGGATGAGAGTTGCAGCAGATTGGTTTTCTTCTCCCATTTGTAGTTAGCAACAGCTCTGTGCTGTGAAATGCAACAAACCTGTGACCTATGAGTAAGAACTTTCAGTTACCTCTTTTTAAAATTATTTTTAGGTGAACAGTACAGATTCCTAGCATTAGTTCGTTGTTGCTGGTATCTTTTTATTTTGGATAGTAAACCATAGCCTGTTTCAGTGTGAATGTAAAAAAACAAAAACAAACACAAACACAAAAACAAAAACAAAAACAAAACAAACAAACAAAAAACCCACAAATAAGATGTAAGACAGAAAATGAAACTTTTCATAACTTTTTAATTACTATTAAGAACAATTACCATTCCTCCAGAAAATAGGAAAAAAACCTGAGTTTTTTTACATCCAGTGAAAAACTGGATGTAAATTTAGCAAAATTTCTATTGAATCTTTTATACATATGCATATATTTTGAAGCGAAGATAGTTTGCAGAATAGTTTACTGTCATGTTTATATATATTAATTCTGTATTTTAAATTCTTTTTGAGAGGCTTGGTGATCAGTCAAAATGTCATATATATGAGATATGCATTTAATATAACCAAGTAAGAAGCAGAAATCCTCCATGAACTCCAAAGTACACATGCATCTTGGAAGATATATGAATGTTTTCACAAGTAAACCATACACTTATTGGAAACTTGAAATGATCATTAGTATTTATTAAAACTCCTTCAAGAATTTGAAAGTTCATTTTGTATTAAAATTAATCCCAGGTTCCCAAGGATCTTGTAAATTCTCAACCCATATGGTCAGTGAAAAGTATTACAATATTACAATAAACAAATGAGAGATCAAATAAAGGACATACAAATTGTGTATCTTGTTTTTCATTCTTCCTCTTTAGTTCCTCAGACTACTACAAAGGATTTTTCATTCAGTATATATATTTGAAATCACAAAAGAGAAAAAAACCAAGTATGAATATGACAGTTTAAAAACATGAAGAAATCAAAATCCTAATATTTTCCAATTGTTCAAGACTTAAAGACTTTGAATTATTAAAATGATGTTTGAGAATGTTGAGAGATAAAAAAAAAGTTACTCTTTTCTCATTTGTGTTACCTTAACATATGGAAGGTTTCCTGGCTTAAATGCTCAGTATAGATTTATTTTCCTAACTCTGAGAATATTAAGAATTACAGCCACTTTGCAACTTCTGTAACACCAATGACCAAAACTCCTGTAAAAGTACAGCTGTTACTAATAGAGGATGAAAGGAGAGAAGTAAACTTTGCTCTCTCCTCTGTCCTGATTAAGCTCATGTCCTTCTGGTATCCTTAAAATCTTAAAATTTAAGATTAAGATGTTTAAGATGGTATTACATTAATTTGTAATACAGTTAAAATTGTAGTTTTTAATTGTTAAATGGATTTTTATAATAATTCTTCTTGACTGAATAACTATCAGTGCACAAAAATTAATTTTCCAAGTTTTTTGAAAAGTGATATTAAGGGATTAATCATGGAGCTTGTACTTGGACGGAATTTGTTCTACAGTCAATGGCACCTGTGCCTAAATGCAAACTGTGAGAGCACGCCCAAGAGTAGTGTTCTGTGCTCAAAAAGCATTTGTCTTTACATTCTGCCATTAGTTTAAATACAAAGTCTGGCACTGCATTTCATGACACGTGCTGCTCCACTAGCTCTGTCTAGAAACAAGTTCTCTTCTGCATAAAATATTTTTACTCTCGCAAGTTAGTATAATAAACAATACATGGAAAAAATATTTTTTTCTGAAAACTTGTTGAATTAAAAGTGCTGTAAATTTACAAATTCTGACATATGCCCTTTAAAATTTGTGCATCCACTGTTTTTATTTCTTCTATTTTCATTATGCCTCACAGAATACATTTGTAATGTTTAAAAATGTTCTATTCCATAAAAAATATGGCTTTTAACCAAATAAAAATGTAAAGCCAACTTGCTCTAAAATCCATCTGGTTTTCATTTTCTTATGATCTATAATCAGGAAATCTATTCATATACAACATGTAATTTTTGTGCTTTCAGGTGGATAGCGGAATGAGATGTTCTGCATATGATCACATCCAAATTGATAATTGTCCAGGCAGAGTGTAATTTTAAAGTAGAGCATGAAGGAAGATTTAATTTATACATTATAAGTCTTATATATTTGTTTTACCTCTGAATGTAAATGAGGCCGTTCTCTTTGGTGGATTTATCTGAAGGTGGGAGAGCTGCCTCAGAGCAGGCCACAGTCCTCTTGAGTTAAAAGGATACAGTTTAAAGAGCTGGTTTACATGCAGACTTTTCTTAACTTTAAACCACATGCATGCATTCATCGCTGATTTCCAAATGATGGGTTTTTGTATTATTGGTTTAAGGTCCACAATTTTACATTCCTGAATCCTCATTATACCAAAAGAATAACAGTTTGGCGACTGGAAAGAGGAACTGTTATTACATGGCTCCAAAATGCTAGGAGGCATAATATGCCATGGCCAGCAGAAATCTGCTGGCAAAGAAAAGATTGCAGTAGTTCTTAAAAAGAATTTGATATTTTTAAGATATAAATGTAGTCACAGTTCAAACTATTTTACATCAGTAAATTCCAGGTGAATGTTTCTGAAGAATAAAGCTTTATACAGAAGCACCCTTTCCCCTAATGTTTAATAGTATATAATATTAAGTAATCTTATGTAGGAAATGGGAGTTCTTTCTTGTAAGGTGATCTATTCTCCAAAAATCATAACTAGAAACAAACATAGAGTACAGTGCATTCTTATTTGCTATAGTAGATTAGAATGTTTTGCTATATATCTTAGGTCCTGTATTGTAGAACTGAAAAAAACTGCTTCAGACTGTTCCATTGCCACGCTCTGAGCAAATCCTTGTCATACGAAAAATTTCACAGGCAGTTTTACATCCTGCTGGTAAATGTACTTCTTCAGGAAACTGACACCAGAGAAACCCTACTTTTGCTTCAGTTTCTGTTGATCACTTCATGCATTGTTTTTCAGTATTCAGTTTGTAAAAGATGAACTTCTTTAAAATGTAGTGTGGTTTCTGGTAGAAAATACTGCTGCAAATTCAAAATGCCCCTTCTAATTTCACTGCCTATAGTAACACATAGCATTAATTTGAGCATACTAGGTAGCTCATCTATGTTGAGAACAATTGTTCATTCTGAGGAAAAAAAGCCCAATGGTAAAAAATGGAAAAATTTTGACAGCACTCTGCTGAGTTTGCTTGGTAAGGCTAAAATACATTTCAGAACTGATTTTTTTTCCTAACTGTGTGATGTTATTAGGGAAATAAACAATAAGATTAACTATGAAAAATATTTTAGTGCAAAATCTCCAAAGTCCTTTTAATACAGAATATTAGAAGTGATCTAGGTATTCTTAAATTTTCATCATATTGCAAAGACTTGGAGATCATTAAATAAAAATCATGAGAAAAACAGGACAGGCCAGACCAGCTACTAAAGGTACATGACAAATACAAAATTCAAGCAGTTTTTGATAACTTTCCTGTGCTGTAATCCTAGTGTTCACAGTTCAGGGTCTTCCAAAGCCTGAAGTGATATTTTTATATTTAATTGCCTTTGATTTTGTTTCCATGGATTTACTGACTTGATAATACAAGTAGCTGATGCACTTGAAGGTTAAAAGCTTGAAAATCTTAGTCATGCTTGGACACACTTCATTATCCCAACCAGAGGAGCAAATCACTGTCATGTACTGTCATTTTTATGCCCACCTCATAGACATTATCAAATTTAGTTCCATAATCCATTTATGTTCTTTAGGGCTATAAATCCCATTTCATTTTGGGGGGCAGGGGGTGGTATGTGAGATACTGTGGTCTTCACTGACTTTGGGACTACAAAGGAAATTTGAAGGTCCAGGATTTCTGACCTAGAGAGCTCTGCCACAATGATTAGCTTATCTTCTCACACAAATTCTAGACTGTGTGTTGCAGCTCATTAACAAATGTTGCAGCTAAACCCAGAAAAGAAAGTCTTCCCTAGCATTTGTTTGTTTTTTGGGGTTTTTTTTTGTATTTACCATGAAGGTTTTCTCTTTCCCTACTCATTTTCTATTCCTTTTCTATCACTGGGCAGCTTCTGTACCTCTCTTGAGATTGTGTAGACAGAATTTCAAGATTACACTAAAAAGTCGTCTTTTTCCTTAGATTGTATGTGGGTAAGAGGTGAAATCAGGTGAAAGAAATAGTGGAATGGTAGGTCAGTAACCTTATGGACACATAGTTGTCAATGCAATGTGGTGAGAGAAGAACACGCCTTTCTAAAAACAATAAAGGAAGGAAGCAAATGATTATCAAAATTGTTCTTGGGGCCTACAGAGGAGAGATGAAGATGAAAGATATGGTGGTGGTTTCCAAATAAGGTTATGATCTTGCTCCCATTGACTGTGGTGAAACAGTGTAGCAAAAAAGAGCCAAAAGAGTTCATGAATCTTTCTGGTCCTCCCTCTGCCTTTTGTGGAAATTATAGCCTTGCTATACTCATCTTTTGTTTAAAAGCAAAACAAAATCATGAGCTGCAAAGGGCTGAGTCAGGAAAGGAAAAAACTTTTGTAGTTGTCAAGAAAATATGAAATAGCTTTGACAGTTTCTATGCCCTTAAATTGTCTGACTTTCCTGATTCTTGCAAGCCAATGCCAGATGTTGGGTGCTACAAGGGCGCAGTGTATTGTGCTATATACCACAGTGCTGTAAACAAAATTGTATCATTGAGTTAATTTCGGCACATCAATGACATGTTGGCAGCCATGAGAGAAAGCATTTGAAGACCAGTTGTTCTAAATATGGCATATGTTGTATTCTCCTATAAAGATAAATGACACAGATATCCACCACAAGTTTTTGATTTCACAGTTTTAGAAGAGCTTAAAAGATACAATGGACTTTATCAAACTTTTCTCTCTTTTTTTTACCTTAACAGGAAATGGATACGGCAACCCTCGCAACTCACCAGGTCTGCTGGTCTCACCTGGCAACTTGAACAAGAATATGCAAGCAAAATCTCCGCCTCCAATGAATTTGGGAATGAACAACCGTAAACCAGACCTTCGTGTGCTTATTCCACCTGGCAGCAAGAGCACCATGCCATCAGTGGTAATGCATTTTCAAAGCTCTTCCTTTTATCTCTTTCAAATAAGAGTTATTTAGGAATTTCAAGACTGGCAAAGGAAACTAAATTCATGATTGTTTGTTTTTTCTGACTAGAGCTTGACATTAAGCTGAGGATATAGGCTGACCCTCTTTAATTACTTTTTTGAAGTCTTATTTACTTCCTACCTTTTGTCAGTTAAGTTGAAAAATAGGAACTGTGCCCTAACTGTGCACAGTCTAACCTTCTGCAGTCTCTTTCCCAGCAGCTGAAAGAGTCTTTCCTGAGGTTATTATAAAGGCTTAATTTAATCCTGAATATTTCCAACCTATTATGTTTTTCTTAAATATTTATCCACATAGACTTTTAGCAGATGGCATATTAACAGTAATAAATTAATTTGAGCCCTATCACTGTGAGCTCCAAATTTTCTAATGATAAGAGGTAGTAAATAGACAGAGCAAGAGAAAAAGGAGTATGAAATTTCTGCATCTTCTGCCAGGACTAGTGAAATTTAGGCAATATACTAGGCTAGAAGGCTGAATTGGGAGGATATCATGTACAAGCCTTGTACTTTCTTTTCAAAAGTTCATTAGTGTTTCCAAGTAAAGCTATTTTGAGTGATTTAACATTAAAAGTTAACTTAATTTTAAACAATTGTCATTTAAGTGATGTAGTTCTCCATTTTGTAACAAACATTATTAAAACAACTTCCAGGTTAGCTTCTTCAGCTTGCAAAATAAATTAATCATCAAACTAAAACTGACAATACATGTGATGCTACCTAAGTGAAAAAGTGACAAACAGTCCTGCAGACATCAAGGCAGTAACAAGCTGTCTGCATCCAATGATTTATTCCCAGCCCCTTAAAAATTATATTTTTCAAGAGACTGTGAGTGGTCAGATATAGCAAGACAGTCTACAAACTATGGGACTGTGGAAGAAAAAATAAATTCTTGGAGAAAGCCTTGTGCTGAAAACTGGATAGGTTGTTCCTACAATCGAGTCAAACATTCTATTAGAAGGAGGGCAAATAAGAGACCTATGAGATATATTTTTTCCAAGATATGCTCAGAAGGTGTTTAATTTGCTGCCCCTATGATATGAAAATATTTCCTAAACTAAGACCTGCATCCTGTAAATATTTATATTCACTAATTTTTAATACTCCTTTCCTATGCAATCAGTCTGAGGATGTTGATCTGCTTCTGGTAAGTGGTAATAATGCTCATCTTGATAACAAAGAAAAGAAAACCAGTTATTTTTATGACATAGGTAAAATATTGGTTGAAATAAAATGGAAAATATTACAATAATTACCATGTTGTGAACAATAAGGTCATTGCAATCTTTTAAATATAGCAATAGAAGGCCAGATGCAGTTGTTGCACATAATCAAATTTTGCATGCTAGAATTAAGCTTTCTTTTTGGTGGTGCATGGAGAGCATGTAAACTTATGTTGTTGAAGATGGTGCAGCCTTATGACATCTCTTTTGGTGGCTCTCTAGCCATTTTTTTCCTGCCACTCACATAATTAGAGCTCTCTAGTGTAATCTTTACAGTGCAACACCTAGTCATACCCTGGAGTTAAAGATAAGTGTATAACTGCTGTGCAATCTAACAGCCTTGAAGGGTTTCTTTATTTTGCACAAAAATGAAGTAGTCAGAGCTCCGTCTCCTGGTAAGGGTTCAGTGTTCAGTAGTCTGGGGGTGCACCTCTTTCAAAATCCAGCAGAGCTGGGTTTAAAGGGTTTTCTTCTGCCTTTTTGTTTTGCTTTGTGGTGTTTTGTTTTGTTGTTTTGTTTTGTTTTGTTTTTGGTTTTGTTTTTTTTTTTGCGGTAGTTTTTTTTTCTATATGACTGAAAAGGAAAACAATGGGAATAGAGCTTATATATTTCATTAGTTTTTCACATGATGTGTTCTTCTACCCACAATAAAAGCAGTCTTACTAGTTCAGTTACCTAGGAGATACTGATGTAATGGGTTACTATGGTGACAACTGGTCTCTTGAAAGCTTGTAAATGATAGGGTTGGCAGAGTTCATCAAAGCCACATGTTAAATGATTAATTTCTAGAAATTTGTAACAGCCTGTATTTCTCATGCGCAAAGCATTCCCAGAAAGCAAATACACTCAACTGACTTCAAACTGATCAATAATATGTTTATTTTACTTACTTTAAAAGAATCAAAGGATAAATAACTCCCAGTCTGCTCAGTCATTGGCTACTCCAGTGGTTTCCGTAGCAACTCCTACTCTACCAGGGCAAGGGATGGGAGGATACCCATCAGCCATCTCAACAACATATGGTACTGGTAAGTATGGGTGCAGGATGCAAAGGATGGGGAAGGGAGCAAGGTGCTGACAAGTGTCTATCTCAGTATTAATGAATTAGCTAATGTTCTTTGGGAGAAACTGAAAAATTCATAGCTGTTATGCCTTTGCACTACATTTGCTTATTCTGTACCTGTCACTAACTTCAGACATATCTATTTTAAAGTTAGCTGATTTGCTTGGAGAAATTTGATTTGGCAGCTTTATTTCATTGGTTTTAATTTTTAATTTTTTTTAAAGGGAAATTTAAAACCATTAACAGCTCTTAGTCCTCCTTGGATATAATTTCATGCAGTTGAGTGCGCCATGCTAAAGCCATGAGGGCAGTGGGAATAAGCAGCTTCACTATCTCCACACCAAATTTCAGTAAATCTGTTGGCTATCACATCTCCCTACCTGGGAGGGTGCAGAAATGAAGCCTCAAGGCATCTTTACAGTTCCTGTTGTGTACTGCTGCTGTACAGAGTGCACAAGGCGACACATAGATCCAATATATTTAAAGAACACATATATTGTTCAGAAGCAGGCTGCCTTCTGGGTTCTGCAAGGAAGATTGTAACCAAAATTTTATATTTTTCAAGCCTTTCTGACAGTCCATTTGTAGTTACGGTGACTTTACAGGCTAAGAATGCTTTAGATCTGCCAGATCCAGTAAGCCCTGTTAGATTCCAGAATAATTATTAGTGCATTATTTGCTCCCAAGTTAATGAGTTGAGGGAAGAGGAAGATTTACTTTTTCTGCTGCAACTTAATGTGATTGGTGTAATTAAAATTAAAAGGCTCACAAAGTGACATGAAAATTACTATGCTGGTTGTTGTTTAATTGCTTCCTCTTTAATTCTCTCTTAATTATTGTCTTTCTGTTTTCAAATCTAGAATATTCTCTGAGTAGTGCAGATATATCATCTCTCTCTGGTTTTAATACAGCCAGTGCTCTTCATCTTGGTTCTGTGACTGGCTGGCAACAGCAACACCTACATAACATGCCACCATCTGCCCTCAGTCAATTGGGGTAAGCAGTATGTTTTCTTTATTTTACTGTCCTACATTGACTTCAGTCTCCCCAGGAATTCCAAATGTGAAATATGTCAAGATAACACACCAGAACTTATTTGCTGTGTGTAAAAACTAGATTTTGCAAAACTGGAACAATGCAATTCATGGGAAGTTTTCTAGGGAGCGACGATGAAATGCTCTGTGGTCATGACATTTTCTCAGTAGTGTATATTTTATGTTTTAGCGTTTATTTCTTTAAATAGCATTTTATTTCACTTCTAAAACCAAACACCTATATTGTACTGATACCATACTTACTATTTATGCTTTTAATTTCCAGTTAGTGTTGCACATTTACAGTAAGCTAGAATTTTTTTTAGATATTTTAATAAAGTAAGACTTACATAACTAATCGATCTGAGAGTAAGCCTTAACTTTATATAATAATCATATACTTCCTTCTGTTCAACTCTGAAATTCAAATTCATTTATTTGGAGATGATTTCTATGAAAAAATAGCATGATTAGAACTGTGAGCTCACAAAACTCACTGTGATGTGCCTGTGCTGAAGAGTACAGGTATTCCTGCCCTCTAGCGGCTAATTTTACAATATTTATTCAAGATTTGGAGAAACATGGTGCTCAATCATCTCAGGATCTTTAGAAGTGTAAAAATTCACACAGGGAAATCACCTGAACAAGCAAACTCTTGGCTCATGTAAGTGAACAGGTGTATGATTTTCAAACATTCTGATATCTTCAATTTCTATTGAGTAAGACTGTGGTACTGATACCTAATGTACAGTTAGACATGTTGGAATTTTAAAAAGTTTAGTTATAAAAATAGAAGCTGAAAACAGCAGGAGTTTATTTATGAGGAAAAAATTAATTCATATACATTTTAAAGGAAACTTTTCTTTCAGAAAGAGGTCTTCCACATATGCTTTACTTTTTTGAGATTGTTGCCATAGTGTGGAATGATTTCATACTCTAAACGTGGCTTAAACATCAAATTTCTCCTTCTACTTTATCTGATCATTTTTTGTAACTTATTTCAATGTCTTTACCATGGTGATAATTTGGGTTTTTAAGGAAAGCTATACAAATGTTTCAAAACAAACAAAATTTTTAAACCTCATTTCTTATATAAATAAGTATATATAGGTAAAAATGACATAAAAACATACAAGTTAAATACTTGTGCTAGAAAAAATGGTCAATATCTTTCTCTTACACTTTTCTTTTTTGAGTTTGTACAATTTCTGGGGCAGCATTCACACTTACTGTACAAGTAAAGTCATAAATTCTCAAATAAATTGAAAGCTCATGTTAGTATCACTGTACTAAACAATTAGTACCATGCCAAGGAATGTAATAAGGCTATTTGGCTGGCCGAAAAAAAAAAAGAAGTATAAATTAACTCCTAAACTAACTTTTCAGACACGTCACACACCGTGATCTGTTTCTGATTCTTATTGCAAAATGTCGAGTGTAATGGCTGTGGAAAACATTTTGAGTTGCTACTTTTGTTACTATTATTCTTTCAGTGATTTGTAAGTTAATCCAGTTATGAAAGCTACTTCCCAGACAAATCTGGAGAAGTCATCTACCACTACAGAAAATCTTAAGCCTTTATTTTGCTCACTGACTTCCACATGCAAGAACATCTGTTTAAACTTTTTTATTACTTGAAATTCTGTAGAACATATTCAGTCCATGTCAACCTGATTTAGAATTTGCAAAAAGATTTTAAAAATGAAACAAAATTGCAGTCATCTTCATATACTTGAGAAAACACATCCAGAAAGGTTTTGACAACATAGATCTCTGTGCTTAGTGAGGTGGTATACTGAAAAGATTTGGCAGCTGTGAGAAGCTTGTTGTTAACAGTAAGCTATAAAAACCTGTGAGAAAACAGTTAATGGAAGAGGCATTCCAGCTGTCCTTCAGGTTTTGTTCTTCAGCAGAGTCTAAAGGTGAAAATCAGCTTTGCTTCCCCAAAGCATGACAAGAATGTGATTAGTAGTAGAGTAAGATGGGGGTAGATGTATAAATAATCTTGCTCCAGATAAGTCCTCAGCAATTTCAGTAGCACTGTCAGAACCATCTCAGAGGTAACTGGAGATCTCTTCAACCTAGCTCTTGGTTCTTGAAGCTGACTGTGCAATTAGGAGCCACACAGGTACTGGTGGGCTAGAGAGGAAATACATGAGGACATGGGAGTAGTTCACCTTCCCCATCTGTGCAGATTTTGGCCTTCTGCCAAGCCTGGTGAACAGCATAACAGCATAGAGCCTGTTTAGACATGACTGGGACATTAAAATGTTTCAACTTTTTCAGTTAAAAACCAGAATAGTATTTTCATGGTCTTTTAACTGCATCTACATCTGGAAAAAATACATACAAAAATTCTACTAAAAATCAGTCCCTCCTATAGCTTTGGGATTTGTCCTGAATAGTACATCAATGTCTCTTACTGCTTATTTAACATGTACCAAAAAGACTTCCAGAAGTTAACTGCTGGTAACCAGAAGGGAAGTCCTTTCCAAACTTAGTAAAGAGTTATCAAAAAATTTTATGCACAAATCCAGAGTATGAAATATGTTCTTTTGCATGTACATTTCCTAGCCTAAGAGACATTCTTTTCATCTAGAAGTAACATCCACAGGTGAAGTTTTCGCTTTCCTAAAATATGAATGCAGAGAAAGAAACAATATTTAATCTGAAGGCACTTCAATATAGATAATTATTTATGGAAGAGAAGTTTCTCCAAACTTCTACCATGTGAATAAAAAGTTATCCAAATTCATGCATGATGTTGCTTGTTCTGTGACCCTTATATAGCAAGGTTATCACTTAGCTACAATTACTCTTGATAAGGTAATAACTATACCTAGACATAGGAAAATATCCCCCATTAAACTATTTTTACTGAAAAATTTGAAAATAGTTACAACATGTTTAATGAATTTGTATCAGTTCTGCCAATTTCCTTGTTTTGAATAAAAACCTTATGTATTTCAGATTGAGCTTCTTTTTCTTATACTGCTATTATAAAAAAAAAATGTTGTAGTAACTCATTTTCATGCTATTTTTTTAAATTCCTGTTTAAATTTCGGCCCATGTTTACCTGCACTCACATAGCTGACAGCTGTTAGAGCTGCACATAAAATTCTGACAGGCAGAATACCAGCTTCATTAATGAGAAAGGGCCAAAAAAGCTAAAAAAAAGGTCTTGACAGAGAAATTCTTATTCTGCTTTTACATTGATCAGAAAAGTATTTAAAAATAAACAAAGCCAACTAAAAACCACTTAACTTTTGCCTGAAAAAGAAATAAATAGCGAGGAGGGGAGAAGCTGAATTGCTAGTCAGTGATAAATATCTTCTCCTACCTACAAATTAGCACATAACTAAAATTACATAAAATCTAGCCATGAATTTTCAATGGTCCTTTATATATATTTATGGGGGAAAATTATATGAAGTGAGGAAGAAAACTGATTTAGAGAAGGGAGAATGGGTGTAGAAGAAAAGGTGCATGAGGCTCCCTTCCTTCAATAGACCACTTTCTCTCTCTAGAAAAACCTACCTGGTCCATGTTCATGTCCTCACTTATTGCTTTCTCAGACCTGCACTTCTGCATGTGCACGCTGAGCTTCAATACCACTTGGAGATTCAGATAGAAGAAGACGCACACAGAGCTGTCATCATCCCAATCTCGTGGCACCCTGTCTTGCTCCCCACTTCTCATACACCAGAGCTGTGTAGATGTTCTGTGTGGAAACCACACAGGAAACAGCATTTCTCCATGTGCCTATCATAATCTGAATAAACATCAAATTTTAACCACACTGGGCTCAACAGGGCCAAGTTAAAACATTAATTTTCTTCATTGTTCCCATAAAATGAAATATTTTCATACAATATGTGAAAAAGGTGACGATGTCTGCATAAGTGGACTGCCCAGCACGTATTCAGTCCATGTAACTGTACACAAACCTTTGAATCATTTTCTTTAGTTTCTCCATAGTTTTTCCATATCCAAAACCTGTTTGTTTACCAGGGAATTTAGTGAAGGTTTCACATGATTACAATAGGGCATGCTTGGTCCCAGTTCAGGTAATTATACGAAGCAACAGTGTAAAATATGCATTGATACATTTAAGTGCAAACAGCTGTTTCTACACTCACACATACCTATACAGGGAATTCAATCATTTTGCAGCAGACAGAATTCTCATTTCTTATGGTGCACCTTCCATTTTAAATAGAGGTCCATTTTCTGTTTGGAATATAGATTTAAAGACAGCACTTAAGTAACTGTTTTTTCACCATTCGCAAGTATGCGTAACAGTATGTTTCCCATGTAGGTGACCATGTTAGCTTAGATGAGCTTCCCATAAAAAAAAATTCAGAAAATGTTAATGAAATATTGTAAATTATAATCACATAAAAAGATTATAAATTTCAGAAATACTTTCAGCTGTAGAAGACTGCTTTTTTTAGAAAGAAAAAAAAAGTGAATCAAAAAAAGTGCTGACATTTATTTATGTTATTTTAACATTGTTTTAAGCCTCAAAAATTCAGTCTTGACTTCCCAAAACAATTTCTTATCCCTTTTTAAATTTAAAAAAAAAAAAAAAAGGAGTTTAAAATTCAAATCAACCTGTAGCATTTATAAAACTGCCACTAATTTTTATGCCAGGTAATTATGTAATACTGTTGGTGATTCACAAGGTATCTGTATAAAAATCTATAGAGATGCATTCTCATACTCACTTCTGAGGCGCTATTAAAAAGGCAATATTCCAGTACAGCAACACCAGCTCTGTATCATTGAAACTCAGTTTATCCTTCTAGATTTGTTCCTTTGGGTGCTGTCACACAGTAGAATGCCAGTATGTTCCATGTGAACAAATTTGATTGAATATTTTTATTTTTTGTCTATTTTTGTCTTTTTTTAATTATGCCCAGCTTTGCAAAGTGGCATGTCATTTGCTCAAATCAAACACCTCTAAATCAAATCCCCAGGCTCCACTACCCTTTATTATAGGACTTTCAGGTTTAGCTGTAAGCTTGGCATGTAAAATCATTTGTAATCTGATCATACTGACAAGCTGTTTACTCAGGTGAAGTCCTAAGATGTCCTAACCAACATGAAAACAAAGTCACTGGGAAAAAAAAAAAAAGAAAAAAGAAAAAAAAAAGACAGAAACTTATATTTGATTCTCTTTGGTCTGTTTTTAACAATTTTTCAGGAAGAGTGGAATATTTTACTAAGTTGGAATGGCAAGGTGTTATATTTACAGTTTCTTATATGTGTTAATATTTACAGAAGCAATACAAAGAAAATATCCTCTTTGAAAAAAGAAAAAGGTTACATTTTTTACTGTGAAGGCTATCACTCATGAGCTCTGTAACTTAGGAAAGGGCTCATTGCAGGTTTGACAGATTCGTTTGTGTAGGAATAAAGGGTTGATGAAAAAAATGGAGGTAGAACATCCTGTTTTCTTCGTTTTCTAACAAGATCCATTCATTATTAAACAGTGCAGCAATTCCTGATAAAAGCAGATGATATCATTCAATATTGAAGTCATATAGGTTTTTTTAAATCTGTCAGAAGAGAAAAAAATCATCGAAGTAGTAGTAAATGTTGTTTAATTAATACTTAACTCTCAGTTGATGAGACACTATGGTATTTCAGAGAGTAGGGTATTTCAGTAAATTAAAAGTCTATGCCCAAACTTACCTATGTCTTCTACATTCTTAGAAATATCTTCCAAATCCCAATATTACAACTTCTTGCATTAAAAATGCCTGCATATCCCTCTAGGTTTAAAATCTTGTGAAGTCAAGTGGTCTGTTGCCACTACTGCCTTCCTACCCCTGCATAAATAAATACTCATGAATAGAAACCTTGAAATTCTGTTTCTAGGGTAAGACACTAACTTCAGCTTAGCAAATGGTCCCTGAAATGCAACATAATGGGAACTGTGTGTTGAGAATTCTATTTTAATTACAAAAAGTCAGGTTTTGCCAGGAGGTGGTGCTTTTGTACAAAATGTTGTGCAGATGAAAATGATCTCATTTCTCCCATAGTGTTCTCAGTATTCACTGTCCTCCCTGCCTGTTTCATTTTTCCTCCTTCTACCTACCCAAAAAATGCACAGAAAAGGAGGAAAAAAAAAAAAAAAAAAAGCATAGAATACTTATATAGCTTACCTTCGAATATGTTTCAGCATAGCAGTCTGTCTGATAGTATCATTCTTTGAGCTTGGCTTTCCTACGGGCAAACAGTGTAGTCCTCTCTCATCCTCTATTATTCCTCAGGTTGCCTTTTGTAGTTTATCCAAATGCATTCTGGATTATTTATGGATTCACAGATTTAAACCCTAAAATCATATCTAAGTCCTTTCCTGCCTGTACTATTTTGTTGATGTCAATATTACAACCAATAATTTCAACTCCATTCTGAAAAGTATAAAAATTGCCAGACCAGATATTTTTGTTTCTGTTTTGCATCTGAAGTAATTTGACAAAACAAACCACAATAAAAATAGTTGGGTGCATTCAAATTAATTGGATTAAACCCAGCAGAAAGTCCATGCTTCCCCTACCAGCCCATGCATACACACACAAGTGTTAGTTATACAGAAACCTGCAGGTGGTTCCAACAAAGCAAAGGCTTACCTTCCTGAATTTGTGATGACACTTGATTTTAAGAAAAGGAGAGAGAGAGACTGAAAGCGAAATTGAACTGAAAACTGAGGGCTTGTCCCACTAAAGCTGACCACATCTGTTGTGGTGCTGGCATCTCCTGGAATCCATGAATTCTGCTCAGGCACCAGTCCCCATGATCTCTGCGTGAGCTGGTCCTGTGCGAGCCTTTACACTGGTGTTTTGTGTGAGTGTTTGTGCATATCTGGGGGCTCCATGCCTCCTCAGTCTGTAACTGGGTTTCCTTTCCTCCTACAGAGCTTGCACTAGCACTCATTTATCTCAGAGTACAAATCTCTCCCTGCCTTCTACTCAAAGCCTCAACATCAAGTCAGAACCTGTTTCTCCTCCTAGAGACCGTACCACCACACCATCGAGATACCAACAGCACACGCGCCATGAGGCGGGGAGATCTCCAGTTGACAGTCTGAGCAGCTGTAGCAGTTCCTACGATGGAAGTGACCGGGAGGATCACCGGAACGAATTCCACTCCCCCATTGGACTCACCAGACCTTCGCCGGACGAAAGGGAAAGCCCCTCTGTCAAGCGCATGCGGCTCTCTGAAGGATGGGCGACATGATAGCATTATTACTTATTAGTTGGGATTTTTTTTTCTTGCAGTGTGTGTGTGCTATACCTTAATGGGATGGGGAGGGGGGAAGGGTCGATATGCATTATATGTGCCGTGTGTGAAAAAAAAGTCAGGTACTCTGTTTTGTAAAAGTACTTTTAACTTGCCTCAGTGATGCAGTATAAGGATAAACAGAAATGCTGAGATAAGCTTAGCACTTGAGTTGTACAACAGAACACTTGTACAAAATAGATTTTAAGGCTAACTTCTTTTCACTGTTGTGCTCCCTTGCAAAATGTATGTTACAATAGATAGTGTCATGTTGCAGGTTCAACGTTATTTACATGTAAATAGACAAAATGAAAACATTTGCCAGAAATGGCAGATCTTTACTGAGAGAGAAAGCAGCTGTTATGCAACATATAGAAACTGTACAGATGTTTTGACAGACCCAGCAGTTGGGTGGCCATGAATTGATGCTAGAAAGAGACTGAGTCACCTAATATACTGAAAATGCTCACAAACATGCAGGCATTTTGTTAGAGTATGGCACTCAGTTAAAAAGGATCAAAACATTTCAAGAGGACCATACTTATAGAAATGTTGAGTTCGAGGGCTGACACATTTTAGAAATTCTGGGTCTGGATCACTTATTAAATAAAAAAAAAAAAGTATAAAAATATGTACATTACATTTTGCTTATTTTCATATTAAAAAGTAAGACAGAGTTTGCAAAGCATTTGTGGCTTTTGTAGTTTCCTTAAGCCAAAATGTGTTCTTTTTTCCTTGATAGCTTTGCTAATCTTTTAAGCAGTCCTGAAGAAACAAACAAAAAGGACTTTTTGTATAGAAAGCACTACCCTAAGCCTTGAGGAACTCCATGCTTTGCTAACCAAGATAACTGTTTTCTCTTTGCAGAAGTTTTGTTTTTGAAATGTGTATTTCTAATTATATAAAATATTAAGAATCTTTAAAAAAAAATCTGTGAAATTAACATGCTTGTGTATAGCTTTCTAATATATATAATAATTATGGTAATAGCAGAAGTTTTTTTGTTCTCTTGATAGTGGGGAATTATATTTGTGCAGTTGCACATTTAACTATTTTCTTTTGGTTTTCTTTTACTGGGTATACATTTTACAGATCAAAGTCAGCTGTTGAAAGACTGATCTGTAAACAATTAGACTTTACCCATGGTGTAACAGCTTAAATCATTTTAATACAGCATTTTACAATCAGTTGGGTGAACTGCCATCCATTGTATATACTGATTAGTTCTTTCATGCTGTTTTGTGCATTGTAACAAGTTAAGGGCCCTTCTATTTCTTAATGTCCTGCGTATCTTGTAGTTTTCCATGGGTTAAATGACAAAGTGGCATAACTTGGCCCTTTCTCATTAATGAAGCTGGTATTCTGCCTGTCAGAATTTTATGTGCAGCTCTAACAGCTGTCAGCTATGTGAGTGCAGGTAAACATGTGCCGAAGCAGCAGGGGGAGGCAAAGGGAGGGATTGGCACAAAAGTGCCTGTTGTATAGATTCCTCCCCTCTCTCACAGACATAAAACTCTTAAAGAGATCATCAGTTAAAAAGTGGCTCAAAATCAGTTGGTTTTACACAGCCAATATTGGCCACCTGGTCCTTGGTTCTCATGGACCTCTGCAGTCACATCATCTCACAGTGGGCATGTTGTTGGGCAACGCTCCCTCTGTGTTTGCACCAGAGCGGGACTTGCCTCAGGACACGGCATCCACATTTTCTCCAGCCTCATATTGTTCCTTTGACTAAGATAGCTTGACCAGAGGGCACGTGTCATTTTCTTCAAGTCCCTCTTTGTCCCTCTTGTATGTTAGAAAAAAAATGGTATATTCAAGTATTTCAGTTTAATCTTTCTGTTGGAGGGAAAAAGTGTTTAAGCAAAATGTTAGTGCCATAGTAAAAGTGTAATATTTCTCCTTTTTTCAAGAGTCCTTCTAGGTCTCAACTACATGCATTGACATTACGATGAAGGATATAGCTGCAACAGCAAAATGTCAACACAAAGTACTTTCAAGTGAAATCCACACTCTTTTTCCACCTGTACATGCAGTTGCTGCGTGCTGCTCAGTGATAGAGCATACCTCTCTGTAGTAGAGAATGATGATCAGACTACAGTGTGCATTAGGACACAGGCTCTTCACTTACCATGACTTTACAGAAGCCTGCCTTACAGGCACTTTCAGCTGTGCAGGGTCTAGTACATAATCTAGGAACTCTTCAAGCAGAATATTGTGCTACTAATGCATCCATCTCATCTCGTGTAGCAAACTGCAGGGTAAACAAAGATACGCATGTTAAAAAAAATAAAAATAAATTTAAAAACTCAAAACAAAGCAAAACAAACAAACAAAAAAAGGTGAAACGGAGCCCATAATTAATTTTAAAACACAAAAAACCTTGTGTTTTAAACCACTTTCTTCACCCTCAGATTAACCTGTACTCATATTCTCTTCTGAGAATTTCGAACTTAATGTGTCAAAAATATGCAAATGTATCACAAATATACCTTGTCATTTCAAGAAAAAATACAATTTTATTGGTATCGTAGTAGAAACTTCTCAGTGGGGAAGGGGATTTGGTCTATTGATATATTAAGAATAGCCATATTAATAGTTTACCTTGCGATTTGCCTCAGCAACACATGAAAAAATTAAATATATGATTTAATGAAGATGCAGTGTAATATATTACTGCAAGTAACTAAGCAGAAAGTAGCGTGAAAAGTATTGCCTGGGCAATTTATATTAACTCTGACAGTGATTTTTTGTATAAACACAAGTAGAACAGAATCACATGAAAATAAATGCCAGTCAGCTCTCTTGTTCCTGCTGCAGAGGGCAACTAACTTATACTGGCAAAATTGTGGGGGATAATGCATATTTGCAAACTGATCTAATGATAAGAAGCACAACTTTGATTGTGAAGTCACTTTCTGTAAACTATAACTGTCTACCTTTCTTGTTCCTTTATCTGTATCTTACCATTTATTGTATTTGCAAAAGCTAATTTGGGTTTATTGTGTGATTCCTTTGTATTTAAGGAGTTTGGGGCAGAGCCCTGAAAGAGTATTAACATTTACTTTACCTTAACCCATGCTATATGATGTTTTAGGCAACATTCTTAATTGTAAGTTCAAACACCTGAAGTGGCATTCTAGACACCTGCAAGTATTGCTATAGCTGAGCTAATCTCTATTAAAAGGTGTTGTCAGTTAGTGTTTAATTGCTGGTGACAATTATATGATATACCCTATCTGCACAATATATATATTGTATGCATTGAGCCATTCACAGTAAAGCTTTGGTCATTTCAGTGTCTCTCAAAATTGTGTTTTATAACAAAATGGCTTCTATTTTTCCCAGAAGAGGAATTTAGCAATTTTTAATGACTAATGTAAAAATTAGCTGTTGTCCTCAGATCTTTTTCAGGTAAAGCTAGCATAAGAATAGAACTCATAGGCTGTTTTCAAGGACGTCAACCCTTTTGTATTGTATCTGCAATCCTATATAACCACTTTTATCTGTAGTCTAACAGCTGTTTTGTTTTCCTTCTTCCTTCACCTTGAAGGTAAATGCTTTGTAATTTTTTAAAAGCCACTTGAAACCTCAATAAAGGCTGTTGCCTAAACATGTCATACTTCATCTGTTCCTGTTTGTGCCATCTGCTGTGATGTCGTCAGTTATATGGCATTAATTTCCTGCCACTACAGGTCTCTTGAAGGACTGATGGAACATTGGTGTCTGTTAGAATGCTTCAGACTGTAGATGTAATAAAAGGCTTTTGTTAATATATTTTAACCAAAGATGTGGAGCAATCCAAGCTTTGAGCCACAGACTTTCTGCATCAAAAGTACCCATTTGATTATTTTCATAATCATGTGTTGCATTTCTACCTTCCCTTCTCATACCTCAGACTGATCCATACCTCAGTTTGATTCAAAAAAAAGGTCAGTTAAGAAAGTCATTTTTAAAAAAAAGTAAAAAATTAAAAATGCAGTATTAAAGTCTTTTGTGTATTTAATATCAGAACTGGGTTACAGCAGGCATTACACTTGGATTGCTTCAGATGGTTTGTTGTATTCTTTTTTTCTTTTTTTCTTCTCTTTCATGGGGATTTGCTTCCATAAAACAATGGTGATAACAAAATAGCTTGTAAATGGGAGCATACAAGCATTTGCAACAAATATTAAAGTAGAGGCTCACAGCGGCATAAGCTGGACTTTGTCGCCACTAGATGACAAGATGTTATAACTAAGTTAAACCACATCTGTGTATCTCAAGGGACTTAATTCAGCTGTCTGTAGTGAACAAAAATGGGAAAATTTCAAAAGATTCTCCTGCTGGAAATAAGGTATAATTTGTATTTTGCAGACAAATCAGTAAAGTTACTGGCTTTCTTAGTGATATGGTGTCTGTTGTGCATTTTTTTATTAATTTAAATAGCTTTCAATTTTCACTGTTTCGCAATGTAACACGTGAAAGAATCAGTGCTTTAACTACCAGCAGCTGCCTCAAGGTCCCTTACCAATTATTTGTGTTTGCTTTGAAAGCTAAGCACACATCACCCCACCCAGTCAGGGAAACTCCATCACTGCTCTGGAGTCAGTGTCATTTGGAATGAGACCATCTGAATCTGTCCCTAGCAGAGGAGCTAGGTGAAATAATACCTGTCTTTCAGGTGCTTGGTTACTGACAAGGAATCTAAACTCCCATATATACACATCCTGAAAACTCTACCAAATACGCATGTTCTGTGCCAAATCATATATCATTGGATCTCTGCTGTCTATATTCTCTAACAAAACTGCATAAGTACTGTGTCAGAATGAATTTATTGATCTTTCCATACTTTTTTCTCAGAATGTTTTGTTGGTTGGTTTATTAGGAGTTACATTAGTTTCCAACTAATATTTATAGTTTCGGAGTTTGAGATTAAAAGAATCATTTTATTTCAAAAAGGTGTGTTTTACACCAGAAGCAGACAAGCTATGAAGAAGTGAAGGTTCTTTGTGATTGTGACAATTTCAAAAATAACTTTGCAAAGCTTGGTTTCTAAATAGGTTTATGAAAGAAAAGACCTATGCTGTGCTGTTCCTTTTCACAATTATTTCTTTTAAGAGAAATATTACTACTATTGTAGTGTTGGACACAGCCTAGCAATGAGATGCTAAAACTAAGATTAAATGTCATTAGTTTTACTACAGAATATATTTTGTACAAGCAAACAGCTTTTTTGTCATTATTGGCCAGGATGAACAAAATATTTCTGAAAATGCAGTTGTCTTAGAAGATTTATCTGGGAGTCCTCCATCTTGCACTTATCTATGTGATAAATACCAATAAATGCTATACCTGCATTGGAAAAGAAACTACTTAGAAAATAGACTCTGTTATACACTTTGTTCTGTTATTTGTTTCTCTTGGAAAAAAAAAAAAAGCATGAACATACTGATTACTTTGCTTTAAATTCTGTGAACTGTATTTATAAGCAATTTTAAAAATTATGTTGCAGTGGGAGTGGGGGGTTAGCAATTCTTTAAATAAGCTTTTTTACTTTAGGTTCACATATGTCATCCTGAAAAGCAATTGTGTAGTGTACAGTTTGAGATTTTAACTATGTCATGTACCTTTTCCATCCAGAGTGTTTGCTTTCCCTGAAAATTGCTTTCTTCTTTTCTTTAGCAAAAGTCAACACAGCATCTTTATAGAACTGGGAAACTCTGCTGAGACAGTTGATCCATTTGTCACATTAAGGAGAGCAAGCCAGCAATGTGGCTCATTCATACCTAACCCTTTCTCAAACACAATGCCTATGTATCCAGAGGTAAAATATTGAGAGTGAGAGAATCCAAGGAACAGCAAGCAGAATGATTTTGAAACTATCAGATCACTAAGTCTATAAGCAGCAAAAACATATTGTTAATCTCTGTTGACAGACGTAGCCTATTCCTCCTTAATCCAGTGGAAATTTACCAATGCAGCAAAGTTTTACCTGCTTCATCTAAACTGATACATGGAACTCCAGTTTTCTGGAGTCCCTGATTTTGGGACATTCAGATTGCTTAGTCATAGGGCTACATTTTTCATATTCATGTATTGTACTTAATGTTTTACACAAAGTGTTCAGAGCACCTGCAATAGGTAAATCTATACTGCATCCTCTGCAGTCTGTGTAGACGCATCCAAGATAACTCTGTTGTCAGCAGATATTTTGGTTAGCAATAGTCCTTCTACTGCTGGTATTTCTTCCTTCTCTTCCAGGAGATATTGTAGAATGCTTCAGTTCCAGTCTGCATCTCCTGATTACTAAACACACTTGAAGACTAACATGAGAATACCTGTGTGAATGCTGAATTCAAACTGAGTTCATTGCTTCTGAAAGATGCAAAGTGTGCTGTTGTCTAATTGTCCTTTCTGTTCTTTTCTTTGTGCTTCTATCTGTGGTTCTTTGCCCAAAGTTTTCAGCATCAAGTATCTGTCTGTATTTATCTGGACAATGATCAATAAGTTCTTTTAAGTTACAAAATGTTACCTCCTTCTGGGAGATGCGTTGATCACCGTTAGCTGTGCAGGTTTAACTTATCTGGCCAAAGACATAAAATAATGTAATAAAAGACTTAACTGTGCAGGAAAACTTAGAGGTGATAAAACTTAAAGGTAGTGTGTTTGCATGATAAACACAATTGATGTAAATCATTATTTTGTTTTTACAGCATATTGCATAGCTAATTATTTTCTGTAAAGTTGCTCAGGATCAAGTTTTCAGACTCACTGTGAAACTGCAGCATCCTGTGAGTCCCTTTTTTACAACCCTTTACAGTATGGTAGATTTTTTTTTAGGGAACTGAGAGCTAGAAAATAGCATTATGACATCCTTTACAGTTGTATTTTTACAGTGGGAAACCTTTATCTAATACATACTACTCTGCTTGTTCTGAATACAGAACGAGATGGGCAGGAGACAAATTTGTTTGAAAAAAATAAACTACATAAAATATGGGTTTTGAACTTCAAAAATACATGAATGAGAGAGTATATCCTTATGTGAATAATATGGAGACAGCAGATCTGCAGGAAAACACTATGTGCTCTGTGTCAAAAACATTGAAAGCAAAGGATATATACAAAGAAACCATCAGACAGCATGTTCACAAGAGCATATGATGAGCATGTTATGTGTAATTAAGTAGTGGGATTTTTGGCCATAAAGTACAGTGAAAGCAAACATCCTGGGTAAGTTCATAATGGTTTAGATAAGTTAAAAGGGCATAGTTGCATTTGTCTAGTTAAGCATGACAATACAGTATCCAGCTAGAGTAAAAGAAGATTTTCCCATGGTTTATTTAGAGAAAATGAGAAGCATTCTAGGGAACAATTCATTTGTTTTGGTATGGTATGCTTTTTGTTTTGGTATGCTCTTCCCGCTGAAAACCCCCTACAGACTACTGTCAGGGAGAAGATAATGAGCTAAGTGGACTTTTGTTCTGATCCCATATGGCAGTTCTTGTGTCTAGACATCACATAATCATCCTAATTTTCCTTGCAAATCCTTTTTTTTTTTTTTTTTTTTTTCAGATTCTGCATATTGATTTTACAGTGCTGGAAATTAAGTGAGTTCAAAGGAAGTATTCAGTATACATAATCAGCCAAGAGCTAAATCTGTCACTTAGCATGGCCTTGCTTTTGGAGGAACTCTGGGGAAAAAAAGAGAATTTTTGACCTTTGGAAGGAGAGGCAGACAACCCAAGAAGAATACAAGATGTTGTTAGGTCATGTAGAGAGAAAATTAGAAAGGAAAAGTTCAATTAGAATTCAATCTGGTCAATCACTGGTGTTAAGGATGTTTTTAAAATGCTTTTATAATACATCAGCAACAAAAGGAGAGACAAAGAAAATCTCCATGCTTTACTGAACACAGAGGGGGGCTGCGTTGGCTTAGATAAAAAGTGCAATTGGTAAATTTTTTTGAATTAACGACTAAAATAGCCAACTGCATGCAGGTATACACTTCTGGGAAACACACAGCTTTAAAAGTTAGAGAGAAGCTTAAGATGGCGCTTTCTTTTTGTTGTTTTTACAGGAGGTCAGGCAGTCTTGGCTCTCTCCTTTGGAGGGGCCCGGCCTGCCCGGTGACTCCCAGGCCGGGGGAGGGGATGCTGTGTCCCCGTCCCGGCCCAAAACGGGTTTTTAGCAGCTGGAAACACCTGCTGCTCCCCTGTGGGGGAACTGGCCCCAGGCCTGGCCGTGGGCCTGACCCTTTCCCCAGCAGGGGAGGGGACCCGCAGCCCGCGGCCGCTCCGGGCTGGGCCCGCCCTGGAGGAGACCGGGGGGTGGGACAGGGAGGGGTTTTCATCAGCCGGGCGGCCCCAAAATCTGCCTCCTTGAGTTTTCCCCCATTCCAGCGGCTTTTGAAAATCCTGGCTACTGCCCGGCAAAAATCACGTGGCCACCGCAAGCCTGGGCAAGATTTAACTCTTTTCTGCCAACATGAAGCTTCCAAAGCACTGGGCTCTTCCCAGAGGACAGACGAAGTAATTAAGCATAAAGAAGATTCAGCATAACAGTCAGATAGAAAAAGTGAAAAAAAAAAAATTAATTAAAGAAAAAATTAAAAAGTTGCCTGCTAGCTAAACTTTCTTGTTTGAACTATAAAAATAAATTCTGTTAATAAATTATTCTTTAAATTATTAAAAATATGCATTTGAAAAAAGTATTTATAAATTTTTGAGCAAAAGTGTTTATAATGAACTGTATAAGAAGCTCTTCCACCAGTAAAAAAAGTTAAAAGATATCTCTGTGACTTAAAATAAAAAATCCATTACTTTGAAATTGCTTATCTTTAAAAAAATGACACCCCAATGCCTGAATTCCACAACCCATAAGCAGCTTAGAAAACTGCTAATAAAAAAACCACATAGAAACAAGTTTTCCCCGAGCAACTGTGAAAGTTCCAACCCACAAGAAAACTTTTCTAAGATGTCAGTAAAAAAATTCCATAATAAACAAAAAACTCCTCTCTTAAAAAATTAATAAAAAACTATATTTAAATAGTAAAACGGACTAAATGTCACAAGTTTTGTCTCTATGTTATTTGTAAAAAAGTAAACACTTGTAAGAAAAAGAAAAAAGTTTTAAAGGTTTCATTTTTTTCTTTCTTTTTCTTACCATGTGTTAATATAACTCTCTACTTTTCTGTTTACTTTTAAGTTGAGCCTGTTTTACCTTTTTCTCCCAAAATCCTATCTCCCACGTAGCAGACAAAATTAAGCAAACGTAAAACCACCTCATTAAATAGTGCATTAACCAAAAAACACAAACCAAAAGTACAACAGAGGCCATGTCAGCAAGGACAAGGGGAAGGCTGAGGTGCTTAATGCCTTCTTTGCCTCCAACTTTAACAGTAAGACCAGTTATTTCTTAGGGAAACCAGACTCCTGACAGGAGGAGAATAGACAGGGAGCAGAACAGTCCTCCTGTAATCCAAGAGAAAATAATTACTGACTTACTGAGCAATTTAGACATTCATAAGCCTGTGGAACTGGGTAGGATTCATCCAAGGGTACAGAGGGAGCTGATAGAAAAGTCTTGCCAAGGCACCCTTTGTCATTTATCATCTGTCCTGGTTAACTGGCGAGGTCCCAGATGACTGCAGGTTGGCCAGTGTGATGTATATTTCCAAGAGGGGCTGGAAAGATCTGAGGAACTACCAGCCTGTCACCCTGACCTCTGTGTCCACCAGTGTTAGGAAGCAGATCACCTGAGTGTGATCACTCGGCCCCTGCAGGACAACCAGGGGATCAGCAGCAGGAGTTTAGGAAAGGCAGGTCCTGCCTGATCAACGTGATCACCTTTTATTACCAGGTCGCTTACCTGGGGAACAAAGGGAAAGCTATGGATATTGTCTATGTACAGATAGCAAAGTCTTTGAAATGTCTGTGATTGCATTCTCCTGGAAAAGCTGGCAGCCCAGGGCTTGGACAGGAGCACTCTCTGCTGGGTTAGGAACTGCCTGGGTGGCCGGGCCCAGAGAGTGGTGGTGAACTGTGCTGTGTCCAGCTGGGGCCAGTCACCAGTGGGGTTCCCCGGGTCTCTGCACTGGGACTAGTCCTGTTCAATATTATCAGGACAAGGGGACTGAGTCCACCCTCAGAAAGTACAACACTAAGTTGGGTGGGAGTGTTGATCTGCTGCAGGGTAGGAAAGCTCTGCAGATAGATCCAGACAGGCTGGACTGATGGACTGAGGCCAATGGCCAGTTCAACAAGGCCAAGTGACAAATCCTGCACTTTGGTTACAATAACCCCATGTAGTGCTGTACACTGGGGAAAGAGTGACTGGGAAGCTGCCTGATGGAAAAGGACCTGGGGGTGCTGGCCAACAGTGAGCAGGACAGAATGTGTTGTATCCAGGAGGCCAAGAATGCCAAAGGCATCCTGGCTTGTATCAGCAACAATGTGCAGCAAGACAGTGACTATCCCCCTGTACTCAGCATTGGTGAGGCCACATCTTGAGTGCCCTGTCCAGATCTGAACCCTTCACTTCAATAAAGTCATGAGGTGCTGGAGTGAATCCAGAGGAGGGTAATGAAGGTGGAGAAGATCTAAACTGAAAGTTTTATGTGGAGTAGCTGAGAGAGCTGAAGTTATTCAGCCTGGAGAAAAAGAGACTCAAGAGTGACTTATCACTTTCTACAACTTCCTGAAAGTAGCTAGGTAGGGTTTGGTCTCTTCTCCCAGGCAACCACCAACAGGACAAGAGGAAATAGCCTCAAGCTGTGCCAGGGGAGATTTGCGTTGGACATCAGGAAGAATTTCTTCAAGAAAAGAGTTATTAAACATTGGAACAGGCTGCCCAGAGAGGTGGTGGAGTCACCTAAAGGTATTCAAGAAATGACTGGACTTACTGCTATGGTTTATTTGACAAGGTGGTGATCAGACAAAGGTTGGATTCGCTGGTCTTGGAGGTCTTTTCAAACCTGAATGAACCTGTGATTCTGTGCTGTTCCAATATTGTTCATATACCCAGTTGACTTAGGTGTAAAGATGCAACTGTTTATTTATTCCACAACAGCCAGGGAAAAATTAATAACTGCATAAATTATAGACACAAGGATATACTTAAGGATGTGTGACTGATAGAATTAACATGCACATTCAGGAATGAGAAAATATCTGTGTGTAAGTATAGAGATGGGAAGTGAAAACAAAGTGATGACATGAATGCAAACATTGGTCTGTAATTTCACATACCTACTATTCAACCACATACCAGAACTTTGCTCAAAAGATGGATTTGTAGTTGTCTGCAAAGTGCCAGATAATGCAACAAGACTGCTTCCACCATGAAAAAAACTGCTTGCATGTGTAAATATGCCAATATTAGTCAGCAGACTTTAATTAATAAAACACATATATACAGTCAATAAATAATGAAATATTTGTTCACTGTAAGAGTACCCAGTTACACAGTATATATCACAAAACAACATTATCAGGAAATATTCTCTGTGTGCTCATGTCAGAGATTAAGATTGCTTTTGAAAGTAGCCCATCAGACCAACATGCAAATGAATATTCTAGATTAGCTGTTCTGTACTGACTTCATAGTATCTAGATTGGCCATCTTAATAAAGATATGCTGTAGTTTTTTCAGAATTAGAGTGCTAAGCAAAATTCTACAAATATCATGGATCAAAATCAAAGGCTGTTGGATGATGTTTTCTCCTGCCTCTAATATGCCTGCATGTAGACTGGCATATTTTCAGGGTTTCCTAAAATGTTTTTTGTATCTCTGAGACAGTGAACTAACCAAGCTTAGTAATAGTCTAACTATGAAATCATTTAGTGAGGACAATATAGCTACTCATGAGAAATGATCATGACAGATGCAGCATAAATATAACAATTATTTTTTAAAATCTCGCCCATATTACCTTAGCATGCAGAGGCAAAGGCTGAGCCAAACACAGCCTCCTGCAATGACTTCTTTGCTATTTATAACCCTTGAATCTTAATTGAACAATTCAGTGTATCAAATTCAGTTCTTGCAGAAAAACAGACTTTGTCCCAAGGTAGAAGACAGATAGGAGACAACTATACAAACAAAAAGCATACAAGAAAAGCAAATAGCTTGCAAGCATCATTGCAGTGCCCTCTTTCTGAAATCTCTTTGAAATTTCAGCTGTCCTAAATTTGAATAGTCAAAAAGAGAAGTTACATTCAGATAGTGGTAAAAATAATCCCAAGTGAATTTTTCATGTCTTTGTGGCTGTCCCTCACTGTGTAAATAGCATTTGGTTGGGAGTTTGCAGAACTGTAGATCAACCTGCAGATAAAGCAGTGAAAGTTACCAGAGCAATGACTTCTAATCCCTTTTTAAAGGTTAAAGAACCTTGAACAGTGGCTTAAGATTTTCAGGTTTTCAGAACAAAAATGACCAATCAGCAAACTTCTGAATGTAGCACAGGAATTATGCAACCTACCTCCTGAAAACACAGGTAATTTCTCCAATCAAATGTTCGGGGCTGATTCACTTTACATCTTAAGGAAAAAATGTGGATATACTTCAAGTGTAATAAGGTTTGGTACAATTTGAAAGTCTTTCTTCTTCCAACAGGCAACAGATACCTATCAATCACCTCCTGATATTTTCATAGAAATTTCTTTCTACCACTGGCCTTTCTGAGCCTCACATCTATTAAATACCAGATGCATATTGCAATTAAATTCCTGAGTCGATGTATTAAATGTCTCATCTCCTCTCTTTAATTCTTTTTTTTTTTTAATAATTTTTCAGGACAGTGAAAAAAACAGACAAAACCCATCTTATGTCAGTATGGCCCAGAGAAAACAAAATTCTTTCTGCTTCAGAAAACAGTGAGACCAACAATAGCTTTTGAAACAACTGAGCTGTTGTTATAGGGAACAGTAGCCACAGGAAAGCTACAGAAAAATAGGTGCTCCAGTAAGTGGTATGGTCAGCAAAGGCAATGCCATAACAAACTTTCAGCCATCCCTCTCTCCACTTTCCTGATGGGAGAAAAGGAGAAATAACTTTCTTCTCCCAGCCCCCTTCTGCTGTACTGTAGATATGCCCTGGCGGGAATCATAAAATCGTTTAGGCTGGAAAAGCCCTTTAAAGGCTTTTCATAAAGTCATAAAGTCCAACCCTTACCCCAATATTGCCAAGTCCGTGTCCCTAGGTGCCACATCCACACATATTCTAAATCCCTCCAGAGGTAGTGACTCCACCGCTGCCCTGGGCAGCAGTCAGAGACTGAAATAGTTCATGCCTCAAACACTGATATAAAGTTTTGCCCATTATAACTAAAACTGCATAAAGAAGCTACAACCGAAGAAGCCTCCCTGAAGATACCTGTCTGGACTGAAAGTCAAACTGCTGAGATTAGATAAAGGGAAAATCCATTCTTCAATCACCTGAAACAAACAAGTAAACAGGGAAAAGCATGTGAGCCAAACCCAGCAACCCTGCTAAGAATCATCTCTGCCTTACTTTAGGGTGGAGGAGGCCATGGCCCACAGACCGTTTTGCTGGGAGCAGGTTTGCACAGATTTCCCTCCAGCCAAGGTGGGGGAGGAAGTTTGGGTGTATTGTAACCTCTGCTCAGGGACAATGAATTCACCTTTCCTTACACAAACTGGCTGTGGAACCCCCAGCCCTGGGAATGCCACATCCATGGGACGTTCACGTGAGGGGCAGCTGAGGAGATGCCTTAATCCATCAAAGACCCCCAAAGTGCCCCCCAGAGCCATTCCTGAAGCCTGGCACCACAGGACTGCACGTGGTGTAACAAATGTGGAGTCTGTTGTAAGAGACAATTCCAAACTCCCCCCCACCTCAGGGAGGTGCCTGGATTTTCCTACCTGGCCTGAGTGGATATTAACCCATCAGAGCTTGTTGGAGGGACCTTCAGCACCAAGGCGATCAGCTGGAGAGGATCAATGGAACATCTCTGGGATCCACAGAGTGGTGATATTTTCCTTATTCTGCCCATGTTACTCTCTTTCTGTTCCCTTCCACCTATTTTCTATTTCTTTCTCTCTCCCTCCCCCTCTCCCTCCCTCCCTCCCCATCCCCCCCCCCACACATTTCCTGTCAAAAAAAGCCTGTATTATTGTCACTGGCATATGGTCTTGTTTGCACCTTAATTCGGGCAGAGGCATTTCTAAGAATCTTAGTACCCAAATCTTGACAGCAGCCTCTTCCAGGGCTTGACAACCCTTTTGGTTAGAAAAAATTTCCTAATATCCAGTCAAAACCTCCTCTGGCACAACTTGAGGCCATTTCCTCTTGTCCTGTCACTGGTTTTCTAAGAGAAGAGACCAAAACCCATCTGGCTACAACCTCCTTTAAGGCATCTGTAGAGAGTGGCAAGGTTCCATGTGAGCCTCCTTTTCTCCAGGCTGAGCCCTCTGCAGCTCCCTCAGCTGCTCCTCATTAGACTTGTGCTCCAGACCCTTCCCCAGTTCCATGGACTTTTCTCTGGACTAGCTGCAGCAACTCAATGCCTTTTGGGTCATGAGATGCCCAAAAGTGAAAGCAGCTCTCAAGGAGTGGCCTCACCATTGCCCACTAGAGAGGGAAATTCTCTGTCCTTGTGTTGCTGGCCACTCAGTTGCTGACAGAAGCCTGGATGCCGTTGGCTTTCTTGGCCACCTGGACCCAACCATGCCCCTGATCAGTAAATGATCTCACTCCATTGCTCACAATACTGGGTTTAGACGATAAATGCAAATAGTCAGCCAGAGATGGAGACATAGCCCTTGCACAGCAGCACCTTGGCTCAGCCTCGCTCCTGGGGGACTTAATTTCACTGAGGTTAATGCTGTTTTATACCAGAGGATAGTTTAAGCAGGGCTAAGTTTAATTTACAGTATAAAACTCTTTTCTGTGGCTACAATATGTGGAAAAATCTCATGCTGTCCTCACGTTGCCCAAAGAAAAAAAAGAAACTTGCTTTGCTCTGTTGCTTACTCAGGTGATGGAGGCACAGGTAGCATTCTGATAATTCCAAAATAACTCTTCATGAATACTAGGAGACTGAATTTATAATTTTAATTACAGAGTTAGTGAATAGACAATCAACAAGACAGAAATATGTTTTTAAAGTCTTCATTAAAAGACTGTGAGTCTTCAAAGTCATGCCAGGCCACAGCTCATAGGTGTCACACTGAAGTTAAGGTTGCACTGATATGCCTAATCTCTTCTCTGTTATGTAACATGTCTGATTTGGGCCTGTCCCTCTTCTGGGCATGCAAAATATAGCTGTCCATTAATGTTTCTTTGGAGAGCAATGGGAAAATTCTTCCTGAAGTGATGTAGGACAGCATCCAATCTTTTGTAACTGAGAGTAGGATTTTTTTCAGATCAGAGGACTTGATATTATTATTAACTATATGTTAGATACCTAGAAACTTTTCTAGGCAATTTTTCCACTTTAATTACCATTAAAATTTAAAGGAATACAAATTCTGAAAATCTTGACATGCAAGCTGTTCTTTCTGCATCTCAGTTTTCTCCTCAAATATATCAATTCAAGGCCTTTTCAACTGCAAATTTCTAAGTAAACAAAAGATAAATAGGGACACGCAGACTGCATTCTTGGTGAGGGGAGATGAAAGGTTTACCATGGCTTCCATGCTGAAATAGAAAAGCCTGTCTGTTCCTGGAATTTGTTCCATCTCTGTGAAAGAGCACAGAGACCTGCCACAACTTGGATGACTAACAATCCAGCTGTACAGACAAAGAAAGGTGAAATTCAGGCCTAATAAAGCCTTTCAACAAGACACCCCTGCACAGCTTTATAACCAGTTTGATTGAATTGAATGGGCAGATCTGCAGTGCATGTTTCATGATAAAGCTCAAGGAAGGCGTTTGAAGGGCCCCAGTTGGCTTCAATGGGCCTTGGAATAGGATCTTTATGTTCAAAGGCACTTCCCTAAGATTTATCAGTGACATCAGGAGCTGCCTGACCACTGCTATGGCAGACAAAATGTGCTTTTCCTAGCAGGCATCTCCCTTATGCATTTGCCAGTTTTTCTGCACAGGCCCCGTTAGTCCAAGCTGTGCCCTGAACACAGGACCTGTGTGTTCTCTGATAATCCCTGCTCCTGGTGCATGGGTTTCACATAGTAAAAAATGGCAAAGCAGTTAAAAGTGATTTTCCAATCATCTTCCTCCTCCTGGTGGGAACCTGTACTTGTATCCCTCCTTAATGCTCCCATTCTCAGCTCCTGGGTGAGCAGCAGGAGCTCCTTTTCTTCTACAGGAGTAGGTAATTATCAAAGTTGGGAGTAAAAAGACAGATCTTATGACACAAATCCATTGTTTGTGCGATTGATCAGCACTCTTCTCTCTGTGTGTGGTTGTGTTAAAAACTATGTTTTGATGGACATGTGGCAGCAGCTCTCATCAGATAGAGTAGTTACAGAAACTGCTAGTGTTGCTTTGCTGGTCTTAGCTCACAGGTCTTAATAAAAATGTAGCTCACATTATCTTCCTTCTACATCTTGAAAACAAAAGCATCTCTGACTGTGTCATACAAATGGTTCTTTCTAATGTGAAATCTCTGAATGCAGAGATGGAAACTGCTGTTTTGTTTGATATTTTTTATGCGTTGACCTTATCGTCTCTCATCAAAGAAGCTTGTGGTGTATTTGAAGAAACTCTGATGATCACTCAGATATATTTATATCTAATAATTATATATATATATAATTATATAATATATAATACATAATATATAATATATAATATATTTATATATAATTATATGTGGGTTTGCAGTTAAACACTACATGGTCAATATTTTCCATAATTTGCTGTCCTGGGTTGTAATGTAGGATGTACACAAAATATTTATTCTATCACCATCTTCATTAACTGTTAAAACCAAGTGGGGCAGTGCTCTTCCCAGGCCCCCTGCCTTTGGGCTGTCTTCTGGTAATGACCCATCAATGCCTTGCCCATGACTCACAGGTAACTCCCTCCAGGGGTTATCTCTGTTTAATGGGCCATCAAGGACCCACTTCACAATTCATCATCCCATTGTGAGATGCTCTGCCCAGGGGGAGGAGCCAAGCATTCTCACCTGGATATAATCTGGGATTTGGGACAGTACAAGCAGCCCTTACCCACTGGATTCCCAGAGGACCTTTCTACAGGATCACTGCTTCAGGAAGAGCACCTCATCTGGACTGCTTCCACCACCCTGCTCAAGTTGTATTCTGACTCTGTCAGTGATCTTTTGTATTATTGTTTTTATTTTATTTTATTTTATTTTGTTTTGTTTTATTTTATCTTTTTTCCTTTCTTCTTATTAAATTGTATTTCTGACTTGGAGCCTCTCACTCGTTTTGCTTCCAAACCACGACATTTACTAAGATTAAATAAGACTAATTAAGTGTGTAGTTTTGCTTAAGTATATAATTGTGTTATAGTTAAATGTATCATTTATGATACACAATAATGGAACTTAAATATAAACCTTTTAAAGACTTTATGACCATAATATAAAGCCCATCCTTTGAGCAAAGTCAATAGCAGGTGAAAGTTTATCATCGCTGTCCATACTTCTTTCTCAGTGTTTGTGAGGGCATGTTTTTAACATAAGTCATCAGACACTCCGTACAAAAAAAAGCTGGCTACAGGGAAAAAACTTGTTCAGAGATGTTCAAGAATGTTCAGGATATTCACCTGATCATATTACTTTGGGTCATGAAATAGAATGATCAGCTAGCAACCTGAATTACCATCTCTGTAAGCCAAACCTGAGAGCATATTGCTGCCTGTATTTCCTCAGGGCAAAACTAGGACACAGAACAGAACTATTTTGCATTACAGGCACAGTGGCTTTTTTCCTCTGTCCTCTGATATGCAGGGATAGGAGACATGATCTGACAAGTTTCTATACAAAACAATATATAGACAGAGGTGACACTAAAAAATAAGTCCAAGCTGGGAAGCCCATGATACAGAAGGATGTCAATAAAGATGAAGAAAAGAGTGAAGAAGGTCTAAAAGGGAAAGACAAGGCTCTCCTTTTCAAATATGTCCAATTTCAGAAAGTGATAGCATATATTGACAAGAGATCTTGAGGAAGGAGGTCTAGTGGAAATCCAAAGAGGTGACTCTTTTCTACTACCACCATCTTTTAGCATCTTCAGGTAGAGTAGGATGGAAGGTGGTGTTGCCAGCTCACTTATTCACCATGTGGCTTATCAAGTGTAGCCATGGAGATCACTTCCACCAGGTCTTATTGACAGCATTGGAGGGATCATCAGGCCACCCAAGGTACTGTGAGATTCAGTCCCAAACTGTGGACTGCCTGTAACATGGAAACCCAATAATTTTTGTCACTGAATGTATCCATATGTTGATTTTCTTTGCCATATAGGGGTGTACATGGTTTGGCAGCTGGAGTTTTTGCTTCTTCAGGAACAGAATTTTACTTCTTGGTTTTTCATGAAGAAAAGTTGGATTCTTACTGTGCTACCAGCTTTTGTCCCCCTTTGTCTCTCATTGCCTGCACCAGAAAACCACTTCTTCCAAACAACAGATACACATGAAACTGAACCTTCACACTTCGGCTGTCTGACATTCCTGTCTCGGAAATTGATGTTGTGGAGCTGGCATCAAACAACCAGGCCTGCCATTCCTAATGACATCTGTTCCAGAGCAAAGTTTAGTCTTTCAATTACACTGTCTTGCTTTGTTTCTGTGCAGACAGCGCACCTCAAATAACACCTCCATCCTCTTCCTGGAGACTGCTTCCTGGGACATTTGGAACAGTACTTTTGGGATATTCTGACCCACTCCCTGGCTGCATAAGCACTTTTTAGGTGCCTCCAGTTGCCAAGCAGCAATGTACGCAAATCAGCACCGTGTCACCCCTGCCTTACCATCAGAAACAGTTCTCTTTCTGTACATGCTGCACAGCTGTAATAGAAAATGCTGGTTCTGAAAACAGTCCTTAAATGCTCTGAGAGGACTTTGTCTCCCTCCAGTGATTATTGAGTACCTACAGGGAATAGCCTCCTAAATTTTTTAAAGTAAAAAGGTTTAAGTGTTTCTCTTCAGATTAGAAAAACACATCTAATCTGAAATCATCTCATCTGTCTTTTTGTGTCTTGTGGGAAGTAGATTTTCATGTCACTCTGCACTGACCTCACTCACGTGCCAAAATACATCTTTGGAGCAGGATAACAAGGCTTAAGTAGTTCACTTCCCTTGTATTTATGACATCCTCTCTCCATTAAAAATTTGTGCCTACTCTTGACAAGTACAAGTATTTCCCTCAAGGAAGACCACTTCAGTGCTCTACAGCTGGTAAAGCTACTTTTGTTACGTAGACAAGACAACAACAACTTTTTCTTTTTCTTCTTTTTCTTCTTTTTCTTCTTTTTCTTCTTTTTCTTCTTTTTCTTCTTTTTCTTCTTTTTCTTCTTCTTCTTCTTCTTCTTCTTCCTCTTCTTCCTCTTCCGCCTCCTCCGCCTCCTCCTCCATCATCCTCTTCAATATACACTTTGGTACCTGTCTTATGCTTTTGTTTTCCCCAGCACTCAAATAGATTTAGATGTGGTGCCCAATTTCTCAGCTTCTGTTTTTAAAAATTAATTTGAGAATATGTGAACATGAGGGAACATCTTCATGAGGGAGTGTCCTCATGTGACATATTGTTCCTGAGTTGTACAAAAATGTAAAATAATCTTTCTGCACGTCACCTTTTGAGAACAAGGGGTAATGGGTTCTTTTTTCTTCTGATAGCCTCAAGAGAATTACTGTAGATGCTGAATAATGTTATTGCTTTTCAAAGCTCCACTCTGCTGGTGGCTGCAGTCGTTGACCCATGATGCGTGACTTTGCATTTGACTTGCATATGCTAAAAAATGCTTTGACTGACACAAGTCAAAGCTAAAATACACTTTGTGATTTCCACATAACTGAGGTTATTTCTCTCTTGTCCAAATAATCTGCAATTGCTGGTTGTAGGGTATTTCAAATAGCTAATAAAATTTTGGAAAGAACAGACCCATTAACTGAGCAGTAAGACTCCTGTCAGGAGAACATTTCATGTGAAAGTTTTTCCACTGAGTCCAATTTTTGAGGTCTATTGGTTGACCAGTTCCTAAGTTGTTACGAGATGTGTTGTATTGATAACCTTACAGTCTTCAGTCAGACTATCAGGCATCGCTAAATGAAATTGCCCTATGCAGAACTACACAGTTACTCTTATCAGTCAAGCCAGATATCTTATTAAGAAATCCTACTTTTTTTGATTAAACTAATTTTCCATAAAACTGTTACTTGACACCCCTTTTGCTGCGAATCCTGCAGTTTATTCTTAATCAATCATACGCTAGTTCTTCACTATGCTGTGTCAGAGTAGTCATTAATTATGTATTTTTTCCCTGTGTAACTTGATGTCATTAAAAAAAATTAGGAATGTACACAGAGACAGAAACTTTATCATGAGTGATTCAGGACTGTTCTTGGTACTTTTGTTAGGTAGAAAAAGTATTGTTACTGGCAGTAATATACACCTTTTAAGGAATGTGAATTAATTGTAATGCACAAACACTCAACTTTGCCGATAAATGGTCCTGACTAGTGTCAATCGTGCACCTAACGTAATTTTAAAAATTATCACAGGAAAAGCATTGAGTTTTGTAATACCCACTCTCCTTCTATTTGCAGCCAGTATCATCTTTGTTCTGAGACTGAAAAAATCCAGAAGTTTATATGTAAATTCAAATAGTTTTCCCAAAAAAAAGCATCAATATTTGATCACATAGAATATGACACTGTGCTAGAGAATTACTCATTTCAAAATGTATCATGACTGAGATTTTCTGGTCTGTCTTTGTTGACACAGTGGACAATAAATACAGTCCCAAAAGCAGAGCAGACAAGATGAATGTAGTCTTAATTAGCTGGGATGGGTGAAAGTGAGGAGGGAGACAGTGAGCAGTTCAGCAACAAAAACCCAGTACTTCATGTAAGAGGACAGGAGGGTGATCAAAGGACAGATGCTTGTTTGAGATACAAAAGCTGAATAACTGCAGCCTTCCAGGAAAGCTGTGAGGAACAGGAAAGAAATCCCATGCTGAATGCTAAACATGGGATATATTTACCTAGCAGTAGAAAATGTGGGAATCAGTGTTTCGTCCGTTCAACAGGGAGGGTTGCTGCTGTTGCTATTATATGGCTACAATATGCTGGGAAATATTGAGAAGCTGCTTTTGTGACCAGCAAACTGAGGGAAGAAAAGCTTTATAGGGAAATTTCAACAATTAGTCTTGATCCAAAAGCCCAACCAGTAGTACCATCTGAAAAGGATGGAAAATGCAAACACACACTGAAGGGAAACAAGGATTATCGTACACTGCATCCCTATTTTGGCAGCACAGTGGAGGGGGTTTGCAAACAAACCAAGATCTCACATGAGGTTGCTTGTCACAAACAGAGCAGTAATGGTGAGGTATTAGGGGAGTTGTGTGATATATACTTGGATCAATAGTTTATTTCTGTTGCTGAAGGGAATCAATGTCCACAGCTCAGTTTGTGGAGTATCTGAACCACACCCCCCTTGTAATTACCATCATTGCCAGAATCCCCAAAAATGTCTAGGACAAATCAGGCCCTGCCATTCTGTCTCTCCAAATCACACACACAGGCGCATCATGTAACAATGCTAAATTTCATGAATGAATGAAAAATTCCTGTGGCCAAGAATGAAGCTATTCAATATAGAAATGAAGGACTCTTTGAGAATGCCTGAACTGCTCAGTCCTTCACACTAGTCTCATTTTAAAACAGTGAGTTGAGTTTGAACCCTTTCCTTGCAGAATGGGTTTGTTTCATGTTATTCCAGGTTTTAAAAAATGCCACGTTTCTGAAAATAGCAACTGCTTGGCACATGGCTATAAATAAGAAGGGAAATAATGCAGTCTGTCACTGAACACAGGCAAAGTGACCCAGGAGGTTTTATTGCCATCTTCTGGAGTGAACATCTCTGTTTGTTCATCCCCTTTCTCAGCAGGGACAGCAGAGGCACTGCACGTTCTGGCTGCACATTGGGACAGTTCAGACTGAGCCCAGAAAACTCAGAGTCCTCCTTGTAAGAAAAAATGGGATTTTGGGACTGCTGAGTCTTCCCAGTGCTCAGCTGGTGCTGCTCACTGTCAAAACCTGCTGTGAAAAATGAGGGGCTGGGAAAGTTGTGTCACCTACTGGAACCTGGGAGTGATCACAGTGAAAGTCCCTGTCCCTGTCCCTGGGGTGGGATAGGATGGACTTTGACATCCCTCCCAGCCCAACCCAGCCTGGGATTCTGTGATGACAATTTTGTTATTCCTGCTGCCAGCAGTTGTTTGTGAGCAGGTCAGGAACTGTTGGGGCCACCAGGGGATGTGGTGTCCAGGGGCTGCTGGCCACGGCCACCACAGTGAGGGACACAGGTGGCAGCTCTCAGTCAGGTGTGAGCTGTGAGCAGCACTTCACACCACCAGGGCTGTGTTGGCCAGAAGGACAATATATGCAGCAGGAAATTTGTATGATGGTGAAAAGATGCCTATCTGTACAAAGGGTAAAATTTCTTCATTTTTCCTTTTACTTAATAGGCAATGAAATGACTTGTTTAACTCAACACTGTCTTCCAGTAGTGGTGTCCATACTGCAATGCTTTAATTACTTCTTCTGGGGAAATTGCCAATAATAATATCCTAACTATTTGGCTATCTGCTCTTTCCCATTTGAGAGCACAGAATGCAAGTAGACAGTTTTTCTCACTGTTGCTTTCTCAATCACAGTCTTTCCTTCCACTTTTAAAAGGTAGGAGAGACACACAAGTAGCCACTTTAAGAAAAGGTAAAGGATTTTTTGCTGTCAAATATGGGTTTTAAAAGAAAAAAACCTTTTTTGTTAATTTCTTTTGGAAATTGTTAGATATTATTTTATCCAATGCAGCCAAAAAAGTAACATTTATTGAGATACTCAGTTATACTACAAAGAGAGAATACCTGCTTCTTTCCAGTTGACCAGATGTTTGTCAATATGAACTGTATCAAGGATCAGGGAGTAGAAAAAATAACATGATCATACTTGTGTTTAAAATAGTTCCTTCTTCCACATAAGCTTATTCCATCAACAAAAATATTCAACTCTTCACTTCTAAAATAAGGTGTTCTGAGTCTGTCTGACAAATTCTCACTCTCTCAATGAGATCAACACAGCGATAAACTGCTGTTTTCATCCACTTCATAAAATCACAAAACACATTACCTGAATTTTATGTGTGTGTTTAATAACTTTTTAAATATCATAAACATTTGAAAAATGCATGTATTAACTTTGAAATCATTACAGTTATGGTCTGTCTATGCTTCTCAATTCCAGTCCAGTGTTGTGGATTGTATTACTGGGAATGATGATCCTCTTTTGCTTTTCAAAATTTAGTGGAAGTCTTGTAATTGCCTATGCCCCCCAAGTCAAGAGTCTTAAATGGATTAAGAGAAGAAGTGATCTTATAAGATCGCCCCTGAGTCAGAAAGTGAAGCTATCAGGCTGACAGTGTGCCATTGGAGTTGTAGCATTACATTGGTACAGGACAGCAAACCTGGATATATTTGGGTTCTACATTTTTGTTTAAAAATACATAATCTCAGTATTGCTCAACATTTCAAAAGATATATATCCTGAGGCATGTGTAATGAAATGAATGAAAAGGAAAGAAAGTATAAATTTAATTTTGATATTTCATGTTTGTACCCCTGTCATATATCAATGTATTTGATAAGTGACTAGTGGGTTACAAAAACAACATGGTGTTGTTATGTGCTGCAGTGATTTTGGCTGAGAAAGCAAATGTCTGTATCAGAGTCTAGAGTTTGTTTTAAAAGGAAATTATAAATATATGGAAAACCTGGGGATCCTAAAAACTAGATCTAAGGAGGGAGGAGAAGGCAGCTCCAGCCTTAATAATGCCTTTTGATATCTAACACCTAACATTTACCTCAATTGCTCTGGATACAACAAAGGATTTTAAATCCGATTTAAATTCCAAAAATTTAAATTAAAACAGATTTTAAATTCCATTTCATTAACTGTCTCTTTTCTGTTTGTCAAAATTATATGACAGGCATTTAGGTAGAGTTGAGGAGAAGGAACTGAGAATCTAACCATTTCATTTTACAACTGTCAAACATGAAGTCACAGAGGAGGACTGTTGTATGCATCTCTGTGAACACATAAAAGCTTGGTCCAGAAAATAATCTTTATTACAACAATCTTTTGGCAAGTGAAAGATTATTTTATTTGCAAGTAATTAGAGCTTTATTGTCATTGGCAGTTGCCTTTTGAATGTTGATTGCTGAACACCAGAAAAAATGTTTTAAACATTCATAGGTTCATCTGAAAATTCATTCAAAACAAAACAAAGCCTCATCATATTTAAGGAAGAAAACCTATTTATTTCACATGTTTGGGATGAGTGATCACAAACAAAGCAAAAGGGTTGTGTGAAAAGCAGGGTCTGCCAGCAAAATAAGAGCCTGATGCTTCATCATAACCCCATGAAAACAGTTTTGAAATGGGTCATTTGATACCTTTAATAGCAGTTTTCTACCAAAGTCTCCCAAAGTGTTTGTTTTACTCTCAGTAGCATCAAAACTTGGGAGGAGTCTGTTGGGCACAAGAAAGTTAATGTTCATCAATAAACATGCACCTCCCTTCAAGGACACTTTCTGATGCAAGTGAGGGCTGGTAACTAATGATCAAAGGGATGGCTGGTGGGAACTTTCCCCTCAAATTGTGCTTCCCGAAGGAAGTTTTCCCTTATACAGATATTCAAACCTACAAACCTTATCTCCTTCTCTGGACAGCAGCTGAACCTCCACGGGGGTGTGCAGGCCGGGGTCGGGAGGACTGGAAGGGATCTGCCCTGGCTGACAGAACCATGCATGCCCCTAACAGAGGACAAAATAAAATTATTGAAATAAAATTATAATAAACAGACAAATTTTAAAAAATAAATAAATTTAAAAAAAAAAAACTAAACCAACAAACACAATGAAAACCCCCCTAAATATATATATTACAAAAAATATAAAGGAAAACAAATAAACAACCTAAAAAGCACAACCCCTCTTTTCCATGCTGCAGGTGTTTTCAGGCCTCATCTTTCTGTGTCACGTCAATTTCAGCAGCCCTCCTGCGTTCCACACACATTCTCAGTACGATCTCCCTCCCTGGTCTCATTCCATTGTGTTTTCTTCAAATTTTCTGCCCCTTCCCTTGCACTCTTCCCTTACTCTTTCCAAATTTTCACCTTTTTGCTCTACGTTTTGCTTTGAGCCCTGGCTGTTTCCAGAGGAACCCTCCACAGACACACTGCCGCATTTTCCGGCGATTCTCCGAAGTTTCGAGTATCTCTTAAGAAGAAGAAAGTCTCCTTTGTTTTCAGACTTACTCCGATTTTTGTTTTATTTTTTCCTTACAAAGCGTGGACACGGATGGCGGTGAGGCTCAACCTGCTCTCTGTTTCGAGTCCCTGTCGCGCGCCTTATCATTCCTATCACTATTTTCCCTTCCCGTTCTGATGTTGCGGCGTCCCTTGGCCGCTCCGAGGCGGCGGGGACGGGACGGTGGTGTGGGATGCCCGAGGATGCGGCGGGATGCGGGATGCGGGATGCGGGATGCGGGATGCGGGATGCGGGATGCGGGATGCCGGGATGCGGGATGCGCGCGGGCCGGGTGTGGCGCTCCCGCGCGGCGCCGCCAGGGGGCGGCAGCGCCCGATCCCTCCGCGTCCCGCCCGGTCCCCCCGCGCTCCGCAGGGATCGCCCCGGCACCGCCCCGGGAATACACTGTGACTCCCGCTGAGCAGGGACAGCTCTGCCGCTCGCTCCCTCTCTGTCCGTCTGGCCGCCTGTCCGTCCGTTCCGGGGAGAGTGAGCCACTCTACCTCCGCAGGTTGGTGTCTTCGACCTTTCTTTTAGTAACAATGGTAACGATGATTATTATTAGTTATATTTATAAGGGTAATAACACCAGGTGTAAGGTGATATGCCATTTGGAGGTTGGTCGTTTGGGGGCAGGTTGTTGTGTCTCCGCACCAGACGGGGAGGGCACAGGCATCGGTCCGCTCAGGACAGCCTGAAAACCGGGCAGAAACAGTTATTCCGTGATGAAAACGAGGTTTTAACCCAGCCGGAGGGGACGGGGGCAGAGAAATAGGGGTTTTTTTCTAACGCTGGAGTTTTTACTTGGTGAAGTTTCCTGGCTGTGGCGGGGAGGACGTGGGGTCCCGGTGACAGCCAGACAGCAGGTGGGATCTCCGTCATCCTGCACCACAGTCTGCTCTGGATGGCCCTGCATCCTGGCAAACCACAGCAAAGAGAGTTTTCCCTGCTCTGCGAGGTGTGTCCCTGCGTTCTACTCTCCTTCCCGTCCCAGCTTTGGACAACCTGCCCGTGGGGTCTTTTCTGGAAGTAGGGAAAAGAAGCGACGTGCAGCTTGTGTCTGGAGGGAAGGTGTCCTCGCAGGACGGGGGTGTTTCCTCACCTGTCAGGGACTGTGTGCCTGGAAACTCTTCCTCAAAGCCACTTTGTGTCAGGCGACCAAAGTCCTCCCTTCTCACTGGCATCCCCCTCAGCGCACAGACACAGAGGTTTTGTGTGCGCGGGCTGCAGGCGCACAGGGAGGACGCCTGATCCGTGCCGTGTGTGTCACCTACAAGTCACATTGCCAAGTTTGCTCCCGCACACAGTTTATTCCCACCTCCCAGGGGATCCCGGGTCACAGGTTCACGATCACTGTGGGTTGAACTACTCCTTAAGATAATTTCCAAGCCCTTGGTCTTAAGCGAGTGTAGTTCCTATAGGGGTTAAAAAAATGGAGGGGCAGGAAAATTATTCGTCCTGTTTTTTCTACTGTTCTTTGGGAAGATTATCCCCTTTAATCATGTCTGGAAAACATACATACACACCTTTTAAAAAAAAAAAGTAACTGAAAAAATTCATATCTCTTTTCGTTTTTCTCTAATGGGAGTAATAATCCCAGCTGAAAAGAGTCAGGGGAGCTCAGAGAGAAACTGCCTTATGTTCCTCGCATACCTGATTGGGACGAGCCCATTGGTTCCTTCCCAGCAGAGAAACTCCCACCTCGTTTTTGGGGTCGGGCAGGCTCTTCTCTCCTTCCCCACCCACACATAAACCAGGAAACTATCCCTGCATCCCTCCCGCGGGGGCGTCTCGCGTGGCTCAGGGCACACGCCGGACTTCCCGATCGTAGAACCGCAGAATCCTGGAATCACAGCGTTGTGAGATGGTTTGGGTAGGATTGCAGTGGGAGTGGGATCTTATGCTGTTTTAAACACTTCAAGTAAAACATGCCGAGCCAAAGCATGTTCAGACCTTCTCTGATTACTTGGGCATATTTTTATAATAACTATCTGCTCAGAGTTTGGAGAGAAGGTAAAAAAAAATAAAAAAATAAAATAAAAAAAAAAAATAAACAAAAAAAGGACGCCGTTTTCAAAGACCACAGGAAACTTTCTATCCTCGCTTTTGAGAAATGCTCAGTTCTCCACCAGAAAAAGTGTCCCCTCCCCATAACGGAAGTTTTGGCTGTAGCAGCCAAAGAGAAGAGTAGCAGCTGCAGGACTGGAATCTACTTTGAGGTCTTCAAATAACTGAAGCAAAAATATTAAAATATTACACATTAATACTAACGATGCATTTGAAGCATTGGTTTTGTCTGGGGCAGAGGAGCCCGAGTGTGTCCTGTCTGAAGTCGAACTCCCTTCAGGAAGTGCCACAGACCGACAATCCCCATCCCGATTCCGGCTCTCCTTGCCTGGGCAGTTTTCAGAATGTTCTGCTCTTTTGGTTAGAAATGCAGGTGTGATATTCGCAATGAGAATTTTGAGGAGAGAAAACTATTAGAGGGAAGAAGGAAATAGAACTGAGCATTTCCTTTGACCAGAATAATTAAGAAGGGGTTTTAGTACTTCGTCTCCTTATTGTACGGCTTTGAGCTCTTAGCAAGACTTTTTAAACTGATAATTATGTTCCGTACAGCTCCGTGGCTGAAAGGCTAATAAAATAAAAATAAACCAGTTTAACTTCAGCAGACTTTCTGCCCTTTTAAATTTCTTTGAAAAAGCTGAATACCTTGCCTTTACCTGCCATATATTTATACATAAGTTAACAAGAGATAAATTTGAGAGCTACATTTTAAAACAAGCAGCCACACACCCTTGTAATTTAAACAACTGAGCCAAATTCTTACTCTTTAAAAATCCGGTGCACCGATTTCAATGGCTTTAGACCCAATGTGATGATCTCCTGTCTAACAATCCACTTTTTATCTCTCCTGAATTCCTAGAGTTCCATAGCAGCTGATGCCTGAAGCTGACCTGCCCAGAAAGAGCTTGATTTCTGAAGTAGAAAGCAATTTTCATTAATTCTTACCACAATTAAAAAAAAAAAAAAAAAAAAAAAAAAAAAAAACCACGAAAATTTAGGAACTTCTTTCTTCATTTTTATCTTCTTCAGGTAGTGGCACATTAAAGCAAGGATAATGCCAACTCTTCTCATTGTGAAATGAAGTCAGTTCTTATACATTATAGATTTTGTTTTGAAAATAAGTAAATTTAAAAGAAAATGTTTCTGCATTCATTGGGCTGAATAGCATTATTCGAAGGGTTTTATTTTTGTCATTTAAATAATAGGAATTCCAGCGTGATCTGGCTTAGCTGTTTCTGTTATAGTAATAACTTTATATAAAACCATAATCGCCAGAAACTAAAGAAAAATTTTGAACTTACTTAAAATACATTTTTCCTGTTTATGCTATATTTATTTTCATATTAGTAGAATCTGGTTTTGCATATAATATAATTCTTATTGGTTTAATTCGGTATCATTAACACAACTTCTCATTACATTATTTGGGCTTGGGGGTATAGTATATAAGGTATAAACACCCAGAAATGTGTTCACAAATATCACTGTTGGCTTATTTTCCCTCTGTTTAACATAACTGGCATAACCTCACAGAAACCACAGCCGAGTTGATGCACTCTGCTCCAAACAGCTCTATGGCAAATCATATTGTGCCGTCCTTTGCACGACAGGGTGAAGAAGGTTTAGAGCGATTAGAGCTCTCCCGGCCTGCGGTTTGCGCCCCAGTCGTGACGGATGTGGCAGTCACCGCCCTGGGGACGCGCCCGCCCGGTGCCGATGCCAACAATTTTCGGTAATGCTTTGGAAGAATATGGCCCGATAAAGGTCCAGCCAAGGAATTACCAGGGCCATCGGTACATCCGCAGCAGTGAAAGTTTCGAGGGGGTCGAGGTGGAGATACCCGACCCAGCCCCTCGGGCAGCGATGTGGCAGCGGCCCCTCATTGCCCTCCTGCCCGAGAGCGCCGGGCAGCGACTGGCAGCAGTTTCCTTCCCGGCCCCACTGCCCTCCTGGGGGCTGGCCGCCAGCAGGGCCCACCTTCCCCGAGGAGACTCTTCCCCATGCCTTGTGTGTCCTCCACCGCCCCCGGCCTCCGTTTAATTTAAGAGAGGCCTCTTAATTTTACCATCAGCATCAGCAGGAGCGGTACTGCTAATGCTGTCAATGACAATACGGGGGCGCGGGGGGCGGTGCGCGGTGCGGGCAGGGCCATGCCCATCCCGTGCCCCAGCCCGGCGGCCTCACTGTCGGCGGGGGACGAGAGCAGCCCCCGACACGCCCCGGCCCCTGTTCCCCAGTCTGGAGCACCCTGGGGCCCGCAGGCTAAGCCCCGGCTCCTCACGCTGCCTGCGGGGGTTCTGAAGGAAAGACCCCTCGAGAGAGGTGTCCCCATTCCCCACGGGTGCCCGTGGAGGTGGGGGGAGCGGGAGAGGTGGGTGGGTGGGAAGTACCGGGGCGAAGGGGAGGAGTGAGCCTCGCTGCAGTCCGGCGTGGGGCAGCGGCCGTGGCCGCCCTCCTCTCTCCAGCAGCCACCTGCCCCTCTTTCCTCTCGTCCCCTCTTCTTCTCTTCCCGCCCGTCAGAGCGGGGCTGAGCTGCAGAAGCCTCTCCTGATGCCCCTGTGGATGACGGTGCCGGGGCGGAGGCGGCGCGGTGAGTACCGGGATGGGGAGTCCCCGCTCAGGGACCTGGGGAGAGCTGGAGGCAGTCCGTGCAGTGGCGGGAAAAGTGTGTCCGGGGTTGAGGGCGAGGTGGGGAAACCCTCCCGTTCTCCGTCCATTCTCAGATCTTTATGTCTTTGCCTCCCGAAATAACGCGCCGCGGGAAAAGTTGGGGCCCGGGCCGGAGGGAAAGAGAGGGGCGACCCAGGAAAGCATCCCTTCCGGGCAAAGGGATTCCCTCCGCCGCAGCCCTTTTCTCCTGAACATCCTCCTGCCCCCTAATTTCCTGCCGTCGGTGACAAGCGTTATTCACGCGAAGGGAGGCTGTTGGATTTCAAACCTGATCAGCTGATGTGGGTTCCCCCACGGGCCTCGTTAGACACACGTGGCGTATCCGCACCGCGCTCTGTGCTCTGAGCACCGCCCCGCACAGGCAGGGGGCTCAGGGAGCGGGGACGGGCCGTCCAGAGCCCCTGGGGATGAAATCAAACTCGATGGTGTTGGGACGAGGTGGTGGGCGCGTGGCGGTGACTGTTCGGGGTGTGACAGTCTGCACTGGAAACGCCTGCGCCAGGGGACAGCTCTGTGAACAGGCCTGTCTTCCCTCGCTCAGCGTCCTCTTGGTGTGAAAAGGGGGATCTGGTGTCCCGTAAGGGTTGAGGGAGGTGTGGTGACAGCCCTCCATCCCGCTTTAAAACCGTGTTCCCCCCGCCAGAGCTCCCCGGGTCCCACAGCGTGCCAACCCAGCAGCGTCTGGCATCGCCCTCACTCTGTTTCTAGATTGCTCTGTCGCTACTGGGAAGATGGAGAAGGGAAGGAGAGGATGGAGAGGAAGTGGGCTGTCAGGGCGAGGGGCTCTGCATGCCTGCGCTGGTCGATGTCCCGGGAGTGGACGGGCTGCCCGGTGATCCCTGTTCCCGATGGATGGTCGGGGGATGCGCTGGGAGAGCTCTGAGGCGTTTTGCAACAGGCGTATAAGCATCCAAACTGCGAGGTTTTAATGAGGATGCTGGTGTCCCGGCTAGGGGGGTTGGTGCTCCGGCAGTGTTGGAACTGGCGCCAGCAGCCCTGTCCGTCTGTCCGTCCATCCGTCTGCACGGATGGCGCGGCACAGCGGGGACACGCGGTGCCGCCGGTAGGGGAGTGGGGCGGGGGCGGCGATGTGCTGTACAGGGCAAAAATGAGCGAGAACCGTCGTGTCGGTGTCAAAATTGTCATCGCAGCTTGTTTCGAGTGTTACCAGAACAGAAGGACAGCACCCTTCCCAGAAGGACAAACGCACAAAGGCCGCCACCACCAGTCTTCTTCCCTGGAATCCCTGCAGCCCTTCGGTTCTGTCGCTGTTTCTAATCCTTATTTTTCCGCTGCCCCAAGTGAAAGTGGCGCTCGAGATAATCTGCTCGGTCCTTTGGCTGAGGAACCTACGCTAAGAAAAACAACTCGGAATCGTCATCTTATTGACGGGAGGAGAAAATTACACTCGGGTTTTACTACCTGGGAGATGTAGCCGAGTTCTGTGTATTTCCACCCGTGTGCATCGCCGGCACCCGTGGGCAGCAGGGCAGCCGAAACACGAGAGGGAAAGGAATGTTTGCAACTGCATTTAGCAGCGAAATCCTGCTTTTGGATTTAAATATTTTATGTTCGTGATCCCAGAGCTCCCACTGGGAAAAAGAAAAAAAGCCCACAAACAAACAACACCAACAAAACCCCAACACACACATCATGTTCTTATATTTTTTCTGAAATCATTTCCTAGAGGCGCAGAAGAAACGTCCTGCGAGAGACAGACGTGTAAGTTTTCTGTCGACAGCCTGTTAAGATATGAGAAAACCACGAATTTCTAAGAAGAGATGTAGGAAGTCAGTTGTAGAAACACGCCGTCTTAGAGAAAGTTCGGCTAATGAACTACCAAAAATCGAAAAGAAACACAAAAAAAAAAAAAAAAAAATAAAAAAAAAAAAAATAAAAAAACACAAAACCTGAAAAAGCAGGGGCGGTTAATCCGACCAAAACACAACCTCTAACTTCTCAGGAGTGCATCTTCTTCCTGACGGTCTACTGGGTTTAGAGCTCTTCACCGCCATTCCCGCGTGTAAAAATTGCATTTCTGTCACATCAAACCTTTTGTTTTCATTATTTTTATTAAAGAGAGGAAGGGAGAATCGAGGGAAGATAAAAGCTTCCTATGATTAGGTAACAAGAGCTTCCGAGAAAAGGGTCTTTACACGCAACACCTGTAAAAAATCAGTAAAGAACGGAGGGCCATTCTGCAGGGAGGAATATTAAAAGTTGTCGTTCCCTAAGATATTGCAGCACCTCCCTCCCCCCGCCCCCTGCATTTCGTAAGCCCGACTTCTCTTCAAACAGGCTCTCAGAGACCGACACCGTGTTTTGATCCCGGCAAACAAAATGGGACGCGCGGTGTGGGGAGGGGAAGGAGGCGACAATTACCACATCCCTGTGGGGACGATGGTAGAGGAGTAGAGACGGGGCGGAGAGCCGGGAGTGCTGCCTGTCACCCGAAGGATGCTCTTCCTGCAAGAGCATCCTTCTTCCCTCTAAGTATCTCTCCACCCTATTTTTTTTTTTTTTTTTTTTTTTTTTTTTTTTTTTTTACTACCACTTTAATTCCTTTTTCATTATCATTTTGTCAATTTTGGCGGAGCAGAGTCCATGCGCGGCGGCCAGGACGGCGCCGGGAGGGGACGTGGGACGGCTGGATGGGCGCTGGGCGCGGGGCCCGCACCGGGAGGTGGCGCTGCTCCCCCGCGCCGGGCTCGGGGTGGGGGGCTCGGGTGCAGAACCGGCCCCACCGAGGGACTGGATGTCCTCCCACCTTTTCTTCCCTCTCACAAGTAGAGTCTGTCCTGCCCCTGCAGACGGGGCGGGGAGGGGGAAGTAAGCATCGACTTCGCCCCTGCGGACTGAATTTAGAATCAAATCGAAACGTGTCAAGGGCCATGAAACAGGCAATAAAATAAAATAAAATAAAATAAAATAAAATAAAATAAAATAAAATAAAATAAAATAAAATAAAATAAAATAAAATAAAATAAAATAAAATAAAATATTTTTTAAAAAAACTTTTTAAAAAAATCAAATTCACTCCGCTGCTAGCGATCATGTACCCAGGAAACAGAGATAACCGTGCATTTCAAGCCTTGTCTTTCCGATGAGTTATTTTGCGCCGTGGTATAAACTGGATACTAAAATAAAACAGCAGAAAAGACACAGAGAAAATTTGGCTCGTTCCTCTTGGCCCCGTGCTGCAAGCCAAGACCATGCCTTGCACGGAGTGGGCTGCTCTGGCCAGTCTCCATCCTGGGCTGGAGCAGAAACTGGCAATCTGCGTGCTCGCCAAAATACAAAATACACTCAACCAGCAGTTTGCTGTACTTCAGCCTCAGGAAACCTCAACATTTAGCGATCTTATGAATTCTGGATGAAAGAAACGCAACTGGCCACCCTCTCTTCTGCTGCTCCATTTGATTTCTGCCTTTGCACCTCTAATAAGGAGAGATGTTCTTTACTGCAAAAAATGAGCATTGGCTTTTTATTTTTATTTCCAGAGGAGGTACAGAGCGAGGGTATACACGCACTGGAAGCTTATGTGTAAAAAATCAGATTTTTTTTTTTTTTTTTTTTCATGTATGCAGAGATTAAATTCTGGTTTTTCTCTTACGGGGAAAAAAAAAAAAAAAAAAAAAAAAAAAAAAAAAAAAAAAAAAAAAAAAAAAAAAGTTGTAATGCCAAACTTCATCTTATCTGTTTGACATTCTACATTTTGTTTTCATTTCAATATTTCTGGCTCGCAGAGGGGATAAAACAAAGTAAGAACAAAACGAAAAGGAGACAGGAAAGGAAAGAGAAAAGGAAAAGAAAAAAAAAGAAAATGGAAAAAAAATACCTTCAACTATGCCCACAGTACCTTCAACTCCACTTTTCTAAAAAATGATGCTTTGTGTAGAACAATATGCATTTTGGATTATTTACACATAGTACAAGAAGACGAGGATGAAGAGAAGTGGAAGAAAATTTAAGTGTGAAATGCCGAATACTGAGTTTAGAGAAGGATAGGTATTAAAAGCATTGATGAGGAGAGAAAAAAAAAATATGGGGAAAATGAATGAGAATATGAGGAAATGGATTTATTTCAGGCATTTATTATTTACAACCCAACACGCTGTTTCATCTGCGTAGCCACAGCGGCCACCTCAACTCTGAGCATTTAGCGACAATCTCAGCATTAGCGCTGTTACGTATTCATTTGTTTATCTCTCCTTGGAGGAGAATCCAAGAAATCGCCAACTTCGGTGGCGTTTTGATCACCTTGGCTGACCCGTGCGGACGCGCAGAGGAGCACAGCCCCGTTTTTAGCGGTAAATCCAATATCAGGCCGATATCAGGGAATGGGTACCCGGGGCGGCTGCGGGGGGCGGGGGCTGTATTATTGTCACTATTCCACCTGTCATGCTCGAGTGTCAGGAGCCTGCCATCCGAGGGACACGCAGCTCTCCCCACGCCGCCCGTGGCCCCGGCAGGGGGGTGGGGGCTGCGCTGCCGCCCCTCCAGCCCCAGGGCTGGTACAAAAGAGGCCGCGGCCATTCGCGGGGCCGCCGTGCAGAAACGCGGGGCCAGGAGGGGAGAGGAGGGGAGAGGAGGGATGCTGCGAGGACAGCCCCGGCATCCCGCCGGGAATGCTCCGGGGCCGGAGGCTCCCTCTGTCCCGCCGGGGCTGCAGCGAGGCGCGGGTAAGGCACCGCGGGTGCGGGGGGCCATGCGGGGACGGAAAGACGGACAGAGCAGGACAGACCGCCTTTGGCCGCCTCCCCGCGCGCGCTGATGAGGGAGGGACAGCTGCACGTGCGCTCATTAAAGGAGCAGGTGGGCGGGGGGCGGGAGTCCCCGGCACCGCCACTGGTAAAAGTGCAGAAATGGTGTTTTCCGAAGGGATTGCTGGTATCTGTGCTAAGGTAAGGGCTAGTCTGATGAATGACCGTGCCGATTTCCGTTTTGGGAGAGTATTGGTTTTTTTAGACGTTTTACTCGTAGGCATATAACTATTTTTTCCTGGGTGGCATATCAGCGTAGGGCTTGTAAAACTAGAGTGAGAAGTAGCGCTGGAAATAACATAAGAAACGACAAAGAATTAAAATATACTTGTGGTGAAACGGGCGCAGAGTAAGAGACACTCCACTCTTTATTTTTAAAAATACATGCTGAACAGTCTTTGAGGAGGGCCAACTTTTGCCCGATATGTCCATTCATAGTGTAATTATCTACGCATGCACTTGAGTTTTGAAAAACAAAAAGGTATTATGCACGGGCTTTTTTTTTTTTTTTTTTTTTTTTTTTTTTTTTTTTTTTTTTTTTTTTAATAATGTTGTTCGTTTAAAAACAACATTCCTGAACTATAAAAACAGAGCAATCTTCTGGTTTAACTATTTAAACTACTCTTCTTTCTTATCATTACCCGTTAAGGTAAACGTTGATGTGCTAACAGTGTTTGTCATATAATTCAAGGCCTATGAATTTTCGGATAAAGCAGGTGTAAGGCCACAAGAAGTATTAAAAAAAAAAATCGAAGCGCTTTTTCTATGAAGAATTAGGTACTGGATTTAAATATGCACATGTTAAAAGCTATATGTCACACATTTAATAATGCAGCACCTAAGACAGAAATTACAAAATGTCTTCCTCGGAGAAAGCTCCCCGTACCTGGCTCTGCACATTTTAAGAAAAGATTTTGAAATAAACGAGTCCTGAAATAAAGGCAGATACAAGTACAATTAGAGGTCATAAAACAGACAATAAATATCTTAAATCCATATAAACAGCTCCCATTACACCCCTTACCTATATTGCCTTATACCTTAAAGTGGGGCGGAAGGGGAGGGGTGCATGATTTCTAAAATTTGTGATTTCTAAAATTTTGTTTTCTTAATATGAAGTTAATTAGACAGTCAAGCTCCCAGTCTCCAGCTAGCGGTGTGATAACCGAGCAGGGTAAAAAGACCCTCCTGTCTCTTTAATGTCCAATAAACATCTCGTGCACCTCGATTTGTAAGACCAGCACTGTACATAATCTGTAATCTTATGCTGACTGAGGCGTGGAGGAAACTGGATATAAAGACACACACTCTGCAGAGTGTCCCCGAAATGGGGATGGGACGGGAGGGGGGCGGGAGGGGGGCAGAGGGGGAAGGGGGAGGAAGGGCGAGTGTTTTTAGAGAAATAGTGAGGAGGGAGCAAAGGAAAAGTCATAGGCTGCAACTTTCAGAAAATTAAAAACAATGCAAATATACCTTACATATGCATCAGTATTAAAAGTAACACAGGCTGAGCGAGCAGGAGGAGCAGGAGGAGGAGAGAATGGCGCAGCGGTGGATCCCGCCTCATCCCTCTCAGGACTGGCTCTTCCACACGCCGCAGCCCGGCCCCGATCGCGCTTTTCGAGGATGTTTGTTTTGTTGTTGATGGTGATATTTGGAAGAGAAGGGCCAATTCCCGCTAATTAGGATCTTCCACAAATAGGGACGACCGCTCCCAGCATCCGCGGTCTCTTCTCCGAACAGGGAGATTTTCATTTTCTTTTCTTCTTCTTCTTATGACCTACTTTCCTCAATGTATGTGAGTGCAGACGGACGTGCAGAACGCCTTCGGCTGACGTCAATAGACGCGGCCTCTCCGCTGGGCCTTGAGCGCGGAGCGGGGACGGGGGATCGGGCCGGGGGCGCAGCCGCCGAGATGCTCCGCGCTGTTCCGCGGGCGCGCAGGCTCCCGCCGCGCTCCAGCCCGTGAAATGAGCTCTGGCAGCAGGAGCAGCGCTGCCCAGCCCAGCTCTTGTTGGCCCCGAAAGAGAGCCGACCTCAGCGCAGTATCGCCGAGTCTGTCCAGCCTTTTCTATCTTTTTTTTTCCCATTTTTTTCGTATATATATATATATATATTACTAGTAGTATTTAGACATCATTTGCTGCTTCTTTTCTTCCGGAGGCGAGCGGAAAATAGAAAATTCCAACCAAATTTAAAAGATAATAAGAAAATCCCCTCCTCCCCGCACAAAACGCGGGACGGCAGAGGAGGAGCGCTGGGCAGCGGGGGCGCAGCCTTCTCATCCGGGCGGTGCTCCGCGGGGCATCGCCAGCGCGGGGCTCGGAGAGAGGAATGAGGGCAAGGCAGGCGGGCGGCTGGAGGCGCGAGGTGGCCCCATCCCGGGCCGCAGCCGCCGCCGGTCTGATCTGCAAGTCCAAGCCCTCTGACGGCTTTCCAGGGATGCCCCTTCCCTCCGCCGGGAGGAGACGCGGTGTGAGCGGGGATTTGGTGAGCTACAGATACTGCGCTGGCGGGGTGTAGATTAGAGCGTTAAGTCCTCCTCTTTCCCTTCCCCCACTCCTTTTGGAGCCTCTGCGGTGTGTGGTGATGTTTGGGGGAATGTTCACTTCCCGCGGAACTTGAGGCGGCAGGTGAGACGCAGCCGGTGGCTGAAGAAATCGGAGGCGCTCTCTGTTAGCACAAGAGTTTCTCTCCTTTTCTGCTGACATTATTTACGCTTTTGTCAGCCTTCTGTGAGCTGTTCCAAGCGTCTCTGCGGGCCTTGGCACAGCTGTTCCTGGGGCTGCTCACCGCATACTCACGCACTGCTTCTCCCCTCAAGCGTCCCAACTAAACTTAAATGCCCTCTCCAGGAAGCGGAAACGTGAGTGTGTCTCTGACCGCTCTGGGGGAGCAGTGTCGACTCGTACAAATTTCTTTTTCGCGCAGCCGGGCACTCGTGCTGAATTCCCTGGGTTCCCTCGGGGCTGGCGTTCGGATCCTCACAGAGCTCCCTTTGTCCGCCGGGTCTCCGAGGGCTGTGCCGGCAGGGAACGCCGCCTGCCCGGGGCTGCTGCGGGGCTCTCCCCGCGGAGACATCCCGGGAATCTGCGGCTGGGAACGGCAGAGCGCCTTCTCTCTCCCTGGAACCGAGCTCTGGGGAAACACACGCCCCTTATCATACCTGTGAATATAGATGGGCGCGTAGCTATGCATACCCATACACGTACAGGGGCGTCTGTAGGGTGTATATGTGTGTATGTATATAGTTAGTAATTCTTGAGCGTCGCTCCTCCCTCCGCCCGCCCCACCCCTCGCAGCGTCCTCCCCCACTTGACAAGTGCCCAGGCGGGGCTGCAGCCGCCCCGGAGCGAAGGGCCAGCACCACCCACCCCCCGGACAGGGGCTGGGGCAGGGACCAGCCCTGCTGCCGCCCCTCGCCCGGCACATCCCTCTATCCCGCCTCCACCTCTCCCCGCAGCCCTCCCTCACCGCGCACCTCCCGTTCCGCCGGTAACCCAAACTTCTTCCCGCCCGCCCCCGCGCCCTAAAACCTCACCGGGGCTTTCGCTGGTGTTTTCATGCTGTTTTCAAACTCGGAGAGATGGATGAGAGGGGAGAGAAGGAATCGGCAGCGCTTCAGGACATCCTCCTCCCAGTAACCAGAGGTCACGCTACAAGTTCTGCCTGAGAACAGAAATGGGAACAGCGTTTCTGTTAACAACGTGATTTTTCCTGATTCTTTTTTTTTTTTTTTTTTTTTTTTTTTTTTTTTTTTTTTTTTTTCTTTTACCTGCTGTTGACCGGCTGCTTGATTTGGACAAAAGTTGCACAAAACATCAGTGCTTCCCAGAAACAAGACTCGAATGAAACTATTCTTCAGAAGTTAACAGGAGGAAAACACAGGAAGAAAACACCTTAGGAAGCTCGACTCTTTTTTTTTTTTTTTTTTTTTTTTTTTTTTTTTTTTAAGTTTCCGAAGAAATGGGAGCTTACCTTCTTCTCCAGAAAAAAAAAATAGCTATTGGTCTTCTCTACACTAGACATTTCTAATTTGTTCTGTCTGTCAGAATGGGACTATGAGAGGTTTTGGTGCAAATTCTTTATCTCTGGCAACGCATAACGCATAGCAGGAACTGAAAAAGATCGTGGCAATGGATGAACAATAGGGCTTCAGTTCATCAGCAACAAAAGCGCTGGGGAAATTGGTTGAATTTCAGAGCACGTCCTCCTCAGCAGAGAGGGCTGGACTAGACCTTGGCCAATCCCCCCAAAAACTTGCAGAACCTCACATACAACAGTTCACTTTCTACCCTGGGACGTAGGAAACAGTGTGGGGAAAAAAAGGAAAAAAAAAGGCAAACCCAAGTCGACTTTCTCCGTTTCTCTCCCGTTTTCATGGATGGAAGATTTTAAACTACTTTAGAGTCATTGGAGCAAGAACAACACCATGGAGTTAAAGGGGCACTTTTAACTAGGGATGGCAAGGGGAAACACGTGTATTTCTCAAGACCTGAAAGAGCTGTTTCTCCTCCGAGGGGGCTTGGCCGTGGGAATCTTTGTTTGCCACCAGAGGCTTAACTCAGCCCCTACCTATGGGGTAAAATCTTTCTCTGATAAAGACGAAGATATGTAAGTACTGCAGTGTTTGTGTATTTGTGTGTGTGTGTTCTGAATTCCCTGCAAAATTTGGGATGCTGAACCCCGGACAGATGGAGGTTTCCCGGGTCCCTGTGAGCCCGCGATGAGGTCGGCTCTCCCCGGGCAGCAGGAGCGGGTCGCTCGGCATAGATCTGTCTGCTTTCTCTCCTCCCGGCGAGGGATATTTGATTAACAAGGCAGGGTTTATGATTAGACACAGCGGCTTACGCCGGTGAGCCGATTTTGTCTGTCTGATGCTAAACCTGTTGGTCGTGGGGCTGTATTTAGTTGCGGGAAATGTTAATTATCTAGCAGACTGCCGGCGCATGCTGAGCTGTGGCTTCTCAGGAAGTTTTTTTGCAGTGCCTGGTTACCCTCGGAAGACGTACAGGCACAAAAACAAACACTCACAGAGCTGAAGAACAGCAGTTAACAAACCACACAAACAAACAAACAAAAAAACCAAACCATAAATTGGGGGCGGGGTGGGGGAGGAGGGGAGGGAAGGCAGGGAAAAAAAATAAAAGAGGAGAGGAAAGAAGACAAGCCGGAGGCATATCTTGCAGCTGGTCAGGGTGCAAAGGATTGCTCGCAGCAGTTAGTCCATCCCCTGCCTCCCACGTAATGGGTCACTCGAAGTAAGCAACCATCACTTCTCAGGTTCTCCAAAATGCATCCCTGCCAAAAAGGCTCTGCTCAGCACAGGGTCGCACCTGGGAAGGGAGTGTCGGGGACAAGACAGCTCCGATGGAGTTGGGGGAAGGCCAGTGAAGCGCGGCCCGGCCGCTCACCCTGGCCCGGGAGTTGCCCCTCTGCATCCCTCTATCCTTTCCACCAAAACAATGGCATCCTTCAACAACCCTGGTCCATTCGTGTCCATTGAACGGGTGAAACTGCCTCATCTCAACATCTAAGAACACTGTTGCTGCCTGGGAATTATTATTATTATTATTATTATTATTATTATTATTATTATTATTATTTTAGCTGAGGCTGTTGTGATCGATATAATGCAACGAAAATCAACAACTAACGTTGTATTTATTTACTCCCGCGGCCCTTGATTAACTCGGAGCGCTGTAAATAGAGACTATGCCTTCCTAATTCCGGTTGCAGGACACCATCAGTCAGGACCATGTGGGAAATCTGGTGGGGAAAGGCTGGCATAATATGTTTTGCGTGTTTTGGACTGAAGGCTAGGTGGAGCCTCCAACCTTTATTAACTGGCAGCTGATAGTATACAAATCCCAGATCTGCCTCTACAGTTTTCGTCCTTTCTCTTCAGCAGCCCCAAATAATATTTATAGCCTTTTATTTTTTAGTGTAATTCTCCAGAAATAATGATGCAGTTAAATATATATATATATTCTATTATTCATACTATTTCCTGTAAATATTGATTATCATCCTAAATACAGCAGATAAAGGAGTATATCACTCATAGTTGTTTTATGTCATCTTAAAATTTCCTGTCTTCAGGAAATGTGGCCAGTTTTTTCCACCTTTAATGTAGGGCCAAGCATTTTAGTGATTTATCTAATAATCCCAAAAGTTAATATACTCAGATCCTTCTAATCACATAGCTTTATCTTTTTGCAAATATTTCTGGAACAAGATGTTCAAATTATGATCCTTTGCTTTTTGGGGGACTATTTTTCAGATTTAAACAACGCAGATAAGCCATAGGTAGTGACAATTGAAGCTAGAAACGGTAATTTTTGTTTGTTTGTTTGTTTGTTTGTTTGTTTGTTAATAAAAGTCAGATGATATTATATACATTACTGACAGAATACATGTCGTTTATGGCACATGGTTTCCACGTGTAATCACTGACTGCAGGTTTGATTTTTTTCCTGTGACTTTGAATTCTTGATACTCCTCTTTTCTTGTTTCTGAATTTGGATTTGTAGTAGATACCCCATTGCATAATCTGTATTTGATATAAAAGGAGTATAACCTTCAGTTGCCTGTAAAATGAAATTGTGGTCACAAAAGCAATGATGGGGCACCTTCATTGGAAGGCGAGACAGTCAAGTGACCTACCTGGATGGGAAAAAAGGGATGCTGCTCTGCAGGGAAAAATGTCTTGGACTGTACTGGCATGCTGTAATGTTTACCTCTACATGAATTTTGTTGTAATTTAGTGCAAAAAAGGGAATTTATGCAGTACTACACCCCTCTTACATGCATGACGGCAGCTTTAGTAGGGTTCCTGTGTGCCCTCCCAAAGAAAGTGGAGTTGCTGGAGATAGGATGGAGGTCTGATTGCAATAAAGAATCATAAGCATTCCTCTTTAAAGTGAATAGAGGTGGTTTCCTCTTAAGAAATCAATACAGGATGTTTCTTTACATCACAGCCACCTGTAGACCTATAAAAATATTAGAAAACAAGCATGGCAATCTACAGGCCATTAACAGGAATTTACTAGGGAGCTAGGAGGAAAAAGTGTTTGTATTCCATAACTTCCAATAGGCAGGTATTTCTACAGTGACTTTGCAATAAGTAAGTCTTATACAATTACGTAAACTGAAAGAGAGTGGGTAGTGTTAACAGCTGCTTTTGACAATTCAGGTGATGTTTTGGGCAGAATTTTCACAACGGTGCATTGCTTAAACTTTCGACATGCTAGGCAACACCACAGTTTTAGGAAGGTGCTTTACAACTGCTGCACATATTTTTGGAGTCACAATAAGTAAATACTTAACTTATGATGATGTTGAGGCCCTTGATGCCTGGGAGCTAGAAGATGTAATTGGTAATAAGGCTAATGAACAGCTAGGTCATAACCATCACATTGCCTCTTTGGAGCTTAAGCTCCAATGATGAATCAATAAAATATGTCAGGTGTGTTGCAGTTACTTCCTATCTTAGTGCCTAAGTGAGGTGGCTGTGAGAAGAGAGCTTGTTCTAGAGATATGTTTGGTGTCTTTGAAAAAATGCCAATTTGCAATAATGTACCTTGCATTTAAATCTGGTGATGTGACAGCTGGTGACATGCATGCATTTAACATGGACGTATGCATCTGTGTTAATATGTATTACATATACACGTATGTACATATGCACTTGTATACAAGCATAGATGCACACACATACACGTACACGAAGATCACTTGTAATTTCATGCCTCTGACTGAAAGAATTTAATGCATAAGCTCACAAGCCTGTCCCGTGTAACACATGCTTGATCACTAACAACATTGCCCTAGGTATTGCCATAAAAAAAATCTTTTGCCTATCTGCCAACTCAGAAAAATTCATATAAACTCCTTAGAGTTTTATATAATAATCACAGTGATCATGTGCCTCTAGTTGCATCAGATATCTGATTCAGTTGCCCCTGTTAGGCCTGAACAACCTGAGAGGTAATGAAGAAGTTCAGTAAGTCATAATGCAGCATTATAAAAATTCTAACCATTTTGTGCCTAGTTCTAAACTTTCCACAGAGAACACTGGCACAATTATTTCTTATGCATCCCAGGTAAAAAGCACTGGTGGCAAAAAAGCAGTCCATACCAGGATATATAATACCTGTTTAAAACAGCAGAGTATAGTTTCAAAGTATTAGAATCTGAAAACACAAGTAAATTAGTAATATCCCTGCTGGATTCAGATTTATCAGTTAGCAGATTAGCAATGTCTATGTGCTACTTCTTGCTGGCAGTATTAATTTTGGGCCATGTCTAACAAACGGGATTGTTTCCCTATATTCATGCTTCCATAATTGCAATAAAAATGGGCTTGTCAATACAGTCGTTGTTTTACTGTGTAACCACGAACTTTTTTTTGCACACATAGACACATGCAGCTAGACTGACACATGTACGTTTGGCTCCCCTGTGTACACATAAGGGGATATAAGCTTTATCATACAAGCAAGCTCTGTAGCCAACACAGAGTGTCAACAACGTCAGTTTAAACCCTTGAATGTTAAATAATAATAATAATAATAATAATAATAATAATAATAATAAATCCACCTAAATAATAGCACTGTATGTAAGTGCAGGTTTATTTACAAACAAATGTACTTAAATGCAGCGTGGCCTGTGGCCTGTGATTGTTCTTGCACACGTGTTTTATTTTGCAGCTTAGAAGAGTAGCACCATGAATTTTGATCTGGTATTTCTTTAGGAGCTCTGAGCAGTCCACAGTCTGTCTGTGATGAGTTTTTAGTGTGCATCTTATATGGAGCACAGCACACAAGAGCTGTTGAAGTGCATTTTTTAATGCCAACAGTAAACATGGTAGATTACATTGAGAAGGTTCGTCACATATACTCGAGAGACTCTAGATGTTTGCACTTAAGAAAATTCTATACAAATTATATTGTTGAATAATTCAAAGTATAATGTTCTTTTAGCTGGGGGTGGGGTGGAGAAGGAGCTGAGAGACTTAAATCCTAAAACTCTACATCATGCATCAAGACTCTCCTCCGCCGGTTCCACGAGTAACACCAGCATGCAGTTCTCCTCTCTTAGTACGAGGTTAATAAAAATAAACGATCAATCAGCGTTTTTACTAAGGCGTTTCGTCAGATGATGCATGGTCTCAGTAAACACTGCTGCAATGTTCACCTGTGTTGCATTCTAACACAGACAGAGACACACACAGGCTGGGAGGGAGTGGGGGTGGGAAGAAGGGCGGAGAGAGGTTATAGAGGCTACAGAATATGCTGAGCCTGCTCCTCGCAGCTTCCCTCACAGACAGGCAGAGGAAAACGCCTCGCACGACCGTCCCGCTGTAAATACCTGTGAATCACGACAGGCGCGAAGCACGACAGATACGTGGAGTAAAAATAAATAAAAATCCACACCCGCTCTACCCCCAAAGCAACTAACCAACCAACCAACCAAAAAAAAAAAACCCAACAAGCCCTTATAGACATACGACGACAGGGTAAATTGTCAGTGTAATTACACATCGACTCACTGCCTAGCACAGCCCCCCGTCCCCGTTTCCAAGCCCGGGCCCCGCTGTCCGCCGCGGCATCCCTGCTCACCGGCGGGGCTGCCCCGAGAGCAGCGCAGCAGCGCTCCCTGGGCTCGGACAGGTGCCTCCCGGGCCCGGGGAGATCGTCCCCCCTGCCGGGCTCTGGATGCTAGAGCGGTCTGCGCTGCAGAGGAGGAAGGGCCGGCGGCGGGCGGATCCCCCGCTCAGGGCGGCGGAGGCGGCGATGCTGGAGAGGAGACCAGGCTCGGTCCCGGCGCCGTCCGCTGGCGGCTCATGCATATCAATGGCCGTGTGCACTCGAGGTTTCTCATGACATCATCATTACCTTGGTCTCCCGCGGTCCAGGACCTCTGACCTTGCCGGGCTGGCCCGCATTTCGGCACTGAAAGCCTTGCAATGATGGCCCTTTTCTCCCTCTCCCAGAGCGGGGTAGCAGCAGCCGGCAGGACCGCCGCCTCCTCCCCGGCTCTAGGAGCTCCGGGAAAGAGAGCATCTCCCCCCTCTAAAACACACACTCGGGAAAGATATTTGCCATCAAGCTGCCACCATTTGGCAAGAGCTCCATGCCGGGCATAATCTAAGGGGATCAGGAGCCTCATCCCGGAATCATTTTGTTACTTCCTACTGAAATGGATTTTCCCAGCCTTCTTCTTCCTCCTTACACTGCGCTGGAAATTGCCGAAGGCTTTTCATCTTTATAGAGGCTTGCTAAGGAGTCTTTCGTGAAAACGAAGCGATTTACAATGCAAATGGGGGCCTGTAAAAGGATGGATGCTCCTCTCTCTTAACGCAGCTTGACGCAACTTAACAGCTGGTTTTATTTTTCTGGTATTAACAGACGGATCGCTGCCTATCCCCGTCGGAAATTACTGGCTGAAACAAAAAGTTCCGAATAAACTTTGGAGGCAAGGGATTGCTTTTGGAAGTTATTAGCTGCACATACATACAGACATAGTTACATAAGAGGATGACATTTTAAAGCAGCACTAGTGCTCCTGGAGGAAACAGCATGTTTGCCAGAAAGGATCTGGATTGTAGCAAGGACGGGGGAGGCGGGGGAGGGGGGGCCGGGGATAATAATAATAATAATAATAATAATAATAATAAAAGCGTTGAGGGAAGCGAGTTGTTATCTTTGGTTATCTAGCTGTATGAGTGTTTTGGTCTTCATAAAGCTAGATAACCGAAAGTAAAAACTCCTTCAAGATCATCGTACAGCGTGTGAAAAGGAAAGACTGCTGCGAGAGACAGTAAAAATCGAGAAGGGTCAGGAATGCTCGTGGAATCTCACATTTTTTATAGCTGAAGTTGAGACTGGAGCGAATTAAATGGCATACTTATTCCCAAACATGAAGGTGTCGCATGGCACAGAATGGACATTCACCCGCTGCAGAGAGAACGCGGTACTGATGGCAAACAACGTAGGTGCAACTATTGCTGTTGAAAAAAATAAAGAGAAACCCAGAACAGTCAGCGTTAAACCTGACTAACAGGATATATATTTATTTATTTATATTACAAACCTGATGCTGAATTTAATTTTGCAAAGTGATTCATTGCAATGAAATGGCCTTAAAAATAAAGGTGGTCGTTGGCGATGATGGAGATGGTGGTGATGGTGATACAGAGCTGACTAGTGAACTGAGGAAAAGAACTCCAAATACAAGAACATCAACACAAAAAGCAGCAAACCAACCCAAAACCTGTCTCTGTGCATCTGAGACAAAGCATGGAGGTTATTTTCGAATCATATGAAAGCAGGCTTTCAGAAAAAGTTTATACCCAAGTGCAGACAAGCTTAATCATTTATATCTACTTAGAACTCGGCGGAGCTGCACAAAGATGGAGAAAAAAAAAAGTAATGGCCGATTTTTATTCCTCTATTCAAAACGCGAGCATAGATGCTTCTCTGTTTCGAGAGGGTTTCCTTGAGGAAGCTACTGAAGCAGAAAGACATGATGGAGACGAGATCGCCTCCCCCCATCAAAGAGTGAAAAAACGTTCTCTGCCTTGCTCTGCACCTAGCATTGGAAATGAAAGTGACATTTGCGCCAAAACCCACGTGTGCGCCTCCTCTCTTTTTGTTCAAGGATGATCAGGTCTATCCTGGAAACAGCTCTGGCATCCCATACCGAAATAATTAGGACGTATATAGACCTGACAAACACACGGGGAGGAGGGGGGCGGGGGCGGGGAGGCGGTGGAGGAGCGGGGTGTCTGTCTGGCCTAATTGATTCCGTTACCGCCGCTCGGGAGCTGTGAACGGCCCGGCGCTCCCGTTCCCACGCTCGAGGCGAATGCAGCGCCTGCCCCGGCGGCCGTGACAGACAGCGCGGCGGGGGCCGGGCCCGGGAGACACCGCCGGCACCGCCAGGGCATCTCCCGCCCGCTGCCGCCCCAGAAATGCTGCACCGAGGGACGGGGCTGCCGAAAACGCCGCCTCCCCCGAGCCCTCCGCGGGAGGAGGGCGGAACTTGCGCCCGGGCGGAACTTGCGCCCTTCTCCTGCGGAGGTGGCGGGGGGACGCAGATTTGGGTCCCGATGGAGGAGGGGAAGGTCAGGGCAGGCGTGCCGGGTGCAAACAGCCCATGTCCCTAACAAATATTATCTTTATAATTACGGCGGCTCAGGCGCCTCTCGCGGGGAAACTGAGGGGGATTCATTGTTCAAAGGTAAAATATTTCTGTCTGGACTTGACCTAAACGTCCAGAGGCGCGCTGGAATGTGATCCTGAGTTAGTAACCAAACATTCTCCACGGCAGATTAAAATGAGACCACCGATAAGGGAATGGGGCTCAGGCGTCCCCATCCGACTGGGGCAAAAACCTTTGCGTGCGGCTTTTTATCATTATTATTTTATTATTGTTATTATTATTTATTTTCACTTTGTTGTTGAACTGCTTATTTAAAAAACCCCGTTGTTTTGGGGCTTATTCACCTTGACGCCATACAATGCACTGTGAGAAGGACGGAGCAAGGAGACAGCCAGTGTGTTCTGGAAGCAGCAGTACTGTGTAGCTAAACCAAAGAATTTGGCTCAAAAGCTACCGCATTCTCACTGTAGCTGTTAAACTAGCCTCAGTTTCGGCCGGAGGGTCCCGCCCGGTGGCTGCCGGGCTCTTTAGAGGTTAAACCTCCGTTTTGGCTGCTCTAAGTGCGCTCAAAGTTTTACGGCTGGAGCGCCCGGCGAGGGGAGCTGCGTTTATTTACACGGGAACAGTGTTGGAGCCGCCAGGCTTTCACCCCGGAGTGCCCGCCCCTCATTGAACTGCTTGTCTGGGGGTACTGTTTACCTACAGCCATTGTCTACTACAATTAACATTTACATGACAAAGTGCGCAGTCTTCTTTCTCAACGAGCTTCAATTAAGGCGATAAGCTGTTTTCTGGGGAAACCCCTTGTTTACTTAGGCATGAATAGGGTCAATTTACTTAAGCTGTTGCTTGTGTCTTCGTGTTCGGTGTAAAATTGCCAAGGAAAACAGCAGAGGAAAATAGCAGCATTATAATCTCGTGTTTGCCATTGTCATCTTAAATTGCTCTGTGCCTTAATAATGTCACGTGATTATCAATCAATAAAATATGATTGGCTATTATTGCTAGTATTACTATTACTGGTCCTTCACTTCTTTAGGAGCAAAGACCCATTTCTCTGCACCTTTTCTCCTACACAGTAAACTTCTGACTCGGAGAAAGAGAGCATGTGGAAATGTGGTAGCAGGCACTCACTTTTTTTGCTTTAACAGGCTTATGCAGCAAATAAATAAGAAAGCTAATCCTTCCCTAGGATCATCTACCTGTTCGATGTTGTTCCCTCAAAGTTTGTGTGGAAAATAAAGTCACTCTATCAGACAAAGAAAAAGCTTTATGTAACGGGAAGTGAAACAGAACCCAAAAAGTTGAACTATCAGTGGGCAGTTCTCTCCAAGCCCATTTTAGCACCGGAGGAGACCGGATCAAGTTTATTTAGCATACCAGCGCATTGTAAAACAGTTGGAAGGTAGTTGCAGGTTGTGTGAGTATGCATGTTAACTAGCAGGGACTGGGGCTTATTCTTTGTGAAAAGAGAACAGCAGATTGCTGTGCAAGGCCAATGTTAAAAAGGCAGCTGAATTTAACACCATCTGGAAGAAAAGATCCCTTCACGACTTTCTCACACCGTCAGACAAAACTAGTGTCTCTTGTTCTGAGCCCTTGTCTACGCAACCATACAATACCGAGTCATTATACTTTTGCTGAGAGAAAATTTGAGAACACAATATGGGTAACTGGTGAATGACCAAGTTTCATTATGCCCGCTTAAGTCGATTGAAATCTACGTCTAGAGCTATGAATGGCAGCATTGTTTTCCTCAACGGGGCTGTACTAAATGTCAGCACAGTGTAAAGAAAAACTTGAAGTCTGCAAATAACTTACCAGATCTCAATTATAATATTTTCCCACACTAGAACTAATATCATTGCTAGTGCCTACAATGCATGAAATACAACAACAAAAAAAAAAAAAAGGCAGAGGAAAAAAAATGAGTTCATTTACAAGTTATTTCAGCCAGCCAAACACTTTAATTTTCTTAAAATTAGTTCAACATATTGAGTTGGATAAGCATTTCCTGAAAATTTCAATCAACTAAACTTCTTCTTATGAAATTTAAAAAATAAATTATGCAAACTGACTTGTATTCAGCAACTATTTTAACCCTCCAGCTTGGGACTAATAAAATATTAGTAGATGTACTTTACAGATCACTTTTTCTGAGTCTAGCAGATCATTTCTTCTTTAATATTTAGCAGAAATGACACAAGTAAAACAATGGGAAGTGTATTTCTTCAGGTGTTGGATGAAATCTATCTCAGTGTTGACACAGGTACCAGAAGGAGAGTTTTCAGTTCTCTATGTTTCTAACTACTGCTTTTTTACCATCTCTTTATAATGGTTTTTGTTTTGAATGCTGTTCAGGTCAGTCCTCTGCTTAGGGTTCGTGCACAGTGCAGACTATGAAACAGTTCAAAGTCATGGTGAAGAGTTAGTTGTGTGTGCTTTGTTAGAATGTCTGTGTTTTAAACCTAAGTGACCACGATCCTGCCTGCCTTTCATAAAGCACAATACAGTTCCCGGCATAAAAACTTGAAATGATGAGCAACTACCCTTGTGCCGAGTAACACATCCCTTCCACAGCTCCACTAGCTGCATTTCCCAGCAGTTCCATCGCTGCAGCCCTGGGCACAGGGAATGCTGGTGCCTGTGCCAGGCAGAGGACTGGTGGATAAATTCTTTTCTGACTTTCTAATGCAACCACTGGTGAATGGGGAGCAGCTGAGGCCATCTGGATCTGGATCAGAAGCAAGGCAACACAGGCAGGTGATGGGCAGGTTTAAAGAGAAGCCAGTCCTTCCCCAGTCCCCTGCCTGCTGCACAGAACCTGGCAGCTGTTGGAGGAGGGAGTTCCTTTCACCTACCAAAGAAGAGTTGTTTGTATGAATGGATATATTCATGTGCACACCTCCCCTTTCCTGAAGTTTCCATTAATATGCAATAGCATAGGGTAGATCCTGAAGTTTCCATTAATATGCGATAGCATACGGTAGATTCATTATTTTTGTTCAATTAAAATTGGTGTTGTGAAATATTTCATTTTGTAGAGAAGCCAAGGACACACTCCCTGTTAGGCCAGATCCCTCCCTTTCCATGTGAATTAAAAATTGTTTTCTGTTTTCTTTTGGCTAGAAGGAGGGGCATATGTGCATAGCTGTCCCACAGAGATGCGATTTTAAAAGGCCATTTAAATTTTTAAAACACAGGCCACTACCAGAGATTTCTCAACCTGCAGTGAGCACATTTATTACCTCTTACATCCTCCATTATTTTAATTTAAAAGCAAGAAAATGCCAGACTTTGACGATTAGATTTCCTATTTAAACAGCAAGTGAATGAGGTGAATATTTTAGGGCATTTCTTATCTCCCTTTCTGGAAGTGAGAAAGGAGGAGTAAGGAGCCCTTTGGCTGTGCTGTTGCTTGTAAATAGTAACCTGTTTTGTTCCTCCTGAAGCTCTCGTTTGTGTATAAGCACATAAATACAGACATATGTTTGTGTATGTATACACGTACATCCATATTTGATGGTGTAAAGCTGTTGTGACCCTGTCCGAGTCAGAGTCTGACCCTAATGGATGAACTTGTGCTGTCCACTCTTTTGCCGTCCACAAATCAGGTCGTCCCTGAGTCTGACCCCAGGCTGTGCAGCCTCATTTTAGGGATGTATGCCGTAATGCAGTGGAAAGGGAATGTGGGGTTCAGCCTGTGTCTCCAATGCTCAAAAAGCTATTTCCCCCCCACTAATGCTAATCCATGCTTGCGGGGGTGGGGAAGGGAGAGGAGAGGGGACGGAATTTCCGCTGGCGAATGAGGAGGCTGCGCTCCACCCGCGGGTTCCCTGTCAGCCCGCACGTCCCTCCACGGCTCCTCGGGCCGATCCCGCCGGTTCGCAGCCCAAGCCACGGACCCAGATCCGCAGCGCCGCCGCCGAAGGGCATCCCCAGGGCCCGCAGCACCCCCAGGGCCCGCAGCATCCCCAGGGCCCGCAGCACCCCCAGGGCCCGCAGCATCCCCAAAAGGCCCGCAGTCCCCGCCCAGCCCAGGGGATGCCGCTGTCTCGTCACCGGGCTCCGCTCCCGCTGCGCGGCGGCCGCTCTGATTGGAGTTTCCCGGGAGACCAGCGGCGGCGCTCATGGGATGGAACGGGATGCGGCAGGATGCGCTGGTGTGTGTCTCCGTGCCCCTCCTCTTCCCGCTAGCCCCCGGCCGGTATCCCCTGCCCCGCTGCATGGCCCGTGCCCTCTCCGGGTGCACTGACGCTATTAATTGTGGTCAGCGCAGCCGAGGAGCCGCCCCCGGGGACAGCCAGCGCCCTCCTCCCCACGAGAGGGAAGTTGCCGAGTAACTGAGTTACCGCCACTGATCCACCAAGCCGATGCGCTCCTCCAAGAGGGAGAGTCTAAAAAACAAACAAAAAACGAACAAAAGCAGTGTCCTAAGCAGTGACTAAAGCCAGTTAACATCATGCACGGATATTTAAACTTGTTTTGAGTTGCAGAAAGGATTAAGAAATCATGCTGCGCGAGGCTAATGACACCATCTCGTCTCCGTAGCCTTGTCAGGTGCAGCTCTGGTCTGGTGACTGCCCTGCGCCCCTCAGGGCAGGGTCTTGTCGCAGGAACCACTCTGCATACACCACTAAAAGGCTCTTTGGAGGGCTCTGCTGTCATCTCATACCCAAGATGCTTTACTGCTCATTTAAAAATTCATAACCACCTGCCTCTGAAATTTCTGTGCCTGCCCTACACAATAAAACACATTTTAAAAGTGGTTCGTGCTAGAATGGTAAACACTTATATTTAATGTAGGAAAAAAAAAATCATGGGATGCACTGAGTTCATTCAGGGCAAAACTGATCTTTCTCCTCTGGGTGTAGATGCTTTGTTGCCATATTTCTCAGTTCCTTCAGCTCCTACTGAAATCTGAAGCACAGAATCATAGAATGTCCTAAGTTGGAAGGGACTCACAGGGGCCATTGAAGTCCAGCTCCTGGAACTGCCCAGAACAGGCCCAAGATTCACACCATGAGTAATAGGGAATGGGTATTCACTCCTAAATGCTGACGATTTAAATATCTGTGCTGAAGTGTAGTGTGTGATAAGAAGCCAGATCTTATTTGCTTAATGACTGTTATGGTTTTGATGGTACTGCAAGGTGGGTGAGCAAGGTTGCAGAAGGGAGCAAGATCAGCACATCAATGTAATAAAGAAAGTAAGGAAACTGCCAATCCGCAGGAAACTGCTTAGCCTTTTGACCTCCAGTTTGTACCTCAGCATGGGGAAAGTAGAAGGCAGGTCAAAATGGACTTTGTAAGTAAATGAATATGTGAGATAGTCAGCAGTTTGTCCTCTTTAGAGTCTTAGAAGGGTTTGTTGGGAAAAATTAATATTCTCTGCTTTGGGTCAAAACTTGGTAGGTCAGTCTTTGGCTAAAATAGGAGCAGCATTTCACCTTTTGAAAAAGAACCTGTATAGTCTGAACGAGACAATTTTCCCTTCAGAATAAAGCCTGTGTCAATGAAAAGGAGCATATAATAGTTATTTAACTATGATTTTAAAAAATGTCTGTTAATAATGTCAGTTGACTGAAAGGGACATTAACATAAAAATACTTCAGTATCATTGTCATGTAGAATACTATCTTTAAGAAACAAGATTTTAGGGTGTAATAATATAATTATCATCAGAATAACAGTACTAATGTAATTGGAATCTAACTTACAATAACCTTGTATGAGAAAGCTGGAGTCAGTAACAGAAAACCTGCACAGCAAGGACAGTAGCACACACATGCAGTTTCCTCTCATCTAATTCAGCAGCAGTTGTGGTAGATCAGAATAGGTAAAATTAGCTTTCTTTTGTATATACATATATATATATGAATTAGCTATTTTTTGTCACAGAAAGCAATTGCTGCTGTAGCATCTCAGAATTCACTCTAGGTGTGAAGGAAGGTACAGGCTGGTGGTGGTACAGGCTGAAACAGAGCCAGAGATAATTCTTCACTTATTTTTCCACATTAGAAAATTATTTCAAAATAGACCACTTCTCTATGGCTGTAGTTGGTGTAAGCATACATTGAAGAGATTCCTCTTCAGCTAAGTACTTGGGATCTTAAGAGTTATCAATATTTTACCAGTGGACATAAATATATTGTTGGGAGATTTAGAAACACTTGTTTTATGTTTTCCTCTAAATTCCTGCAATCCTCTGTATATGGCTGGGCTCATATAATAGCTATGTAGATCCTCTTTTATAGAATGGACACAATTACCATATATAAACACATAACTTTGAGTCTGGAAGCCTATGATCTGCGTCAGCATTTGTGCTATCATGAAGTGAGTTTACTAATGTTCCATCATATCCATATGCTCTAACTCATTTGTCTCCAAAAAGTCTTTTTCAGCTTAGTTAGTTTTGTGCTTCTTTGATCCTGTGACTTCTGATGCTGGGGGAATATCCATAGTAAACACAATTCCATAATACAGATCCATAACACAGTCACCAGGACTGAGTCTCCTCTGTCCCCAGTCTGTGAGTATTGACAATAACAAAAACTTCCATTTCTTCCCTGAAAGGGACAAAAAATTGTTCTTTTTCTCTGAGGATTACTGGGATAGACTATACTAAACTATACAACATCAAGTGAACATTTAATGGTACTTTAATTAAATTGACATTTCCCACAATAGTTAAGGAGAGAGAGACTCTGGGATGATATTGTAAATAATATTCAAATTTATTCTTCCAGTTTTCTAGGAATAATATTTTATTTCCTATAGAATAACTTAATTCCTAGTCTGTGTTCAAATAATGTCTTTTGCTTAAAACAAAACAGAGAAGAGAAAGCGATTATTTTGCTTTAATCTTTTAAAAAATATTCATCATATACAGGTATGTAATATATTATAACATCTTGCAGAGCACTATATTATTAAGTTAATCTAATGCCCAGAGTCATTATGCACATTCCTGGATATCCTTCTGATATCTCTCCAGTCCACTGGATTTTGAAGTGTTATTATGTAAATTTTTTACCAATAAATAAATTACTATAATTGTAGTTGAAATAGCTAACTAATATATTATAAATTAATTAATTATTTATCATGACTAATTCAAAATAAGTGTAGGGAAAAGCATACATTTATTTTTAAATAGCAACCTTTTTGCACCAGGTCAAAAAATGCTCCAGATATCAAAAATAAAAAAAGAGAGCGAGAACTAAGTTTCCTTCAATAAATGTAAGGAATTTTTTTGGGTTAATAATGTTGCAACAATGGTGCCATTCTTACTGTGAACTTGCTATCAATTTTAATATATTTTGGCTAATATATAGAATTTCTATTAGTAGGAAGAACAAGAAGGGGAAGAGTTAATATGGGTGAAAGGTGAGTGTCTGTAACAGTAAGAGAAGAACAGCAGTTTTTACTTACACTGAGGAACAGTGAGGAGATGGCTATAGATTTAACAGGGAGTGTTAGAGGTACATCAGTAATTGCAAAATTAAAACAATGGGTTATAGGTGTTTTCAAGTCAGTATTCAGTGCTAAATGTGGAAACCCTCAATAGGCAGCCTGGTGGTTATTAGAAGCACTAGGATGTCCATTTAGCTATACTTGCAAAACTTTATTTTCAGTCTCATGCAAATCTTAATTCTAGACCAGGTTCTAATCACCCTGTAGAAATCATCATAGGCATCATCAGATCTCAGTGTACACACAATAGTTTTTATTTTCCCTTTTCAGAGAAGACCTTTATCTGGCTGATAATGAAATACAGGAGATTGATTGCAGAAGATGTGCAAAGGTATATTTACTGTACCAGATATAGTAAGATAATGCACCCATTTGGTGCATTAGCATTTAGCCATTTTATGTAAATATAGTGAAAAAATGACTCCTGTATATGATTTAACATGCATCAGTGATAACTCACAATGCCTTCATATGAAGAAAGAAATTAAAAATTCATTAGAAAACTAGACTTGTGACACCACACAGTTAAAACATTATTAAAGCATATTTCAGTGTTTTGCTTACACTAGTGTTCTCATCACGGTGCCACCATTTCATGGCAAAGAATATAGAGGAGAAAACATTCAACTTGAAATGTCTGCTGGCACACATCACTGGATTTCTATGTCACTAAACAATGAACGAGCACAGCCTTGAATACCAACTATTTAATTAGCACTTTTGCCAGCCATGAATAGAAAACAGCTCATTTACATGCATCATGCTTACTGATTATTCCCATTAAAAATCTACTGGTTTTTTAAGTGTGTGTTGCATTCTAGTATACCAAGAACAGAAAATCAAAACATCCGTTATTATTTTAAAACCTTGAAATTCCGAAATCAAATTAAAACATGTAAAGGCTTTATTTCTCTTGTAGGTTTATTTTAATTAATTAATTTAACCTTAAGTGTGGCATAAAAGACTGGATACGACTAATAATTAAGAATTTCAAAGGGTAACAGAAATCCTCTAACAGTCTGCAGTTTAATTAAAGGCTATTTTTACAAACCTCTTGAACATACAGGTGCATTTAATGACAAGTGGTGACTTGTAAATGCTGCATGTGAAAGGTTCCACTCCTGTTCTAAAGGCTGCTGAAAGATGACGCTGAGCCATGTAAATTCTCCTGGTGAAAGTCTCCATTTTGAGCATAAATGAGGTACATTTTTGAGATATTTATGTCTCTTTGAAAATATACAATTTTGAAGGATTTTGCTTAGAAACCTTCACTGGTTTTGCTTGTATCTCTAAACATCTAAAAAATGAACAGAGTACCATTGAAGAGATATGCCAGATCATAGAAATGAAAGTCAGCCATTTGATCACATTTTGCTAAAAACATACATTATACAGAAACATGTCCTGGCTGTACAACAATAAACATAAGATACTCTATATAATGTAACGGTTCAATTTCTCACTGAAATTTGAAATGTTAATCCACTTTCATCTATGAAAAGGCAAGCTTGTGTATATTTTTATGAGTGTTTCATGAGCAGTATATATTCAAGTATCTGTAGGAATGTAGGCTATCAAATAAAGGCCTATCAAATAAAAAATATGCTGTACTAACTCCCAGCCATTGAGCCCAATCCTGTAAGGTCCCTGCTTATCAGGCAGTCTTAGTTGTCTCATGGTGCCTTTTAAATCCAGCATCTCTTATAATTAGGAGCTGCTAAAACAGCACCTTTACCTTCATACGTAAACCTGCTATTTCTCATAAATGGACAGAATCTTCTGTATTTTCACTTTTAAACTGGATTTTGATCTGTTTTTACACGTTATCATCCTTGTAGTTTAGATCCCTCAGGTGAAGCCCAGTCCAGTGTCTAACTTGCCACCAGTTACATAGTGTTAAAAATTACAGGATATTTGAATTCCCAAGTGCAAAATGATGAGTTCACCCAAAAACAAGCTAAAGAATATGCAACTTCAATGCTTTAATAATGAAAAAAAAAAATCACGTTCTGCCTCCCCTTCAAAAAAAGCTTAAATAATTGCAGATACCTGAGTAATTTTAAGAAAGTTTATTGTCTAAGTCTATGAATACTGAATTTAAATCTGAATGTAGTTATTTATTAATAATTTGGAGAGTGCAAAAGAAACAACTCATGTTACTATATTTGGAGATGCCATAAAAGCTTGTGGGGGAAGCAAAAGAACATGCATAATCAAGACAGGTTAGCAATATTTTCTGGAAAACTGAATGTATGATTTAACATCTAAAAAAACCCCTCAATGAATATGTGAGAGGAAAAAAAAATCTGAAACACAAATAAATATTCAATAGATACAGATACTGTGTAATAGAAAGAGACCAAAGGGTCAAGAGGACAACTTACAAGGATAAAATGTGATTTAAAAAAAAAAAGACAAACACAAAGAAAAAATAGCAGCAATGCCTCATATGCAGGATATTTTAAAGCATCCTGTTGGGAACCTATAATTTTGACATAGGAATATTAGACCACTTAGAATACAACTTGCTGTTTAAAAAGACGTATAGTAAGTCAAACTGAGAAGACGTAAAGAAAAAAAGGAAAAACTATTAAAGTAGCAGAGTGGAGGCATTGCTTCAGAAGAAAAGCTTACAAGAATTGACTAAGCTAACTGATGATCAAGGGAAATATGTGAGTGCTTGGATAGGGAATAACTCCAGCAACCAAAGGCTTGCATTGTGTTGGTAATTTTTTGTACGCATCCGGCGTTTTCTTAACATTAACCAAAACATGGCCAATAAAACACAAAACACAATGTAACATTAGGGCCATGCTGATGTGATCAGCTATTTACCTAGGAAAGGTAACTAAGAACGTGAGCACAGGAGATCGCTGTCTGAGTATCTGAAAAAACTCCTAGTAAGGAGGTGGGTGGTGCATTAGATTGAAAGGAAATAATGTTGACTCCATAGCCTGATCCATTTAAACTCAGAGAGAAGAATACTCCAGAGAACTTATTGCAGGTTACAATTCTGCGTTCCTGAGAGGATTGACTAGATCAGCTCTTAGATCTTTTTTTCATCTCTAAATTTTTATCATTAGTTAGTTGATTCCAGGTGATGTTCTTGCCTAAGGCTAAATCTTCAAATAAAAAGCTTTCTAAAGATAAATGTGGCTAGTTCATCCGCATGTTCATTTTGAGAAGCACATATAATAGAGACTTATCCTGATAGCATTTGCTGCTCAGGCATCATCAGTGGAATAATAGGAATGCAAATATTATTTTGAAATGTAAATTTAAAAAATCAGAAATTAAAAGGTGCTAAAGATCCCAAAGGTCTAACTACATTAAATATTGGTACTTTCCTCCCATTTATTTAACATAGGTAGATATCTACTGCCTTTGCCTTTTTTTCACAGTTCCTGGTAACACAGTGTATGAATTATTCCTTTCTGTGAGTGTGTGAAGTACAAATACAGCATATTGCATATCACTGTATTATGGTTTATAGTAATATGTTTGCAATGGTCAAAAAAAGGTATATTTCACTTTTTGAGTCTTAGACAGTTTGCAGTGTCTGTTAAAGATGGTTGGATCTTTCTACTGAAGTCAATGAATGATGTTGGTACTATTGCAAAATCAAGATCTCTTTATGAAGGCCTGTAGAAGGTTAAAATTACTGAGTATCAAATATTTTACAAATTACTGTCTTTGAACACTGACAGAATACCAGGGCAGGTTACTTTCAGAGGTACCTGTCCTGGTTTCATTGTTATCTTTCAGTTTGAACATGGCATTAATGTTCAGCCATCTTGTTCAATAAGAAGCGTATTGTCCAGGCCACCAAATTCAAGCACTTTGACAGCACAATATGAGAGCTGATTTGGTGTCTCTGAGTTGTTCCCTATGTCCTACTGGCACCATCACTGCTGTGCACCATTTCTAGTTATATATATATATATATATATATATATATATATATATACACATATACATAATTATATATCTGTATCTGTCTATATTTACAGACACACACATATATATGTAAAATACATACATTATATGCAATATATATGGTATTTTATATACAATATAGATTGAACTACCTAGAGAGAGTTTACTTCAGTGTATAATTCATTTGTATCATTGTATGCTTAATTTGAGAAAAAAAAAAACTTTCAAAAATAATAGAAATTGTATGTTTTTTAAAAAGGAAATAAAAAGGGGGGAAAAGGACCTGTAAAAACTAAATAACAGAATCACAGTATCAGAAGGAAATCCAAATTTGAAGGAATTGAATTGAAAGGACATCCTAATTTAACTTTTTTTTCCTTATAATTTCTAACAGTAGATAGTCATGACAAAGTCAGTGAGTTATATGTTTTCTCATACAGCCTTTCTTGTGCAAATACTGCCATGCCATTTCATGATTTCATATCTTGGTATGTATTAGATATCACAAAGGGTTGGTGCAAGTGTGGGTATAGCCTTCACAGGATTTGTCTCCTGCAGTTTCTCCACATTCCCTTTCTTATTTTCCCCCTCAGATACTCTGTGCTCTCTTTTCTTTTTCTCCATGCCAGTGTAGAGGATGATTTTACTGCCAGAAAGTAAACACAGAGAGCAAACACATAGCTGCTGCTCTTGGGATGAGAGGTTTGTGGTCCTTTAGGGTAACTGAGATCTTTCTGCTGTGGGAGCATCAGTGTTACAAATCAACCTTTACAAACCAGGACATTGTTTGACCTATTGACTTTAGTTGTCCCCAGTGATGGTTAATAGAATTAATTTGTATTTGCCATGATTAAAAATGAGAAGAGAATCAAATGGTTTTTTTCTTCCTCCCCTCAGGTTTACCTGCCCTGTTTTGTTAATAACAGCAACAGCAACAACAATCAATCCTGAATTTTTGCAGTGTTTAAATGAGGATTAAGGTTGTAAAATTTGTTTTCTAGGGCCAATCTAACAAATACAGTAGGGGATTATGCAAGTAAGATTGTCAAAAGATAGCCCCCTATATACTATGTACATCCATTTTCTCTGGTTGGTTCACTCTACCAAACAGCAGGAAAGAATATATAGGGTATATACTTATAGAGGAAAAAATGTGCAGTGATGATTAGAGTTAGAGGCTCTTCAGCCCATCAGAATGTAAAGTACTGCAAAGCTAAGGATAGACTTTATACAGCAATTGAGTGTATCCGCACAGTAATTTACAATAAGAAGTTTTATTATAATTTTGCTGTAAAAACTCATTCTACAATGTATTTGTGAAATTTAGTTTTCATAATCTAGGTTAAAGTTCCAGAATAATTTGTACTTAATATCAAGGATTTGGGTAGAAATGGACTATTACAACAAAGTTTGTGGAGTTTTGGAACTCCTTTTCCAAAATGCTAAGGTCTGAAACTTAGTAAGTAAAGAAAAAAGTTTTTTTTTTTCTTTGAGTAAATTTAACAAAATGACATGATTTGTGGTTTTGTTACATGATTTCTCTTCAAGATAGGTATGAAATGCATGTATAATTTAGTAATAAACCTTTCTGTACAGTAAGTTGGGGCAGATTATAGATGGATAAACTATATTTTAATCAATATTTTACAAAACAAACAATTTAGTCTTTCTCACAAAAGCAAAAAACTTATTGAAGGAAATAACATCAAATTTCCCTTAATCAATTAAGAATATCAGAAGAATTCTAATATATTTTTAAACTTGTCTTTGTATGCTAATTGCCATTTAAAATATTCCATAAAATGTAAATTTCAAGTAATGAAAGAGCAATGCGATAAAATATAAAATTATGTAGTATTCTGAAATATCAAAATGTGATCTGTTGATCTTGACTTATGAATCAGGAATAAAACAAAACCCTTTTCCTATTTTTATTTGCAAAAATATTTGAAGTAATCCTTAAATATTTGGAGTAACAGCATCCTTACAAAATGCTTAGCATGGATATATGTGTATGTGAGGAATTATATGCACAGTCTCATATGTTTACATTAATGTATAAGATGTAGAAGTATACATTGGTGGAGAGAAGGCACTTCATATATCAAATTCTTCATAAATGTTTAATAATTATAAATAAGGTGCACTTGATTGTAGAACTCACTATTTGGAGGCTTTTATTATTTTATTAAGCAGGGTTATCTCTCAACTCTGTCTTTCAGAAGACCTTGAGAAATGACCTTCCTTGTCCAAAATTATACATCTTTTTAAAAGTAATTTTTATTTATTAAAAAATTAGAGGGAATTATTATTCTTTCATAATATTTTTTGTTTTAATTTGAAATTCTCCATGAAAGACCTAAATGTACAATTTTTTACTGAAATTCATAGTCTGCCACCAGTTATTTGAGTCAATAATGGGCACAGCTGAGTTACTACTGCAGCTATCTAACTTGGAGTTTATTTATACATGTATAATTAAGGCATATTTAGCATTGTATACAAGTAAGGTGTTTAGTATGCTTTAACTAGTGAACATCTGCTATATTATTTTGCCAAAACGAGTCTTCTGTTTAGACATGGCCTCAAAGCACAGACATGCTCAAGAGCACTGCTTAGGAACCAGTTTGGATCTTGGTCTGATTTTATGTTTTATCATTCTGAGTACTAGCAACTGCATTGTTTTCTATGTTAGCTGCACATTTAGGTGACAACTTTCTCTTCAGTGAAGGGAGAGTTCTACAGCAATTTGACAGCTAGCACTGTGGTGGTATCAGACAAGTAAAGAAGTTGAAAGCTTGGCAACTTAGAAAACAACATAAATTTAAATCAATTACACACAAACTTTTTAACTTATTTTGAGAAGTCAGTCGATTTCAATAACCAAGGGACATTTCAAGGTGTCTTTGACTTTTGTATTAAGAGCTGCTAGATGCCAAGTTTCAATATATTATTTAAGGTAACTATGAAAATCTAAATATTCATACTTCTAGTCCTAATATTTTGGTACAGGAAAAATAGTTGTCCAACTTAATGTAAAATTAGGAAGCCTTAGGGTAGGTGTTCTTCAGTTCAAGTATTCCCAGAAAGCAGAAGTCCTGATTTGCTTTGGCAGTTAACTGCTAATTAAATACATCATCTTCAGTTTCAAACACACAAAAGCTTGTGGGAGACTAACTTGTATGTCAGTGTCTCACTCAATCAAAAACTTTGTTAAAATTTGTCAAATCTTCTTATCCTGAAATTAATTCCAGACAAGTCTGGAGATCTTCTAAATAAAATGAAGAAATATTAGATAAATGTCCATTAGGAAGCAAAGGATTCTCCTGTACATATTAATTTGGTTAAAGATAAAATTAAGTTCCAATATTTATCTGTAAAAACTATTAGAAAGGCCACCTGCTTTTGAAAAGCCTAGATATGCTTATTTTAGGAAACTATGATAAATAAATGGAATAAATCTACACAGAATAATTTTTCCAGAGAATTGCAGCAAATTTATTGAAGAACACAAGGAAAACAATCTGAAGTTTTACTCGAAAGCATGGCAGATCTCTAGACAACTGGGAAAATGATTTTGTACTTCTGACATACAGTGGTGGTCTCCAGGACTATAAACTTTTGTGATCATCTTTTCAGTAAGGATCACAGATGAAACTGGATTTCAGGACGAGGGTGACAACTGGATCAGTAAATCATATAACAAAGAAAATAGGTGCTGAGTCTCCCTGGCACTGGGGTCAAGCACTGAATTCAGCAGACCTTCATAAAAAGTCTGTGTCGGTACAATCCTTATGATGAGTTTATCCAGGGAATTTAGTTTCAAAAACAAGAATCGGAAAGAAATTTTCATAAGGAAAGAATCAGTATGGGGTGCATTAGACTACCTTTCTCCTGAGTTTGACCTATTAATACCAATCCCATTTTGATGTGTTTTAGTTAAACCTTGATGGACTCAACTGAGATTTTTACATCTTTGTAAACAAATTCTGAAATCAAGTAAAAATAAATGGTTTATAATTTTTTAAATGGGTTTTCTCTTTCTCTGTTTCTCTCTCTCTCCCTCTCTTTCTCACTTTTTCTGTCTGTCTCTGAATTTTAAATAAAGCTCTGTAATGAAGGGAAAAGAACTCAGCCAAATGAGTGTGCATAAGTTAGATAGAGCAAATTAACTTCTCAAAACTTTAATGCTCTGGCCAGGTTAATTCCTGCCCTGCCCTTCTCCCGTCAGGACCAAGCAAAGATACAAACTTGTAAAAAGCTAAGTGCCTTCTGTGACATGATGATTTTAACTTTAATAGAAGCTGAGGCTGTTCAGCATCTTGTAGCAGACACTCAGCAGCTGAAAGACCACAGCTTCCTTCCTGAAATGTACAGGGGAAAGAACAATAAAGTCAAATCTCAAGACAGAGTAGATGTGCCCTCAAATTTCTTTTCTGACCCAAACCTAGCAATAAGTGCAATGTCATGTAGGACATCAGAAATTTCTGACAGAACAACCTGCAGATAAAACTTGGCTGTTCCGTTCTGTGCTTTAATACCAATCTCCACAAAACTAGAGCAGACTGGGAAAATTAAGTAGATGAGAGCTTTTCAATTGATTGTCCCCAGTGGAGCTGGGGTACACTTCCACTTTCCATCCAAGAATTTCAGTCTTCTAATGAGGCACCTAGAAGAAATTCATATGAGTGTAAGCAAATACTACACAGTGGGCAGTCAGCTCTGTGACTGGATGGTCAAATCTCCCATCAGTCTGGGAGAATTTAGGTGGTGCATTCCTTACACAGGCAGAAAGTGGGGCTTGTTCTATAACTGAGTCAGGTTTAAAATTCCGCATCTTTTCTTGGTGCTGTACCCTTTATCCTAAGCACTGCACAGAGATAAAAACTATTTTTATATACTGGAATACACCTTTGCCCTAGTAAGAAGGACATACTTTTAAGTTTTAGTGTAGTAAATGCAATATGAAAATAACCAAAGAAATCTATTTTACATTTATGATTACTACTATACACAAATTCAGTATGTCAGAAAAATGACCCTGGACATATATTAAATATCAAGATTTGTATTTGATCTGCTCTTTGTAAATATTGTTGGAGTTTACCAGTGAGCAATGAAGTGGCTTCTTTTTTTCTAACTGTAAAATGTGCTGTATGAATATCTAAACTCTTGCAATATTGATAAAACAGTCAAGCACAGAACCTACATGCTGAGCTGCAGGATATCAGAACAGATACCCTGGATATTTGCTCTGTGTGCTCCTATCCTGCATTTTACTGAAGGATTCTTCCTTTCACTGGAGACAAGCACTGTGTTTTGGCTGAATGAGGTCAGAAGAGAAAATTTACTAATTTTAGATGAAAATCAAAACAGTATTTTGAAGAAGGTTGTATTTTTGAATAGCTAACAGAAAAATACTGCAATATACAATATGAAAATAAATGCCAGTAAATATGATATTGTCAATGTGTCAGTGGTGTAACAGTTGTTTAAAATTAAAAGCATGTAGGAACATTTTAAGAATATAAATTATACCTCTAAAGTAATAACAATCAAAAAGGAATACTTGATAATTGCATTTCTTTTTTTTTTTTCGTTAAGCATGAAATGTATGGAACATAATGTGGCAAAAATCTCCAGAGAGATAATTTATATGAGTTTTTTTTCCCCCTGTCTGTTTCTCAATCCACCTATAATCTTATTGTTTTTCTCTCTGTACCTGGAAAGTAGTCTAAAGCCAAAGACAATGCATATGCGTCAGGGTTCATTTTTAGGACCTCATGCAAAGCCTCCAATTTTGAATTAAGATGTCATTTTTTTCCTGACTTTCTCAAAGACTTTTTCACTCATTTTGGGTTAGATTGTGACATGGATTTTTAATTAGAATTTCCCACTGACTCTAATAGGAGTTTCTGTTAAAAAATCAATTGCCTGGTGGGGATCACTGTGAGATTCCTACAGAAGAAAGAATATGTTCTCTTATAAAAATAGTATACTGATAGAGTGGTAGCCATATGAAAGCTGGAAAATGAAAGAAGAACTGACACCAAATGATAGGCAGAAATAGAAGTTAAGGGTGATATTTTGGCTTTTGGGTCTTTAGGCCGTAAGTAAAAAACTACTATTTTTCTACTTCTTCAGCCAGAGAAAGGCCTCAAAGACAGCATTGCTCCTTCTGTACTTTGGCATATGTTTTAAAAGTACTTTTTCTTAAGTAAACTGACTCTGAGAACTATACACCCAGAGTTGCTCTAAATTCAGTATTCTGTCCAGGGGACACTGCTGGTGAGTAATTAAGATTGCTACTGACTTTACTAAGCCCAATTATAGGCCTAAACTTTCTTCTAAACATCTGCCTAGTGATAGTGTCTCATGCATAGGGCCTGTTTCAGCCATCCTGACTTTCATGGTATGATATTACATGTGCATGGAGTTTAATTGAGGTTAGAAGGCCAAATATTAATCTCATCTGTACAAGGGGTACATCTTGAGTAAAGCTATTAAGGTCAGAGCAGTTACTTTAGATTTACAGCACTGTAAGTAAAAGCTTATAGGGTATATTCACATAAGATTTTTTTACGCTTGTAAAGGTTACATGCTTGGGCACCTATGTTTTCTCTTAAAGATAAAAATTTTGGCTTTTATGTCCCATATTATATGCCTATCTAATTTACATATTCCCATAAATTAGTGGTAAATGCAAGCACTTTAAAATAATCTGTCTTTGAATCTCAGGAGATATTATATGGAGGGGAATAAAAATATTAGCCTTTTTTCCCAGGTTAGGAGGGGCAGCCCATTTCTTCCCATGGAGGTCTTATACAGACTTACTACTGTGAGTATTTGCTAGCTTTCTTTGCTAAAAATGGTTCTGCCTTTGACAGAGGTGGCCCTAGGTGTGACATTCATGGCCCAATGTATGAAAGCCTAAAAAGCACAGGATGAATCTTTCTGATTCCCTCAAAATAAAGTGAGGGAATCGCACTGAGGGTAAGGGTATATGCTGCCTCCAGAAGAAACCAATTTTTTTTTGAGTTATAGTAATGGCCAAAAAAAAAAAAAAAAAAAAAAAAAAAAAAAAAAAAAAAAAGACTTGGCACACTTACTGAATTATCTGAATGATCTATTCACAACATTCAACAAACTTTACCTAATGTATCAATAGGACCAGTGATTTGACATGAATTTTTTCCACTTAGTTTAGCTATGTCTTTAAGTAAAAAACAAAAAACAAAAACAAAAACAAAAACAAAACAAAACAAAACAAAACAAAACATATGTACAGTGTATGCCACTGAACAAAATTGGGTCAGAGAACAAAACACAGATATGAGTGTTTCCATGACAGAAAATATACAGAGCGTAGTATGGAAGAAAAGATAAGGAGGGACACAGTGTCTTAGGAGTATTCTATTTCCTCCTAGGCCTAATTTGTTTCAGTTAGGTCGACTGGAAATCTTTTTGTTGCTGTGCTAAAAGAAGCCAATTTTTTTAACTGAGCATAATGTTTTATAGGAAAAAAAAGGACTAAACAAAAAAGCCCACCAACACTCCTGGAAAGTATAGAAGTGGCCACTTTGAAAGCAGGAGAGAAAATATTTTGACTGATAAATAAATCCAGAGAAAAATGAGAAGGAGATTTAAATCCCCAAATATAACCGTACTATAAATTTTAAGATAACCAAAAATCTTGCACGGGAAGAGTGTCACTGGCATGGGCTTGAGACTTTCAGTGAGTTTACATTGCAAACATAAGAGAAACACCCAGAAAATGCTCTGATAGGTAAAAGTGTAAACTAACTCAATTAGCAATGAACCAGGATTACACAATGGCAATGTAAATGTAGCTGAGATTCAGAGCTGTTTTTCAAGCACAGATATCAGGATTTCAGGTTTTGGAAAGAATAATCTTTAACAAAAGAAATTGAGGAAAACACAGTATATCTATTGAATATACTAGGGACTAAAATTACTGGTGTTTGCTGAAGTGCATATGGCCACCTTAAGAAGTTTCTTAAACCACAACTAAGCTAAGTATTGTCAGCTATGAAAATACATTTTGCACTGATTTTTTACTATTTACTTATTAAAAAAGAGCATTTTTTTCATATAATCACTCTTAGTTAAAGTTTGAAATACCTTTGTGTTTTCTGATATTAAAATTTTACACATAAATACTAATTGTCTTGAAACAAACTGCAACTCATATTCCTTATAATGTAGTATTTCAACATAGTATTTCATAGTTTCATTTTTATAATCCCTTACATGTAAAACTTGTCAATTCTGCCTATCCATTTATGTCTTAAAGTAACCTGCTAGCACACAAACTCTAAAGCAGTTTTATAATAATTTCTCTACTTTTGGGGTTTTAACTCCTGCTTTAAGTAACCTTGCTCAAATATCTGTGTATAGTTTCAGAAGTAAAATAGTCATAAGTGTTATATAATAATTCCTGCCACAGAAAGCAAGGCAGACTGCTTTTAATAAACGGGATATTTATCAAAATCTGATAGGAATATTTTAAATCAAATGAGAGGAAGTAGTGTTTCTTAAGTTAAGCTATGTGATTGACGTGTAGAAGTCATTGCCAAAAGCAATGAAAAGGATGACCCTCCAGCAGAGTATTATGTATTTTATGACAACTCAAGTAGCCACAATTATGTCATATGAGAGGTCAACTGCATGCAGGTAAACAGCTAACAAGTCAAACAGTAAAACATTTCCTCTGGACTGGTAACTTCATCATGGACCATTTCTATTTGTAAATTATTTTTCTTCAATCTAGATAATGCTGGCCAGCAGGAGAGCCTGGTCAATCTGATCCAGGCTATCAATTCCAATTCTTTTTTCTACTGGATACCTAATTCCCACAGAATTAATGGAAATTGTATGTGGCATGAAAGTGATTACAAACTCATTAGGATTGTGATTAAAGGTTTTGTATGAAAAAAAAAAGCCCAACTAAAACCAAAATCCTTAGAGAAATTGGATTCTTACATAGAACATAAACTAAGGTGGTCCTTCAGATCTAGAAACTTAAGATATCTTGAATTTGCTAATTTTATAGGACATCAATAATATTATGAAATTAGTGCTACAGTGTGTTAAATCTCAGAAAATATGATTGAAACAAGGCTTTCTTAAGATACTTCCAAGGTATTCTTTCTTTAATATGGCTATTTATTGGATAAAATACTCCATTGAAATTTAAAAATGAAGCTTTCTTTTAATCTGTAAGAGTACTGTAAAAGCATAAAGCCCCTTCTTCTGTAAAATCCAATGCAGGCTCTGCATTTGTAGTCCTTTTCTTCAAAATTTTATGCACTCTCTTTTGAGACAGAGGAAGACTCCTGCAAGTCCATTGCTTGTATTTTCTTTTACTATTCTGGTTTCTTTTCTGTCTGATTTTTATATATTTTTTTTTCTTTATGTCTTCCAATACGTATTTTTTCCTCTTCCCATGTCTCAGAGGTCTTCTGCCTCTTTCTTCCATATGCTGTTTGAGTTTCCTGTCCTCATCATTCAAGTATGGTGGGTGATCTTTTTCTTAAGTCAGTGAAGTAATTCTGTGTCTAGGTTGCTTGTGCTGTGAGATCATATGGTTATCTCTCACAACAGCCAACTATTCCAAATTGGATTAGTACCTTAAAAAACAAATTGGCATAAATAAGAGAAAATCCTCCTCTTTTTTTTCATGTGAATGGGAAAACCTGTATATGCCTGGAATCATTACTTAGACTTTTACCCATTGTGAGAAGGATCACAGGACCAAAAATAGAGTGCATTTTATGTAGGCTTAGCCATCATAGAAACGGTAAAAGGCAAGGTGAATTTATAACCCTGCGTAGTATAAAACATCTCAAGATCACTTTGATGTGTGCATATGCATACTGAAACCACAGAATATGGAGATTTTAAAGATAGACTAAATCATTTCAACTCTATTCAGTCCAGTTTCAGTAAAAGGATATGTATACTAAAATTTTCCTAATCAGATCTGCTTATGTACAAATATACATATTAATAAAACATTATTGCCATCTCAGCACTGGCTTTAGGATGTCATTTATTGCTCTTTCTTAGTTAGACTTAAATTATAAAGTCATGTCTGAGAATAAACTGGTCTCATTTTAAGACCCAGGAAGCATTATTCCTATTACTATGTTTCCAATTCATTAAGAAGTTTTTTGTTGTTTTCTTTCTTCTTCTTCTTTTTTTTTTTTTTTTAATTTGGGTTATCTGCATTACGTGCTAAATAAAAAAAAAATGAATAAAAGTGTCTGTTGAAGATCTTAGACCTCTGACACAACGCACAGTCAAATACAAAGTGTCCATAAGCAGAAACCACTGTGATTAGACCAACTAAATTCTGTTCTAGCAGTCCCAAGGTCCTACTCAGGCTTAGTGTCACACTAATAGTTCACTGAGATGCTAAAATATTTTATTTTCCACTTTTTTTCCCCTTTCACAGAATAGAGAAAAAAAGAGTGAAATTAAAAGTCCTTAAAATTCGAAAGAAGATTTGTTAACCTTGTATTACCTACATTCATACTACCATTTCTTGACCAAAATACCTAATTCCATTTTGTTTAGAATGTTGAGAAACAGTGTTTGGTCAGTGTTAAAAGGTTCAAGACGAGTTTCTGAAATGTGCTTATCCACAAAGACCAAGTCAGCCTCAATATCAGCCAAAAACCTGTCTGCGGTGGTCTCAGTGTCTTGGTAGCCTCCTTCCACTTCACCTGGCCAGCCCTGACACCGGCCGCAGGAAAGGTGTGCTTCAGTATCCTGGGATACCTCCCCCATCCTGTGGGCTCTTTGTCCCGCAGAAGCATGACAAGAAACAAGGAAATGAAGAGAGGATGCTGTGAGGAGTCAACCACTGCAGTTATTGGCGCTCCACAAGGAGTAACCTCACCTCCAGGGAGGCTGCCTCCAGCACAGATCACCCTGGTGCAGCAACTCAAGTATGGGGTGGAACAATGGGCGGGGCAGAGCAAAGGACCAGTCGAGTACAGTTGGGGAGGGGCTCTGCACACAACTGACATACAAAAGGACCAACCCAGGAGGGGAAGGAGGGAACAGCTGGGATCCTGCCCAACCACTCGACGACCGCGGTGGAACTTTCTAGACCCAGGGTGAGGCCTCGAAGTGACGGACAGGACCTGGGAGTTATGTAACTAATGATTGATAGGTAACAGTATCTGGGGTAAACTATAAGGGGATAAACATGGCGGGAGGGGTACATGGAACAAACCATTGAATGCATACAATAATATAAACATGAATCATGAACATATACATCAACTGATAAAACTAAAAACACACCACTACACCTTTTAGGTTGCTATATAATTTTTCTCTAAGGCAAGATGTTCCTCTGTAGCATTATCACTCACATGGGAAGATATGGAGAAAGAGAAAAAATGTTGCACTAGAATATATAATTTACCATCTTTCAGCTGCTCTGGCTCAGTTTCTGGCCTTTAGTTTCACTATATACATAGGGATTAGGCATTTCTTCTTTTAAAAAATGCATTTTAGAGACTTAGTTATATATTTTGAAATAAAAATATCAGATTCCAACAACAAAGGAATGCAATAACAGCCTGACAGCATGTTTCTGTAATACAGTTTTGCAATACAGGGACTATATTATAGAGCGGTACTGGGATCATGAATAATACTTTCAATGAAGATAACAGCAATAAGAAAATTGCTGTGTTAGAAACAAATGTGTAGTCTGGACCTCTGTTTTAAGTGACTGTATCACCAACTCCTACAGCAAGCACTATGTAGTATATAAGCATATGATCAATGAGGGGAAAAATAATGGATACGAAATCAAATACAACAAATCAGGTGTTAAAATGTTATCTGCAGACTTCTAATTAAGGGAAGGAGTTGAAGGTGGAATACAGTGGCTATGGAAAAGACCTAAACTTGTCCTATTAAATACAATTTTTCAGATACCATTTTCAGGTACATACAAAGAGCAGTGTTACTCTGGGAATGCAGCTGCACCCACTTTCAAGGAAAACACCTGAAAATGTCTTTGTGGTATTTTTCAAAATACATGTGTAAGCAAAGCCTATTACAAAGGGGCAGAGCAGGATGAATAGCACATATGGTGTGTCATTATGAGGTTTTCTGGCCATAACTGCAATAAGACTCTTGCACAGTTTCAAATTTTTAGCCTTCAGTACTGTTCATAACCCATCTCTACTTGTGCTCTTGTCACCTTAAGAGCAGGTATGGGACCAAATGAGTTTTACTTGACTTTTCTTACAATATTCTCAGGTAGAATGTTTTCAAAATAAAAACCTAACACTGAAGAACAGGGTGATAATAGTTCTGTAACCACTTCTTTGCTCCTACAATACTGTGGGGTTTTACTTTTGGAAGGTGGAAGGTAGAGCGCAACCTTCTTCTCATAGATCAGAACAGTGACAGTTATGAAATGCAGCACAGCAGTGTTGCTTTTTTGCACTTTTTACTTTTCTGTTTGAGGATTCTGGTTGCAAACCAGCAGATCCAGGGATGACATTGATTTAATTGCTGGACTTCATACCAAGACTTCTTAGTTGCTTCATTTTGTATCACAGGACCTAGTATTTTAATTGGGGTTTATGAGCAAAATAATATTTTAAAAATATTTTTCATAGTATTCTGTGAGAAACTAATTTTCAAAATTATACAGAAAGTATTCAAGATGAAAAAATATTCAATTCAATAGATAAGGTTTTATTAGAGCTTCTTCTTTACAGTAATTTTCTGTTAAACAGTACTATGGTCAGATAAAGTTAGTGCAATGGATAATTCTCTGGCATTTGACTGTATTTTCATGTGGATGCTTTATATTCTAATTCAATACTTGTGTTGTATAACATGCAGTATTGCCTTGCTTGTTATGTTACCTGTATTATTTAATGAAATTTTATCATTCTTATTTCATGAAAGTAGGAGTTTTCAAAACAGATGTATATTTTGTTCTTGTCTAGGACATCTGCATTAACACATATTTGCAAAAGCACCTACATTAGAAGTTTTGGTACTTCTCTTTTCTGTCAAAGTAGCAAAGACTTACCTACCTGTGTTTTCACAGGTCACACAAATATTAGTGGAATAACTGGTTTTTTCCTAAAATAGTGTTTGTGATTTCTTAATGCTGCTCTATTGCTTTGGCTGTGTTCAGTTCAGCAGAAATAAAGCATGATGAAGACCTTATGGGTTACCTAATGTTTTTCTATTCCATGAGGGATTGTTCCTTAAAGTGTTTTGTCTTGAAAAGAACAGGAGCCCACTATTGCACCTGGGAAACTTTTCAACAGTATAATAGAATTCACTTTGTTCATATTACATTTGATTTTTCTTCATTTCATTCAGATACTGCTATTCAATGAAAATAATCTGACAAACAGATTGCATCATTTTCCCAGACACATTCTCAAACACTTGGGACCTAATTCTGCAATCACTACTAATGTACAATGATGAAAAGTTAGTCTCCAAATACAATTCTGCAAGATTCTGGGCACATCCTGTGAAATTTTACATGTCTCAAATTAATCACCTTGTGGTTGAATTCAAGGCTCTTTTGCCTTTGTATTAAGACTTCCTGATAACATTATCCTACCTTATTTGACCTAGACATTTGGCTTTCTTCTGCTCTCTCTTTTTTGCTAATGATATTACCTGTGGTGCCTGACCACCTTCCTCATCTGTATCATTTTGTCTCCTCTCCATTCACATCCTCACCAAACTGAATTATGAAACACACACCTTCTTCTTAGCAGGACTCCAGGGGAATTCCAGGTTTTGGCATCAAAATTAAACAAGGTGTGTGTGATATTGTTAACATTTGTAAGTATATTTATTTTGCAAGTCATAAATATTGTAATAATCAACCATAAGGCAAATTTAAATAACTGAGGTTATTTAGTTTTTGCTATGAGTTTTGCCATCACTGCTCTCATCTGATTCTGTTGTCAGACTTGTGATGAGATTATAGTAAAAGTAAATGTCTTTGTGAAAATAAAAAAGACATTTGCTTTGGAAGTATAATCCCTAAGAAAGCTTTAAAAAGAGTTTTAAAAAGTTTAAGAAGTTTAAGAGTGCTTTAAAAATTAAAATTTTTAATGCAAAAATTTAATGCCTAAAATTTCAAATGTTTCAAGAAATTTTAATGCCTAACAAAGATAAAAAGTCAAAGAAAAAATTTGCATTTTTAGTAGTAAAACAGTACTAGTAGTAGTAGTTGGACTCTAAAATTCCAATAGAGAAAAAAATGTGCAATTTTCAATAGGTTTCATATTCCAACACTAAATATAGCTTGGGCTTCACATAAATTAAGAAATAATTAAAAAATTAAGAGTAGTTCTCTGTTCTTTTTTGTTCTACAGTTGTTATTTGTACAACAGGATTCTCCTGTGTCCTTAGCCTACAAAATAAATGTGAAAATAATATACTTCTCTGTAATTTATTTGAAATGAAATCAAAGTATTTTTTAAAATATTTAATTATTTAAAAATCTTGTGATTTGACATTTTTGGCAAATCTTACCACTCATAAATCAGTCTCCAACAAAATCATGATTTCTTGAAAGTGACCTTGGTAAAATCATGCAATTTAATGCCCCTGTTACTTATCTTTCTCTTTTCTTGGAGCTACGGAAAATTTATATCAAATCTTTCTTCTATGAACTTACTTTTAGGTGCAATGTTTTTCTTGTGTATGCAACAAAGATATTTTCTTGCTGTCATTCTTAGCTACCTTACTGTAATTCTACAAACTCTTGATTGAGGTGAAGTTTCATCCCTTCAGTTATTGACACTATTTATTTGAACAGTGAGAATCATAACCACGAGAGAAACCCCTGTGTATATACTTGCTCTCACACATCTACTAATTGCCAGATAATCGTATATTCTGATTTTCTTCACATACATTCTTGATTGTGTTCCTTCACCTACTGATCCTACTACTCAGCAAAGTCCAATCACTGCTTTCTTGTGGAAATGTGTCTATCCAGAATTCAGGCCCTTCACACAGGATTTCATTGTTCAACACTGAACATTTGCTCTGCTCCAGACTGTTGCATCACACCTCAGAAAGAGCTACTCTTTCACTTTATGTGATTAAACATTGATTGATTTTTTTGTTTGAGTCCAGACAACAGGTCAGAATACGGTCTGATTTGTCACCTGAGGGATCCTGTGAACAATTGCAAAATCCATGTCTACATTTGCAGTGGATCCTGTCCTGGGAAAATTTGACTTAGAATGTATTCCCATGAAATGAAAATTTGAATTTTAAGCTTAGAATTCATGGAGTACTAGACAAACAGGAAAAACTATTGGTATTCTTACATGCTGGTGACTTTCATACAATTCATTATTATGTTTGGAGTTTTTTAACCGAGTGCTAGGATCTGGATTTTGTTCTGAACAAAGACATTTGCTCTATACAATTTCTGCAAGGCTGTGAAACTGACTTCTCACCTAAATGTTTAATTTAATGCCCACTTATGCAGAAGTATGCCAGCTGCTGATGCCTGAAAACTGCTGCTGGTATCACCTATCTCTTATCTTAGCCCCTGACATGGCTCAGCTTTACTTACTTTGTAAAATATGACTACTCTGCTTGACTGCAGATAAGTACACATCCTTGTATCACTAAACACCATTTTTCCCAGCCTAGTGCTTATAACTTTTTATTCTGATTTCCTTGGTGCAATCTGTGCTTTTACAGGATCTTCTGAGTATATTATAAACTTTTCCCATAGATTCTTTTATTTTACTGTTTTTGCAATACTTTGCTACTGATGCAGTAGCAAAGACACAATTGATGAGAATTTTACATCACATTCTACACAGAAGAGATACAGTACTTCTGAAGCCTGGGATTTAATGTTCTGTGAGAAACAAAGATAGCAGAGTTTGGGTTTGTGGTTTTTCACCCTGCCAAATTTCACAGAATATCTTGCTTCAGCTTTCTTGTCCAATGTCATCCATTTTTTCAGAAATGATAAGCACTTATTCTTGCTGCTGAAATAAATGGAAAAACACTTGTAGAGACCAGATTTTCAAGCATTAATATATTAATGATTGGGGTTTTTTTCCTTATAGCAATTATATATGCTCAGTGTCATTTTGTTGTTTATATTACAGTAGAGATTTTAGCAAAAAAAAAAAAAAAGTAAGATCAGTCATCTTACTAGGAGTTTATTTTCAGGTGTTTTTTCTTCTTGTGTTTTCAGAGTAAGCAGACATATGGCACAGCTGCTTGAGGAGATTGCTTGGAAGAGTACAGTGTCATCTTGAAAATACATTTTGGAAAGTTGGAATGAAAAAGAGGGATGTTTTGACACAGAATCTGGGAGGAAGAACAAAAATATTTAAAATGAGAGTCAGTGTTAATAACTCAATGAAATTGCTGGAAGGCATTGTTTTGCTAGTAGAAGTCTAGTGCTTTTAGGGCAGGAAACCATTTCATCACACAGACGCTGCCCACAGCACACTATAATAGTGGTAGTGGATTAATTGCTGCATCACTAACGCCTGCCAGCATCACCTGGAAATGGTGAGCTCAGGAGAGTGCCTGAAATCACACCTGGGGAGATGGAGAGGTGTAGGTGGGTATCATTAACAAGCTGGTGAAGGGGATCGGTGGTGCTTCTGCGCAAAAGGAGGACAAATTTAGGGTGCACCAAGCCATGGAGTGCAGGGGGGAACTGTTCTAAGCAGCAGTGGTAGATGTGTAGTGAGTAATAGCCAGATCTCCTGGGCAACAGGACTCACTGGGAGCTGGGCTGCTGCAAGGCAGCAGAGATGTGAGTGGGAGAAGGGTGCTCAGCAAGGCCTGAGGCTATTGTCAGAGCAAGAACAAGCTCTGAAGGAGACTCAGAGTCTGCTGCAGCAGCAGTAGCAGGGTGCTGACATGCTGGAGGATGCTTAAGGGGCCTTTGCCCAGGGGATGGAGATATGAGTCATGTAACTCTCTCCTGAACCTGCTGGTAATGGAATGACCATTTTTAAGCAGCCTGGAGAGGGGCCATTTAATGCCTCCCCCGAAATGGAAAAGTTGTTTCCTTTGGACTGGAAAATATGACATTTATTTATCTTTTAATTAGTCTTAAAAATTAGGAGCTAGCATTTCCAATAGTTGCAGCTCTAGTTTATTTATAATTTCTGTCTCCCTAGGATCTGTAACATGGTGCTTTCAGCTGATATTGTTAATAAAAGAAAACCTTTTTGTGTGACCTTAACCAATTTCTAAAAATCGTTTTCATATTTAGTCAGGAGTTTTATAAACACTTAGTTTATAAAGTCTGGTTATCTGTGGGAAAATACTGACTTGACCAAACCGTGTTTTCAGAAGTTTGAAGTTTTAGCAGAGTTTAATTTTTCAAGAAATTGATTCTCATACTCAATGGAAAAATCACTACAAAATTAACTTTCTTCACTCAGTTCATAGCAGGACCATAACATATGCATGGTATAAAAAGTTAGCAATCCCTTAAATGCTGTCAGTAAGTGAAATGAGCCTTTTTTGTGTGTCTCCTTCATGAGAGAAATTGTAGTGGCTTGGAACTTTGCATATACCAAAATAATGTGTGTGTATATATATACACGAACATGCATACATATAAACTTTACACTTACTTATAAACACTACACTTACATATATAAACATATAAAAAGGTACATTTGACACTTAATCATATGTATCTGTTGATCTACTGAATGGACCCAATTTTCTTCTCTCTCTTTCTCTCCCTCTGCCCTACCACTTCCTCCACCCTACCTTTTTATTTTCAGCAGTGAGAATGAACCCAAACCACCCCTGTTTTCTTGGCTGTATGGCTTAATTAATTGAGCAAAAGACTTAGAGTAGGATCATGTGAATTAGTGAAAAAAAAAAAAAAAAAAAAAAGAAGAAACAACAGCAATTATGTTGAAACAAAATTAAATTCTGTTCCTTTTTGTGCATCAAAAACATATCACTTTCCATTTTTCAAACGTTTATGCACTCAAGAATCCCCTGTAGGGTATTTAGATGGCTCACATGCATAATATTAAATGCAGATATTGCAGTATTGAGGTCTTGTTTGTTAAATTCCTCTTTCATTCACATAGAAAATTGCTTCACTATAGACAGCCCTTACTCAAGTGTAACCTTACTGCAACTCAGGCTGAAGAAGCAATTACTCCAATGAGATAATAACTTATTTTCAGGAGTAGGATGCTGAAGCATGTTTGTGAGGACTGCAGTCAGAAAGTGCTCTTTGTAGAATGACACACTGATAGAAATTATCTGAGGCTAAATACAACCAAGTAAGAGAAGACTACATTAGTGATTTATCCTGTATTTCTTTTTTTTTTTCTCAAAACTGAGTTAATTAGAGGTAATTCTGTTGAATGGTCCTTCTTTTTCCCAACATAAGGTCTTCTGATACTATTTGAAATTACATTACTAGGAAATGAAGAAAAATGGAGTAAACAGGTTTTTTGTGTGTTTGTTTAATGGGTTGCCATGAAAGCAGAGTTGAACTGCTTTGTGTTTTAATTTCTTCCAAAGGTCACTGTCCTGTAAATACCTTGTTTCCACCAGAGGCAGGTTTCTGTGTTCCCATACTGAATCCAGGGGCCTTCTGCACAGATTCACTTCCCTGCCACTGTGCTAATGTTTACTGGCTCAGGGCCGAATGCACACGCTGAACTCTGCATGCATTAGTCATACCAATGAACTCAAATGGGGGAGGTGACTTTATGAAACAGCTACATCAGGGATGTACAATACATTATTATTAAGGCTGTTCTGCAAACACATCTTGCATTGCAGCCTGACAAAACCTGAAAGACAGCTAAATGGTAAGAACCATTAATTTAACATAAGGTCAAATTAATAGGGTGAAGGATTAGGAGCTCCTAACTACATAATGCAGCTTTTGGATGTGATTCACCTTATAATGAAAAGAAAGAAAAGCCAGCAACTAGTATGTTTCTAAAATGATTAGCAAAGCACTTCTGAAAAATGTTTTCTACAAAGATGTGCTATTGTATTTCATGCCATTACATACTTTTAAAATGCAAAATTAATTCACTTCAGACAACGGCAGTATCTGGAGTATATATACAGTGAATATACAGATAAATTTGTATATATATATACAGATATATACAGTCCTTACCTATATTATATTTACTTACCTTTGAAATTTAAAAAAAGATATTTTACACAGCTTTATTGAATATCTTAAGGTTATGAAAGGTACAACCTTGAAGTTATAAATTATGTCTTTCCATCTCTCTTTTCTTTAGACTCTCTGAATTTGTTACAGCTTCAGAATGAGAACTTGTGCTAACCACAGGCATAAAATAATTCAGCAGTCCTTCTATCAGAAGTGTATTTTTACCCAGACACACAAACCACAGAGTTATTATATTAAGGCAATATTCACATGTAATATTAATTTTCTGATAATTTTACCTAATGAATCCTGGAAAATACATGCTCTCTCATACCACATGTACACTCTAAAAATAGTATTTCTAACCATAAATTTCCTTGTATGTTTACGTCTCTGTGGTTTGCTTTCCAATGCTCAACACTTGGCGACAGCATGCAGCTAGCATTTCAGTAGTCTGCTTTCCTCTTTTATTTATCTGATGTGCGCTGGAGTCTGCCTTGATGCAATTCTGCTTTGTGTGTGTGGGATGCACACAGCTAAATTTGAAAAGGAGTTCCGGTGCCATCAGATGGATTTGCTGCTGGAAGTTGTGTTCCCACACTCCTTGACCAAAGTCTCCATCTCTTTTTCCCCAGTTCCACAGGAGCTGCTTGCAAGATTTCTGATATATTTGGCCTAGTGCTAAAGACAGATAAACCTTGTGTAGATCTTCAGCTCCACTCTAACTAAATATCTAAATATTTGCATGGCATGACCTGCTCTGTTCTGGCTGCCAGAAAGTGACAGCCAGCCATCAACCTATTTGTGATGCTTTCTAGTGAGGAAGCAATGAGACAGATATTGGTCTAAAATAGTCTGCAACCTATCACCTATTCCTGGGCCATGAAAATGACAAAACAAAGCCAAGCTCAAGGTGGATTTCAGACAAAGTGGGACAACTTCAGTGCAGTCCAGATTTATTGCTTGAACCTCCACTAGTAGTAATACTTATCATGTAATGCCTTGAAACAGTATAGCTGTAAAAATCCTCACACTCACCTTGGCAAACAGTAAATTATGTTTTTTATTCCTTTTCACATCAATAGAAGTATACACAGCGGTAGAGTTTATTTATAGGTCAAGTACAAGATATTATCAGAACCAGGGTTAAAACTAGGGGGTTTCAAGTGCTTTTCATTTTCTTAGGGACTGCATATTTCTATTGCATTTTCTCTTTTACTCTAGTACAAATGAATTCATTAAGGCAAGAATCTCAAAGAGCAAAATTTCAGAAACATTTTTGTGTAAGTATTCGTGTGTCATGTTACCTGTAAAATTAGTGATTCGTCTCTTAGTGGAGGAGCACACATCTGCTTCAGTGTATTGTACATAGAATCCAAGACGGGTGGTTTTGTTGTTTATAGTTAGATCTAAATTTTAAAAAATTAGTAAGTTCATAGCAAACATTTTTCTAAAGTTCTTAATAATTCTGTGTTTCAGAGCATGGCTAGTGACCTATCTTCCTGAGGAGAATGGCTCAGATGTCTTTGAAATTTTTCCTGGAATTAGACCAGCATGAGATTTCCTCTACCAAACTGAGGTAATATTGTTGAAAGGCAAGAAATCCAAAGGGATATATGTCTAGCTGTCTGTGCACTGTCAATGTCAGCTGTGGAGAAGGGGCCTTCCACATGCCTGGGGCCAAAGGAAAGACTCAGACTGGGTAAACCTGAGGACATCAGTCTCTTCTGAGGGATATTTGGTTGGTGAAGCCAAAAGCTTTCCTAGGTAATTTCTAGGAGCATGTTTTATTAACAATGATCCCCAGACTTCTGCCATAATGAAGCACCCCATTGAAGGTTAACCGACTAGTTATTTACGTAACAATACTCAGCATCATGGCAAATAAAGGAGTGGCATCGCTTTTGCTTAGTTTATAGAGCCTTTAAAACCTCAGAGATTCCACTACAAGAAAATCAGACAATTTGAAATGATAGTGTGGGCAGTAAAATTGTGTAGCATATTTTCTAACCCTTTGGCTAGAAAAATCACAAATTCTTCTTTCTTTAACTCTTCACCAGAACAGGTTTTGCTTACAATTCTTTTCTATCAGGGTGGACCTGACATAAAATGAGTCAAAATCAGCCACACTAGGATGTACACACATAAATGTGACAAGTACAATTTGCCAAGTGATATGCATGAAAACTATTTTCCTTGTTATGGAATGATCTTTTGAAATGTTTTCTTTAAATGGTATTAGCTAAAAAGCAGCCTAAAATATGCCCCAACCTGTGGTGTATCTGTCTCATTCTGTTTCATCAAGGTTACATAAATTATGTATGGCCTCTTCATTATGCATAGTAGTCTGGCCATAGAAAGATATTAATTATTATGAAATATCTTTCATTAATTGTTTCTTCCTTTGGGAGTATTTTAAAAAAATGATTGTGTTGAAAAGAGTAAATGATAAACACTATTTGTCTGTAGTGTAAAATAAAATACTGATTCTCCTAATAATTTTGGCAAGACAAAATTGGTACCATTCTGCCACCTTTCCTGGGAGGAGGAATAACTTGCCAACATTACTGGTTTTTATGTAAGCTGAAAAGTCTGCACTACCCCAGAAAATTCAGGGTACTCAAATTACTATCAGAAAACAAATCAAAATGCTAAACCCAGTGCAAACAATATGCTTCCATCTATTCCAAAGGTGTGACCTGATTTCAGTGGGAAGTCTGTAAACAGGGGTTTGAAAATCTAGGTTCTTAATAGCAAATCCTCACCCCAAAAATACAAAGGACCAGACTGATATTAAGAAAAAGTATGAACAAAAATGTTTTTCACAAGTTTTTCAATGTCAGTATTTTCTTTCAGTCATCAAAACTCATTTTTACAGAAGTTAACTCAAAGATAATAAATGTCCTCTGTACTAGGAAGATTTATAGTTATCTAAACATCTCTTAAAGGCAAAAGTTGCTGCACTTTCTACTAGCTGTCTCAATTACACAGCTGTTGCCATGTTAAAACATGTTACAATACATATATATATGTATTCTATAGTTCTCTTTAAGAGTATACACAAAATTGTGTATGTATTCATATCCATACATATTCCCCTCTAAGTTCTAGTGGTCTCTTATTCTAGAAGTAAATTAAATGCTTATGCTGTTGAAGGTCTTTATTAAAAGATACATCATTCTATAATACAAGTACCACTTATTTTAAGAAATGTTTTTTTAATTTGAAGTTTAAGAGAATGCTTAATCTCTTCAGAATTTTTAGTGCTATTTCCAATCTGGGAAACCATTAATAAGATGTTGACTGATTTTGCTGTTGTTGTTCACCCTGGTCTTTTTTTTAGATATATCTAACTCAGGTGCTTCCCTAGTACAAGTTAAGACAATGGAAAAGGTAGCTTATATAGAAAAAGGTGGAAAACAGCATTCTATAAAAATTGAGCCTCTTGAAAAGCAGAAAATACCTTAATTCAAGGTATTCTTTATTAATTAGTTTAAGAACCTGTTTTAAGGTGAGCATAGGAAAGCAAATTACCTAACAATTCTATGCAACCGTCTCTTCAGGAAAGTTTTGATGAGATTTCATCTAAATTCCAGTGTAGTTTCATCTCAGTTGTTAAGGATACAGCAAAACTCACCAAGCTAGCCAATAGCATCAAGGCACATTCCTCCTGGAAAAGGGTTTGGGTATGACAAATTTTATGTTCACCTCAGCTGACTTGGATCAGTAAGGTGGATTTGTTGATGTGGTGTCTGTTCATACTTCATATTTGGAAAAAATAGAAATTTTCTTATATAATAGAAACAGGTTTTTTATAATTTTTAGAACTCATAAAACTTACACAGTGACAGCGTTAGCTGCTCTACTTTTTGCCTCTATGTCCTGATGAATCTTGAATATTTCTTTGCAAGTTGAGCAAGACTGAGTGTCTTCATCTAGAAACTGCCCATTCCTGGTGGAGGGGGATAGTTCTGACTTTTGCTGTAGATATAAGAACTAGAGGCAGCCAATAATAAGGACAGGCAGAAGGATTTAGGTAGAATTTAGGCTGGCTGGATCCAGACCAGCCTAATCTATGTAACTCCTTCATTTTAGCATCTCCTCTAGCTCTGCCAAATAGGCCAGAGTCTGGTGGTGAATTTGACATGTTTGGAGAGCTGAATATGTCCCCAGTAAGGCTATTTCTTTTTTCTTTTTCTGAAAAGTAAGGGCCCTGAGCAAAGCTCTGTCAACAGCATCTTCCACTCTGCTGTCACAACCACCACTATGACCCATCACTTGATTTTATGCTTTGAGGCTTTTTGGATTGATATTTTTATTTGCGGGGTTTGGGGGGGGTTTTTTTTGGGGGGAGTGTAAGGGGTTTTTTTGTTTGTTTTGTTAAAATGGGGTCTGCTGCTCAGAAAGGGCAAGATTTCAGCAACCAGGATGAAAGCTAGCAGCAAAATATATGTCAGCAACACATCCAGACACCTCTTTACCTACTGTTTTGTATTATAAATGCTGTTCAGTTTTAATTAACTGCTCAGCACAAAAAGTGATAGTCTTACTGTTCTTCCATGCTCTACACGTTTGTTGTTTTGCCACCATTTTACAGAAAAGGCGTGTAGGGCGATGGAGCATATGTGGCAAAAAATAAAAAGCCAAGCCCTTCTTGCATTAGAATCTTGGAAAAATGTCAGTTTGGTAGTTCTGTCTTAAAGTTTCACTGGAAGAGAATTGTGCAGTTAGCTTTTGAAAGTTTATCAGTGTGAGAATTAAACTTCCTTTGAAAAGATTATGATACTGTCACGTAGTGCTTTTCTCAGTTACTCACTCAGCAGAGGCTGACAGTGGGACCTTCAAAGCTGTAGCATTTGAGCCAAGGCTACAGCTTCATTTGAGCCAACAGCGTAACCAATAACCCAGGTCAGACACTTCCTTATATGTGAGCAGTGCTTGGAAACATCACATGGAATTAAGGGTAAGCGGACTGCTGGGCTCTGCATCTGGAGCTGGAGTGGGCTAGGTAGCCCTGCAATTCTACAAGAATCATAATCCTATGGGAATTTTATATGCAAAGTGGGTATTTGTTGGCTATCTGTGAAGGGAAAATCTTACTGAGAAATAAGGCTATAAACTGAGCAGGATTCTTCTGAGCACAATGGGAAAGTGCCTCAACTTAGAGACAAGATTAGGAGAAAACACCCTGGAAAGACTGTTTCCTTTAAAAGGATTCCAAGAATCTCTTTCTGCCAATAGGAAATGAATACTAGTGAATGAAAGTGGAAAACCAAATAAACTGTTTATTGGCAAACAAAGTACCCACACAGCACAGGAAAGTGGTAAATAAATGCTGGATATTGAAATGTCAGACCTTAACCCTGCTGCCCCCCTGCTTCCCAACAAATTCAATACTTGTGTTGTATAACACAACCCAAAACCACCAGGGAAAGAAAACAACAGCAGCTTGCCACATGGTGAGTAGAAAATGGCAAGGGCCTTCAGGGAAAAAAACAAACAAAAAACAAATATGAGATTTTAGCAGCAGTTCAGGCAAAGAGATGTGAATCTGGTGACTCTGATGTCAGTCCCCTCTCCACAGCAGATAAAGCAGATGTGCTTGGTGTCTTTTCTCTCAGCAGCTGGGCTTTTCCTGAGGTGTGGAGCCAAAACAGAGCAGCCCCTCACCTTTCCTGCCAGTCCCCACTGACCCCTCTCCCTCCTGTAATCCTCTCTAATCTTAGACCAAAACCAAACCATCCAGTTGACTTCATAAAAGACTCCAAAGGATTGCTGCTGCAGTCTTTGCAAGGATAAAGAAGCTTCTGGGCTAACAAAGAAGCCAAGTAAGCCAAGCAAAAAAAAAAAAAAAAAAAAAAAAAAAAAAAAAAAAAAAAAAAAAAATAGATTTCATGGCAGACAACTTAGGAGTGAGGCTTCAAAAAAAAAACCCCAAAACCAACCTGCCAAAAAGCCCAAGGCTTCTCACTCTCCCAGACCCACCTTGGAGATACAGCAACCTTTTTTGGCCATAAAGCAGAGGATTAGGGGCTAGAGTATCATCATAAAATCACCCCAAGACAGAAAGTAAGTAAAACAGTCCTTTTGTTTCTCAAATCACATTTGAGTGTATTTTCCATCCATAAATCAACTTTTTAAAGCTTGTGGTGTTTTTGGTTTTTTTCCCCCTTAGATACTATATATATAGCAATAAATGTATGTATATGAATGTGTGTAAATTAAAGTAGGAGACAGAACATGCTGCTTTTTAAAGGCACAGAGCAACAAGAATACTCTTGGAGAGCTCCATCTGAATATTACAAGGTTGGTCCTTATTTTCAGTGATGCTCTTCCGTTTTTGCTCATTCTCTGGAGTAAAACCTTATTTTTAATACTTAATTTTTTTTCAGTGCTTATATATTATGTTCAAGATATGGTGCAATGCTAAAGTTGTGAGAAAATCATTGATGGATGGTTAATTTAGATTAAATGCAAATCTACTGAGTATCATGGCACCACAGTTTTTTTGTTTGCAGGTCAGCCACCATCAATCTGGACTGAAAAATCAACATGTAAGTGTTAAAGGCCTAGCTTGAATCCAGGCCAATATTAGGCTGCAATTTATGCATAAGCTTAGGGGAAGGGGAAGGAAACAGACACATTTTATGACTTAAAATATCTAATCTGACTTCTAGGATAATCTTAGCATCTACTTGTATGAAAACAGTGGGGGTTTTTTGGTTGTTTTGGTTTTTTGGGTTTTTTTTTTGTAAAAATGCAGAGTAGGATTTTTTTTCAAATTTCCATAAGAGAGAAAATGCATGTAATTTGATTACAACATCAACATGTGAAAATGTATGGATCTGGATAAATGTTTGTATATGTATAAAGAAAAATCAGATTTTAACAGCTGAAACAGAAACAATGTTTCCGCTCATCATCTCCAGCAACATAAGGTTGGATGAAAACAACTGCAATGGTGAGCCACCCAAAACTAACAGCTACTACCTCAGAGCAGGTCAGTCAGTCCAAGTAGAAAATCTACCTGATGAATAAGCCAAAACCAACCCTAAATAGATTTATTTTCCTGTTTTAAATCTGTTGAAAGCTTCAGAGATGACTTTGAATGCCTACAGCTGTTGCCTCCCTTCTGCATTTGAGGCTGGTGAATAACTTGTATCAATGTCAATAAATGTTTGTTCACATCTTTGAGTGATTCACTCTAGTTGTCTTTCCTCTTCTGTGTTTGAATAGTCTTAGAAAGTAGTTTACTGGGGTAAACAATCAGCAAAAGAAAATTTTAAACAATTACTAAACACTCGTGATGTGAAAGTTATCATTCACAACCATGAGTGTAAAAAGTCTCATTCCAAAATATTATTAGCCCAGCAAGAGAAAATCTTACATTACTTATATAGCCAATTAGGGATATTGATTTAGAAATAATTATTTTAGATAAAAGTTATTTATTAAATAACAAAATATATCAAATATGTCTTTGATGTAAGTATAGCAAAGATGATGGAAGATAATTTGCAGAGATACTTGGTCACCATAGCAAAACAGACTTGACTTGAGGAAATTAGTTTCATTTTTTACCAATCCAGTCAGAGTACAGTAAGAGAAAAAAACCAAACAAATCTTAAAAAACCTTCCCTCCAACCTTCCTCTCTTGCTACCATGGAAAGCCCATATATTCCTCCACCTGACAGTCTTCAAGGAAACTCTTCAGGGCTTTATTCCTATGAAGGCAGTTGTTTTCCCTGTCTTGTGGGTTTGTCCTGGAGATGGGTGTGGAAAGACAAGGTATGAATAGGTTATTGCTCTGTCTGTTTTCCTCATCTCCAGTTAATTTTCAAAATTGTTAGCTGGGATATGATGACTCATAACTGTATTTTCTTAGAAATCTTCCACAGCTTATTTCTGTCAGGTTCATAAGTATCTAATGGAGGAAAAGCATCTTGTTGACATTTCCCCAAGAGTTTAGACTTCCTATACCTGCAGATTTGCCATTCTAGACAGTGCATTTGTGTGAAACAGCAGCATTGCAAAAGACTGTAAGTTAAATATTTAACTATGGGGTGTGAGTTGACCTTTGAAGCTCTTTCACTGAAACCCACTCCTGCAAGATCTGTCCATAACACTTTGACATTATTTCTCCTACAGAGGTAAAGTGCCTAGAGTGAGCTCTTGAAGGGATTCTTAGGTATCTCACATTAAAGCTCTCTAAAACCAGTGGTTTACAGGATAACCTTCATTCCATGTCTCCCCAAGGAGACACCAGGGTGACTGACACAGGTCATATTGATGGTCACCTCTTGGTGAGGGCTCATGATGGGCAGCCAACAGGAAGAAACTCCTGTCTTCTGCAGAGGAAGATGTTGGATAGGCTGCCTGTTCAGTGTGGTGGTTTCTGTGCCAAATGCACACAGCACGACAGAAGCTAGCACAATACTAATACTTTGTTGCATGATGCAACAAAGTCTTTTGGATTTTTTTAAACATAGTTTTTAATTATTGTGAAACTATTGGATGATGAGCAAGGTTTGGTTTGGGAAAGACAGCATGCCGAAAGTGGTATGGATGTGTATGCAGGACTCACTGACAGTTTGGTAGTTTGAGTGATGCTCCCACGTGCATACTCCCAGACTGTACCTGTCAGTTTTTATAGAAAGCCCTCCACAAAAAAAGTACCATAAGAAACAATAAACAACTGATTTTTACATCTATGAAATATGGCCTGACAACTCAGCACAAGAAACAATTGGAGCAAAATAATCGTAACAATTAAAAGCACTACATATCTCACTATTTTGCTAAAAAATATGTACCGAAGAAAGCTGCCTGAATTGAGTAATTTTGGTAGCTATCAGAAAGGCATGGACAAATTCTTACAGGTAATATTTCCTCTCTTTTATGATGGAGCTATTTTATTTATGCTACATCATATTGATGTGGTGTAACCAAGTTTTCTGCTGGAAATGCTCTTAAACAAAGTAATGAGGACAGCATCATGTTCTTTAGGAATTGTGTGAGAACAGCCTTCTTTGAGAAAGAAAATACCTTTTTCCCTTCTGATTTCTATGGGTGGGGGAGGATGATGGTATTGTAAAAATTGAGCATAACTAAAATCTCGTTTGGAAAAGAATGTAATGACATTGTATTTGAATAATTCCACTATTTTCATGGGATCTTAAAAATAATCTCTCATGTAGGAATCTTTCAGTAAGGAAGGTACTTAATATTATAGAATCACAAGATGAAGTTCAAGCTTCATCTAGATTATTCCTTCCTTTTTACACCCTAGAATTCTATTGAAGGAAAAGATTTTTTTAAAATTAATTCCTGTTTCCCCTAAGGAGGGTCCAGCTGTGTTCTGGTAGCAGCCAGTGTGAGATTTTTTTCCCATTCAAGGGAAAACTTTAAGGTCTCTTCTACCTACTTCTGGACAGAAACCAAGAAACTGTATTCTGAAACCTTCCCTCTCATCATCAGATTCATGAAATCAGTGGAAATCTGGATGAGTCAGACTTCAATTTCTATAAGAAAAAATGCACTTGTTACAGTATAAGAACAACCCAAAAGTAATAACATAATAAGAGGATCCAGTCTCTTTATTTTCTGATGCAAGGCAACCAGAAATCTTTGGAATTGAAACCTGGCTGTCCTTGTTGAGCTGTATCAGTCAAATTCAGCGGTTTACAATATTATTTTATCAAGCTACATATAGTTAGGCATATAGCAAATATCTCACTTGTCATAAATAAACAGTTACTTCTTAATCGTTACCTCCCACTAGTGTGTTTGCCTAAAATGTTATCAGCAGAAATATTAAAAGTGAAAGAATATTATAAAAGTGAAAGACTTTTGGAGACAGTTTAGACATTGACTTCTTATTTTCTGAAGCAATAATAAATCTGTAAGTATTTTATTAGCAAGAACTTAAATCTGATTTAATGCTGAATTATACTGATAAATGTTAACACTGGACAGATGGAACAACTTTAAAGAAGAGAAAATGTTTTCTTTGTATATATTTCTCTGTTTTATCACCGTGCTGCACTCTAAATCATAAAAAAGGCTATATGCATAATAAGGTCATGCAAATGAGATTAAATCAGCAAAAGTATGGTGGAGAAGGGGAGGATCTAAAACATGGCCACAAGTATAAAGATCAAGTAGAAAATGTTTAGTGCCAGCTCATTTCAGTGTAGTTTTCTGTCATTTTTTTGAATGTGTAGACTAAAGCTCTTGCAAGACCAGGATGAAAAGATCTCAGTTTTGAACCAAAAGGATTGATAGTGTTATTTAACGGACTGATCAGGTATGCTTCCCTGACCCACAGCTATTTACTTTTATTTTTAAAAATAGAATCAGCATGGTAATAGTTAGCAGCAGTAAAAAAGGAGAGAGAGAACCCCTACTATGTGTTTTGGTGAGAGTGTTTTTTTACAGCTGTACTGCACTGCCTAGATGCCAGCTTTCAATTTCAGCCATGATGGAAGCTCCGATTACAATAGAAGCAGAGTACAAATATGAATTACAAATACATGTATATCTTACTTAACTGCCTCCCTCCCCCTCTTCCAATGAATGTAGTCCAAAAATACTTTCCACTCTAAATTGTTTTACTTCTGGGGCAATGTCTTGTAAAAGCATTATGGTTATTTACAGAAGAAAATAAAACCTCAAACCCCAGAATTAATAAACTTTAGGCCTCAGACAGAATAATGCTAATGTGGACTGTTCTGCATTTGACTGCAAATTAACTCTTTTTGAAACATATTGCTCTCACTCAATACTGTGGCATGCATGCCCACATTAAGAGCAATAGTATTTTACTTATGGAGAATTTATGAGGAAAATCTTGTTTCAAATAAAAATGGGGGGAAAGTAGATACTACATATGTACATGTTGTGAAATTCTTTTATCATTGTAGCTCAGTAAAAGCGATTTATATCAGCTGCTGGGAAAGTGATATCAATTACTTGCTCACAAGTGGATCTCAAAGGAAAAAAATGGGAGAAAAATACACAGAACTAGTATATGGAATTAATATTAAAATATTTTAAATTTTAGAGCCAGATTCAGCAAATTTACTTAGAAGAAACTATTCAGATCAGTAATTTATTGGTATTAAGAGGTTTACTCAGGCAAGTGCTGCAACTTGCAAGAACTTGCAGAATAAAGCCGAAGTCTGCAAATATTTAGAAAATAAGTAATTAATTAAATCCTTCTCTTCAAGGAGGAGAGTTTGAAAAAGTAAATATTCACTTGACAATTGTAAAATGTATTAATGAAGAAAATTAGCTAAGCAGGAATTGCTTCCTTTGAACTAGTTTAATCCTTTCTTTACTCTCTACCAAAAGAAAAATTAAAATTAGTAAGTCTTTCTCTAACACTTTAACTCTTCTGTAAAAAATCTTATCACTGCCCATATCAGCACAATTGACAAGGATTTATAAACATTTTTATTTCAAATGCATTTACGTAAACATATATGTGCATACAAATTAATTTTATTCCAGCTATTTTACGCAAATAGAACCTTAAGTAGTTGAAGTACTAAAAAAGCCAATCAACATATTTTTCATGTAAGTCCATAAACCTCTTTAAATTCCATCTTTTAAAAAACTCCAAACAGCTAAATTATGGAAATACAGAATATTTGCCAGTTAAATATTGACTTTTATTCAAAATTCCTGCAAGGATCTAGGCCTCAGGTGTACAGTGATACAAACTGTAGTACCAGGGAAAAAGCAGAACACAGAGACTTGTAAATAAATCTGTGAATAACAAGAAGCAGGGATGCTAAGATTATGAATTTTACCAGTACACCCATTTGCTTGTAAACTGTAAGGTAGGCAGTTGTGAGATGCAGTACTGCCAGCTCTGCAGAGGGGAGTGTGTGTGTGTGTGTGTGTGTGTGTGTGTGTGTGTGTGTGTAAAACAGGAGGAAGAAGGGAGAGCTGTGGGGGAGAGGAACAGAGGTGGGGACATGTAGACACAATAAAGCATAATAACATTCCTGAATGTCCCTGTCGGCTCTGTCTCTCTGTATCCTACTGCTATCAGTACTGCAAGCAAGGTCACAGAAGCAGATGATGGTCCATCAATTGCTTGTTCTTAATTCAAGCATTCTTTGACAAAACAAAAAAATATTTGTGACTTCAAGTATAGAGGAAAATGAAATGTTTACTTTAATCTAACTTTCAAGATACAGCAGTGACTCACATGTTTCACAGGCTGCTTGCCAATCATAAGATACTGGCATATATCTTAGTTACCTAGCATGGCTTATTAGGAGCAAATTAACATCAATGATTACAATTTATCTTTTAACGGCAGCATATTTCAAAAAATTACAGTTTTAGGGGCATAAGATGAAGGTGAGCCCAGGGTTAGCATTTCCTTAATGTTATTTGGCTATATGGAGGCTGTTTTTTGAAAGTACAGGGTATTTTTTTTCTTTATTTGATGGATGCTGGCGCTTTAAGAAAGAGTGACTGAGTTGGCTTAACAAAGAGGAGGAGGGCTGAGTGTGTTGCTTGCAAGAGAATAACCACCTTCCAGAGCCCTTAAATCCACACTATATATGTAGTGCTTGTCCTGAGTGGCTTTTATTTTCCATGTCTTTTGTAAGCTTTTAGCATTTGATTTTTTTTTCCCCCTGCATCAAATGTCAAGTTAATTTACAGGGCACTGTTACTGATACGTTTTCCTTGGTTTTCTGTGAAAGGTAGGCAGCTGAGACCAAGTCTTGGGGTGAGGGGGAGGTACAGGACATACAATGTGTGTCCATGCCTGTAAATTGGCTGTCTGTATGACAGCTGATCTAGGGAAACTTCCCATCCTCATTTGCATCTTGAAGACTACCCAGGATAAAACTCAACTGATATCCATATGGGATTTAGACTTGACATTTATTATTTGGTTCACAGACCTATCGAAGGAAAGTTTGTTTTCAGTTCATAGATGGAAAAATCTTCTAAGATAAATAAAGCTGGTTTAGAAGCAGTGGTAAATAAGTATCTTTGTTACATTCCTTACAAATTTATCTTATGTGATTAGCAGACAAATTCTTGCCACCAAATTACTGCATTTTGCTGCTCAGCAATTCAAAAGAAATATCTGTCAGTATCTACTGTGTTCCAGTCAAAAAACCTCTGTGTTTAATTCCAGAAGTTTACTTGCCATAAATAAAATTATAAATCATGGCTTTGGAGGGAAATTAAAACAATCTCAAAACTATATATAATATATATATACATACACACACATACATATATACACACACATATATATAAGATACATACATATATCCTATATATCTTATATATCCATCTATATCAAGATATGGATATAGATGTAGATGTATATATAGATATAGATGATATCGATATAGATGATATAGATATAGATATAGATATAGATATAGATGTTGATATAGATATACAGGTGTCCCATATATCTCCTTTTCCATTCCCAAAGGATGGAGGAAATCCCATCCAGACCCAGGAATGGTGATAACCCTGCTGAGCTGCCAACTCTGAGAAGAGAGATCAGATCTGTCCCTGCAGGCAGATTCTTCTCTGTCTTGTCCCTTAATTGCTCCTCCTTGGAGACACCACAGCTCCTGTTAGGGAGTGGGAATTCAGCTTTCCACACACCTGTAGCGAATTTTTTTAGGACAGCCCCCACCTAAAAGATATATATATATATATATTACATATGCATATATAGGATATAGAATAATTAAATAAGAAGATACAGAATAATTTCTCTGAAGATTGAAGGATAATAGAATAATGATGTTGCATATTTTACTAGTGAATATTTTGAGGCATGTAGCAGTGTAAATAACAAATATTTTGTTTTGCAAATAAATTAATTCTACAACAGTATCATGTAACACTGTTATTCACAATGTAACAGACAATTCAAATACTTTTTTGTAAAAACCTCGATTTCTCAATCTTTCTGTTGCATGCTATTGTGTGGTAAATATCAACTGATATTTTGAGGTCTCAGAGAGCATTGCACCTTTATTACAAGTAACTTTACTAATCTTAACTGAAACCATGAATTTCAGGAACTAGCTGGTGTGCTGGCCACTCAAAATACCAAGAACAAAAATGCTCATAATTAGTAACTAAGCACTAAAACTACAAAGTTTTTAGACTATATCTCAGTTAATTTCGTTAATAAAAATGTATCCAAATCTTTATGACATACAACAAATCTGGAACATAATTGCAGCTTGCCATAGCAGCAAATCTGTGTCACTTTGGTTAAAATAAAAATAAGAAGAAAATCTTGTTCTCTTAGGTGGGTAATCAGATTATTGAAGTAATTAGACAGATCAAACTAATTTGCAGAAATCAGCCCGATACATGAGATATTTTACTCTCAATTGTTATCTGTAGGGAATAGAACAATAACATATAAAATACCTACAGAAACACTTTTTCTCATTGCACATAAATAATCTGCATTAAGATATTGCAGTCTTACATGCATGCACACACCAGATATGCATTAAAAACCTGAAGCTTTAAAAAGTAATATGCTAGTAAAGTACCTGAATTTTAAAATATATTGTTCAAATTCCTACCAGCTCACACTGTTCTCAAGAGAGTTCAAGGAAATATTAAAAATACTATAGAAATAAAATGGATAAGATATTTGTCACTTTCATTTAAATTGACGTATGCTCCTGTCCTATAAATGTCACATTGGATAATTCTGAAAAATTACCATAAATCTCCAGAATTATGCATATTTATGATGTTATTTTGCATAGCACTAGTAGCAGTTTGCATGGAGGGGCTGTGAAGAGAGGCAGATGGGTAGAGACTGAATGGTCTAGAGCACTAAATTTATTACCAGCATCCTAGAAAAGTCTTAGCAACAATTTTGTTTTGCTTGTTTTACAAAACCAGAGCAATTTGCCTTGCACCACTCCCACGATGCTTTCAATTTGCTGTCGGTTTTGTACTCCATACTTAGCCAGAAATATTTAGCTTTGATGAGTTTCTGAGGGATACCCATGTTAATTAGAAATATCTTTTCCTATTAATGACAGCTACAAAGAAATCCAAGAATGAGAAATCAGAGGTGTGCTTTTTCAAAATTGCCTTATTTGTCAGGGGCAGAAGGGTTGCATTTCCAGCAAATGTTCACCTGACCCAGGTGAGCCCATCACAGATTCATGTGCATTCTCACTTCTGCACACAAGATGAGGCCCAGAAAACATTCAAGAGGACTCCTAAAATTCCACAAGAAACAGAAAGCTTTTCCTGCCTCTGGCTTAATAGCATTTTCGGCTAAAAATGGACAGTAGAGTTAACAGAGGCTCTAGAAGTAATTATTGGTAGCATTTGGCCAGCATGGATGCTTGGGCAAACGATGATTGTTCTTTACACCAGTTCCCTAATAGGAACAACAATTAGCATTGTCCTCCACTTCCTTGAGTGCCTTTGGACAGGGAGTTGGTTGCTGGTGGGAAACTGACAGTCAGATCCCTCTCCAGAGGAGCCACTCCTCATCTGCTGCAGCAGACTCTGGCTTTTGGCATCAGGGGTGCCAGCTGCATGGGGAGCAGCCAAATCTATCATACCATCTTCTCATCAAGGCTTCAGTGTGGGGGCAGAAGCACCATTAGAGGCTAATGAGGAAACAAACACAATTGTTAAGATTAGGCCTCTTTAATACAGGCAGGCTTTTTCCACTTGAGATCCCACCAGAGAGGGACCACTGCATATGATGCTTCCTTTGTAGGGGGTTGTTGTTGTTGTTTGGGATTTTATCGGGTTTTTTAGAGGCAAGGGCACAACATGAGCAAGGTGGTGTTTTATGTGGCATTTTTTAGACATCATACCAAGACAATTAAGCCCAGCAAATTGCAGTTCTCTACAACTGCATTTGCAACAACTCTGTCAACGTCCACAGTGCACAAACCTGTGCTTTCAAATGCACAGCTTCCATCCATGGTTCTCTTAGACACTATGATTGCATGCTTTTGGATGAACAAGTGTGTGCATCTTTCTGTGTTTCTAAACTCAATCTGCTGTTCAGGATCAATATGAACACATGGCCACAAGTTACTCCTCAACCAGATTCCAAGATCTTCTCCCTGAATGATGTGCTCCTTCATGAGCCACTCTTCTGCTCTACCACTTTTGGGCCAAATGCTGCACACCATGATAACAGGAATCAAAAATTATTGATGAGTTAGACTTAGTCTTATGTGTCCCTTCCAGGATATTCCATGATTCTAGTTCTCCAGTTCCACTCTATCCTGTGTTCAGAGCAAGGTGACCTAATCATGGTCCCAACATAAGAATCTTTTGTATATCCTATTTATACTGGAGCCAATGGAAGTTGTGTGTTTGCAGTCTGAAGAACTAAGGCCATGGTCTGCAACTGTGTAAACTACACTACTCCCGTCTGCAGGGAAAAGCTGGGATGGAAATATGTTTAATATGGCTTGTAGAAACCTCCTCAGCAAAGACTCAGGATCTGGTCCTGCATTAGGCATGTATAAATGTAAAGATACACCTAAACCTGTGAAAACTTGTGTGCTTGAATGTATATGACCAAAATAACAAACTGGGAGAAAACACACACCCATTTGTTGAATTTGTATCACTAGAAAATTTAGAATCTGGAAGTTATTTAAATGTTTATAGCCATAAGTTATGAAGATATAGGTAGATATGTGTGCACAAAGAAATATTTCTATTTCAGTGTCAGTGATTTCATGTTTTCATAGCTGAGCATTTGTGAGAGGAAGCCAAACTCTGAAAACAGTTCTCAAGTATTTTTTGCATAGACTTGTGTTTACCTGAAAGTGGCCAAGAAATTTGACAGGTGTGATGGTGCAATTATTGTCATTCCTGTAAGTATTCAGTCATCTGCAGAGGGGTGTAATCTTCACAGAATGATCTATTTGTGCATAGACCCTGTACAAGAAAGATCTATAATAAATCCCTATCCCAAAACCCTAGGTGAAAGTTTGATGAAGGCAGACTCTTACTATAAAACGTTGCAGAAGGCCAATAAGTAGCCTTTTGTATAGAGAAGCATCTGATTCTTAAACACCAATTTTACAAAACAAAAAATTCTTTAGATTTTGTGCTTTGTACTCCCAAATTTTGTGTAAGGATGATTTAGGATGTTTTTGCAAAGTTCAGTTACTTTCAAAGCATGGTCTGTTATAATAATGAACTGTGTAAATATTTGAAGCATATAAAACCCCATCATTTTGTAAATGATTTATTACATTTATAAATGTAATACAAGGTCTCCAGTAGGCTAAAATACTGTTTGTATGTTACATTTACCAAAAATTGTATTTCAAGATGTTTCTAACTACTGACTCACTTCTGACTAGGTGGCAAGAAGAAAAAGGGTTTGTGATGCATTTGAATCGCAAAAGAAGATCTATTTCACAAGCATTCCCTTGTGACCCTCTGTGATTTCAGTTAACATAAACCCTGATTCATTTTTGCAATTTCAAGTATTGTTATTACATATTATTAATTTCATTTGATTTCACAAAAATTAAGAAATGTTTTTCTGTTGAGGCTTAGTGTTATCTTTTCAATCTATAATGGTCTAGTGTTTTGTCAGGTTTTTATGATTTAAGACCTACCAAAAAAAAGTCATTATTTTGGAAATTATTCTACAGATTCAGAGAGACCACAGACAAAAAAATCCTCCTTTAAGTGGTAATCCTTGTTATATTATTTAGTACTTATTATTAAGTGTTTACTAATAGAAGCCCTATTCTATTCTATTCTATTCTATTCTATTCTATTCTATTCTATTCTATTCTATTCTATTCTGTTCTGTTCTGTTCTGTTCTGTTCTATTCACTGTTGTGATTTTGTGCTATTTTTGAGACTGCTCATGCAGTACCATAAACATGGTGGTTGTTAAACTAAACAGCACCATTTTCAAGGTAGGGCAAGATTGTTAAATTATGTCTGTCTATAAAGCAAAAAATAGAGTAGTTTGCAACTACAAGATCATATTTTTCATCACAAATTGTAATATTTTCATCTGAAATTTGTAATAACAGATTCTAAGTTTGTTTTCCATTGCAGAACAGTTAAATATATTGTTAGACATGTACTAATGCAATCAAGTATGTGTGAGAATTATGCAAAGTACACCTGCACTGTCTCATGGATGATTATTTGTCTTTTTAAGAGTTTCTAGTTAAATATACAATTACAATGTAAATAAAAACAGCACATTCAAGCATTGTTTAGCTTATGCTAAACTGCAGATATATTGCATACTGCAGGTATGTCATGAGGTCCTCACACACATCAGTATCATATAGAAATTACATATCCTCTGTGATTCCTGTATACAGGGCTTTTATCTCATTCATTTAAATATGTGATTGTTGGTACCAGATCTGTACAGAAAATACTAAGATAACCATTAAAAAAAAAAAAAATCTGTTGCTGGGCAGTCAAGAGTACTGCAGCCTTCAAATTACAGGGAGAATTAGGCAATATTTCTTTGCATTTTATGCTTTAAATAGCTTTTGAGAAAAATTAGACTGAATAAGCATAATCCTTTGGGGAAAATATTGAAACTTTTGATTTAAAATTTTAATAAATATTTTAATAATATTTCATAAATATTTTCATAAACATTAATATGTTATTGATACTTTGATAAATATTTTGATAATGCCTCCCTCTTAGCTCTATTTTATCTGAAGGCAAAAAAGATATGTTGCAAGTTGTTTAAAAATCAGAAAGTTGTTTGTTTCTTTAATGAAGGTGAGTATTTATATATAAACACATATATACATATCTCTTCATAGATATGCTTGCAGTATCCAATATGTAAATGTAGAACATGTATAATGTATATACATGTATATATACATGCAAATTCACTAAAACATATTGCATATTATATATAATTTATATTATATACTGTAATCATATTATGTTAAAAATTCAGTATAAATATAAAAAATATATACATATATAAATAAATACATACATGCCTATTTCAATATATACACTTGTATGTAAATATGCATATAAATACATGTAGTATGTATCAAATTTTTCATTTTTATGAGTGAATTTTCATGCTTTTCATGTATTACTACACTATTACTATTTTAAAAAAAGAATATATCAAGTATAATATAAAAATACCAAGTATAATATAGACCAGAGTCATTCTTACATAGCTTAATGAAAAACATGCCCAGCAACAATTTGTAAAGTTTGCTTGCATTTCTCCTTCGCTAGCAAATTTAATGAATAATGGAAAACAAAAACTACTAAGAAATATTGCTCCATTGTTTATGATGAATTCTTTAATAAAGCTTTGAATATGCCATGTTTTACTTAATTCTGTAGTAGTCCTGTGAATAGTTTTCACAAGCACTATTTAGTCAATGACACATAAGGTGAATGAAAATTGCACAATTGGACTTTGAAAGGAATATTAATAATCCTAACAAAATCACCAGAGCAACTCTGCAAGATACTGAGTACCTTGAAGCTAATCTGCTGCTGACTCAGGAGCAGGATAAATTTAAACTGTGTTCTCAAAGTTATAAGATATGCACAGGTTTAATTGTTTTGCTGAGTGGGAGAGAAAATGAATAGAACTTGGTTGTCCTGGGTTTTGGTAGCTTTTTGAACAGCATTTTTCTGTGTTGAGAATGGTTTCTTAGTGTAAGAAAAATTACTCAACAAATATCTGAGACTTACATTTTGTTCTCAGCCCTGCCAAAGAGTTCTTTGTGAGGACGTTCTGCCTCATGAGGATAAATTCATTCTGATTAAGTAGATTTATGCCAACCAAAATAAACAGTAAAATTTCTTTATAGTTTTGTAAATATGGCTGCATACCTACTTTCCACAATTTGTTCTAAAATAAACCCCCACATATATATGTATATATATTTATTTTACACACCAATCATGTCATCTCACTTACCCTGCCCCAAGGGAACTTTTAACAAGAACCTGTGTTACCTTCACCTTCTGGGGCAGGTGATAACAAGAGTTCACCCAGGACATCCTTATAGCCACTGTCTGGTCTCACCTGTTCTATGCTGTTACTTACATGAGGGCATTTAATGTGATGCCCAACTGTTAACAAATTGCATACTTCTACTATTTTACAAAACTATTAAGAAATTCCCTATGACTGTTTTATACTCTAAGCTCACTATTGCTGTGGTTTTTTTGTTAGTCTTCACCTTCAGAGGTGTTATCTTCATTCCTTGCCTTCTGCTTCTTCAATTTTTTTCCTTTCCCCTTTCCTTTTCATCCCACTGCATTTTCCCCCACATCCCTATTTTTCAGCCACCCTCCAGCATTCTGACTCTCCTTTCATGTGGTCATCTTCTGGTTTTCCCTACTCATGCAGCTGTGCTATATTAGTCTGCCTCCACAAACACTATTGCTCTCACTGGGTCCCTGGAATTCACTTCGCATTAGCCTCTTGCTCACTTGTTCACAGCCAGGCTTTACTTCAGCTGGACACAATAAGGCACTTGGTTGAGTGGTGCAAATCTCTAGGATTTTAAAGTCTAATTGGGAGGCACTTTTCTATCCAGAGAGGAATCATAGATGTATGTGGCTGGGGTTTTTTGGTACAAGAGACCCAAAGAAAGCTCTTTATCAGGAAAGCTTAAGACACTCTTCCTTTTGGTAGTCTGTGCATTTTAATGAAGGAGTTTATTCTTAGTTATAAGTATCATGTGAAAGTCCTTCAAGTGGAAATTATTACTTATAAAGCTTAAGAAAGTGCTCAAACAGCTATCCAGTGAGGATAGGCCTTCAGACTGCCACAAGAACCCTTACATGGAAAAGTTAGTGAAGTAAATAATTGCCTGCAGGGCTAAGCCCAGAAAAAAAAAAACAAATGTGAGAGAAATACAAGTAGTTTGCAAATATTAGTTAATGATCAATGTCAGTATATTTGTAAAAGGTATTTTAGTCTCTGGCATTCATAAAATTCATACCATAACTGTATAGTGTGTCAATATAAATACAAAAATATTTTTTAGGTAATGTATTTCCAGAGTGAACACATTTCACATAAACCTCAATGATTCAAGATAAAAAGAGCACCAAGTGCCCAGAATTGCTAACAGCGAAGCACACAAAGCTTTGTTGACTTCTGTGGGACTATTTATATGATGAAAGTTATCTATATTCCTAAATGTTCTCATTATTGTGATTTAATAATGTTGTCTCTTTTTTTTTTTTTTTTTTTTTTTTTGCTCACCTCTTACTCCTCAGAATACTAATAATCCATAGGTGAGCTCTTCCAATAGTAAATTACTCTTCAATCCCTGCATCTCTGTGCCAGGTGGAGAGCTTTGAGATGTTGTTCATACCTGTGCTTGGCTCAGACTGTGTCTTCTCAAAAGGTGCAAAATGATTTCACATGGAAGTTAAGAACTATTGCCCATAATGCCATGAGGCACAACCAACATTTATTATCATCTTCCAGATTTTCTGTTAGTAGTTAAGGCCAAGTGAAATAATTTATTTCTCATTAGATTATAAAACAATTTACAAGTCATATTTTTGTGATGAAACTGCACCTGCAGTTATTACTGGGTAAAAGTATAAAGCTAGGGTACTGTGTTCATAAAGAAACTTATGTAAAACAAAGAAAAACTTTGAGAATGCCATAGAGTTCTCCATTTTGTTCCACAAGGGAGAAAACTTGTACATACAGAAGGAATGTGATTAGGACTATGGATCCAGCACATCTTTCAAACCAACAACAGTTAAAAAGTGCTGTGGCTCCAGAGTCCTCTGGATGAACAGCAGCACAAGTGACTTAAAAGTCTCTTTTACTTTCAAACTGGCAATGCCTCCCCTGCTGTCATGGTGAGCAGCACACAGGGACCTCTGGAAAGCAGCACAGAAGATGAGGATAGAAGCTAATACAAATAAACAGGCAATTCCAACAGGGTTCATTGGACAACCTCAAGGAAAGTGTGCTGTGAAGGCTGTAATTTCCCTGTTCAAACCTTCCTTGTTTCCATGTTATAGGGGCTGCTTATATGCCTGGTAGGGGGAATTCTTCTGATTCTGTTCACTGCCATCATACTTTTTTGGTGTTTATGTAGCAGGGAAATGTACAGGCTGATCTGTTAACTTCATGCGTAGAAATGCAATGGCTCATTATACTTCGATTTCATTATGACTAAATGTTTGTCCTGATCTCAGCCTGACTTTTCCCACAAGCAGTTTATTCTGAAATATCTATGAATTCTTTTCCTTGAAATTTAGTCTTCAGCTGAGGTGTTCACAACATCGTTTTTTAATAAATTATTTTTTTCCATAGTACTGTTGTAGATTTAGTCAAACAGCAGCCAATTCATGTTGCCTATGATCAGGAAAAGAAAATCAGAGTTTAATGTATTTATCTCCTTTATAAAGGAAACCTTTCTGTCAAATCACAAATACTACATGCCCAAAGAATCATAGAATGGTTTGGCTTGGAGGAGACCTGAAAGATCACCCGGTTACAATCTCCCCGCCATGGTCATTTTCACATGGGAAAACCCTCAACTAGACCAGGTGGCTCAAAACATCACTCAGGAATGGGACATCCACAACTTTCACCACACCACAGGAAAAATATTCCTCCTAGAATCCAGTCTAAACCTACTGTTGCTTTTTGAAGGCATTGCCCCTTGTCCTATGACTACCTGCTCTTGTAAACTATTCCTCTCCAGATTTCTTGTAGGCTCTTTATGATCTACTGTAATGTTAAAGTATTATTTTTCAAACATTCTAAGTATTTTTAAAATAAAATGTTATTCCACTTTTCAGGAGTCCATCACTGAGAATGAAGACCAGCAATGCTTCTCAAGTGAGTCAGTTTTTTCCATTTTTAATGCAAAAGTTTTTTCCAGGGGGGAAAAAAAGCCAATAAACTAACCATGGGCGGGGGGGGGTGGGGGTGGGGGTGGGGTGGGGGGGGTGTTTTTTGTTTTGGTTTTTGTTTGTTTGCTTGTTTTGTTTTTTGGTTTTGGGGGTTTTTTTGGGTTTTTGGGGGTTTTTTTGCTTTGATACTTCAATGAAAAAATAAATAATTATGTGGGAAACTAAGGAATAAATGTACCAATGCTGAAAAGCTCGTTGTTTCAAACAAGTCTGAATTTTTTTTGGTAGCATGGTTTCTTTTTTTTTTCCTTTCCCCTCCATGTCCAGAGCTGAAAAGGAGATTGGGTTATTTCCCATAGCAAACAAAACAATTTCCTCATTACTTCCTACTTTATGGAAGATGTGGTCTGAGCCAGAAATTGTACACAACATGTAGTTTATCTTGAACTGTGTTCATTTATACTCAAAAACTATCCCCTGTTCCTGCCTGCCATATGTAAAAGATGAGACCATGGGATATCTGGGGGACAGCACTGTTAGCCAGAACTGGACTTGGTTTTCAAATCATCCTAAATGGGCAAATTACAAACATGCTGTGAGACTGGTCAGTGGGCTTGGTGTGATGGGCCAGATGCTTGAGAAAGGTTCTATGCCATGAACATTTATTCCTAGTAATAGTTTATCAACAAACTAATTGCACAAAACAGAAAAGTACTGCTGTTTGTGTATTAACCCAACCAAAAAATAATTTGTCATATCATCAGCACAACTATGAGACGGGAATGAGGACCCATGGGACGACTCTGCCTTCCTCAATGTGGACATTTGTTCTGACACCCCTTCAGGAAGAGAAGGCAAGGTGGGAATGGCCCAAGCAATATACTCCACAGAAGATGTCTCTTTGCCTATATGCTGGTGATGTTGATGTTGCTGGTCAATATTGACGTGCCTTGCCACAGAGAGTTTTCCAGGTCGCTATTGTGTTCTGTGTGTGTCTTACGAACAGCATGCTACTAGCATGCAATCCACAAGGTTGATTTTTGGGAAAGTTCTGTTGTTTTCCATTAGAAAATATTGCATGCCAGATGCCAATTGTTCCTTTCTCACAGTGTTTTAAGCAATCGTGGGCGGTTTACATCAGTAAAAGAGTGGTCTCCAAAGCGGCTTCTTGTGCACAGCTTCTTGTGCCTCCTTCATGCATAGATGCTGACATTTGATCAACAGCAATTGGTTTTATTTTGTGAGAATGCTGATATGGGTCTGATTAGGATGCTGCACATATCATTAGCAACATCGTTAGTAAATGAGCATTCTACATCACTTACAAGCAGACTCTCTCCTCATGATGAAATTTTCATTTCAATGCAGGGAGTGCGGAGCCCAGATGTTCAAGGTTGTAGCTGACATTGAGTTGCCATGGCCTCATTGTCTGAATGCCTTCCCTCCACTGACACATCCAGGGGTAATTTACAGGCACTGCAAAGTGCCAACCAGCTGATACCATTGCACTCCTGTGGGTGCTTTTTCTGGACTGTTGATACAGCCTCAGGTTTATTAATTAGATGAGCAATTGGGACTGTGGCTTGCCCCACTCTGCTCCTAATAATGCAGGCTTGTTTGTTTGGTCCATCCATTTAGCCATGTTTTTTTAAAGCTTTGTTCTTTAACTGAGATTATTTTATCTTCATTTTAATGTCAGGTCATGAAAGATTACCTGAAGAACCCTGCCATTTGCCATGACAGTTTAAATACAAGCATCTGCAGATAAAAATACCAAAACCACCCAAACATAAAATATGTATGAAGGAAAAAAAATGCAAATATTTACCTGTTTTGAAATACAATCGCTAAGAAATAGTCTGCAGTGAATAGAGCTTGGATCCGGGAAAGAGACTGTGATTAGCTTTATTGTTTTGGGCTCTTTGAGCTTCATTGATCCTAAAGAAAAATCCACTAATGAGTCTATTGAAACCTGTTAAACTTTGGAAGACAGAAGTTGTGGTGCTTATGTGAGTCATGGTATTAAAGTGTGTTTATACAGAAAACTGCAAATGTGTGTCTTTATTAAGTGCTTTCCTACACTAGCCCTGCAGAAATTGATGATGATTGTTTATTCAAAAAAATATGCTTTACCTGTAAGCACAGGTGTATAAATTGAGCACTTTGGTTTTTGGGAAAGGAGTGCATAGCAGAGAAAGTATAAAATGGGCGATTTCTGGTGTTATGTGCTACAGGAACCTTTGAAACTTAATTTATTGCTCTTTTAACAATGAGGTCAGAAGAAAGTTTGTTTTGCTTGAACTTGCTCAGGATATATTTATTTTGATATTTGTCTTGATGCTTGATCAAGGGCTTGAAGTGTGTACAGCTAGACCTCAAGACCACCATAAACTTTTGCCATTGCATTACTTATATATCAAAAGCTATTTGTTGGTAAATACTCTGCTCAAAAAATACAGAGTTTACCATACAAACTGTTTCCTTATGGCTTTTCTTCTGTCTGCTTGAGCTAGTTGTCTGTCCTGCAGGAGAGGCTGCAGCAGAGCAAACTTACCACAAGCATACCTTATCTGTGGTGGAGGGATCACATTTAGAGGCTGAAAACAGCTGAGGCAGTTGATATGGGTGCCAATGAGTGTCAAATGATGCTGTTCTCTGATATGGACACCTGTCCATTGGGAACCAGCCCAAGACCTCCAAAGTAGTTTGACAGAAACCAAAGAATAAGTAGCAGCAGTCTTTAGTTACACCCCAGCTATCTGAACCAGCCTGGTAAAAGGAATCATTAGGCCTTGTTGGCAATGATGACACACTGTATTCAGACCATGACAACATACATATTGTAATGTAGGTAACAACAGATGTTCTGGTGATGATGTGAATGGTTGTCTCCAGGCGAGACACCACTGCCTTGCTCTCTGCTGAGAGTTCCATCTACCTCCAGTTGGCTTTACAGTTTATCAACCAGATCTTACCCAGGTCTCAATCATTTAATCTGGGTGTCCAGTGCAAAATACAATCCCAGTCTCTCCGTTGCACTGGGTCAGTTGTCAGCTTTTAAAATTACCAGATCAGACACCTGGTGAAGGTCAGGAGGTCAGGAGACACTTGAGGGATGGCCAGAAAGATCTGGCTCTTGACAGGCTTTTTGTCTCTGTCACAGCCATCATAGGACAGACTTGGTAACAGGAGACTTAACTCATTTAAATATTATGGCTCAGACAGATGTCCAGGTTTAACTTATCAAAAATGTACTGAAAGATAAATTATCTATTCCTTAGAGACACAGTATCTAGTAGTAGATGATTCCTTTGTGTCGCCCCTGATTTTCTTGCTTTCAAGTGTTTGAATCTTTGCAGCCTGATTCTCACACTGCTTCATGTAAACAATTTGTATTTTTAGAAATTATCTGTATGTTTTGCATAGTTCTTCTCTGAGAGGAGAACTTGATTGAAAGTAACAGTGACCAATGGCGTCAGGAGGTTGTAACCTCCTTGGGCCAATCCTGGGCCTCTGTAAAAAGTGTATATAAGAATGGAGTCAGAAAAATAAAGAGCATGTTTGACCCTGCTGCTGCCTGCTTGTCCTCTGTGAGGGTCCACACCCACGTCGCAACTTGTTACCCCTCAGAGTGAAGGGGTAACACCTTTGCAATGCTTATAAATAAAATCGAGGTTATTTAATTCCACTTAGTTTGTGTGATCTTTCCCTTGTATATCAAGGGCAGTAAAAGAGTTACTGTAATCAATCATGGTCATGCATCTGAAGGCTCCCAAGTTTGTTTCCACATGTTTACAAGTGCATAACCACTTGACTTCACATTACACCAATGCAGCTAAAAAGGTTTAAATGAACCTTTCCTCCACTTCCTCCAGTTCTTTTTAAGCCAATGCATTTTGGTGTATAGGTGAAGCCAATGATGTCCCGCAGGTTGCAAGAACCCAATGTCTGAATTTAGGCATTGACTGAGTTCTCATTAGTCCCGAAGGAGTTAATCAACTTCTTCAACTCAGTCTTACCAGATATTTGGATTTAATCTGAATGGTGTAATATTTTCTGCATGGTTTCCAATTTCATGGGTTTTAATGCAACCTGGGTCCTTAAAGGTCCAGGTATAAATCATATATTCTTGTGAGGATACTAATACATTGTCAAAGTGATGTTTCATGCTTTATCACTCCCAAACTCACTCTCCAATAGACAATAGAAAATTCAAATATCGATTTCATTACAAGGAACACCCCTCTGAGTCCCAAGAAGATGGAAGCATGTTGTGCATCTGGCTTTGCTTGCAGGAGATTTCAACAACATCACGACGCTACTCCAAGAAATGCTTGGACAGCAGTGGTCTTGGATCTCAACAAATCTGCTCTCACTATTCTTTGTGCTATGTTTCTTGGGAAATTAAGAAAAGAGAAAGCAATGCTAAATGACTATGAAATAACAGCACAACAGCAAAGAGCATCAGTGTAATACAGTAAGGTTTTCACATAAAATTTCAGCCACTTTGAATTCATGTGCATGCAAACACAAATATACTACAGCATTGCAACATTACTTAGCTAGAGTAAGTGTGAATATCACTCTAATATCAGTGTCTGTATTTCTGGATGATTTACAACACCCTGCTAGTAAATATCAAAACTCTCAAGACTTCTGAGTCTGATTTTGCCTGATTTTAATGTTATGAATGTTGTGAAGCCAGCAATTCCTATTGACATCAGTAAGTTTTGCAAGAGTAAATTTTTATAAAAACACAATAATTAGGAGTAAAACTTTTTCTGAACCCTCCTAAGCAGGTTTATGGGAGATGTTTTGTTAAAATCTTTTGTTAACTCAACTGAGAAGATAAAAGAAAAGGGAGGCTTTCAAATTTGAGAACATTTCTTAACATGCCAATCCCATAAGAGATATGAATTTTCCTGCAAACTTTTTGTCTTGCACTGAGGTCATGATGACCACAACAAAATAAATCATGACCACAATAAAACTGATTTAGAGAATTTAAATATTTTATTTTTATCTACCTAAAATTAGGATCTTTGTGTTTTGACACAACCACATACATTCTTGCTTGGGACAGTCATGATTTATAGTAGCAATGTATTTGGACTAAACTGGCTTCAAGTCTATATTGCTCTTCTTGTTCTTCCTATTTTCTTTTAGGTTTGTATTCTATTTTGTCCTAAGAAGCCTTTTATTTCAGTGGCTTTTTTCCATTTTGTAGACCTAAACATTCTACTGATAAAAACAGTGAAACCTATATCACTGGGTGTTGAAGAAATACATCAATGCCATATTTCTTGTCTAAAATATAACAAGCAAAGGTTCTTCTTGTGATTTTAAAGGGTGATTCATGCAACATTTTCTTCAACAGATTAACTAGCCTCCTCACTTACACAGCTTATTACACTCCTCTATTTAAATAAGGAGTAAATACCATAATGTATCACAACTTCTTCACAGGAGATCACTCATGGATAAAGAAAATTATTAACTGTGGCAATATTGCAAAAAGAATGCTTGGCCTTTTTGTGAATGTGTGACAGGGAAAAAATTCTCCATCCAATAGTCAGGAATACCTCTGGTTGTCTGACACATTTGAATAAATTATATCAGAAGACAAATATTCTTATTCTCTTGTCAGTTTTTGACCAAGAAATATATGTCTGGCCTTAAATGTAGTACTGATTATTTTAATTTTTGTTGTAGCCTGCTAATGGCACCAAGTGGTACCCATGCATTGTTGAAGGAAGGTTAATAAAGAGTAGGAGAAAAATAGACTTCTGAAACTCAAACTACAACTAGTCCAGATTTTGTAATGTTTTTTGTATCTGTAATAAATGCATTTTATGTTGTTCAAAACTAGATATTTTAAATCCATTATCTGGTTCTTTGATAAACAGAAATAATTCTAAGACATAAAAAACTTGGTGGCATAATTTAATTTCACCTTTCAAAGACACAAAGCCACACCAAGCATTTTACAAGAGAGGAATTCTGATATTTTTTTTTCCTGCACATTAAAAACAGAAAAATAAGAAAGAGAATAGGAGGGGACTGGAGAGGGAGGCAGTAGAAAAAGAGGGTGGCAGCATCTTATTATTTTAAATACTCTTTGCTGTAAATTTTAATCTAGAAAGAGAATTATTTGATGGGTTTATCCAGTAAATACCAAAATATATAATCACAACAATAGAATCTTTTTTACTGGGGAATCTAAAAAACAGGTACTGGTTGTTAGCAGTGTAAAGTCAACTAGTCTGCAATTGGCTTTTGTCATAGCAGTGCTAGCAGAGCCTGATAAGGAAAAATACAAAACATACCGTTGTGTTAATAGCAAGGTTAATTCCAAAATAAAATAATATTTACCCTATAACAGTAGCAGCTGTGTTGTACTATTGAATTCAGTGGCCTACAATGTTCTTAGCAATGAACACAACCAGCTGTGCCTGGCAAGAACAGCCAGCTTGCAGCACCTCAATATAGGCTCAAAATTAACTTATTTTTAATAGTTGCATAATTTTCCATTTGTAAATGGTTTTCAGTTCATTTCAGTATTCTTGTAACAGAAATCTGTGGTGGCATCTTGAACAATTTGGGGTTGTTTATTGTTGGCTTGTTGCTGATGGTTAACAGAAGAGACACTTTCAGGTTCTGTTTGAGGAACCTCAGGGCTCTGTTTTAGGCAGTTCAGCCTAACAGAATTAAGCCTGACATGTTTCAAGTCTAGTACTTTGTAAAATAAACATAAAACAATGGTTTAGATTTCTAATACACCTCCTCAACCGTATGAGACTCAAACTTTCCCAGTTGCTTTACACATCTATAAATAAAGACCACAAAAGAAGCGTACAACGGGATAAATCAACATGAATTTGAAATCTGCTGCAGCACATTAAATGGTGCAGTCTCACTGAAAGAAAGGGTGACCCTGCGGCTTCTTGCAGTTTGAAGCTAATTGTTTTCGTCAGGATGGGAACATCTGGAAGTCCACTGTGGTGTCCCACCAGCAAGGCTTCAGTAACTGAGCTGGCTTGCAGAAAATGAGCCCACTTTGTAGCGACACAGCAGGCTCAGACACCACCTATTCTGCTCTCCAAACTGTCATGCAGAACAACTTCATTGTGCTAAATTGAACTTGAAAGCAACCAAAGGCTATGAGAAGGAGAGGCTATGAGAAAAGCGTGCTGTCAGCACTGGCAAAAGCTGACCTGGAAAGTAGGCTCAGAGACAGGAGAATAAAAGACCAGGACCCATGAACATAGCATATTGTTTCATGTTAAAGTATGATTCCCATACCAGAGAAAACAGCAAATGTGATGTAAATTTATTTAAATAGATTCCACAGCTTAAAAGTTTGCCAGCCGCTCTTATCCAACTTTCCCAGCGCTCTGATTTGTTACTTACAGTGGGAATATAATGATATATAGTCATCATTGTAACAGCTTCTTTGCAGAGACACAATGATGATTAATAGCTAGCAGCAAATTTTCACATGGGCTCTGAAGCACTATAGCATTAAGCAGCCAAACGCTCCCAAATCCCCCTTTTCTGTTCCGCTGAAAAGTACTCTCCATGTAACTTGCAGATATGAACAAAGCCTATCTTAATTCCAATCAGCTTTTCCTCATTCAAAGAAACTTTCTCTTTTTCATAATTGATTCATGTGCATTTTTCTTTCATCTTTCACTGAGTCTGAGACTCTACTTTTTTACTGGGTGGAGAGAGGAAATAATTTCAGTAATAACTGATTTTGCTTTGTTTGAGCCTCTAAAATATATTTTGAGACTCTCCTCAGTTAGTTGAGCTAATGCATATTAAAAAGACACACAAAACTGAAAAGGAAGCCTTTCTCTTCAGTGAAAGATTATTAAGCACAAGCACTGAGAGATGAGCTCAGAGAAACCATTCTAGTTGTGTAAGTCAAAGACTGGAGAGCAACAACAATAAGCTCCCTCAATTTATTGTATCAATTTCCATTCCCATGAGAAACTTTTAGCTGAAACTGGAATTAATTCACTTTTCCTTGCAGAATTATTTCAAAGATAAGACTTTGAATGGATATATTTTATCAGATTTATTTAGAAGTACCTGGAAATACATTATATTTATATTAATGTTTTATTCACTGATGTGAATTTATCCTTTTTCCACAAATGTCCTTGCCATGCTGATGGAGAAAAAGTTTTTAGGGAAGTTTCAGTGTTTCTTTCAACACTTTCACTGTAGCAAAACCAAACTTGGAAGGAGTAACACTTGGTTTACTTCAGACTAAGCATAGGGCAGAAGAGCAGGATACGATTTTAGGTTTTTATTCGGGTAAACCCTTTTAAACAGCAAGGAAAAATTGCATCAGTGCAAAAAAAGAGCTGAAATTGATGAATAATGTCTGTTTTGCTCACACTCTGGATGAACTTACAAATTCTATAACTCCATGTAGGTACTACATACACTGCTAAGCTTTGCATATTATTGGTGTCCCATTCATGAACTGAGGATTTGATCTGTCCAATCCAGGAAAATATTCCTTGTCCTTTGTGTATTAGATATAATGTAGATGAAAATTGACTTTGAAAGTAACATAATATCTAGGAATAAGTAGTTTGCTGAAATTATTTCATACAGCACGTGTGATAAAGAAGTAAATATATGTGATAAAAATAGGGTAAAAATTCGTGTATAAAATAATAATTCGATGTGTAATGAAACAAAGCTAAAGTAAAATTGTAAAATCCAATAGAAGGGTAACCGTTCTCTCTCAGCCTGCTAATCTCAGTTGAAAAGACAGGACGAAGGTCATCAACTTAGACAAAAGACACTGGCCAACCCTGATAAGAATCGCTTCCTCACCAAGGCAAGGAGAAATTCCTTCCTGACGTCGATGCCAATTTCATCAACTTTCTGGTGCCACGAGCGGAATGAAATCAACATAAGACAGACCCTTGGAATTGACATAAGAAAGGAGCCTTCCCGGAATGAGACAACTAGACTTGATGAGGTCCGGGAAGGCCATCGAAAAGAAATCCGGACTATTCAACCCACCTTGGACACCTGGACTGCCTAAGGGCAGAAAATTCCTATAAAACGGTGGACTGAGAGCTGCACTGGCGTGGACTAGGGCGTCTGGTACATCGGTGCGGACCTCTATCCACCCAGCGCGCGCTGACAATTTCCTATTTTTGTGGTTTTTCTCTTTTTCAGGTGCTCGATATTCTGTTATTAATAAATTGTCATTTATTAACCTGAAATTTGCCTTTGCATTTATAACAGATTTGGTGCCGTGACTCGGATTCGGAGGAAGCTGCGGGGACCTGCGATCCAGGGGGGTACCCCCGCTGATTTCGGCGGCCTGGTGAGTGAGGAGACCCCGCGGCTCCACCCGAACCTCCGAACCAAATTTAGGAGCGAGAAAACCACAAAAATAGGACAGGGGAAAGAACGGATCCGGGGGCAAGGAGAGCTCGGGAAGGCAAAGGGCCTTCGGAAAAGCCGCGGCTTGCAATTGCTCGTAAAACGTCTACGTGCACGAAGACATCCACGCAGGAAAAGGAGCTGTAAGTACTGCTGGTTGAGCGGGTGATTGGGCGAGTGTGTGAGACGTGATCTGATCACGGAGCGAGTGCGGACTTCAAGGTCGCAGTTCCGTCTTTTCCCGCGAGGGGAGCGGTCGGCCGCGAAGGAAGCGATTTCGTGTGAAACTCTCTTACATTGCTTGTCAAAACCGGGACGAGGGAAGTCTCGGGGACCGATCACGGAGTGGGCAAAAAGGGGAAGGGTACGTCCTGTTGAGCTCGGGAATCGGTAAACCCTTTTTGCCAGCGGACCAAGGTAAGGGTCCAAAGAGAATCCGAAAGGATTGAGAGCCGATCAGGAACCCTCGGCACAGCTCGCTGGAGGGGGAGTGATCGAAAAAGCCCCATCCCCTGAGAAACAACCAAAGACACAACGCACAGGCAGAAAAGTCGACTTGCAGGGAATTTCGAAGATTTGGTAAGGAAATTCGCGAAATATGGGACAGAAAAAGAGTAAGCCCCAGAAAAAAACCTCAGAAAGCCCCCCCTCTGGTAAGGGAAAGGGAACCATGAAAATCCCTCGAAATAGTCCCTTGGGGTGGATGTTGGAGCACTGGGGAGATTGTCCACAGAGGAAAGAGAAATCTAAGGAAAGAATGATTTACTATTGCATGGATGTGTGGGGTGGAGAGAAATTGGGGGAACACCTTACATGGCCGGTAATGGGATCATTTGAAAGCTGGACATGTAGTAAGTTAAATCACTATGTGAAAAACAAGAGCCCCTCGAACCCCGAGGAGAGGGAATATGCCCGGCTTTGGTTAAACACCCGAGCTGGTTTATTCCCGATAAAACAGAAAGGGCGGCCCGGAACTGGGACCGAGCCCTGGGAGCCCCTAGATCACCTCCCACCTCCCTACATTGGGCTGAATTCCCCACCCTCTCCAGAGCAAGTGGTGCCCACAGCCCCTTCCGATCCTCCAAACCAGCTTTTGGGGGCACAGGCATCTCAGGTGGGGAGTCATGCCTCCCCTCCATTGTCCCCACTGGCAGCTCCCTCACTGCCACCCCCGCTCCTGCCTCTCCCGTCTGGCCTGGGTCCGTCGGCGGCGCCCCCGCCGATAGATGCCATGACCGCGGGAGCCCCCTCTGAGATCCCGTCTGCGCCAGCTTGGGGGCACTCTCGGTCACCTTTTCCGCCGCCACCAGGGTTGCTCCGAGCGGAGGAGAGACCCCCCTCGGCTGCACAGGCGGCAGTCCCGCCCCCGCAGTCCGGGAAAGGGAGACAACCCACTGCTACCAGTTCTCCCCCTGCTAGCAGAACCCGATTGAAAGCAAGGAGGATGAGTGATGAATGGGGAGAGAATGAGAATGTGGGACACAGTTTACTTCCATTAAGGGAAGTACCAACGGCCCCAGGGATCATTGGATTTGTAAATGTGCCTCTCAATACAGGAGACGTAAGAGCGTTCAAAAAGGAAATGGGGCGATTGTTGGATGATCCTTTTGGTGTAGCGGACAGGTTGGATGAGTTCCTAGGGAGCAGCATTTATACATATGAGGACCTGATGGCAATCCTGAGGTCTTTATTCAATAGTGAGGAAAGAGAGATGATAAAACAGGCGGGTATCAGAGACTGGGACCGGAGGAACCCACAGGGGACACCTGGGGATCAAAAGTGGCCCAGCTCTAGCCCAAACTGGAATGCACAAACAGAGGACGGGAGAAGGAGCATGGTAGATCTAAGGAACATCATAATTCAGGGCATCCGGGAAGCTGTCCCAAGGGGTCAGAACATTAGCAAGGTTTTCAATGAATGTCAGGGGAAAGATGAGTCCCCCACTGAATGGATTGAGCGATTAAGGCGAAGTCTACAGATATATTCTGGGACGGACCCTAATTCCCCTGTGGGGGAAGTTCTGCTCAAAACTCAGTTTGTGGCAAGGTCATGGGAGGACATTCGAAAAATTGGAAAAGATAGAGGGTTGGCAGGACAAAAGCTTGCAGGAATTGTTGCGGGAAGCCCAGAAAATATACATGAGGAGGGAGGATGAAAAGCAGAAAGTACAAGCTAAGGTTTTGGTAGCTGCGGTGAAGGAGGTCCAGAGACAGGAACAGGCTTCGGGGAAATATAAAACCTTACCCCGAAAGTCTCAAGGCCCCCGAAAAGCAGCCCCAGACACGAGAAGGGAACTGCCCGAGTGCTACTATTGCAAAAGGGTAGGACACCTTCGAAGGGACTGCAAAAAGAGAATTAAAGATGAAAAAGTATTTCAGGAAGATTAGGGGTGTCAGGGGCTCTTCACCTTGGGGACCAGGACATCTAACGAGCCCCTGGTAAAACTGAAAGTGGGTCCCCAGCGTCAAGAAACCGTTTTTCTGGTGGATACCGGGGCAGAAAGGAGCACTTTACAAAATCTACCAATAGGGTGCACGGTCGGTAAGGAGAAAGTTGTGGTGGTGGGTGCAAAAGGGGATCCCTTTAAAGTACCTGTGATAGAAAGCGTGGAGATTGAATCAGAAAATAAAGTCTGCCTAGGGAATTTGTTGTTGGTAGAGGAAGCTGATTACAACTTGCTAGGGAGAGATATGATCATAGCTCTTGGAATTAGCATAGTTGTAAGAAGTTCCGATCTTGTGGTGAAAATGTTTAAACTCACTGAGAAGGATGAGGCAGACATCAATCCAGAGGTATGGCACTCTAAAGGGGAGGTGGGGAAGCTAGAAATAGACCCTATTCATATTATAATCGAGAACCCCGGGGACCCTATACGGGTCAAACAGTATCCCATTCCCCTGGAAGGGAGAAAGGGATTGAAGCAGGTTATCGATGACCTCTTGAGGGGAGGAACAATAGAACCATGCATGTCCCCCCATAACACCCCTATACTGGCTGTAAAGAAGGCAAATGGAAGCTATCGGTTAGTTCAGGATTTGAGGGCAGTGAATGCCCGAACCAGGACTAGGTTTCCGGTAGTGGCCAATCCGTATACTTTGTTGAATCGGCTTACGCCTGAGGATGTGTGGTATAGTGTGATTGACCTGAAGGATGCATTTTGGACTTGCCCTTTGGATGAGAAAAGCAGGGATTACTTTGCTTTTCAGTGGGAGGACCCCGATACCAACAGAAAACAGCAGTTGAGATGGACGGTGCTTCCGCAAGGATTTGTAGAATCCCCTAATCTATTCGGGCAGGCCCTGGAGCACCTCTTGACTCAGTTTACCCCAAAGGCAGGGACGAAATTGTTGCAGTATGTGGATGATCTGCTAATAGCAGGATCTTCAAAGGAGCGGGTGAGGGAATGTACAGTGGAATTGTTAAACTTTATTGGAGCTAAGGGTCTGAAAGTTTCAAAATCCAAACTGCAGTTCACGGAGCCCGAAGTGAAGTACCTGGGGCATTGGCTGTCCCAAGGGAAAAAGAAATTGGACCCTGAGAGAGTCGCGGGAATTATAGCATTGCCCGCGCCAAAAACTAAAAGGCAAATACGCCAATTGTTAGGGCTCCTGGGATACTGCAGGCAGTGGATTGAGGGTTTCAGTGAAAAGGTAAAATTTCTGTATGAAAGATTAAACACCGACAGGGTGAAGTGGACCGAACAGGATGAATTAGATTTTCAAAAATTAAAAGAGGTTCTCATGACAGCCCCAGTACTGACCCTTCCAGATGTGAATAAAGAATTCCAGTTGTTTGTAGATGTTAGTGGGCAAACTGCACAGGGAGTCCTGACTCAGGAATGGGCCAACAAAAAGAAACCCATAGGATTTTTATCAAAAATCCTGGATCCTGTGAGTCGAGGTTGGCCTACGTGTTTGCAGGCTATAGTTGCAGTGGCACTCCTAGTGGAAGAGGCGAAAAAGATTACCTTCGGAGCCTCTCTGGTAGTTTACACCCCTCACAATGTGAGAAACATTCTGCAACAAAAAGCGGAAAAGTGGCTGACCGATTCCAGGCTTCTGAAATATGAAGCCATCCTAATCAGCTCCCCAGGATTGGAGTTGAAAACCACCTCGGCACAAAACCCTGCACAGTTCATGTTTGGAGACCTTTCTGAGGAACTGTTGCATAATTGTGCTGAGATCGTGGAACTTCAGACAAAAGTAAGATCAGATTTGGAGGATCAGGAATTGGAGGGGGGAGAGAAATGGTTTGTGGATGGGTCGGCAAGAGTAGTCGAGGGGAAAAGAAAATCAGGATACGCAGTGGTGGATGGCAGAACAGGAAGAGTGGTGGAATCGGGTCCCCTAAGACCCGAATGGTCGGCCCAGGCTTGTGAGCTTTATGCTCTCCTGAGAGCTCTCAAAGGGTTAAAGGGAAAGAAGGGGACCATATTCACTGATTCTCGGTATGCGTTTGGGGTGGTTCACACTTTTGGGAAAATTTGGGAAGAAAGGGGCTTGATAAACACAAAAGGAAAAGGTTTGGTCCACGGCGAAATGATTCGACAAATCTTGGAGGCAATCAGGGAACCAAAAGAGATTGCGGTGGTGCATGTACAAGGGCATCAGGTCGGGTTGCAATTTCAGACGCGTGGGAATAACCTGGCTGACCAAGAGGCAAAAAGGGCAGCATTACTCACAGTAAGAATCCCCGAGGTGATTGGGGAGGAAAACTCCGGAATCCAAATATGTCCCTCTGAAAGGGACATTGAAGGATTCAAGGAGATGGGAGGGGCATTGGAGATGGGAAAATGGAAATTGCCGGATGGAAGGGAATTGGTCCCGAAAGGGGTGGCCAGAGGGATCCTGAGACGCCTGCACGAACAGACCCACTGGGGAACACGGGCATTGGCTGACCAGTTTCTGAAATTCTTTGGGTGCAAGGGGATCTTTGAGTTGGCAAAACAAGAGGTACAGGGGTGCGTGACTTGCCAGAAAGTGAATCGATCCAGATCCAGACAAGCGGCTTGGGGAGGTCGTCCGATTTCATACCGGCCGTTTGAAAGGATCCAGGTGGATTTCACTGAATTACCAAAGGTCGGGAGGTATAGGTACTTATTGGTTATTGTGGACAAATTGACACATTGGGTAGAGGCGTACCCAAGGGCAAAAGCCACGGCTCAAACGGTTTCCAAAGTATTATTAGAGGAAATAGTCCCCAGGTATGGAATAGTGGATTGCATAGATTCAGATCAAGGGACTCATTTTACCTCGAAAATCATAAAACAATTAACCGAGGCCTTGGGAATCAGATGGCAATATCACACCCCCTGGCACCCTCAAAGTTCAGGGCAAGTAGAAAGAATGAATCAGACCTTAAAAACTCAGTTGGCAAAACTCATGCTGGAAACTAAGATGTGTTGGGTAAAATGCCTTCCCCTTGCTTTGTTGAACATAAGAACCATGCCTCATTCTGATACGGGACTGTCCCCCTTTGAAATGTTGTATGGGATGCCATACAAACATGGAATGCCTGTGAGACATCCCCGAGTCGAGGATGTGCAGTTACAACCTTATCTCATCACTGTAAACAAAAATTTACAGGAGCTCAGAAGGCGTGGACTCATCCCCCAAAGTGGCCCTCTCGGATTTGCAATTCATCAGATTCGGCCCGGAGATAAAGTGTTAATCAGGACTTGGAAAGAGATTCCTCTCGCCCCGCAGTGGGAAGGGCCGTTCCTGGTACTACTCACGACTGACACCGCAGTTCGAACCGCTGAGAAGGGTTGGACTCATTCCTCAAGGGTGAAAAAGATCGGGGACCCAAAAGCCTCGGACTGGAAGGTCACCACCCCTCCTGGAGAGCTCAAAATCAAACTCAGGCGTCAACCTAGATGACCGACCAGATAAGTTGTAATACCCCAGGTTGTGAGTGCTTTCCTTTCATTCACTTTGAATGCGTGTACTGTAAACAGGTTTGGGTCACCCATTGTTGGAGAAGGAGTCGACCTAAAGGTCTGTGCACTAACTGTCTAATCGAGGAGCAGGTTAACACAGACCGCCTCTTAGTACTTGCCACTCGGGCCGGACTTTTTGAATTAGATTCTCCTGAGTGGTATCAGATTTTCAAAAAGGGAATAAAGGGAAAATTGGACGCTAAAGCAGAACCCTTAGCAATTGAGTGCCGGAGGACCATCAAGGTACCTTGCCGAGGAGATACAATCAAATTATCCCGGTGGGCAACCTATAAGAGAAGGTTTGCCATCAGGACCACACGGGCCCCTGAAGCAAACCCTTGCTGTCGGGAAGATGGTTTACCCCGCCGTATGTTCCCATACGGGCGATGGGCAAGGCAGAGGGGTTTTTCGGTGGGGAATCCTGACGGTCCTGAGCCTAGCCGTGTGCTGGGCCAAGGGGGCCCTTCCAGGGGCGCTCCTGGGGGAGAATCCTCCCGCGAAGTGTGAATGGTGCTTAACAGCACCAGAAACCGGGCCGATAATGGATTGTCCTCTAAAAAGGCAGTTGGGTGATTGTTGGGCTAATGGCACTCGATTTCACCTTTGTGAATTGGAAGGAAGGGTCCGGTGCCAACGCTCAGGGGCAAGTCCTAAGGGCGGGCTGTTCAGGGATCCTGCTCACTCACTCGTTAGACGAAGGCGGGAACTCGAAATTACTTACCCGGTACCAACATGTCAACAATGTAACAAAACTGTATGGATGGGAGGAAAAAGGCAATCTACCTTCCTTGCCTACTATAAGGTGAATCCCCTGTGCTACGACAAAGCGAAACTAAAAATATGTAATATGGGTGGAAAATTGTATTGGGAAGGGAGGAATCTCAAACATGAGGAAACGGGTTTCTTGGACTCAGAACCCATCATTTTCGAGTTATTGCCTCCGAGAGATAAGCGTGTATGTTTGCAGTTTGACCAAGTTTTTTGTTTTTCAAGGGACGAGGAAGGGATGGACCCTGAAAGTAAAATGAAACAGGTAACATTGGAACTCAGGAAAAAGGAAGCTGAGGCCAGAAAGAGGAGAATTGAGCAGGAAAGGTTGAAATCGCTCAGTGAACAGTACGAGCAATTGGAAAGGCAATACGGGGATGGGGGATTTCCGGCCCCTAACCAAAACCTCTTTGTAGAACTAATGCAGGAGATAGCCACTGAATTGGGGCTGACGGATTGCTGGATTTGTGGGGGATTAAAGTCAGCCGAAAGGTGGCCCTGGAAAGGAGAAGGATTAGCCCCGGAACAACTTCTAAAATGGGAAAGCTCTAAATTGTCAAAAATAGTAAAGAGACCGGAGGGATGGATTTTGGAAAAAAGGATAGTGGGAACTATCTGCATCAGCCGAGAGGGGAAGGAGTTCACCGACCTGGTGGGTTATACTCCTTGCATAAATACCCTAACGGTGAATGACAAAACACGGGTCTGGCAACCTGAACCACCCTCCAGATATTGGAGCCAAATTCGAGAAAAAGATTGTGAGTGGTTTGAGACTATGGGACTTTGTTGGCACAAAAGTCCCGGGGCTAATCCATTTCAGGCACTAGCGGGACTAAGAGAGTACTGGGACGAGCCGGGGAGAACCAATATAGGCTGGAAAGCTCCAGATGGGATATATTGGATTTGTGGAAAGAAGGCTTATAGCGAACTTCCCCGAAAATGGAAGGGGTCCTGTACCCTAGGAATGATAAGACCCTTCTTTTTCACCTTGCCTAGAGCCGAAAGCAGTTTGTTAGGAGCTCCTCTGTTCGAAACATTAAACCGACAGAGAAGGGAGATAAGACGGGTGCTACCCATAGCCGGAGGCAACCAGAAATGGGGGGAGGAGGAGTGGCCCGCTGAAAGAATCATTGAGTATTATGGGCCAGCCACCTGGGCTAACGATGGCAGTTGGGGATATCGAACACCTATTTACCTCCTGAATAGGCTGATTCGGTTGCAAGCAGTGGTAGAAGTGGTTTCTAACCACACCTCAGAGGCCTTGGAACTCCTGGCAAAGCAGCATTCACAAATGAGGGCTTTTGTGTATCAAAATCGGCTTGCCCTGGACTACCTGCTAGCAGAGGAAGGAGGGGTCTGCGGCAGATTCAATGAATCAGAATGCTGCATCGAAATCGATGACTATGGGGAGACTATAAAAGGGTTAGCACAAGAAATCAAAAAGGTGGCACATGTGCCAGTCCAGAAGTGGAATTCAATTCTTCAGGCTTCATGGTGGGACCAGCTGTTCGGACAGGGGGAATGGTGGAAGAAAGTAATATTCTTTATAACATGCTCCATTGCAGGCATTGTCTTCCTCCCGTGTCTGATCCCTTGTTTCATTCGACTGATACATTCAGTCGTCCAAGGGATGCAAATAGCATCCCTTCCCATAGATCCAGAGGCAGCACAAGGGAAAACTGTGTCCAAAATAATGAAACTTAAGGAAGAAAAAGGTAAAAGAAGGGCGGCAGAGGCCCTAAAGGAATTCGAAAAGGAGCGGAAGCTCCAACAAGGTGATGAATCCTCTCAGGAGGACTGGGAAGAATGTGACTTTTTAAACTAAAATTAAGGTCAATAAAGGGAGAAAAACGAATTTTTAATTTGATGAATTATTAGGTGGGGGACTGTGATAAAAATAGGGTAAAAATTCGTGTATAAAATAATAATTCGATGTGTAATGAAACAAAGCTAAAGTAAAATTGTAAAATCCAATAGAAGGGTAACCGTTCTCTCTCAGCCTGCTAATCTCAGTTGAAAAGACAGGACGAAGGTCATCAACTTAGACAAAAGACACTGGCCAACCCTGATAAGAATCGCTTCCTCGCCAAGGCAAGGAGAAATTCCTTCCTGACGTCGATGCCAATTTCATCAACTTTCTGGTGCCACGAGCGGAATGAAATCAACATAAGACAGACCCTTGGAATTGACATAAGAAAGGAGCCTTCCCGGAATGAGACAACTAGACTTGATGAGGTCCGGGAAGGCCATCGAAAAGAAATCCGGACTATTCAACCCACCTTGGACACCTGGACTGCCTAAGGGCAGAAAATTCCTATAAAACGGTGGACTGAGAGCTGCACTGGCGTGGACTAGGGCGTCTGGTACATCGGTGCGGACCTCTATCCACCCAGCGCGCGCTGACAATTTCCTATTTTTGTGGTTTTTCTCTTTTTCAGGTGCTCGATATTCTGTTATTAATAAATTGTAATTTATTAACCTGAAATTTGCCTTTGCATTTATAACAATATATTTGTCACCAATCTTCTTTTACGTGCATTTTAAGATAACTACGGTCAAGTTCTGTGTTAATTTGGTGGGTTTACTGGCCAGAAGAAGTTAAAATCTTAACTCTTCTCAGAATAAATAATTTTGAAAGAAGGCAAAATATCTGTGAAAATATTCAATCATTTTTTATTCACAGAAAATTGTTATTTGGTTTTTTCCAGGGATGCAATTTTCTAGTGACATGAATGGAATGGCAGATTTTCAAAAGAATTTTCTTACAATTACTTAGGAAATAACATTGCATATCAAAATCTCTCAAGAGATTTGATTTCTACTCGACTTCTTTATATTTTTGCTCTTTGTAAGCTTGTTTGCTCCTTCTGTGTGTTTCAAGAGATGTTTTTACCCTTATGTAACTTAGCAGATTTATGGATGATTTAATACACGACCCAAAATCTGAATCAGACTCAGGATTTTTGTTAAGTACTACTAATGCTCAGTGAAGTAAAGGTTGTATTATTGACCTGGCATTCTTCTCCTCTCTCAGTGTGTGACATTCTTTCACCTTAACTGAAAGATAAACTGCTTTAAAGAAAAACTTGCATTGTTTTCTAGCAGATCCACTTTTGATTTTTAATTGAAATTACTCAACATTTAATTGAAAGAGTTAAAAATAAAAATCTAGTAGTGACTTGTATTGAATAACACTTGCATTGGTGTTATTTAAGAGAGACTGTCATTGGAAATATTCCCAGAAAAGTGGAAATCTAAGCTTGCATATGGCTGAGGGAGATCCATTCACTGGTTTACAGATACCAGGTTCCTCAGTTGTAGTCACAAAATGATCCAGTCTCCCCTTCAATCCAGTGTTTTTTATTTCAAACTCTGAAATTGCTGCAAAAAATTGTAAAATCTTATGTAGTCAGTGAACAACCCATTGTGCATCTGACAACTTTTGTGTGTTGTTTATGCTGGCAAATACATAGGAATACATGCACACTCCTGATGGCCTCAGACAATGGTATGCAAATAACTGGCATGGAGGCCAAAAATCACAGATGTCATACCCTTTTCTGGACACGTCAGCACAAGTACATTAAACACGTCAACATGTTCATGCATGCTAATCCATGTTTTGGAGGACAGCAGAATCCCAGCACAGCTAGGGTTTCACAGCATTTGTTCTACTGTTTGGTGCTGTGTATATAATTCCACAGAGGCAAGCTTTAGGTAACTGCAGTGTTAGATGGGAAAACTCTTTTCTCAAGCAGTCCCTAATTATTTGTGGTCATACATTACATTAATGTTGGGTTTTAGGAGTTGTCCTTTTGGGTTTTTGTTCGTTTGCTTGCTTTTGTTGCTTTTTTTTGTTGCTTTTATTTTTCCTTTTCCTCTAAAGGAATTTTCCCTTCTACGTGTTGCTAGGAGACAATAAGGACTGGATAGTTAAGAGAGACAAAAGAAGGTGTGTCAGCTCAGGGTAGGGCTGCAGCTGGCTACTGTCTCTTTATCTGGGGCTTCTGGTGAATGGCAGAGATTCTGCAAGTTTTGGACTGGGAAAACAGCGTTGGGAGCTGCCCCTCACTGTCTTAAGCTCAATTCTCAGAGGGGAGAGAGGCCGGCAGTCACTGTGGGGAGAATCTGTCACCACTGCAGGGTTCCACCTCCTGCCGCCCTCCTTCTACAGTGAGTGCAGCTCTGCTTCTGTACCGGGACCTTCACATCTACCTCACTAAAGCGGGGACTTTTCACCACCTGCTCGGGCGCCAAAGGGGAAAACCCCGGGATCCTGAGCCCGCCTTTCCCTGCCCTGCCAGGAGCTGGGCCGCCGCTGCTCCGGCCCCGCCGCTCCTTTGGCTCCGCTCCGGGTTTGGCTGCACCGCGGCCCCGCAGCCCCGGCCTGCCAAGAGCCCTGTGGGCCCAGCCACAGCCCTGGAACTCCTGATACAGCTCCTCCTCCAGCCCAGCAGTTTGGCTCATTGCTGCCGGCCCCGTTTGCTGTTTCCGAGGGTCCTGCTGGGCCACCGGGATCGGCTGCTCCAGGGGTTTGTGAGGCGAGGCCTCTCCTCCATCCCTTCCCATCCCAGCCTGTCGGCCATTGCCGCGCGCTCCCCGAGCCCACAGCGCCCCCTGCAGGCGCGGGGGAATCCCCGCCCCCGCCCTGCCCGCCGGGAGCCCCCAGCGCCCCCGCTGGCCGTGACCGGAACTGCGCCCGGGGAAAGGGCCCGAGGCCGAGAAGGGTCACGGGGCTCCTGGGGCTGTTTGCTGGTAATGCCAGAGCTGGTGCTGTGTGTTTGCCTCGTTACACACACCAGTAAAGAGCTGTTGTTCCTATTTCATATCTCTGCCTGAAAGCCACTTATTTCAAAATGATAGCAATTCCGATGGAAGGGGGTTAAACTTTCCATTCCTTCCTCTGCCTTTCTTGACAGACGTTTGTCTTTCAAACCAAGAATCTAATATTTAGCAACATAGCTTGCTAAAAATATTAGATGGAGATGGACCAAAGGCACAGTCAAATATTCTTAGTCCTTGCAGAAGTCTAGTTTAGAATTTCAGGCTTACATATCCAGAGTACCTTATCTTATGCCCTGCCTTCTGCTGCACACTGAGCTTCTAAGCCACAGACTTCAGCCATTTTCCCTCACTTTGAGTTTGGTGGCAGCATATGGGCTTCCCTATTTTCAACAGCCTTTAGTCACTTCTTACAAGATTACAGTATTAGATAACAGCATCACTCTGTTTGTCCACTGAAGATCTCTGACCTGGTGTGCCTACTAAAGTGATGTAACTCTCCCGGTAAGACCACCACATTCACAAGGAATAAGAAACTCTGTACTGTTCTTCCTATCTGTGTTGGTTTAGCACAGATGGTGAGGTGCAATTGGTGGTTTCTTTTGAACTGATAACCAAAATAGCCAATGCAGGGATACACCTCTGGGAAACACACAGCCTTAGAAGGAAGCCTGGGATCGCTTTCTTTTTCTTCTGCCCTCACAGGAGGTCAGGCAGTCTTGGCTCTCTCCTTTGGAGGGGACCAGGACAGCCTGGCCTGGCCCGGTGACTCCCAGGCCGGGGGAGGGGATGCTGTGTCCCCGTCCCGGCCCAAAACGGGTTTTTAGCAGCTGGAAACACCTGCTGCTCCCCTGTGGGGGAACTGGCCCCAGGCCTGGCCGTGGGCCTGACCCTTTCCCCAGCAGGGGAGGGGACCCGCAGCCCGCGGCCGCTCCGGGCTGGGCCCGCCCTGGAGGAGACCGGGGGGTGGGACAGGGAGGGGTTTTCATCAGCCGGGCGGCTCCTAAATCTGTTTGAATTTTTCCCCCCGTTTCTGCAGCTTTTGAAAATCCTGGCTGCCGCCCAGCAAAAATCACGTGGCCACCGCAAGCCTGGGCAAGATTTAACTCTTTTCTGCCAGCAGATGAAGCTTCCACAGCACTGGGCTCTTCCCAGAGAACAGACAAAGTGAGAGAGCACAGAGAAGACTCAACATAACAGCCAGATAAAGAGAGTGAGGAAAGGATTAATTAGAGGAAGGATGAAGGAGTTGCCTGCTGGCTGGACTTCCTTGTTTGAGCTATGGAAATGAACTATATTGGTAGATTGTCCTTTAAATCATGGAAAAATATGCATTTGGGGAGATGATTTGTGGATTTTTGAGCAAAGGTGTTTGTGATGAGCTGTATGAGAAGCTCCCCCACCAGTGAAAGGAGTGAGAAGACATTTCTGCTCCTTGAGATGGGAAATCCTTTGCTTTGAAGTTGCTCATCTTTAAAAAGTGACAACCCAGATGCCCGAGTTCCATGACCCATAAGCGGCTTGGGAAACTGCTGATGAGAGGAGACCACATGGAAGCAGCTTTTCCCCGAGTGACTGTTTCTGTGAGAGTTCCGACACATGGAATTCTTCCACATTGTCAGTGGGAGAATTCCATGGTAAACAAGAGACTCCTCTCCTGAAGAATTCATGAAAGACTATATTTAAATAGTGAAACTGACTGAATATCACAGGTTTTGTCTCTATATTGTTTGTAAAAAAAGTGAACACTTGTGGGGGAAGGAGAAGGGTTTTGAAAGTTACATCTTTTTTCTTTCTTTTCCTTACTGTGTGTTAATAAACTATCTGTTTACTTTTAAGTTGAGCCTGTTTTGCCTTTTTCTCCAAAAATCCTATCTCCCACTTGGCAGACAAAATTAGACAAACGTGAAACCACCACATAAGTGGTGCATTGGCTGAGAAATCAAACCAAAACCACAACACTATCTTAAATTACATTTTATCATTCCAGGTATAGACAGTTCCATGTTTCCAAGTTAGTCTGCTTTGAATACAGTTCCAGATCACTTCTTGTTTCCTCTGTGGGCTGACAACCTTGTGTTGATTGAACCTAGATTTCATATACATTCATAAAATTGTACCAAATATGGAGAACAAATGCATTCAATTGTTTTGGGAAATAGCCCTGTGAATAAGTTGGCATTGCATTTTGTGTTTAATCACAGCTACAACAGCCTCTCTTAAACAAAGTTGCCCAAAAGCTGTAAAGAAATCCTATTTCCATTCAAACTCCACTCAAGCACCCAGTGTACAGCTTTTTACTTCTAAATTTTAGCTCTGAAAATAATGAAAGTTTAAAAAGTCTTGCTGAAGGTTGACCCAAAATAAGGCCCCCATCTTCCATTTTTTTCTGTTTGTATTTTTGCCCTGGTTTCTGCATATTCTTTAGGTCATCAGGAAGAGCAATAGGTCATGATTAATACCATAGACACAAGTGTCCCATGATATCATATTTCTTGAACTGTATTTTTGGATCCTTGCTGACAATTTCTCTTACCTGCTATGAAGGCAGATGGTGTTTTCTGCCTAGAATTCCACTATTCTTGTCCTCTCTTACTTTCACTTTTAACCTTTTACTTTCTGATTTTCATGGATCACCAATTTTTGTATGTTTATCCAATATAGAACTGTCTGAGAAAGTAATCTTCTCCCAAGTGTAATAGAACTTATTTCCCCAAACTCTTAAAGCAAACAGTTTCCTGCAAAGAGAAGAAGCACTTTGTACCCCTTAGGAAATAAGAAAGCTAACATGTTGTTCATTAGACTCAGAACATGCTGCCTCTTAGCTGAACATCATGTGAAACAAAGCTGAGTAAAGAATGGAGTATGATGATGTGAGTAAACACTGAGGGGATCTCAGTGCCAGGAAACCTGGGTGTGTTGTGCTAGCAGAGGAGAAGAGACTCAGAAAAGACATGGATAAGCTATGAAGTTTCACAGCTGACAGTAAGCATGAAGATAGAGCAGATGGCTACTGGAGATATCAAAAAGAATACTAGGATTAGGATACAAAGGCATCCTTCCTTCATCAACTCACAGCAGACAATCTGTTCACATTTTCACATTCAAAGGGATTTTTAAAAGTTTTGAGAGGCACTGGAAAATTGGAGCAGATCCATTCTGGGGTGAACAAGATGATCATAGTGCCGGGGAACTTGGCATATGGTGAATGGTTGAAGGAATTGTGTTTGCTCTGCCAGGGAACCATGAAGTTAAGATGATCAAAGAATCTTGTATCTAAAAGTTATTTATAGAGTAGAAGCTGTTCTTGCTTCACAGTGATGCATGGTGACGAGACAAGCAGGAAAGGGTACAACTGCTGCCTGAATAGAAGAAAAACATCACTAAATATCACTAAAATATTGGAATGGTTTGCTCAGGGAAGTGGTAGAGTCTACTTTATTGAAAATATTAATGTCTTAGTTTGACAAGGCCCTGGATAACCTAAGCTATAGACTAAAAGGTTGGATTAGATGATTTCTATAGGCCTCTTCCAACCTAGACTTCTCTATTATTCTGTGTCTCATACTAGATCTGAGTTTAGCATAGGGTAAGAATCATAGAATACAGCTAATTTTAAAGGCTATGTTAAAAATTAGCATACATTTTGCATTCCGAAACAAAATATGTATTTTTCAATTATCTCCTTTTAACAAGGGTAAACCTTTTTGCAGTTTTTTAAAAAATTGAGAGTTCAGGGCCAATTTGCTCAGTTCTTCATTCAGCCGTTTTCCACTCACATCTCAAACCTCTCTGCCTTCTAAGTAGCTCTGACAACCTGTCCGTCTCAGATGTCTGTCTGTCAATCAAGAATAAGATGCTGTGATCTTCAGTTAATGTAAAAGAGTGACTTGGATTAAAATGTTCTTTGCAGAAGCAATCAGAAAATATAATTTTGCAATAACTATACAATTTAATTGTTTTGATTGTATTCCATTGTGGCTGGTGTCACTGCAGATCTTTTATTGTGCTTCCTCTTTGATTCTAACTGCTCACGCCCCCTTTATCTTGAGTACTCCAATACATCCTTTGTTAGTTTTAGTCATCAAGTCAGCTAGCACTTCCATCTGGGACTGGAGATCCATGAAAACATATTTTCTCACAATTATGTAACTCTTTCTTTGCTTACTTTGAACTGACAGCATGTTAATTGACCTACAATACATGAAAAAGAATCCTTTCTATTAACTGGTATCAATAACAATAAAATTAGAGAATACTCTCATGGAAAACAGCAACAAAAATAGGAATAAATGTGATATGAGAGAAAATTACTATTTGCATCTTCTTTTGTGGAAATTACAGTGTAAGTGCCTTTTTAAGATGGTCTAAAATGAAAACTTGGGGTGGGTCCAGTTATATTAAAAGAATCAAGTGAACTTCAGATTCTTTTTTTCTGAACAGCCAAGGTGCACTCCTTTTTGAGCCAGCCTAAACTAGTTCAAACTATGAGGGAAATAAGGGAAGAAATGTGCAACAGCTTCTGTGTTAGACTGACCTTTACCATTTGCCCCAATAAACCAGGTCTGAACCTGAAGTACTCAGAAAGTCATTTTAGGGAGATAAAAAAGTCTGTAGAAAACAGATTAGAAAGCTTTTAAGGATAACAAGTTAAACTTTTTTGAATTTCTAAGTGCTAGTTCATGGATGCAAGACATGCAGCAATCAAAATTGTGATGAGATTTTAAAGTGAGAGGACCCTTAAAATGATGGGAGGTTGGACGAGAGCAAATGCAAATCCAGCCAATGTGGCTAATGCTATGTTCTCCATTTATTTTGTCTAAAGTGGCAGGTTATATACACTTCTATAGAGTTTACAGTTACAGTTACATTCTCATTGGCATACAGGACAGGAAAAATGCAAACAAACATTGTTTTACTTGTTCCTTAAGGTGGCTAAAGTGTTCACACCAATAACTATACTTATTAACCTCTAAAAAACCCACTGTCTCTCATTAACACCTTAACATCTAATTTCTAACTGTGCAACAGGCTTCACAGTTGGCCTTGGTGTGGGGCCCAGGCTGGGTTAGCTCAAACCTCACTCCAAATATCTACAGGATTTGACAAAGGGTTGTGAAAGTGAAACATTTCCTTCAGTTTCTGTGCTCATGTTGTGCATTTTCTGCTGTTTAATTGAAAAATAAATCTTGAATTCATGCCTGAGCATCTTAGCTTTTTAGTGTGAAAAATTTTGCTCTGATCCAGTGATGTGAGTTTCTTGTATTTAGGCAGCTCCAGGAAAAAAATTCTGTGAAACATTGGGACTAATATAAAAATGTAGTATCACTGTCAAACTATCAAAAAGAAATCAAACTTTCAATATATACCTAATAAAACGACAATCTACAAAGGTGCTATAATGTATCATGTCCAAGACATGCTACAAACCCAGTAGTATTTCTGAACAAAGAATCTTTGAAAAGACAACCTTTCATCAGAAATCCTGTTAAACTTACACCAGTGAACACATTAAAATTGTAACAGATGCTACTCTTAAATCTCATAAAATTGCCTATATTTTGGTATTTCCTCTATGAGTTCATATTCCCCCATGAAAATATAGCAAAATCAAAACCAAAGAAGTCTTGAAATCTCCTTCATGCTTTAAATAATGTTCAATTTGCAATTACTCTTTGAGCCATGTAGAACAGGATATTTTTAACCTTTCTTTCACCATCCTCCAAGTAACTGTTAAAACAAAAAGAAAGCAATTGAGGTATCACCTACACAGTAGGCAACTCAATTTGTTGCAAGGTAATCTATACATGCCAGGTATACACTGAGGTCTCTGCACCTCTTTTAACATATTTGTTTCTGGGTGAAATTTTTAGTTGCAAAATTTAAAGCTTTGTATACACTTTTGCTGAATTGTTGTACTTGTAAAAATAAACTCTTTATTCCACCATATGTTTATTCCACTGCAATTTTTTCCCTTGATATAATGGAATTTCTGTATTATAAGAAATATATAGAAACCACAATTTCCCTTTCTATTCAAACAGATTTTAATTACAATTCATCTGAATGGCCTAATCTTTGTTATTTTTATAATCTTATAAATTGTTTATATTTTCTTCTTCTTGTCATAGTTCATATGAACTTATTTTAGAGGTATTATGAATGATCATCCACATGAAAAAGCAACTTATTTTCTTAACTTTTTGGTCAGAAAACTTTTTCAGATGATTGAGATTGAGTAAAATTTTCTGTTTCACTGGAAAATAATTACTATTCTGTCAAAAATAGAAGTGACATTTAAGAGGAAAGATTTATCTTTAGCTACTTAAAAGCCTTTTCAGGAGGATAGCTTTGTTAATTACATGAAACATTTTTCTTTTTTGTTGTTGCTTCCTCTCTTTCTCCTCAGTTTGTGTATAGTTCTTTATTTTTCCAAATATTTACTGCTCTTTAGATTTTTATAAAGGGAAAGGGGGGAAGGTGATTGGACTGTGTCTGTGTTGAGAACTAGCTACAATACACTATTGTTAAGAAAGTAACCAGATGCTTAACTAAAATATTTGATGCTCTGTGTTACAGTGAAAAACTCTTTTTAAATCACAGATAAAGCAAAGTCAGAGGAAAGGCATGCTCCTGAATTATGAAGTGAGGAAGTAATCTCAGTGTGTGGTTTTGAGATATCTAACTACCCACAGAGGAATTATGGTAAAACTGGAGCTACTTTCAGGTTTAGTATCTTTCACTGAAAGTTGGACCTTCTGAAATCCAATGCAAGGTAGGACTCACAAATAAGAGTTTTGTTTTGTGATGGTGTAACTGCATTGTTGTGGTAGGCTGACCCTGGCTGGATGCCCGATACTCACCAAAGCCTCTGCAACTGGACAGGAGAGAGGAAATACAATAATGTGTTCATGACTTGAGCTAAGGGCAAGGAAAGATTCACACACAGATTATTGTCATGGACTTGACTTGGATAGTAACTGAATTTATTACAAATCAAAATCAGAACAGGATATGAGAAGTAAAACAAATCTTAAAACCACCTTCCCCCCAAGATTTTCCTCCTTCCTGGGCTCACTCCTTCCCCCCAGGGAGACAGGAATGGGAGTTATGTTCATCATAGGTCGTTCCTGCTACTGGTCAGGGAGAGAAGTCATTTCTCTGCACCATTATGGGGTCCTTCCCACAGGAGATCTCCACAAACTTTTCCAGTGTGAGTCTTTCCCATGGGCTACAATTTTTCATTAACTATTCCAGTGTGAGTCCCTTTGCCAGTGTGCAGTCCTGCAGGCACAGCCTGCTCCAGTGTGGGTTACCCATGTGACCATGAGTCCTACCAGGAAACCTGCTCCAGTGTGGGATCCTCTCTCCAAGAGTCTGCAGGTCTCTGCCAGGAATCTGCTCCTGCACAGGCCTCCCAGAGGCTCACAGGCTCCTCTCACACTTCCAGCTACTCCAGTGTGGGGCTCCTTCATGGGCTGCAGAAGGGTCTCTGCATCACCATGGACCTCCATGAGCTGCAGGGGCACAAGTTGCTTCACCATGGACTGGACAGTGGCCTGCAGGGTAATCCCAGCTCCAGTGCCTGGAGCTTCTCTTCCCCCTCATTCTTCACTGATCTCAGTGTCTCCAGACATATTCCTCCTCTCACATATTCTCATTCTGCTCTTATCTGAGCATATTTATAACTGCATAATATTTTTTTTTCTCTTCTTAAAATATGTTATCACAGAGACATTACTACCATTTCTGGTTGGCTTGGCCTTGGCCAGAAGTGTGTCTATCCTAGAGCTGTTTGGCATTGGCTCCATTAGACATGTGAACCTTCCAACAACTTCTCACAGAAACTATCCCTGTAGCCTCTGCTACCAAAACCTGGCCATGCAAACCCAGTACAACCAGTCAGTTTGGTCCTAAGTCCTTATTTATCCCTTTAGCTTCCATTACTTTGTACCGTATTGCTGTAGTTAACAAGCGGAATTTTATGAAAACCTAAACATTGTTTACATAGGCTTATGTGTGTACAAATTGCCTTTATGGCACTAAGTCTGAATTGTATTAGTCAAGATGAAGCTACAGTAGTTGTTATTTGTTTTATTGTAGAACAAAATCTGAAGGTAAATAATACTAACAGTTTAGCAACACTTGTGTTCACATGCTACTCTCAAGGTATAATGGTTGTTTTGTTGGTGTTTTTGCTTTATTCCTTTCTGTTAGGGAGTGTCATAAGCATTGTTAAACCAAGGTGTTTTTCTTCCACATTTTTCTAAGCAAAATATGGTCACTTGCTATTATAATTGTGCTCCATGGTAATGATTAAAGTCCAAATATGCATCCTATATGTATTTCAGATGCTGTAACTATGTTAGTCGGTTTTGTTTGTTACGCACATATAATATATATGTACTGGTCCATCTCCTCTTCAAGCTGCCTTAAACTGTTTGGTAATGATCCCAATCCCACTAGAACCAACAAAAATATTTTCATTTGATTTCATCAAGTTTCCAATCTGATCTCTAGCCAGTCTGTCTAGGGCATCATAAACACCATGTTTTCTTTCACAACCAAGGGATTTAGGTTTTTTGTTTTCTTTTTATTTTCCCTTCTTGTCAGCTTTAAGTCTTTGCTGTTCTTTTTGCATCAGCTCCACAGGTTGTGCAGCAGTGCAGCAGAATTAATGGACTCTTTTGACTACACAGTCAATCTCAACCTTCAGCTCAAACCATCAGCAGAGAAAAGCATTTATCCTTATGCAATACCCAGACAGAATGCTGTCTGGGGGCAGGAGATACTAGTTTCCTAGCAGACTGAAATGCTTCTGGATATGAAAGACTGAGAAGTGCCTGGTTGCTTACCCAAGATTGTCTGTATCTGTAAAGTTTTTGAAAATCTCCTGAAGATCTCTGAGAACAACATGGAAGTGATCAGCCCACACTAACTACAGGAGAAAGGAGTGGGAGTCTGCTGGAGCAGCAAACTCCAGCTTGCTTTTGTTAATCCCCATGTCCTGAAAAGCCAAGATGTCCACTGCTTCTGTGATGAAGGGTATAGTCCTTGAGGATTATCAGTGCTGATACTGAGGAGACAAATATCACTGTCCTCCTTACCTTCTCTGTAGAGCAATTTCAGCTGTCTAATGAGCTATGCCATGGCAATCTGCTCTTATTTGATCTGGTGCCATCACAAGGTGATGAAGTTCAGTTTTTTCCAAATGATTAAGAAATCTAGATGTATTTTTTGTCATGGAGACTGCTCATGTTCAGTCCTAGCTAGTTCTCCTTACCTACAGCACAACCTTGGCAAGCCTCCTGAAACTCTATGGGTCAGCCCAGGCCAACAGGCAAAGAAGGTCCAGTCTTTCACATTTAATTCTTAAGTCAGTACCATCCTCTCCCTGGAGGATATAAAGATATCTCTGTCTTCTGCTAGTTCATCCATGGCAATATGTGCATAAAAGTGCTTTAAAACAAGTAAACCCAGTTTGAAATGTTGGGGTTTCCCACTCCTTTCAGAATGATAACTTCAGGGGGGTTTTTTTGTTTATTTAGAAGTTTTTTGTTTGCCGCCTTTTTTTGTTTGCTTGTTATGTGGCCTTTCCTATTTTTGGTTGTGCCCTGGATGTAGGAAGTGCTTCAAAGCAAGGACACGGTTAAAACTGGGTCCTCTTTCTCTCCTGACTGGAGAAGTTTTTATTGAAAGTCTACAGCAGATTCTTCAAATCCTCTTGTAGTCTCTGGGAAACTGTGGAATGGAGAAAACATGCCAATAATGCTAGTGGATACTTTGAAATTCAGGATTTAGTTCCCTCTTAATTCCTTGTCATCAGATCTTATTTCAAAGATTAATTTAGAGCTTAAAATGTAATTTAATTTATTTTCTATCTAGAGTTCAAGTTATTAAACTGTATCTGTATCACATTATCCAGGTTTTCCTTGCAGATATAAAAACTAGAAACCCAGTATCTTTTAGATAAAAACAGGGTTGTCCTTTCTGGTATTTTCTAAAGTTCTTATTTTCAAACATTTGGCTTCCAGAATTGCACTCCATTCTATAGTGCCTGAAATATTGTCCAAAGCCAGCCAGATCATGAGTCAGACAAATAAAGTAGACTCTAGTTAAAACTAATCTATATGAATATGATCAATAAGGATAGATTACACATTGTAATCTTCAGCTAAATCACAGATCAAGTGCTACACAGGATAACCTTGCATTCCCTGGCCATGTACAGACCAGGGGGATAAATCCTACTCCCATGGGATAGTTGCACTTACTGTAGTATCAGGTTACTGGAAGCAGTTAACATCAGTTAGCCACCTGAAGAAAACAATAAGGGCCATTTAGCTCCAGATGCAGTCCAAAAGTCTGGGGAATGCCTGTTGTCCCCATCCCTAGCACATCTACATCTCTCCTTCCAGTGTTTCCATTCCTATTGAGCTCATGGAGCAGTGATATCACTGCACAGGTAAGTAAACAAATCTCTGAAATTTAATACCCCTCAGCAAGATGAGGGGTATTTTGACCAGAGAATAAAGGGAAGTACGAAACACAAAATCTGGAATAATTACTAATCTTTTTGGAAGGAAAGAGTTATCTTTTTCCCCCACAAATGTATAACATACATTTTTAATTCATTTGTCCAATACTGCCTAAAAGAAGTAGTGCATCCCCACAAAATGCCAGGGACCAGGAAAACTTTTTGGGATAAAGTTTTTTCAGAGGCAGGTTTTTTATTGGAGTTGTGATGCATTACTTTTCTTTGAACATAGATATACAATATAGCAGAGATGGCAACATAATTTTCTATATTAATTTAATATCATATGTACACCAGCTGGATAAAGAAAGGAATTAAAGGCAAATAAAATGTAACCATAGGGAAGCTTAGCAAATCAAATCTAATCCATTGACTGTATAATGGAAGCATTCAGCTTGGGTTGACTCAGAAGCTCCATTTCTAGATTGCCTGTGTTAGAAAAATGTGATTTTTTCAGAAAGATAAAATCTAGATTTTCTATAGCAAAGGCGTGCTGTCTGCAGAAGCAAATAATCACTCCATTTTTCCAGATAATTCCTTCTTTCACTTCACTGTGACAATTGCATCCTCCAGGTGGGCAGATATGAGACTTGCTGTCCCTAGTCAATAACTTAATTGACTATGGCATTTTTTCTGGAAAGAAAAACAAACAAACAAACAAACAAACAAACAAAAAAAAAAAAAAAAACCAAGTGTTTTAAAAATGTCTGTGGTAAGGCTTGAGAGTAAAATTTTTCAAAATTACATTGGATGTAATCTTGTGTACACTTTCTTCTCTTTGACCTGCCTGTCACCTTTTGTCTAATTAGCATCCACTCTCTAGTATTTCTTAAACATAACATAAATGTTTCTAACTTTAATTCCATGAATCCAGAAAACTGTGAAGAGATGAACCTTTTATAATTACAATTATTATGAATTTGAGTGCACCTCTCCTGTAGCTTCAAGACTGGGGCAGACAGAAAATATCTTCAATGAGGCTTTTGTAGGGAGAAGTTACCCCAAAGCTGGAGTGGACATTGAATCACAGTTGGGTAAATCCCTGTTTTACCCCTCAGCTTCCTTGGAGCATCTTCTCAATGTTGCAAGAGAAGGTCTACATTCTTGTTATCCCTACTGCAGTTTTCCTTTCTTCCTAGCAGGGATGCAGAAACCTCAAGAGATCCCCCAACATGCTTAGAACTACAGTTTTAACATCCAATTCTTCGCTCATTTTAGAACTGAGTTGCAAATTTTCCTGATCATTCTGTAAGTATTCTAAAAATAGAAACTCTTGAGCTTGTATTCCTCACGCACTCCTGCCCACCATAACTGCAAAATCAGCTACACAAAAAAATGAACTAAATTGTGAAAGACTTCTGAGAATGAATGAGATAAATGATGAAATCTATATGATGGATAATATGATGAAATCTACTAATATGATGAAATCTACTTTTCACCAGCCTTTAAGGCATTAGGATTATGATTCTTGATCTCATATTAGTCTTAAGATGTTGGCAATCTTGTTGCTCCCAGAATTAGTTACCTACAGTTCACCCCAATAAAATTACTTGCATATTCAAAGTCAAGCAAGTGCAGAAGTGTTTGCAGAACCAGGCCCTTTAATAAGCAGCTATTCACTCAACTGCAAGAGCATGGGATGAAAAAATGAGTCATCAGCCCTCTGAGGGCAGTGCAGATCTGCTCTGCGGCTGTTACCGTGGCACATGGTCAGACACAAAAATTGCAAATGTTCTTTTCTCTTCAGTTTCCTCCCCCTTCTTCTGAGAAGAAGAGGAGTCCTGACATTGTGACATTTCTTTGTGCTCTGACCATTGTGGTTTCAGACACATGTAAAATTTCTCCGAGGAAATTATGAGTGGTCCAATTAATTAGTTTTTCAGTCTGACATCCAGATACATCAGCACAATTGCTTTGTGAAGGGAAGTTGCAGAAAAGTTACTCTTTTTGGAATACCTGGAGGACATCAGCAACACCAGAGTATTTATAAAATGTACAGTTGTGGGCACACAAAACAGGAGAGCTTACAGGAGAGTCTGTACTTCTGGACAGCTAAAGGTGCATGAGCACATCTTGCTACAAATACACATTTAATTTTGGGGATTCTACCTGGGCACTAATCTGTTGTGAGGATGATGCTTGCTTTGCTATGAAGCAGAAAAGGAGTGGGTCACATGTCAACTGATCAGTGAAGGCTTTCATCCTAATTTCTCTTGTAACTTTTGCAGTTTTCCTGATTGCCAGTTTAATGCTTTTGCCTGAAATATGATATGAAATATCCCTCTTCAGTTACCACATCGACCAATTCCTCTCCATAACTTCCCTTATGAAGTACCTGATCCCCAAGATTAGTGCACTCTTAATGAGGCATATTTAAAATAAGAACATTTATGTATTTTTAAAATCAAGTTTTATTGCACATACTCCCAGCAAAGGGTTGCTGTTATGTATTGGTAGGATTTCACACTGTTTTGTATTTCAAAAAAATGATCCAATGTAGAGTTAGTCTTTGGGTGAAATTATTCCATAAATATGCAGGGTGATGTTATAAATGATTTGATAGCACATAAGAGGATCTTATTTTCTACATTGCCCAATTTCTTATTGTATGTCTTCAGTAACCTGATGTTGTGAACATTTAGCTGGAATTGATATTTTACCTTCTAACTCCCTACATACAAAGCTCCTAGGCAAGGAAAAGTCCCAACATACACAGCTCCTAGGCACATCATTTATTTGCACCTGACTTCATTCTTATCCCCAGGCTGGGGCAGAGTGCACTGGCTTAAAATGGACTTCAAAGGGGTGGCACAGGTATCCGTCAGTGGCTAATTAAATTAAAGATGTTCATCTAGACTCATGAGTTTAACTCAGAATTTCTGTATATCTATGGATTGACTGTGGAACAATATAATTATATAAATGTGTTTTCATGTCCAAATCAAGGACACAGATGTAATCTTTCACTGTTATATAAACCCACACATATTTAATCAGTAAAAATGCAAACCTATTTTTATGCCTTTAAATAATAGTCTGTGCTTGACAAACATGTTTGGTTTTTTCCATGCCAAATACTTTTTTCCATATTTATAAAATACAGCCTCTAAAAACAAGCCTGTTTTACTCCAGGTATAAAATACAAATTATAATTCTTAACTCCTGATTTTTTTGAGTTCTGACTAGATATTGATCTTTCAACAGGACAAAAAGATGTTGGCTATTATTTTCTTTCTTCATGACTTGTAGGGCATATGCTATATGTAGGGAATTCTTTGTCAGGATTATTCTTAGGGAATGGATTCTGAGCATGCATACTATGGCATATTTTGTTAACACATAAAGGGAAATAGCCAAGTTTCCAAATCTCATCTACTGTGCTTAAAAAATTATATATATGCATCATAGGGAACAATCATTGTGCCCATTACAAAACTTTCATTACCGGTGAACACTGAAGAAAAATTATCTTTGCATCATGAAGTTTCAAAGCAAAATAAGGAAATTAAATTATTTGCATCAACTCTGGCTATATCTGCTAAATATTTTCTAACCATTCTGAGAAAAAAACAGAAGGCTAACTTGCAATGAATAGAAACAATGATGATCAGTAGCATGTGTTGCATGTTATTTGAAAGGAAAGTAATTTATCACATCTGAAATAACAGCTGTTTATTCTTGTGTTTCACTGTTTGTAGCAATCCTTACAATTTATCTGTGAAAAAGTGAGAAACTGTACCCCCATTAGCATATGAATACTTGACACATCAAATTGGTTGTGCAATAATAGAGGGACACTTGCTATTGGTGTATGCACACAGACAAAGCAGCCATTTGGGGGGAGAAAGGAAAAAAATAAAATTAAATGGTGTGGGTGTTTAATTTAAACCATTGTTTGCCTCTCTGGTTTCACATAATAGATTTGATTAGGGCAGCCAGGCAGATTGGCTGGAAATTCCTAAAAAAATACCCTGAGCATGCAGGTTAAATGTTGATACAAAAATAAGATGTTTTAAATTTGTATTCAGATGTTAGTGGATGAAATAATGGAAAAAATACAAAATACCAGTCCAGAATAAGCAATTTTGTGTGGTCTTTTTATGTGCACCTGGGGCACGGGAGTGGAGAAACAACGAGGTTGTACAGAAATAAACCATTGCCTATGTACAGTTTTATTTCATGGCAACAGCATCACAGGACTTGGGTCAAACGTGTGAAACTATTTCTCGAAGAGGCTGCATACACAATTGAGGCCCTATGAAGGGTTCTCCGTTGAAGTTGCCAGGCTACATTCATTCCAAAAGCAGAGCCATTTGTTATCAAATTTAAATTAACTCTCTCGGCACTGGGTACATAGTTTGAAGTGTGGCTTTGCAGACCATACATACTGTCTGGGGAAGGAGTGGTGTCTGCTCACCAAATGTAGTGTTGTTTTGCAAGGGGTGAAAATCTTCCCTGTGTTTAGGCCTGAAAAGCAGTAATCCATTACCTAAAAAAGGTTGATTTCTGAGGTATATCTTTATGCCTTGTTCTCTCTTAGAAGGCACAGTGACCTTTTTTCTTCCATTCTTTTCCTTCCCTTTCAAAAAAAAAGTAAGCATTTCAGCTTTAATTTGGGGAAAAAAAGCAGCAAATCAATATTTGCTGCTGTTTTTTCTGCAAGCATACTCTGGCTGCCTTCACTAATTTTTTTTCCTTTTCTTTTCTTTTCCATAAAATGGAGCTCCAAATGTTAAAACACATAGATCAGCATAGATTTGTATTTTTCAGACCCATGGACTGTAACAGCTGAGCATGACCCCATAGCTTTTACTTGGCACTGGTAATCCTTACAGGTGTAACTGCAGTGTGACTTCTCTCACATTCAAGAGTTACTGATAAGAGAAAAAATAGCACTAATTGTTATATTTTTTAATTTACTTCCTTGAACATTTCAGTGTACCAAGTGCTCTCCAAGAACAGGAAAGATGCCCGTGACCCTAGGAACTCATATGGTGGTCACACACAAGACATGGGACTTGAGATGCCATCTCTTAAGTAGCAAAGGGTAACCAATGAAAACAAGCACCCAGAATGACAAACAGCTGTTTACCATAGCAATCTACTTCCACTGGGCTCATGACCTACTTGCTTTCAGTAAATGCTGTAACAGTTGAGTGCCAATGGCAAAATCTTTGTGGAAATCAAATTTCATGTACTGAGAAGAAGTCTGCTTGCCAGAAACTCGGTGCCCATCCTTGGTGGAGGTGTTGGACAGTCCTGAGCTCATCAGGAATATACCTGTGCTAATGGTAAAGGTACTTCCAGCCAGATCCTTCTCTAGCTCTTACTAAAATCAAACACATTTGAGCTCCAAAAATAAAAGAACAGGTACAGCATTTTATGACTTCTCCAGCCAAAGACAACTAATGAATTCAGTGCAGGTTTTGAACATTGGTAATGAAGTCTCTGAGCAGGGAAAAGCAAAAGTGCTAAATAGAGCATTCCTAATTATCTGTGCTTTTACATCTTGAAACAGAAGCTTAAAGCTTTTAATCTACATGTCTTCATCAACATAAGATGCTGATTTTTTAGAATCAAGAATTTTGTAGCTGTTGACAGGTGTGCTGGTAATTCAGATTGAATTTCATCTTTGTAGTCTCTGTGTTGAGAGAGGACTTCATTTCAGTAACAACTTTGACAATGTGACCAAGGTGTCACATTAAAATAACCTCTTTTCTAATAAAAGGATAATTTGCATTTTATTTCTGACATATGTAATGATGTTACTCATTTTTGAAGCATTTAGCAGGTGACCATATCAAGTTCCTTACTACATTAGAGAATGATTCCTTGTATGATTTACAAATGCCCTCTAAAAAACAAGATGAAAAGATAAACTGGTTTAAAAAAAAGTGAGCGTAAAGTTTTGCAGAATAGTACCTGCTCTTTGGTTTTCCTAATGGAAGATAAGTCCATTCCAACACTGACTATTCTGTAATTCTGTGATATCTCATGTGCATGCCTAATGCAGCCCTGAATATTATTCTAATGCTAAAAAGAATTTTCTTATTTAAAGGTCTGTGCACCTAACAATGCTACAGAGCTAATAAATCCTGCCAAGCACTCTTAGAGAATCTTGTTTATTTATTGGTGGAAGTGATGGACCATGCTTGTGTATCCATGACAACATTGCAGCAAGTCAGAGCAGGGCTAGGTCTTTTCTTGCTCCTGCAATATAAGATTTAAAGTAAGAAACTAAACCTTATTGAAGAGCAGAAGCTTTTCACAAGATAAAACAGAGTTGATGGGTCCATATGATAGTTGTCCATACTAATATACCTGTGCTATTTCAATACTTTGATTAGTTTCCTCTATTGATTGTAAATAGTGTGTCATGTGAACATACAAGGAACGATAAAACTTTGCAGTTCATCAATGTCAAGATTAAATTGTTAAAAATATCTGTCTCAAGTGCTAAAATTTTTGTTTTTTCTTGAAAGGTGTTACAAGTTCTTTTATATTTTTTGTTCTCATGCCAAATGCTTTGATTAAGGATGTTATATGATCCAGTGTATTAGTACTCTATTTGCCTATTTATATTTATAAACCCATGCATTCTCTCTGTGTATTTATGTTAGCTGTGGTGTTGATATGTTAGACAGATATGACTGAGGTGCAAATTATGTGTAGGTGGTGGAATTTAGCCATAAAATGAAAATTCAATTCTTTATAAGCTATTTATTTTCTTACCGTTAATCTTGATTGCATTACCATTGCCTTGAGAGAGGTTGTTCACTTTTAAGGTTTAGAAATGCAAAGTTAAATAAAAATAATTCTATGCAAGAAAACCTATACAACAAAGGAGGAATTTCTTAGATAGCAACAGGCTCCAGAAGTAAATTTATTTTCTTCTAACATCTTGATAAATGACATGGCCAAATTCTAGCATACATTTCTCAGTATTCATAGATTTAAATGGCAAAAGATTTTGATTTAATACACCAGATATACTCCAAGTATATTGTATCTTCCAGAAACACTAGAAGTAAGGCTAAAATTCAAAGTACAAGACTGTTGTCCTGGGTTGCAGTGTAGGATGTACAAAAGTATTTATTCTATCACCATCTCCATGTGCTGTTGGAACCAGGTGGGGCAGTGTCTTCCCAGGCCCCTCCCTTTGGGCTGTCTTCTGCTAATGGCCCATCAATGCCTTGCCCATGACTCACAAGTAACTCCCTCCAGGAGTTATCTCTGTTTAATGGGCCATCAAGGACCCACTTCACAACTCATCATCCCCTTGTGAGATGCTCTGCCCAGGGGGAGGAGCCAAGCATTCTCACCTGGATATAATCTGGGATTTGGAACAGTACAAACAGCCCTTACCTACTGGATTCCCAAAGGACCAGAGCTACCAGACCTTTTCTACAGGATCACTGCTTCAGGAAGACGACCTCATCTGGACTGGTTTCACCATCCTGCTCAGGTTGTATTCTGACTCTGTCAGTGGTCCTTTGTGTTATTGCATTTATTTTATTTTATTTTTACCTTTCTTCTTATTAAATTGTATCACTGACTTGGAGCCTCTCACTCGTTTTGCTTTCAAACCATGACAACTGTGAATGATTGAGGCATGGACTCATACTGGCAGAGAATCTGAATCCTTTATTAAAAGAAATGAACAGGTTTTATACAGTTCTTTAAGCCACAGTATTTCCTTATATGGTAACTCTCACCTATAACACATTGCTATGTCTGCACCACACTTTCCTTCTATGGAGTGATCACAGGTTCTGTGTCACCTGTTCTGTGCCAGTCACCTGTTCAGATGTCTGGCAGCTTCTGGCAGGCTCCTCCCTGTGCAGGGCATCTGCTGTATGGCACCTCCTTCCCCCAAGGTCAGGCCTTGTGCCTCTCTGTACTGCCATGGCGTTTTGCAGACACATCCCACAGTCCAAAATTTAATTCTATCCTATCTCTCCCCATGTAAGACTAATATGTTGCCTGTATTCTGTTTACAGGATAAAGTTTTCTAGTTTAATATGAAGTGTGTTACTTGAATCTGTCTGTTGATTCACTAAAATTAGAGGTAATTTCCTGAAAAAATTGGTAAGTCCTAGCTGAGACTAGCTGTCACATTCCACTGTGGGGAACTGCGAGGAGTTCCTTTAAAAATAGGTGGTCAGGAATTAAATTAAGTCAACTAAGACAAACATTGTACCTGAGAACCTTTTATTGATAATGAAAGACAAAACAAGGAAAAAAAGGAGTTGTCCTACTAAAGAGGGCTAGAAAAGACAGAGCAGGAGGAGGGAGGAATGGAAAAGGAAAGAGAGGGGGAGAGAGAATAAAAAGAGTCTAAACAATTTGGATTTCTGCCATCTAACATCAGAACTACAAAACTTACAGATCCACACTGTATCCCTTCTGAGCAATCTCAGGTTGGTCACTGTCATATTCAAGTATAGGGTCATTGTGGAAGTCTGCTGGACTTACGTGTTAGGTTCACCAGTTGATCTTTAGTGATACTTTGAGTGACTTTAATCCCACTAATTTGTAAAAGGAAGGGATTTTGGCTTCACACTGCAGTCCAGCATATTGTTCAATCCTCAGAACACAATAGCAACAACAACTGGTATTCAACACCTTCATATGCAACAATGTCTCTTTTTTTGTTCCTAAACTTTTGGAGAGAAAAATGTCCATGTTTTGCACTTTGTTTCTGAACATCTACATTTTCTTTTTTCTGATTTTCATGTAGTCACACGAGGTGGTATAGAAATTACACAAGCAATAATTCCATAAACTACAAGTATTGAGGAAAAGAGTAGTACGCAATATTATTTTCCCCAGACATTACTTTTTTTTATTATTATTATTATTCTTTTTCAGTTTTGCCAATAAATAGTTGTCTGGGACCTTAATTTACAATGCCAAAAAGATACACCTTTTACTTACATTGAAAACATAGATCACAAACACTCATGGACTGACAATGCAGCCACTCATGTGATATTTCACTATATGGAAACTACTAAGCAACAAGGTATCTTAGATGAGTTTTACATATCAAAGGTGTTTCCAAGTTTTCTTCTGCTTTAGAATTTCATGGTTTTGCCGTCCTCTCCTAAACTTATTAAATTCCTCAAGCCACTAAAATTATTCTGGATCAAATCAGCATGTGAGTACAAATCAAACTTCTTCTGCCAAACCAACAGTATACTTTAACAAACACATTATACCACTGAAGTGATCTCATACCGTACTTTAAATAATACAGTTCCCTGTCCCACCCTGAGGTATGTTACAGGATTCTACATTTTCTTAACCAGCCTCTGTTCCCACACCCACCAAAAGGAGATGGGGCTTTTAGCTTTTAGTTTACTCACTTTAGTTCCACTAGAACACCTCCTCCCTCACATAGATCAATTAGGGGGAAGTGTTGGAGAACTTCAGCATATCTAGTCTTTTTGGGTGTGTTGAGTGGCCATTCAGACACCACCTTTTCCAATTTGTCTGTGGGGAGACTGTCCATCACTCTTTTCAAGATTCCCTTCTGCCAACCTTGTGCCCATATAAGCTTGTCTTGTCCATGGGTGCTTGCTTCCACTGAAGCAGGGAATCCTGGATCATAGTCTGGGGCTATGCCAGGTATGTCTCACTACACAAGTCTCTGGCTAATTTATTGTTGTTTCTGCACGACTGTATTTTTGACCCAAATTGATCAATCCCTGAGAAACATCTCCTCAAGCCCACAGCTTCCTTCCTGGGCCAGGGCATCCTCTGGAGGGGAGGAGGTGGTACCTCTCAGAGCAGCAATTACTCTCTTTAAAGGGACCGAAGCCTGTAACTTCCCCTGCAACTGAATTGCCATCAGTTTTAGAGGCTCGGGAAGCTCCCAAATTAGAGAAGTCATTCTCTCAGCATCTACTGACTGAGAGAGCAAGATGGGGAATTCTTGGAAAGGGAGTAGCTTGCAATTGTACTTCACTTGTAGACAGGCTGCCTTATGGACAGTCTCCAGTAACTGGTCCGTGGTCCTTTCTACAGTGAGGGGATCACCTCTCTCCAAGGGATCTAGACCACCAGCCCAACATGAAGCCCTCTGGGTCAAAGACCACAGTGCCTGGCAGCCTCCAGCGGTGAGTAAAACACTGGGACCCCAATAACTTCCTGCCTCCGTCTCATTAAGCAGTATTTGGTCTCCCTTGCTTAAGGAAACACAAAAGACATACTCAGGTTGGGTTTTGCCAGAGTGGCAGCCTAATTCCCTCTTCAGTTTAGCCAACTCCAGAGCTGTGAAAGGCAGCTCTTTAGTTGTTAGGAGGGGGGGCTGATCCTGGTCGCTATCATAAGTGTATTTTTATTAAGGCTCTAGTGCAGACCATGGCGTCAGCTCCGCTCAGACCTCTGCTGCGGGCTCTTTTGTGGGATCTGAGGGAGTGATGGCTCTGGCCATGACCACATTCGGGAGAGCTGCGGAGGCTCCGGGACCAGCAGCCTGCAGACGGAGGGTGCGAGGACCAGCAGCACATGGACCGGCGCCGTCCCTTTCTAAAACGTCCCCCAAAACCTGCCACAAGCCGCTTGTGTCGTTCTGCATTTTTTCTCTTCCAAATTTCTCTGCAAGTCCACGACACGGATTTGCAGCGACTGCACTAAAATTAGCTTTTGTAGTGATGCCATCGCTGTCATCTCCTGGCAAGGCCGAGCGGTGTGTCCAGCCGGGGCCGCCAGCCTCCCCCTGTACCACACACACACACACCGCTTTCCCCTTCCTTCCAGGCCTGGATTTGGCTTCTGCCCGCAAAGCTAAGACCTGGTCTCTAACACTTTGGATGCCGTGCCAGCAATCCCGAGCCCACGCTAATCCAGACACAGAGGGTCTTGCTCTAAAACCTGAGGAATACAGTGAGGGGGCGGATGAGTCTCTGCCCCACTCTCCTGTCACAGCACTTGGAGTTATTGCTACTGCCTTCTTGGCCAAACAACTTTCAGGGAGGGCCACACCTTATAATCTCTAAGTGCCCGAACTAAGCAGCCCCCAAAAGCACACAAAAGGTTGTGGGTTGTTTTGGGGTTTGGTTTGGTTTTGGTTTTGGTTTTGGTTTTTTTTTTTTGGGGGGGGGGGTTGTTTTGTTTTGGTTTTGTGTTTGGTTGGTTGGTTGGTTGGTTGTTTTGTGTTGTTTTTTGTTGTTTTTTGTTTGTTTGTTTGTTTGTTTCGTTTAAAAAGCATACAGGGTGAGAGAAGGGGCGGAGCAGCTTCCTGAAGAGGGTTGCACCAGAAAAAAACTTCCAGGCGCCCTGAATAGCACTCTCGAGCAGGACATACCTTACAGCAAGAAGCCAACTGGCTGCCGAGTTGGGGCATCCTTCTTCCCCGGAAGGGCCACGCCTTAAAAATCCCCCAAAATGCCCCATATATGCCTCCTGAGAGAGCACACTTTGAATCACAAAGGCAGCTAGCTGCACACAGAGTTACAGAAAGGGGGCAAAATGCTTCTCAGAAAGGGCTGCACCATATAAATCCCAAACTGCCCCAAGGAAAAATACTTTCTGAGAGGACGCACCTTAAAATACCACAGCAGTTACAGAGAACAGGGCGCAATGCTTCTCATAAAGGGCCACGCTGTAATGAGTTCCAAATTTCAACACAGAAAAAACAGTTTCTGAGAGGACACATGTTAGATCAGTTGCAGGCACTGGGCTTCAGGAGAGGGTCACACTTTTTTTTTTCTTCTTTTTTTTTTTTTTCTTTTTTTTTTCTTTTTTTTTTTTCTTTAATGTCCAAATGAAATCTCTCCCGAAAAACACACACTAAACTATGTTTTTGTTCAAGACCATCCCGCCTCCGCCACCAATTTAAATGTGTCATCCAGTGTGGGGAAACTGTGAGGAATTATTTTAGAAATAGATGGTAAGGAACGAAACTAAGTCAACTGAGACAAACATTGCCTCTGAGAACGGTTTATTGATAGTGAAACCCCCCCCCAAAAAAAAAAAAAAAAAAAAATCCCACAAACAAAAAAAAAACCACCAAAAAAAAAAAAAAAAAAAAAAAAAAAAAAAAAAAAACCAAACCAAAGCAAAAAAAAAAAAAAAAAAAAAAAAAGGGGGCGGGGGGAGTTACCCTACTAAAGAGGGCTAGAAAAGACAGAGCAGGAGAAAGAAAGATGGAAAAGGAGAAAGAGGAGGAGAGCGAAAGAGGGAGGGGAGATAGAGAGGAGTGGGCGTCGCGGCTGGCGGGGCCGGGGGCGCCGTGCCCGTCCCCAGCGCGGGGCGGCGGAGCTGTGCAGTGCCCGGAGCGGGGCGGGCACCCGAGCACAGGTGAGGTGAGGTGAGGTGAGGTGAGGTGAGGAGGGCACGGGGCGCTCGGGCGGGGCCGGGATGCCGGACAGGGTCACACGGGGACGGCGGCCGGGGGGGGATGCGGGGGTGAAGCAGCAGGGACAGGTGGGAGGGTAAGCGAGAGCCAGCGAGAGCAGGGGAGCAAAAAGGCAGGCTGGGGCCAGATCAGAAAGGACAAAAACCAAGCTTGGGCCAGGTCAGAGGACTGAGCGAGCCGCCGCAGGTTGGAGCCAAAGCAAAAGCACAAGACCCAAGAGGCTCCGAGACTCAAAAAGCCCCATTCACCAAGCCAAAAAGCGAAAAGCGCAAAAGTCAGAAAACCCCAGAGCTTGTGGTGCCGTGGCTTTGGTGCCCCCTGGTCCCTCCCGAGGTCTGACTCCTGACAGCAGAGCATTGCCCGCTCAGTCTGTCCCTCTGACCGGAGCGTGTTTCTGGACAGTGTCTCCTGCTGCCCGCCTGTCCCATCTGAGGTGTGACCAGGCAAAGGCCCCACAGGACAGCGCTTCCTCCCCTATTCTGGTTGTCTCCTGCCAGTGGCACATGTGCATCCCCTCCCCATGTGCTTCTGACTACCAGTGCTGTGACAAATCAAAACTAAATCGGCTCCTCACATCAGCCCATCATTCTGGGTTAAATAAAAGGACCATCAAGGTGTGACAGCTCTGGAAATAATACAGAAAACACCAATTGAGCTTCATGGAATATCTGTCTTTCAGAAAAAATTGCAAAAAATAGTGGGTTTTAAAAGTTAATAAAGATAATGTGGGGTTTTTTTCTTATTTTCTATTCCATACTGAACCATCATTGACCATCTCTTGAATAAGCAAAGCAGTGGTTGCTTTAATAAGTAGCTGCTTCTGAAGGTACCTGCTCCTCAGCTAGGAAACAGGTTTTGGTCTTCTGCTGAGTGAATTTGAACATCATCCTTTAGGGTGACAGGAGATTACTTACACACCTGCTGTTCAGGTGTGTGTACACAAATGAAGCTGTTAATTTGGTTGGGAGCTTATCACTGTCTGGGTTATCATTTACTCAGTCTGTGAGGTCAGAAAGAGCCTTGTGATAATGGCACCCATCTAAGTGATGCGTTGCATTTTCAACTCAAAAATAAGTGGAAAACTTGACAGCTTCTATTTTCAGGCCAACGTAACAATGTGACATCTTTGTTTTTAGAAAAAGGGTATTTTTCAGGATTCTATCTTTGATATTGGTGTCAAATTTCCATCCATCTAATGTACAGACTACACTTTGCCATAGCCTCTTTTTTCAGGTTAGACTTTGCAAACCATTACTTTTCTGCCACCTTCAAATAATTCTGAGATGCTGTTGTACAGAAATGTCAGAGAAAACTCCTTAAAAATGTAAAAATTAGGACCTGGTGAAAGCAGAGCTCTGATGTCCTCATAAGACAAAGAGTGAGCAGTGGGATTAGTCCCCTTTGGACAGTGTTGGTCATTCTGGTATTAGCATATAAATATTTATACAATGACACAAATTTCCCATTTAAGTAATTTCACTGAGAGTTCATTTCTTATAATCTAACCTGACTTGGTTTAAGGACAACCTGACAATCCTGTCAGGATTTTTCCCTCCTTTATGCTGATTGAGCAGAATTAGCCAGATGGAAGAGACTCAGAGATTTATGCAGTTTTTACAGTTTTAGAGAGATTTGCCTTTTAGAGGGAAGAACACTTTACCACTTGCCACTTAGAGGCAGGTAAAGAATATTACAGCCTGTGAGGGATGTAGCTGGAGACAATAATAGTTTGTCTCACTTGACACTTTAGCAAGATCCTCTACTGAAATGTGTTCAGACTGTAAAATGCAGATTAATCATCTGAGCGCATATATAATTTTGGATTTCCTGGCTCTGCATGCAGAGATGATTTAAAATATTTAGGAATGGCCAGAAATAGTTCGGGGATTATCAACCCTTGGAGGGTTTGCTTCCAGATATTTTTTCATCTAATCTGAGAAAATGTGTCTTTTGGGTGCAGTGGGTTTGAGATTCTAGTTAAAAAAGATTATAGGATTACTTTTCAAGTTGTGGATAAGACATCTGAACTAGGCAGAATTTCTTACTAAAGGTTTCCAAGAAGTGACTATGTTGACATCTGCTTTCCTAGTTTTGTTTTCACTGTAATAGACATGGTTATCTTTTTGTTATTTGGTATATTGTGCAGTTCCAATGCATGGAACATCTGGAAATGTTCAAGGTTGGGTTTGAGGGTGCTTTGAGCAACCTGATCCTGTGGATAGTGTCCCTGCCCGTGGCAACAGGAGTGAAACCAGGTAATCTTTCAAGCTTGTTTCAACCCAAACTGTTGTTTGACTCCATGATCAGCATTTTGGAGGATTGTTTCTTTCCTACAGCTGAACTGGGATATTTGAAAATCTGTTATGTCATGAACAAATTGCCTAGAATTCTTTTGTGCATGCTACAGATACATTTCTAGTGATGTTTTTCTAAAAATACTTAATTGTTTAGCAACTTCTTCTGAAAGATTTGGTGATTCTTTAGCTATATTTATGTACTCTGAAATCAAATACCTCTAGTATGCTTGCACAATGTAAATGATAGTTTGTAAATATTTTTTAATAAGAATAGATTGAAATGCAGGCAGGAGACCCATCAGAGAGCAGGCAGTAAATTAGGAGGGAGTGAAAAAGTCACCAACTAAAATTTAAAAGTGATGCTTCAAAAACAATTTTTGAAAATGAAATGTATTTTAAGAATAAATTAAGAAGACATCCTTATTTTCAACTCATTTCACTCATAGAGACACATAAAGATACAGCAGTTTTAGGAATTATTGTACAAATATAGGAATAGGGAAAAGTTCAGTTCATCTGTAAAATCACAAAATATTGTAAATTTTCTTTGTATTGTCTAAAAGTGTGGTAGGGCAGTGTGAGCAATAAAAATAAACAAGTGGGTAATAAACCTTCATTTTTAATTAGTGATTTGAACCAAGTTAAGTAAATAATAATTACAGAAAACGTGTAGGCATGGCCTACAGTGCTCATCAAAACATTTTTAACTGCTTGTTTCCTCCCAGGATGCCAGCCACCTGGGTGTTTCATAGATGAAAATTATAGAATCATAGAATGTGCTGAGTTTGATCAGGATCATCAAGTTCGATTCCTGGGTCTGCACAGGACACCCAAAGAATCACACTTTTTGAATCTGTCAGGCTTGGTGATGTGACCACTTTTCCTGGGGATCCCAATGTCCCAGTGCCCAAACACCCTCTGGGTGAAAAACCTGAGTATTTGAAAAAAAATTTCAATCTAAACCTTCCTGGCTCAGCTTCATGCCATTTTGTTGAGTCCTGTCACTGGTCAAGAGATTGCAGACATCAGTTCCTGCCCCTCTGTTTTCTCTCATGAGGATGTTGAAGACCCCAAGGAGGTTTCCCCTTGGTCTGACAAGCTTTTCTCCAGACTTTTCACCATCCTAATGGCCCTCCTTTGGATGCTCTCTAATAGCTTAATGTCTGCTTAATGCAGTGCCCAGAAGTGCCCCCAGCACTGAGGTGAGGCTGCCCCAGTTCAGAGCAGAGTGGGACAATCCCCTCCCTTGCCCGGCTGGCCATGCTGGGCCTGATGCTCCTCAGGACACCCTTGGCCCTCCTGGCTGCCAGGGCACTGCTGGCTCGTGTTCAACTTGCCACTGACCAGGACCCCCAGGTCCCTTTCCATGGCACTGATTTCCAGCATCTCATTCCCCACTCTGTCCACACATCTAGGGTTGCCCCATCCCAGGTGCAGATTTTCCTTTTTTAGAATTCACAGTACTCCAGCTCAGGGGACTGAGATCCCCTTGGTTCATCAGCTGTGTTGAAGACAGAGGCAAAGAATACATTAAACACCTCTGTGCTGTCTGTGTTTGTGAGGTGACCATCCTCATCCTGAGATGGACCAATGTTATTTTTGCACTGCCTTCTATAATTGATGTATTTGAAAAAAAAGTCTGTTTATTGTCCCTTACAGTACCGGCTAAGTTCAACTCCAATTTGGCATTGGCCACACAAATTTTCTCCATACAGTGGCAGCAGCATTTCTGTATTCTTTCCATGTCACCTTATTACTGAAAGGTTTATATTTCTATGATAAGAAGTCTATACAGTATTGAGTGAAGATGTTGGAAAATCCTTTAAACTTTAGCATGATAGTGTATGATCCCTATATTCATGGTTAATTGTTAGTTCTGTACCATACAGTACTTAGTACAAATGCCAGAGATTAATGTGGCTTTGTGTTGACTCCCTACATCTGTGGCTATAAAATCTTATTGTAGCTAATTCTTCTTTGTTTAATTCTATTAGTATTTAATTTATAGTAGCCTGCATCTTAGTTTTGAGGACAAGGTTTGTGTTTCAGAGCAAAGAATGATAAGGGAAATACATTATGACTTGACAATGCATTTTAGTTACTCTCAAGGAAAGAAGGTTCATCAGAATATATGGAACCATACCCAAACAAGTCCATAGGAAAAAATTAACATATATGTATGCATTCTGGAAATTTGATAAATGTGTATTTGTAGGAGCACCCATGAATGGCAGGGAGAAGGAATTCTGCTGACCTGAGCAATCATACTCGCAAGCCCTTCCTGTTCCATCTTTCCCAACATGTGTTAGTTTCAGAAATACAGCCCGGCCTTTTAGGTTACTGAGAATCCATGCTGTCAGGAGCATTACACATGCCTTAGCACTGCTAATAAAGAAGTGTCAATGTCAACTTTCTAACAAATTGATTGCAGAGTTTATTGGTTTTCAGTGACAACCTAACCTTGCTTCCACTGGGCACGGACATTCTGGTTTTGCCTATCTGCAAAGGAAAATTCCTGTTCAACCAAATCAGCCTTCTGCCTCATCTGTTTGACACTTCTGATATTTTGGAATTTCCTGCTGCTGTGCCCTTAAGAGGCAACATTTAAAAAGTGAGCAGCAGTGTGAAAACATTTTCACAGGTACTTTACTCAATAGTTTCCTGAGCAGCTTGAAGCCTGCTTCCCTCACATCCAGGGTTGAAGTTCTGCTGGCACTTTTCCTGTCAACAGAGATTTTAATCTTGATCACTTCATGGTTGCTGTGGCCAAGACATCTGCCAATCTCCACTTTGCTTACAAGATCCTTTCAGAATCAGCAGATGAAGGGCATCTTTCCAAGTTGTCTCCCTTAGGATCTGTTCCATAAAGTTGTCATCCAGGTGTGTTAGGAATCTTCTGTCCTGGTTTGTACCTGGGTTAATTTCTGTCAAGTTGAAGTTCTCCATATGGTTAAGGGCACTTGACTTAGAAGTGTCCCTTACTTCCCCGAAGAATAATTCATTAGCATCATTGCCCTGGCCAGGATGTACACTCTCATATCCACATTATTTGGTTCTAACCCAGAGGCTCTCAAGTGCACTGCCAGCTGTGAGTCCCATACATTTTAACCCCTCTGCAGTACCACCCCCCAGCCTCTTCTGCCCTGCCTATCCCTCCTGCAGAGCCTAGAACCATCCAACAGGGCACTCCAGCCACAGGACTCATTCCAACAGGTTTCACTTATGCCAGTGATGTCAAATCTCTGGGATACAGTGAAAACCTTGAGCTCCACTTGAGTGTTCCTCATGCTCTGTGCATTACTGTAGAAACATTTCAGGTGTGGTATATTGTAGGCAATACCTGATTGAGGTGAGGAGATTGAGGGATCTTATTCGTGCTCATTTCCTCAAGTTTTGGCACAGCAACCCATTGCTCTTCATTGGTGAGAATGGTTTTGTGCCTTTCCTCCTGCCAAGGTAGTTAAAAGCTCTGTCAATGGGCCTCATTACTTCCTGTGGTAGAGATCTTTTTCCCCTCTGAGACAGGTGCATCCTGTCAGATGTCAGTAGACCAGATGTTGAGTAGATCTTCTCATGGTAAAAAACCCAAAATTTTTCCAATTATACCCACCTCTGAGCCACACATGGGCTTAATGTATCTGTCTACTCCTATCAATAGTGTTCCTTTTTACTAGGATTGAGGAAGTCAGTACATGTGTTCCTGATAACAAAGTGATAACAAAGCATGGAAATAGTAAATACTGGAATTTCTCACTCCTATTAACAATGTTAGCACAATTTAAGAAATCCTAATGACAAGGTTGAGAGTGTCTCGGGGTTTTAATCTGGTTGTTTCACACCTGAGATTCCAAAGCTGGCTGGTGGTTCGTGTGGGCACAAACGGAGTGATTTTCCCTCTTGACCTCTGAAGGATTTAGGGTCTGCTGTCTGACTCTGTGTCTCTGTGTTCTGTGCTGAGCTCAGTGCTCGGTGTTCGGTGCGAGAATGAAGGGAGTCTCAAGGTCTTGCTTTTCTGGTTTCTCGCGTTGTTTATTAGTTCTTATCTTACAATTCAGTGTGTCCAGCCAAGGTGTTCCTTGGCAGCTTGGACACAAGGTGACTCCCCTTCCCCTGTGTCCGGCCATGGTGTTCTCAGCAGCTCGGACACAAGGCGACTCCCCTCCTTGATGGGAGGTCACTACCTCTTATACAGATAACTACGTACCCATTGTTTACAATTCTATGCCAATGTCTATCACCTATACTAACAGGGTCATTTCTACTTTGATCCAATCTACTGAAACTACTTTGTGCCCACGTCACTACAGAAGATGGATGCCAAGGGAGAAGATGAAGAACCCAGGGCACCGCCCTAAAATCACCATCTTGTCCCTTTGCATCTACATTCTAAAAATCCAAAACTACAAAATCTTCTGCACAATGATAACTACACTACTCTCAGTAACACCTTCGTGACTTGCAATTCTTCTCTCTGTTAGATGTTTTTCTCATGGACCAAAATCAAAGACTGTGTCCTCCTGGGCTCTGTGCCAGGCAAACCCCCCCTGCACAGACCCCAGACCCTCTTTTTCGGGTCCCAGGCCTCTCTACCGAGGTCTGTGACTTCCCAGGGTGCCCAGAGGGATGCCCTGGACTCCAACAAGAGTGAGCATTTGTTATTCACTGAAAAATACAGTTAATAAACTAAATGTGCTAAAATGTGCATAAGGTTTTGTTTGATAACATCCCATTAGACAAACATCTCAGATGATATGTCTTTTAAAACTTGGCTTAATACTTGCAGTTATGCAGTTGCAGATCTACTAGAGCAACTCTATAATCTCATACTAACAAGGAAAAATGTAAAGTGGTGATTTTTCAGCTTACACTTTTTTGTGGAATGATGTAACTGAATCTGCTAGACAGAGTTAGTTATCCACTTTCAAAGGTTCAGGATACCCATGTAAGTTTCACATTAAAAAAGTCAAACCTAAGCAAAGCAAAAAACCCTCAAAAAACTATGTTTCAGTCTTTCATTAAGTTTCATAAGAACTAAAAGGACCTTTATTTAAGTTCAGAATTGTATTTTTCCTTTTTCAAACCTGTAAATGTAAATTATGTGCAATTTTAATTTACATTTTTTTTCTTACAGTTTTTTCTAAAATTTCATTTCTGATCATCTTCTCATTTTGATCACATAATACACAGAATTTCAAGAAAAGCAATTTCTAAATTCATAAGTAACTTTTTGCTTTTTTTCAACAGATGTTTTTGTTATGCTGAGGTAGCATTTTGTAGGGACAGATACAAGAAAAGTTTTTAAGTATTTTGTTATGTTTTTAGTTGGTCTGATGATTTACAGAACTATCTGGTACAAACAGATAAGGATGTGATTTTGGCAATTAGGATATAGGAGTTAGTTAATTTGAACATTTTAATTGTATTATTTGCAAGTGACGGGACAAAGTGTTTGAATTCAATTGCCTAAAAATAGGCAGCTAAAACTGTCTTAGATAATTTTTCGCAAATCTAGTTTAAAAGTGAGCAGAATCCTGACATTCCCAATGCAGTTGCAGAACATATTAATCAATTAGTATTGATATTGTCTGACTGTGTGACTTATTTACTATATTCTCATGAGAAAAAATAAGTTGACGTGGCCCTCTTATGAGATTCCATGTGTTCTCAATTAGCTTAATTAATATGTATACTTTCACCAAGAAGCCAACTTTAAAACTCTAATTGTTTTATGTACATGATTTTTGAATGTATGCTGAATACTTGCCCAGGTCGCACTATTTTACAATCGTAAGTCCAAGGTACAGTGATCATAATTGTACAGTGATACAAATCTTGCAGATTAACTTGCTGATTAACTTCTAAAGAGTCAGTACATCACCTGTGGACTGGGAGACCCAGTATTGCCACTAGAAAAAACTCAGTGGAGTAATTAGTGATGTTGGTGTATATAATCATGCAAGCACATTTCTATTCTTACAGCTCTGATTTGGTCTAAGCTCAGTGGAGTTTTCCATGATTTGCTTCCCTCTGACACAAGGCCTCATAGTGACATGATCCAAAGATATTACTTGCATTAGTCTGAAAATAAATATTTAATCAGATATTAAATGTATACAGATTTGTCGCTCAGGCTCACAACTTGAAGGTTACTGAGATCCCTGGACTGTCTTTTTTTTCCATACATGTGAAACATGTATGAAAATATTATTTATACATGTTCTAGTCAAACACTTCACATGAGAGATCTATTTAAAACTGTGGGTTTGCTCTCTACCTGCACATAGGAGGAAGCTACAGCTACATCTTTTCTATATAATGTTCTTAAATATAATTACCTTACTTCATTTTTTATAGGGGAGATGGAGTTTAGAACTAACAATGCAGATTTGGCAGGATGTCAAAACTGATCAGCATTGTCTAGAAGCAAATGCCAAATACTAGAAAATAACAATGACTTAATATGATTTAATATCAAGAAGGGCAGTGGAACAAAATCCTTGATCTTTTCTTTAAAAAATTTAAATAATTTTAGAATATATTATAACTGTTGTAGCTTCTATCACAGCCTGAATGGAGAAACTGCTCTTCCTGCATATTATAGAATGAAAATGTGAAGAAGGCTTGTGACAGAGGACAGAGGATAATAAAGACCTACAGACCCCATTCAAAAGCATGTTCCTGCCATTGTCTACGAATTTTTTTGTGTCTTTACTGAAACAACAGGTACCATTTCATTCTCTGATGTGCACTGGATGCAGCAGTCCTGTCAATCCATATCTCCAAAGCTTTGGGTCTTAGCATGCAAAGCTTGACCTTCAGTTATGCTTTGCAGAGCTGGTGCAAACCAACGTGAATTGTCTTCGTATGCATTGTATGGAAACGCCCTGGTGGTACTCTATCTCTTCCCTACTCTCACATATTTTAGGAGTCACAGCAACTGAGATTTAACCTCACCTCTGACACAACTTCATTGTCTCTTCCTTCTTCCTCATCTGTTCCCCAGCCTGCAGCCACTCCCTTCCCAGGCCAGAAAATCTGAAATACTTTACACAGAGTATAGATGCTGTGGGCTGAGGGGGTCTCCTGCCCTGGGGCATCAGATGGTTAAGCCATGTCCTGAATGGCTGCAGGACGGAATAAAGCTCAGAGAGGTAAAGGTGTGACATACAGCTGTGTTTCTTGTGCTCCCACTGAATTACCAAAGACAACTCAGCAAAGAACAGGTGGGAGATACCTCTGACTACACTGTTTCTTGTGTCATGTCCACAACCTGTCCTGTCCAGACTATGCTTTCTTAAAGACCTCATGAGATGGGCAAAGCTGCAGACCATAGAATGTTTTGGAAGGGATCTTTAAAGATCATCTAGTACAACTCCTCTGAAATGAGCAGGGACATCTCCAAGTTGATCAGGCCTCTCTCTCAAAGCCCTACCCAAACTGACCTTGAATGTTTCCAGGGATGGGACACCTAGCAGCTCTCTGGGCAATCTGTGCCATGGCTTCACCACCCACTTAATAAAAAAAAAGTCTTCATTATGTCCTGTCCAAAACTTTTTAGCCTATTTCTGAAGTATCTGTGTTTAAATGAAAAAATGTCATTAACTTACTTGTCTGTTAGGGTCCGTGGTGGTGAAAGCAAACAAGAAACTGAGTAGAAAACTAAGAGAAGAACTGCATTTCCAGTGTATGTTGCAATAGGTAAGTAATGAAAAAGACCAAGTAAAAGACACTGAGAGTCAGACTTTCTGGTGGTCCCTTCTCTTAAGGATTTTTCATATGCCACATGCTGTCCAAATGCAGAATTGCCCCTGTTCCCAAAACAGTACAAACTGCATGTCACTACACATTTTTCCAACAATCATTGCCTTCAGAATATTCCATGATGCAGGTAAAGACCAAGTTTTCTTTTTGTTGCTAGCATATGTTGTTTCCAAGGTACCCAGAATTGCAGATGAATTTCTCAGTAATCAGTAATTCATCTTAATCACTTCTGTGGAACACAGCTAAAATACATCATCTGCAAAACAAAATAAACAAAAACCTACCCAAGTTGGCATTAATTCTTTATTTCAAGATAAATCACATAAACTACCTCTCCCCAGACAAGTCAAACAAAATAATCCATGACTACAGTGTTTGCATTCTCCATTCACTTTTCCCCTTCAGATATTAAGAGAAGCAAAGGAAAAGGAATTGGATTTAAGATGCGTAAAATTATTTCATGATCATGGTAATCACATTTTTTTTTAATACACAGTCACTTTTAGATACTTTTTAAAAACTGCACAAACAAGTGTGGAACTATGTTTTCATTCTTTTATTTTTATTTTTTTTAAGCAAAAAGAGAATTCAGATTGCGAAATTCTGGGCCTGGTGCCATCCATTCAGTGGTGCAGTTAATTTTTTATTCAGAAATTTAATTCAAATATATTTCAGACTGGAAACGTCTATGTGAAATTATACAGTAACTTTTGCAGAATGAATACCCTCTTTCACTGCGGTTGTAGAATATTATGCAACTTTCAGCACAGATCAACTACATCGATTTGGATATTTGCCATCTCTGCAGCAGGAAGTAGCTAGTTCTCACACCTGCAGGCAGCACACTTCATAGCCCTAAGGGGATATTTCTTCCTGAGAATGCTCCATGAAGCAGTGGTATCTCAGTAGTAGTGGAATCTTCTTAATAATGTATCTGTTATAGCCTGCTGAGAATTTAGAGGGATAATTGTGGTTATCATCAAGTCCTGTTAAAATTGAATAATTCTTGGAATTGCTTTGTGACTCTTCTGGCTTCCTAACACTGGATTAGCCCTTCCTGACTGCCCAACATTATACATCACACCCATCAATCCAGCAAGAAAAGGAAGCAAGAAGAACATTCCTCTCTAATCGGGAGTGAAAGAGAAATCAGAACCTGTTCTCTTGATCTTCCATTATTTCACACCATGCTGATAGTCCTGTGATTTACTTTTGTAACTTTTCATGAACATCTAGCAGGATTTTAATGGAAAATGTTCTCTCTGCCTACCTCACATAGCTGTGATGCAGGTTTATACACCTGTAGCATCTTGAGATTTTTTTGCTTTAGGAGGGAAAGAAGATAAAAAGCATGGCCCCAAATGGGGTGGCTTTCTGAGTAGGTTTACATAGCTCCAGTGAAGAGCACAGAACACGTAGACAGTACAGGGTTTGTCTTGGAATTGCCTAGCTAGTCTCACTTAGACAGCAGAATGTATTCTTCTTTACAGATTGTCCTACTACACTTTAAGTAAAAAAACCCTCAAAACCAGAATCGAGTCAAAAATTTTTAAGTTTATCTTAATTCCAGGAGCTCCAAGCTTTGTGCGATTTTCATTTGAAGTGAAAAATCAACAAAGTTGGGTACGTGAAAATGTCAGTGAGCCCAGCCTAGCCTCCTTGCTTATTACAAAACAAAACCAGAACAAACAGAACAGACCAGACTGGTTTTAAGTTTAATTCTACAGCAAATTGACAATCGTTTTGAATAACACTGGTCTCTAAAATAACAGTTCCTATTCTTACACAGACTTACTCTTATGCTTACTTACAAGCATCATTTTTACCAGGCTATGGAAAGTAAGCATTTACATCCCAGCAATGGTTAGAATTCCATTACAGGCCGTATCTAAATTTATACATTACATAAAGAGTAATTATGTTCATGAATAGTAATGATGATGACAAAGATGATGGTGATAAGATAAAGGAGTGGATGTGTGAAAATAAATGCCTGCTCCTTTAATTTATGTATCAGATGAGCTACACGGAAGCTCTATTATCTTTAGGGGATAATTTTGTTAATATACATAATTCTTTACAATTTATTCAACATTTGGAGATAAAGAATATCAGAGTCAAATGTTCTTTGAAATCAACAGGGAAAAGCTATTATTAGTACTTAAGGTATGATTTTTTTCTATTTTGTAATATTTAAAAATTATATTTTAAACTTAAAACCCAGCTTGTTTCCATGAAATATGGTTATGTATATTTCATTCTTTCAAGGTTTCTTAGAGAATGATCTGTCTTCATCTTCCCTATTAAACTACTACTTTTTCGAAAAATTTTGCTTTCTCACTGTTCCATGTGCTCAGCAAGCAGTAAAGAAAAAGTGAAATTCAGTGAAAAGAACTTTAAACCAGTTGCAACTCTCTTGTACTTTTATTGCCATTTTGCATTCATCTTACACACTTTAGTCTTTTAGAAATCCTATAGATCCTTTGCAGACAAAATCTTTGTTGATATTGCTTGAAATTATTATGAAATGGAGTTTTGAGATTAGTCTTGCTCCCGATCATTTTTCCTGTCTGTCTACTCAGAACACTTTTTACACCAATACAACTTAACTTTTGGTGTAATTAATGTGAATTTTTTCCAAATTTTCTAATAAACAGTTCATGTTGCTTAAACGCATGTCTTTGGTTGGATTTCTCGTTTAAATATTTAAATTATTTTAAAATGCCATTTCTAAACCTTTTAGGTTCCTCTTCTTGATCATGATCTTTTTTAATCTGAGTATTACGGTGATGGCTAAAGTCTAAGAGCCTGTGCAGCACTGTCCTATAGTGATAGAAAAGTTAAAAGAGCAGAGCACTTCTTCATTTTCAATAAAGTTTTTTTAAAAACATTTGGAGCCACATGATGCATGACCATATTATGTTCATCACAGCTTTTAGAGCTCTGAATTTACTTCCATGTATTACAGCTGTTCTGGAGATGTAAGCTTAAATCTAAGTGGTGGCAGTGGTGAAATACAAGGTATCTCTGGCATTGCTTCTTCACAACCAGGGCAGTGTTGAAGTGCTCAGTGATCATTTCAGAGAGTAGTGAAGCAGCTTAGACTTCCAGTGAATACCAATCCTGGCAGCTTTGCTTCTTTCCCTAAATTAAGAGTGGAGTTAGCAGTTGGTGCATTTAGCTGCAGGTCCAGCTACATTTCCATGCAAGGGAGTGTTGATACCAGACAAATTCCAGCTAATCAGCCAGAAAAGTGGAAAATCTGCCCATGGACAGCCATCCTTCTCTTCATTAACTCTGAGTCTTTTCCCTGACCTCTAAACACTTGCACTAATGCCACACAGCACTGTGCAAGGAATCACCTGTGCTGGCTGAAGGACTGATGAGTCTTGCTTCCACTTTAGAAGAGAAAAAATCGAGGACTGGACTGTGACTGTAATGCATCGTCTCTTAAGAACATCGTACATAGGAACTCATTTAACCCTGCTTGTTTGTGAATAATTAATGGATATGTAAATCTGGCTTCAGATTTGTAAAAAATATACAGCACAATAGAAAGCAAAAAGGCAAAAACTGTGCAATTTCAACATTGAGTGTATCATATACATAGTTGAGGACAAAATTAGTCCCAATTTACTTAACAGAAAGAAAAAGAGAAATGTGTATTTGAGAGATGTTGGACCTACATCATCCTAGAAGGGTGAACTCTGTGTCAGCAATATCAAACAATGTGCAATCACTTAGCCAGAGAACTTACCTCTCTTCAATTACATTCTACCATATGAGCTAGCCCAAAGCCATACATTTTTATGTTTCCCTTTTCACTGTTATTTTCACCTCCACACCATTGGGCTGAACAGTTAATAAAATTCCACTCCTACATGAGGTCATTTCACGACTAAATGCAGCAGTTTGAAGTAGGAAATATAACAAGCACTAAGAAGATGTTTAATGAGTAGCATTCTGGATGTATTCTTTGAAAAGTATATTTGCAGAACTGTTTGATTGCATAGATCATGCAGGAAAATATAAACCAACACAAATTTAGAGCTGATGTCATAGTTGCATTCAGATCGAATGTCACTATTCCACTTGGAATTACAAATAAATCTGACAATGAATTACCTAATATCATAGAAATGTTCCTGTGCGATTTGCATAGTAAAATGCTGAGAAAAATTACGCTTCCTGCAACCTAAACAAATAAGACTTGAAACTGCTTTTCCATATTAAAACAATTTTAGTGAGTCTTAAGACTGATGATGATGTTGTGTTTAAACAGCACAGAGCTGCAGTTTATCACATCTCCCATCACTTGGTTCCTTACACTTTTGCCTTCTGACAGTAACATAGACGAGTTTACTTATAAACTGTCAATATGCCAATATTTCAACTTTCAATGTAGATTTTATTTAAAAGAAGGAAGCTGTCATAAGTAGCTTTGCATGTTAATGTGTGGACTCCAATGCTTACCATTGTTCAATATTTATCTCAGCTCCTAAATCTCTGCATGCAACATGTAGAATTCGATCTTGGGCAATATTATTATTGAAAGAGTAAAAAAATTGGAAGACATTGAAATTGACTGTACTGCTGGAATGACTTTGGTTTGGTGTCAACCTCTTTGTCAATCCCAATCGATATCAATCAGAGATCCTAAATAAAAAACAGATGCTAATTCATTATTATTATTGATCACAATTATAAACATCTCCAATTTATACAAGTCTTTGTTTTTTGAGCATCTGCTACATTTGCCACCATGCTGATAAAAAACCAGTTTTGCCTACACCTCTCAAGATGCTGCATGGATGCTATACCTTGAATTCAACACAGAAATTCATCAGGATGATGAATGGAGGGAGGCAAATTCATTAGAGGGAAGAAAGTAGAAACATGAATAAACTTCAAAGATGTTTAAATCAAAAAAAGTGGCTTCTGTGATTTCCACTTTCCCTACCCACATTTCTGTTTTGGTTTGAAAACTAAAGAGCTCTCTCGTGAATCAATCTCAGTTCCTGCTGGATCCTGCCATAAGACCACAGCATCTACTCTGCTTTGAAGGTTTTGTTAGAGAAATGGCAAATGTTGATTTTTGAACTGGAGTCACCAATGTCTGTCATCCTTGGCTCCTCCAAGATCACAGATGAATTGTTTCAGCCAACTGCCTAGTAACTTAAAGGTGAAATTCATCAACCTATGTGACTTTAAAAACAAGTAGAGTCATAGAATCCTTTGGGATGGAAGGGACCTTAACAATCCCCTAGGGCCAAACTCCCTTCCCTGGACAAGGATACGTTCCACTAGACCAGATTGCACAAGTCCCTGTCCAGACTGTCCTTGAACTCTACCATGGATGGGACAGCTTCTCTGGGGAAACTGTTTGAGCGCCTTACCACCCTTAGAGTAAACAATTTCTTCCCAATATCTAATCTAAATCATTTGATGCCATTCCTCTTTGTCCTATCACTCTACACCCTCATCAAAACTCCCTCTCTCTTGTAGCACCTTTAGGTACTCAAAGCAGTTCTAAGGTCTCCCCAAAGCTTTTTCTAGGCAGAACAATCACAGCCTTCTCAGCCTGTTTTCATAGGAGAGGTAAATTAACCTAAATCTTCCCTAACTTGCTCTTTTCCTGCAGTAGCTGGAATAACCACAATAACTTAATTTCAGTCAAGTAATGACTGAAAAAATAAACTCATCTGCTGGAGTGTTGTTAGTATATCCTTTAATCCTCTGAGCAGTAAAACAACCCTTCCATTTGTTATCTGCCTCAATACTACTGTACTTATAGAATGATTTCCCAACACTGTTTATGTCCCTGGTGACATCTGTATTTACTCTGTGCCTTAAGGACATGACAACAGATTCTAGTGAGGCATGTCCAAGGTCCACCTGGCTTATTCTATCTTCAGCCAAGGTCAATAGCAGATAATTAGGAAATAGTGTAAGAACTGGGCAAGTGTATTTTAACTTTCTATCAGTATCTTGTGGCTGAGGAACATCCTGAACAAGAGGTTGTTGTATAGACTAGATCTGGAGGATTTCTTTTTATCCTCAATTAATTTTCTTCATAATTGGATTTTCCTCATAATTGAAAGGTTTTTTAACTTACACAATATTCCTCATTATAAAGTACTGTAGCAAAGCACAGGCTGTAAAAAATAATCTCCAGCCTCCATTGTCCATGACCCTATTCAATGTGTTCTTACTAAATTTTCAGTTTTGTCTTTCTGGTCCTTGATTGTCCTGAGTTTTGTCAGTTTGAGCTTCTCTGAAGCATGCCAGCTCCTATACCTTCTTTATGCCTTTGAGCAGCAGAATTAACCCAGCTCAAGCTTCTTTTGGGACGTTGACACCGTTAGACTTCCTGTGCTCTCTTGTGAAAGATTTGAGTTCGATGAGGCATCATCTCTCCTCCTTTGCTCTCAAAGGCCTGAGTGAAAAAGGAAAGTTGAAGCAGCAAGCCAGTATAACACAGTGAGCAGGGTCTGAAGTGAAGCCATACACTCAGTTGTATCCATCAGCCTGAGCTGAAGTTCTTTCATGGGGGACATTTGTAGATACTTTGCTCTCCTAGGATTTCCCTGAACACCCAGTAAAACTGTCGCATTCCAGTGTGGAGAAACGAGGAGTTCTTTTAATGATGGATGGTCAGGAATGGAATTAAGCTAAATGAGGCAAATATTGTATCTGAGAACCATTATTGGTAACGAAAAGACAAAATAAAAGGAGAGCTAGAGAAGACAGAGCAAAAGAAAGAAAAATGGGAGAGAGGGAGAGGGGAGACAGAGGGCAAAGAGCATGTTACCACTGGAGGTTGGGGCGTGCTGTCAATGTCCATGAGGCAAGGGCAGTGCACACTGCCTGCCTGGGGACAGTCACCCACAGGCGACCGGACACAGGGTGAGGGGCGCTTGGGCAGGAGGTCCAGCAGCCCTGACAGGGTAGTAGTAAGAATGAGAGGTGGGCAGGCTCGGATGCGGGCAGGGTTGGATGTATGTGGCTCAGGTAGGGCATTGGTCAGGGACTCAGGGCAGACACAAGAGTGAGCAAGAACCAGTGAGGGCAGGGGAACCAAAAGGCGGGCTGGGGACAGGGCAAAAGTGGAAGAGTCAGAAAGCCCTGGCTCAAAAGCAAGTTTTGACAAGCGAGTTCAAAAAGCAAGTCTCAACCCCTCAAATCACCAGGTCTCAAAAGCACAGCCGTGAGCCAAAAACCCGAGCTGAAAAAGGACATCTCTGAAAGTCTCCAAGGCTTGTGACTCAGTTAGTTTTATGCCCCCTGTCTCCTCCCAAGGTTTTCCTGCTGGTGGGAAACCATTGGCCCAGTCCAATGTCCCACTGCAGTCCATGGCTGGAGACCTTTTTCCATCTGATTGGAGAAGCCCCCTGGAGGGTCCAGTATCCCTGGTGATCTGCTGCTGCCTGCCTGTCCCATGTCAGACATGAACTGGTTGCCAGGCAAAGTCTCCCCAGAGACAAGGCTTTCCTCCAGCTTGTCCTTGTTGCCTCCTGGACAGGGCAGACGTGCAACCCCTCCCCCTCAGATCTCTAACAACCAGTGTTGAGGCATAACAAAACTGAATTGGCTCCTCTCAGAAACAAAATATAAATAAATAAATAAAAAGTATTATATTGTCTTATAACTAGGTCTAAAACCTCACCAGAAGTAAGCAAACAAACCCTAAAACAGAATGTCTTTTCTTCACTGATGCAAATCATGTATTCACTGCATTAACTTTTTCCTTTCTATTATTCACTCCAACTGAGTAGACAGCTTGCTGGTGACAGAAATATCTTCAAGTAAATAAAAGCCACTTAGCTACACACTACACACTTTGGAAGGGAAAATGAAGAAAATTCCAGTAGTGCTGTACAGACGAGGTTAGGGTTCCAACAGTTATCATTTTAAGGAACAGAGTTGCCTGTTATGTTTTGCATTATGTCTTCCCACACATATCTGTGTGTATATATGTAGGTATTACTAAATGATAAATTTACACACAAGTGCATCCATGCCAGCAAAAGCATGTGTGTACATTTACATATGTTATTATGCTGTATAAATTCAATTTTTATAATTGGAAATAAAGAAGATATGCACCTTTTTTTTCTTAATTTCAGAGTCTGAATAATGTCCCTCCATGTGCACATTTGTAGACATGGTTTGTAGAGTGTAGCGACTCTTACATTGGGATAAATCTGTACTAATTTGGATTGCCTAGGAGTCAGGCATTACAGATGGAGACAACTCTAGTTCAAGGAGATGGGATCATTTATCACTGAAGTGCTACACTTAACAACTTGTTTAAGTTGTATGTCTCACTTCAAGATAGTTAAAATTAGAACAAACAAATATTTTTTTTGGCAGCTATTTGCCGTTAGTCAGCTCTGGAAGACCACCTGAGTATGCAAATAACTGGGTGAAAAAAATGACATCACAGGATAATACCACTCTGGCAAAAACTGGAGAGAAATCCAGGCAGAGATTGATTTCCAGTCTCCTTTAATATGCAAAGTTGCATACAATTCCAGCTTTTCTTTGAATGCAATTGTTGCCACATCCATATTTAGGCAAGACAGTGTTATAAATGAGAGACAGATTTGAAAAATAAAAATACCCCGAAGTTTATTTTCATGTAACAGTAAATTTGGAAAGCCACAATAAAAGGACAGCCCCGATCCCGGGATTGGCACTGGGTGAATGTTGGACTGGCCTCTATCGCACCAGTCCCCCCTCGTTCACACATCCCACCACCATGAGTCCAGTTTTTATACTCTTTATTTTCCCCCAGGCCGGGTTCTTTGTCCACCTTTGCTCGAATTGTGTATTCATGTGTCCTCTTGTGAAACAGTTTTTCTTCTGAATAGTTTTTTGGGCAGAGCCTGATGAATTGGTGAATTTTCCAGGAAGGCAGCATTGGGTGCACCCAGTCCTTGAGCCTTATTTGATTTGGCGCATCCTTGATTAATCACCATTAATGGTCCGTCTCCAGGGCTAGGACCTTCTTTTCAGGTGTTGATTCCTTTTCTTCTTTTGCCGGAGCCATCCATCTCTGAATGCAAACCTAGTTTTCCCAGAAACAGTATCTGCTTATTGCTTTTTATTTTTACTTTATTTCAGCACAAATTATTTAATACAATATACAGTATGTTCCCCATAACAAGAGCAAAGAGGTTTGCAGGTAAGAACACCACCTGTGGTTTTAATAGACATAAATGCTAACCAGCACAAATGACTGGAGGTGTTAAATTGTACCCATTGCTGTTCACCATCTTCAGACTTTAGGCTTTATGGAGGAAGCAGGAAAAGTGTGAGCTGTAGAAATATTATCAAATATTTTTCTCCATCAAGAGACATTGCATTGACAAAGTATTTGAATATTCTTATTTTAAACAAATGACAGTGCTAATACTCTAAAATATATTCAAAACCACATTCAATGAAGAAATAAATGAAATGTACAGTTCAAAGACCCTCTCAACACTCAATTTCGATGATGTCCAAAGCCACATGATCTTTTATCTAATTAATTTAACACTCTTTCACATGACTGAATAAAGCAAACACCCAAGATATCCTTTCCAAATGGTTGGTAAGCAAATGTTACTCTGCTGTGAAGAAAAGCCAGTCCTGCACATCAACAATATGACTCTTTGTTATACTTACCCAGAAAGCTTCAATTCCGAAGCTGTTGATCTATCTAATTTTATAAATATGGCAGATACAAAACAAAAAGAAGGAGGTCATTACCTCAGTCAACAATGAACTTTGATGAGACACATTATTTAAAGTATCTCACCTATGGAAGGGGATTCTATGGTGTCCTGGGTTGCAGTGTAGGATGTACGCAAAGTATTTATTCTATCACCATCTTCATGAACTGTTGAAACCAGGTGGGCTAGTGTTTTCCCAAGCCCCCTGCCTCTTCTGCTAATGGCCCATTAACGCCTTTGGGGTGTTTTCTGCTAATGGCCCATTAACGCCTGGCCCATGAGTCACAGGTAACTCCCTCCAGGGGTTATCTCTGTTAATGGGCCATCAAGGACACATTTCACACTTCTCATGCTATTGTGAGATGCTCTGCCCAGGGGGAGGAGCCAAGCATTCTCACCTGGATATAAGCTGGTATGTGGGACAGTGCAAGGGCACTTATCCACTGGATTCCCAGAGGAGCAGAGCTACCAGACCTTTCTACAGGATCACTGCTTCAGGAAGAGCACTTCACCTGGACTGCTTCCACCATCCTGCTCAGGTTGTATTCTGACTCTGTCAGTGATCCTTTGTGTTATTGCATTTATTTTATTTTACTTTTACCTTTTTACCTTTCTTCTTATTAAATTATATCTCTGACTTGGAGCCTCTCATTCATTTTGCTTTCAAACCACAACATATGGTTACAGTAATTTATAGTGCTACACAGAAATTAACAAAATATTTCTTCTTTATCTAAACATTTAAACTGTGTCCAACAGAGAGGGATTACCCTTAATGAATTTTTCTCCTTAGGGAAGAAAATAATTTTATCTAGTGTGTTCACGGTCATTTCTGAAAATAAAAGCATGAAATAAAGTGAAAATCTGATTTTCACAAAACCAGCAGAATTACAGCTTTGTTCATTTTTGGAAATTATTGCCTGAGTGATGCTGCAAATGTTTATGTAGTTGAAGTCATGCTCCATGGCCTTTGCAAAAATATAACATAAAAGATGCCAGGAAATAAATATACTCATTTCACATAGCTGTGTGTGTATCTTCAATTTCAATCTTTTTTTTTTTTTTTTTTTTTTTTTTTTTTAATATTCTTGCTTACTTGCAAGATTTATCTTGAAAAGCATCATTTGATGTTTTTTTTTAATTGCTGGCATCAAACAAATGGGAAATGCTTTAGCTGTACATGCTGTCTTTCCCACTCCTTTGTGGAGAGTGGCCGAAAGAATTGTAAAAACGTAAAACAGCTGTGCCCTATTAGCAAGGGCTAATTATCCCTGTCAGATGGATGCAAGCCAGTCACTTTGAACAAATGCCCACACTCTTGATTCTTTACAGCAGAGTCTCGTGTGCCCATTTTATGAGCAGATGTGTTATTGTTATCACACATAATGCAGTCATTCAAGAAAAAAGGAAAAATGAAACAATCCTAGAAAGATAATTTCTTAATTGGAGTGGACTAGTAACATCCATAATATAATGAAAATGGTTTATGTGGCTGTAAGGAAGCATTTTAGTCATGTCTTTCCAGACTGCCCAGGCATAATGGCAGAAGAGACAATTTTGATGATGGTAAACTGCAGTCTCGAAAGTCCGTGATGGACTGTGATGGTCTCCCTTCTGGATATAGGGTGGAGCTCAGGGAGATGAATCCCACTTTGGAATTCTTTACAGCCATGCTGGGTAGTCAAGTACAGCCAGTCACCCCAGAGAGGCTCTTCAGCAGTGCCAGACATCTGCAGCAAGGGAGGAGCCTAGGCTGCCCTCATCCTTAATAGGCACTTTCAGAGTGTGAGTCATATGGCCTATTTTAGAGATGCTTACCTTTGCATAAGGAGAATTATTGCCAAGAAAAATTACTATGTTTGGCAAAATGATCCCATCCCATCCCTAGACGTCTTTGCTGACATCTGATGGGTCGCAAATTTAAAACCTATCTATGGAGTTCTTTTCCCCATATGATTAAATATTTTAATCTTTAATGATTGTCAGTTGTATAACAGGTGTGGTTTGGGCTCTGATCCTGGCAATTAAGCTGCAGATTCCAGTGGAGTTCTTGCACAAAAAACCCCAACTCCCTTCCCTTAAAGTAAGAGTGCTTGAATGCCTTTCTGCAAGAGCATCAGTCAAATGTTCTTGTGGATTTATGATTAAATATTGGACTATTTTTGTTATTAGTGCACTTTAAAAATCATGCATATACTTGTTACTGTGAGTACATGATGGACAATTTCATGTATCTATTTTGGTTTTATATTGACCTATAGTATCTCATTAGAGAAGAGGGAAAAGTATGAGGATTAGCTGTTAATTCTGAAGTACTTACATACTGTCCATCAGTTAAAATGGCCCTTAAAAAAAGCCAAGTATTCAAAACCAAGAAATTAATTAATTACTTTCAAACCCTGTTGGTGCTTGCAGATTTTTTTTTCACTGGTGGGACTCCTTTCCCTTGCCAAGTTGTAGTTCATATGAGAAAGTGTTTTTTCCATGTTCTCTGACAACAGAGGAAGTGTATTTATATAAATGAAAAAAGCTGGCTCAATCAATTCAAACAAGAAAGCAGAGAATATATTTTGGAGATGTATGTAAACACAATTTGAAGGGTTAACAGTGAATTAAACAACATATTTGCACAGCATTTGTAAAAACAGCTCACAAACTTCACAGAATGCTTTATTCCTATTATTTCAATTGCACAATTGGTTTGTCACTTGGTATTTTACCCAATCTATAAATCTTCCTGCTAGGTAGGAAATACATTCCATTTTCAATCATCCTTCACATTAACCACACAGCTCCTGCTGCTGTATTTGGGGAGTAAAACTGAAGGATTCTTTAAAACATTTCACTATTTTTAATTCTACACTACAAAAAAAATCAATCTAATTAATTAGTAACTCAAATGGTTGAATGATGAAAGAAAAGAAAAGAAAAGAAAAGAAAAGAAAAGAAAAGAAAAGAAAAGAAAAGAAAAGAAAAGAAAAGAAAAGAAAAGAAAAGAAAAGAAAAGAAAAGAAAAGAAAGAGAGAAAGAAAAGTTCTGAGGATCTACCTTTCCTTGTATTGTAGACAAAATAAAAACAGGAGACATAGTTTCTTAGGGAAAAAAAAATAAGGTAAAAGTTTCTTTTCATCAGAAGCCAAGGAAGTTTCACCAGAAGGTATCAGCCAAGACAGCTGCAAGAAGTGAATTCATCCCAGCTCCTTTCCACTGATGTTCATCTTTCAGAGCCCCACACAGACTCCCACAGCCACTGTCTTATGTAGAAATATCATAAAGTGTTCACCTCTCTCCCTGTTCAGGTTTATTATCTACTTTCTGGTGGTCTCTTTTTTCATCCTTCTTTTTAGTTGTCCTAGTTATTATTTTTAAAAGGATATAAGAATTGGCCTTTTGTAGCCTCTTTTTATAGTGGATTAAATTCAAAGGAGCAGAATGCATAAAAAAGAAAATATCTTTTTTATTAAATGGTTTCCAAGACAACTGCAAAAAAAACCAATTACAAAAAACCCACAAACCTAAGCCATTTTTAACAATTATTTTGGTTATAAAATGCACATTTGCATTCTATACAGTTAGAACAGCACAACCAATCACATTCATTGTAATTAGGAAGTGAAAATTGAAATTCTTTGTGACAAATTCACTGTAATTAATTTTTTTTTTATTTCAGAGGCATGCATACTTAAATATCCATTACTAATGTTAATATATTAATTTGATATACAAAGTTATCCAAAATTAAACACAATCACAGTCACAAAGGGAAAATATCTCTTCATACAGCTGAAAGTCTACAAGCAAGTGAATGCACTCCACAGCTAGTGCAGTGGCCAATGTTTTTGTAAAGCAGAGTAGCCTAGGGAAATCCTTGACGTCTACTTAAAACAGAATGTTCCTCAGTTACTAGGCTAGAGAGCTGCCCATTACACATTATATATAAAAAATTTTTCAGAAAAAGTATACGCCAACCAAACTAAGAAAGTATTTCTTTTCTTTCTTCTGGAAAAAGACTGCAAAAAATTGGTAAAAATAACGACCTTCAATTCATTTGTAACTCACATCAAATGACATGATATTCGTTCATACTCTTCTGTTGTATTAGCCATGCCAACTATTCACATAAAAGAAACAACTTGAGTTTAACTCTGCACAGGGAGTAAACACAATGGGCCACAAGGGGTTATTTTGGATTTCACCCTGCTGTAAATGGCCACAGCTAATTTTAATTCACTCACACCATATTTACCATTATGCAACTCTACCGGCTTCAATAGAAATAAGCCAATTTTATGTCAGTGTGATGAGGTCAGAGTCATGACCAAAGAATCACTGTTCAGTGTAGAATTTATAGATAAATACACACATTTTTTCAGCACAGAGGAAGAAAAGGAGTTTTGCCATATGATCTCCAATATAAATTAAATTCTACTTTCAAATAATCAGATAGATAAACTACAACACCCTCTTAAATAAATGTGAAAAATGTAGACATTTTATCTTAAAGAGAAAAAAAGAGATAGAACAAGTTACTTCCTTTAGGAGATCTAAAAATTATGTGGAAAACAAGAAAATAGACTTAAATTATTGGTGTAATCCCCAAATAAAAATCTTTAATAATACACAGCAGATAGCTCACATGTAAATAATTTTATCAACAAATAATCAAAGATTACAAGAGACTGATTTTAAAAGATTAGTCTAAGTTGAACAAACAGGATTATTTGAAAAACAGATTACAATATACTAGGGGTCTGGTATGATAAAAACTCTATTACCAGTGCTGGTGTGACAGGTGTGTTTTAGGAATGAGAAAGAGGAAAGGAAGAGACAAAAAAAGGAAAAGCAATTGCTGCTGGGCAATGGGGGAAAGGATGGCTGTGCACCATGCCTACTGTCACAGCTTCAGCCTTGTCACATTAAAGTATCTCCATATGGTCAGTTTACACACTCCTCAACTCAGATTAATGCTTGGGAAGGCTTCTGAGCAGTTTATTAAAACAATCCTTGCTAGCATAGGATTTTTGAGCACTCTGTATTATATTCACTGCTACGATATCTGAGTTCTTTGAGTCTGTGTTATTGTTTCCTAATTACAGTCATAGTTGGACACTGGATTGCATGGTGATAGGCACCCTCACCTGTAAACAGACATGATGCTTGCAGCAGGTGTACTAGGATGCATGGGACAGTAAGCCATCAGGTTAGGCAAGAGGATATTTTATTATTCTATTCTATTCTATTCTATTCTATTCTATTCTATTCTATTCTATTCTATTTCTTAAATTTATGCATTAATTATTTTAGTGATTTATTTATTACCATTATGGCAGGAGTTTTTCCAGGTCAGCTGCGCCATTTTTTTACTCTGGAAGCTCTTCGGAATTCAGATGAATGTGGCCCCACACAGTCTAACAGAGCCACTTGAAAAGAAGGGCTGGATGATGTGGCCTCCAGAGGTGCCTCTTGCTGTAAAATGTTGCATGATTCAGTGAACAAATTTAACACAATTTGTGTGTGTGTGAGAGAGAGTGAGTGTGTGTGCATGTCTGTGTGCCTTTGTGCACAGCATTCTTAACTCCATCACATATAAAAGATAGCAACTCACAGGGCAACCCTGCACATGAGTTTTCTTCATATTGCAGCCCTATACATCTGAACTGTGCCTCAAGATGTGACTGTGGCAGTATCATCAAGCCACAAATAATTTTTCTTGCTCGCCAGTTGAGTTTAACCTGTACCCAGTGCTGGAGACTGAAATGTTGTAATTTATGGCTGAAACATCTTCATGGTAGACTTTTGCCTGTTATAGCAAAACTGCATAACAGCTGCAGAGACGATCACCACACCCTGACTAAGACCCTGGACTGGAAGTTGATGGAGGTAAGATGAAATGATTCAGGTATGGGCTGAGGTAGAATACTTTCAGAGGGATCAGGCTTAGCACCTTCGGGCTGAAAACCACAACCCCAGGGCTAGTAGTTGCCAGGTTCGCACAGACCCTCCCACCAAAGGGTGGGGAGAGGAGAGGTTTTGTGTGTGTAGTGAAAAAGCCTCTGGTCCGAGGCAGTGAACGCCCATCCTCTGGTGTGCAGACCAGCTCAGCTGTGGGGTCCCTTCACCTGGGGAGAGCCTCATCTACAGGACAGCAGAGGGGGTGTCATGGCCCATCAAAGCCCCCACAAAGGGGTCCTCCACACCCTGCACCAGAGCACTGCAAATGATGCAATACATCCACAGTGTTGCAAGGGACAGTGTCAGACCTACCCTCCCCAGGTGAGGCACGTGGGCATTCCCACCTGGCCCAAAACCTATATTAATCTATGGGATTCTATACTTTTTGGTGGTGCAGGGTGGTGGGGTACTCTCACCACCAAGAGGAACAGATGGAGTGGAACGACAAGACATTGTTGGGACTCTCAGAAGAGTGATATGTTTCTACCTAACCCCTGTCACTCTCTCCCTGTCCCCCCACCCCACATCTCTCTTTCTTTAAAGAACACTACCCCTTTACTTTCTTTAAAGATACTACCAGCTATTAAAACTACAAGTTTTAAGAGCTGGCCCATTCACAGAGATACCCCCACCCGGAGTTATGAGGAATGGAAGCAGTAAAGAACATTGCCCCACCTGGTTTTAACAGATGGTAACAGAATACATACTTTTGGTTACATTCCTTCCTTCCTTCCTTCCTTCCTTCCTTCCTTCCTTCCTTCCTTCCTTCCTTCCTTCCTTCCTTCCTTCCTTCCTTCCTTCCTTCCTTCCTTCCTTCCTTCCTTCCTTCCTTCCTTCCTTCCTTCCTTCCTTCCTTCCTTCCTTCCTTCCTTCCTCCCTCCCTCCCTCCCTCCCTCCCTCCCTCCCTCCCATCCATCCATCCATCCATCCATCCATCCATCCATCCATCCATCCATGGCTCTTTCTGGCAAAGATGGCATTTTGTATTAAGGGCAAAAAAAAATTCCCTTGTGACATAGTAGCAAGATGCATATTAATTGATAAAGATAAGTTCTGCAGCAATTTCTCTCTCATAGGTTTCTGATGTTTCCTCTTTAAAAAAACCCACAAAATGGTACTACACATCTTTAGTAAAGGCCTAATACCAGCTCCAGTATGATCTTCAGCATCTGAAAAAGTGAGTAGTCTGCACTACTAATTACAGTGTAAACATTTAATAAATATTCTTTCTTTTTATCCTTTGCCATTTTCAGAAAGGAAGGGCTGTGATTTACATGTAGGGTGGCTCCTAATTACCTCCTCACAATACCTGCTAGTTTTATTTTCTATCTTCTCTTGGGAATAGATGGAGCACGTTAAAATATTGATCTACATGTCTACAGTGCCTCCCCCAAAAAACATCCTCAGCAGAAAGGTGAGCCACAGCCAGGATTTTCTATGCATCCACATGTGGTCTCAAGTGATAGTTCTACTGAATTACATTTTTAATTACATAATATTTACATGCAAGCATATCTGTGCCTATGTAGGCACACAGCTACATCTTTGTTATAAAAAACAAAGTTTGTTTGCTTTTGTGTTCTCTAACTATTCCTACCAGGATATGGTTGCTAGATGCGTCCAGTTTTGTGGATTTTGTTCCTTTTTTACAGCAAATATGGCTGCAGGAATGGTTACATTTGGGCTCCATATGCAGGTTCCAGCTATATATTCAAGCTGGACAATAAAGTAGGGGAAAAAACAGCTGATACACAAAGGGCCGTCTAGACAGTGCCCCATCAGTCTGGCTAAATTTGGTGCTAGTGCTCCCAATGGGATTGTAATATAATTGTTCTGGTGTCTGCATTCATTTCCCATGTCAAACATTGTCCCAAACATATATCTTTTTTCCCAATATAATAGGCCCATAGGCCCAAACTGTATCATTAAATGGAAGCAGCTCAGAAATAAGCAGCTAGGTAAATATCTCCTATATGTAGAAAACCTGTTATTTATTTGCTGGAAGAAAAAAAACAAATCAAAACCAAAAACACCCAACCAACCAAACAAAAAAACCCAAAACCCTACACAATTTTAAATCAGAATGAAATGAACTTGACTTTCAGTCCAAATATAATTATTTTAATTAAGAATCTAAAAGTATTTTTTTGAAAAGCACAAAAATATACTTCTGTACAGGCACAAAGCAAAGGCATCTTCTCTGGCAGAATTATTAATATTATAAAAAAACCCCAGAAATTTAGAGAATTCAATGTGAAATGATAGGTATGAATCACAGGTTGTAACAAAGTGAAAATCTTATTTAAAACCCCCAATGAACAGAAAGTAAAAAAAAAAAAAAAGCTGTCTTTTTTTGCTTCTTAAATAAAACTGGTGGCTATTTTTTTTAATTTCTGTGAAGTGACTATCTTATATATTTGGATTTTTTTTTGATTGCTCAAAAGATATTTGACAAATATTAGAACCACAAACTTGCTTTGATTAAGACTTGTTCTACATATTTCAGAAAATGCTGAGAAAATTCTGAAATCTATGAAGACTTTATCAAGGAAATCAAGCACAAATACGGAACTTCAAAAAGGAAAAAAATGGGATTACTGTGTGACTGATGTCCACAAATACAATGGTTAAAGTCAAAACAAACAAATAAAATAGAAAGACATAAATCCCCTGCTTCAGAAAAATAAAATACAGAATATGTGTTTCTGATTTCTCTGTCCACACAATTACATGTTGTTCTCCATTTAGTTTTGTTCTTTTGTTTCAAGACCAAATTATTCCAAGACCTTTACATATAACAGAACTGAGCCATGACTTCAGACATTTTAAAGAAATATCACCCTGATTAGTTTTATTTTAGAAAGTGTTGCTCTCAATGTGCTTTCATGACATATTGAGAATCCACACACACACTTCAGGCAGACACAATGGGAAAAGCCATACTGCCCACACCGTGCAGTGGACTGTATTCTTGACCATGCACCTCACATTGCCAAGAGCACAGATTTCTTCCTCATCATTTACCAATTCTGGCAAACTGTTGCCAGAAGCTTTAAGCATGCCAAGAACTCAAATACTCAAATACTATGCTGCAAACAAACAAAAAACCCACTCCTTCCCCACAAAACTCTGGTGTGTCTCACTCTCCATATTTCCTCTATAGAAACTTTGCTCACAGCAACTTTCTGCAGGGTAAGTGAGGGAAAGAAGAAGAAACACCAAGTAACAGGATGGGAAATAAATCCCTTTATCTCTGTCCACAAGTGCCCTGAAGGAGCTGACTGAGCTGCAGCTCGTACCCAGATTACTGCCCGATGAAAAGGAGGGATGGGAGAAAAAACACAAATATGAAAACAAATACATTAAACAATTTAAATCTAGATTTAATATTGGAGTCACCAGACCTACTGGAGGAGGGATTGCAAGGGCATGAGGGTGTCGGGTTTGGGGTTCTGGAGAGTGAAGGGGGGATGAGTGTGCGCTTCCTAGTTTGCCTCCCTCCCTTCATCCCCTGTGCAGGAGGATGAGAAGGCTGGGGGGGCCCAGGGGCTCTGCAGCTGCCCCTCTCACACTTGAATAAAAAAGAACTTTTCTTTCTGGAGGGTGCAAGATCTGTGAATACCATACTCAATAAGAGATGGGGCATATTGAAAACTATATTAAATTACCCTGATTAACAATTTAGCCACGAACAGGGGAGCTTTGGGAGATCTCTATAGTCAGGGCTGGGGGCTATTCATGCCAGCAGCTAAGAGGTCGAAAGGTTTCTGAAGTTCACAGGCTCAGAGCTTTTGTTATGCTAACAGACAATCTCAAATCAGCTGCCTACTGGAGTGTGAAATATAAATGATTCCTTGTGAACTTCCAATAAGTTGTCACTCTTGTTCTCCAAATACCACGACAGGCTGTTAATTTATAGCAGGGTCCTTTTCCCTCAGCATGGTGAGCCCTAGATGAATGCCTTTGTACTTCAAATAATTTTTCTGAGGAAGTTGCCCTACCATAATAGCCCAAAATCATCTTGTTTTTTCACTATGAAGGCAAATATCAGTATTTCTCCAAAATTGTTTTTCCCTGTGCCAGAGCTGTTAGGGGTGCATGGGAGAGACGTTCCCAAATACAGCAAGCTGGGACCCAAGATGAGCAGGGGGCATTAACAAGTGGTAATAGACTGGGAGCTGTGAGAGACAAAACTTCATCGCCTGCTTCATTCTGAAAAAAACCCAGAACAAGGTTTACTCTACCTGTCCCCTGTGTTAGGTGTGATTCAGGGCATCAGGGAAGGCAAGGAGGTGGCTGCACCTAAACGGTGGGTGAGTTCTGGTGATGAGGGTCTAAGATTTGGGTACAAAGGGAAACAGACCATGCTGCAGGACTTTAGCTCTTACACCATGGAGAGAAGAACAATCAGTTCTCCTGATTAATTAATTATCTTTATACACGAGGAAATCAATCTATTAGAGGATGTGATCTGCTCTTATCCAAGGAGGAGACGGAAGCCTCCCCTGTGAGAGCCCCAGTGGGGATCTGGCAGGTGCACAAAGTATAGTAGAGGCTCCACGGCAATTGAGGATGAGGGGAGACCGTTCTTCATTGCAGCAATAGTAATCATAATTATAACAAGAAAATGACACAGGTTTAGTTTGTTTGCACAGGAAATAAAAGTCCTTGTGTCCCATGCCCACTCCCATGTCAGGGAAGGCAAGGAAGGGTCTGGGTCCCTCAGGCACCAGACATCCACAGATGAGGAAGATGAATGAACAGGGAGGATTTTGGGGGGTTAAGTTCAGCTGAAGGAGGAGTTGTAGGTGGAACGGGCAGATTTGAGCCTCTCTGACCCATGCAATCCAGAAGGAGGATGCCTTTTGATGGCTCCTTGTACTGATTCCAACTGGACAGCGCTTTATTTCAGTGAGGCATGGGGGAAAGGGGAGGTAATTGTTTTCCTCCTAATAAGCATATATTTTCCCGTTTGAAAATTATCTCACCATTTATTCTCAATAAGCTTTTATAAAAATTCTCCAAGAAAAGGAGAAACAAAAGTTTGATTTATACTGTTTGCAAGAAGAGAAAGAAAAGATTTCCTTTCCTTTCCTTTCCTTTCCTTTCCTTTCCTTTCCTTTCCTTTCCTTTCCTTTCCTTTCCTTTCCTTTCCTTTCCTTTCCTTTCCTTTCCTTTCCTTTCCTTTCCTTTCCTTTCCTTTCCTTTCCTTTCCTTTCCTTTCCTTTCCTTCCCTTCCCTTCCCTTCCCTTCCCTTCCCTTCCCTTCCCTTCCCTTCCCTTCCCTTCCCTTCCCTTCCCTTCCCTTCCCTTCCCTTCCCTTCCCTTCCCAGAACTTCCCAGAACTTCCCAGAACTTCCCTTCCCTTCCCTCCCCTCCCCTCCCCTCCCCTCCCCTCCCCTCCCCTCCCCTCCCCTCCCCCTTCCTTTCCCTTTCCCTTTCCCTTTCCCTTTCCCTTTCCACAAATGGGGTTTATTATTCTGAAACACTGTAGTCATAAATTATCTGCTCTGAGTTATTAATAATACTTAGCACTTCCAATGTGCTTTGCATTTAACAAAAAGCTGATAAAATGAAAAAATAAGACTAATTAGTGTTGTGGTTTTATTTTACATTTCAAGCATTTTCTTTTCCTTTTTGTCTCTTTTTTTTTTTTCTTTTTTCTTTTTTTTTTTTTTTTTTTCCCTTTTGGAAGGAAATAGTTTTCTATTTCTCAGCAGGTTTTCAAACAAATTAAAATCAACTCTGTTCAAACTACTAAAAGTTTGTTAGTAAATTGCCAATACTGGCTTAATCAATTACATCTGGAGCAGCTAATGCTGAACTGAATAGTCTGCATGTTAATGATGGTGTTGCTGACAGCATTTATTTCATGGATAAATAGATTCACACCCTTATTTTCATATTTCTGGTGGCTAAGTTGTGAATTTCAAATTTTAACTTTCCTCTAAAAAAGCTCTAACCAGGCAGGAACATCATAATACTAATTTATGAAAATACTAAATTACAATAAGCAGATATTTTGGGGGTGTGACATTTTATTTTTGAGCCGACATCTTTAAACTACACAATATTTTAAGTACAAATATAAGAATTGCATTAAATATTTCTATCATTGAAATAAAAGCAAGGCTGACAAGAATCAAATCCCTTAATGTGCTTTCCACAGTGACAATGTTAACATTTAAAACAGTAATCAGTTTTTTTCAGTAAATATTAGCCATAATAAAGTTAATTTAGGGGAGGGTGCATCCAGATTTCCTGTTTTAGCATTCCTGAATGGCATACCTGCAGGTTAGTTTGCAGGCAAATTAATCTTGTTCACAATAATAATATTTTGTTTACATATTTGCTTTTTGCAAATGAAATACATTTCCACAAAGAGTCACAGAATGCAAAAATTATTAGACATCATTTCCTTCTAATCACTAGGCAAGGATTGCCTGAAGTGCCAAAGGAGAATACTACTTTTCTATAGTATATGGACTGACGAATTCTTTTTTTTGCATATCAAGTACTATCTTTGTGGCTGAACAGGGTGAAAGCAAATAAAACAGCAAAAGAAAAGAAAGATTCTGTGGAAATTAACCACAGAGAAAAAGTGCAATATGACACCTACAGGACGGCTGCTCTTTCATTCTCTGTCTATGATTATATAAGAAAATTAATGGGAAATGTCCCCTAGCAAATCTGCTAGAGGAACTACAGTCACATTCCCTTAACACCCTTGCAAGGAGTGACAAAACATATTAAACATATTTAAAATTATATACACACAGCAGAACACCACAGAGGCTTGTCTGGAGGAACACTAGCATGCTAGTATTGACAAATTTGGGTGCATGAGCAGAACAAAAAAACACAGATGAATATGTAACACAAAAGAAATCCTTTCAATATGATAGGCAAAATTAGCATAGATTTATCCAACAACTAGACCATTTTAGCAGATGAGAAAAAAAAAGTATGAATAATATATAGAGCATATTTAAAAGATCTTTAGGAAGGCTTCTTAAATTCAGGTAGAAAATACAACTTTGTATGACTGTATTAACTCCTCTGCTCTTGGTCAAAATCTACTATTATTAAAAGTTATGGAAACAATATAAAGGTAACATTCAACATTCAATCGCAAACTTGCTAAAAAAGACCAAACAATCTTACAAAACATTTGATCCAGCAACAATTTTGTGGACAAAATTAAGGCTTCCTAAAAACTGCAAACAGTTTGGATTTTACTCTATGCAGCAAAAATCGGTAGGTTACAAGGTTACTCTGTGGGCCGAGACTACAGACAAAGAACAAAGCAAATGGTTCTGTTTCAATAGGAAATATAATAAAACCCCCTTTATCTAAAAGCCATCAGGGACAAGCACTCAATACAAGTTAACAAGCAGGAACTGATAAGATAACATTTATGTGAGGTCAGAAGTCAAATGCCAGTCAAAAGCTTTTAACCTCTTGGGTCATAAACAGGAATAGATAAAATACATAGATAGTTATTTATTGGTTTTTAAAGGAATGTGATAATCGTGAATTAATAACTCAATGATTTCTGTAATTGAGACTTACAGAAGAGGAACTTTGTCATTAACATAAAATGGAAAGCTTCTGGTCTATAATTCTTCAGGATTTTTTTTTTTTAAATTCACTTTTGTGTCTCTTGTTAATCTATACAATCCAAAACAGATAGGCAATCAAAATGATAATCATTGTCTTAAAACACATGCATATCGAGTAAATAAGAGAATTGATCTGTGCAATCCAAGGTTTGTCTGAGCACCAAATAGGCTAAATATTTACAGTCAGCAGACACAAAAGAACATAAAAGAACAATAGTCAACCTCCCCATTGTGGTGTTAATACCAATGGAGTTTTGTTGTTTTTCTTTGAGTCCATTAAAGTAAAAAGCAATCTCATTTCACAGTAAAGGGATGTCCCTTTAAAGAAATTATAATAAGAAAAAAAATCAAAAAGCATCTGATATTTTAAGAAAATCTAGTTTTAAGTACATAAATATTTCATGTGGATTTACAAAAACTTTAATGACGTTTCTAATATATCCGGGAACAGTAACTTCTTCCCTCTGTAATTTTTATTTCTTCTTGTATATTAAGTCTTCAATTTCTGTTTATTGCCTTTTTTTTTTTTTTTTTTTTTTTTTTTGTCCAAAAGTAATTTTGAAGGTAATGCTAAAAGTATGACAGAATAAAATGTAATATCCATTGTCCAGGAAAGAAACAAGGATTGACACAAGGCCTTTCTAGGCCTACTGTTTCTTTAAACACAGTTCACAATACACTAGGCGAACACTGTGGAATTAAAAGGCTTTAAAGTATTTATCAGAATAATTTTATCACCCTATTTAAATGCTACCTGGAGCACACTCACCTTTATTGACAATCTCTGTTCCAAATGTCCATCTGTTCCACGAGAGACCCCCAAGCAGAACAAGGACTAACTGTTTTGATTCAGTCAAATGTTTAGTAAAAAACCAAGCAACCTTAATCAGCATGCTGATTGCATCGTCAACTAACAAATAATTTACTACTCTCAGCATTGCATTCCATTAAAAGCTCATTAAATTTTCTGTTCTCCAATGGGAGCTTTAGCTTTTGAACTGCATGTTTTTTGCTCCAAATTATCACTTAATCCACTTTTTTCACTCCATGCCTGTCCCCTGTGGCCCCTCCCTCCCTGCATCATAGGTAGAAATTTCAATACCTAAATCCACAAAAGCAAGGTAAATAGAGCTAAGATTTTGATTTCTTTTCTGAGTTCAAGATCTTTGGCTGTCAGGAGTGATCAAGAAACTACTTTGCTAGATTCTCACTCAATCAGTTTGACTTTGGTGAAGCATCTCTCTTGGAAGGACAGGAACGGCAGGTGATTTAGGTATGGGAATGCTTTGAACAACTTGATGGGTGGGGAGAGAGATACATAACACGGCAATATTTTGTCCCTTAAATTTCAAGCAAATGTTTAATGAGAGAGAAAAGCAAAAACATCTGAAAAAAACCCAACCCTTTTCTATTTTATTCATGTAAATAGTGAACAAAAGAAGGAAACCCACCCTTTAGGTTACAGAGCACAACATTTCTTGTCTGTCCTAAATATCAAGGATTGCAGTTAGGACACTTTGGTAGGGCTCACAGGGGAGTAAAAAGCTCATCTTTCTCAGCCTTGCATACTAAGGAGCACATAATCATTATATTTAATAAGTAAAATGCAAGCAAATGTCAGCCCCTAAATCAAAATGCATCTTTGGATTGCTAATTGTGCTCATTGAGAATTTGGGTCATTTTGCATGAATGACTCTAATGTAGGGCTGAGATTGTCGTGTAGCGCAGTGAATTCCTGATTCCCTGTGCTAATCCTGAACTCGGCGATTGTGTCAGGTGCAGTTCTGTATGCTCCAGCAGCTGGTTCATCCGCATCAATGCAAATAAGGCAACTCCTACAATCAAAGTCTCATGAGTCTAAAGCCTGATTGCTGAGGGCAGGCTAAAGTGCTGCACAGGCTCACTTTCAAATCACACTAACTGACCAAACAACTTTAATGCCCCCCTCCTGTTTCAAAGCCAGCCCTTTGCCAAAAAAGACCAAACAAACTGAGCAATAAACATATATATGGTTTGTTGGGGTTTTTTTAAATGCGGGACAAGGATTGTTTTGGGTGCTTAGAAAATTCTATATATATATGTAAAATATATGAACTTGAGTGAAGTCTGCAGTGGCAATAATTAACATAATATTTGAATACTTATGAGAAAGTATCCGAAGCCAGTGATTACTGGCACAGCCCGCCTCTTTTCTCAAGGATGATCCTCCAGGCGGTGCGGTGTCTCCACACCCACCCCCTGTACCTCCCATCCCAAAAGGGGAGCCGTTTCTGTCTGCCCCACACCCACTCACCTCTTCCTCCCAGCTTTCAAGAAAATCCTAAGGAAACCTCTTACTGAAATCTTCCCTCTGCCTGCTCCTCAGCTTTTAGGGTTTGTTCTGCCTGCCTTTCCATTAGGTCCATTGAGAAGCTGGAGAAAAACTCTACCATGAAAAGAATAAGGCCGTGAAAGGGGCTATTAAAATCCAAAGGCCACTCCAGTAGATCCATATCAATGTATATATTACGAAAGCATACCCTATAAATATAACACACAGAGTACTATAAATGCAAAACTGGAGGAAAAAAAAAACCCAACAAACCTTTCCCACAAGAGCAAATCCCCTTGGGCATGGCAAAGAGGTGAGCAGCCTGAGTAGCACCTCCCAGAGGCCAAAAACTTGTCACAGGCACCATTTGGTTCTGGAGAACCAGAGTTTCAGGCAGCAGGAGCTGCGCCGCTTCCTCCCCTCTAGGCAGAGGAAGAAGAGGATGGGAGCACAGCAGCCTGGGCCTGAGACAGAACTTCAAGATCACCCTCGGACGGGACATAGGGCAAAACCAAAACACCTCTGCAAAGTATGTGAAAGGAAACATCAGATTGTCCTTTCCCTCTTCCCTCTACACCTCACCCCTTCTGCCTACTCTGTTCACAGGTTTTAGGAGGTGCGGGCAGGGCCAAAGTGCGACAAGTAAATCCGACCTCAAAATCCTGTATTTCCACAGTGGCTGCAACCCGACAGCTGGTCCGCAGCCACTCGCGCCTCATCCTCTCCCCTTCCTGTAACAGGATTAACAGATATTTTCCTAAAAGCAAATCAGAACTTGGCACATTGTGTGTGACAGTCGATTTGCTCACAATATCTACTCTTTTCCTGTATGAATTCAGCACGATTTAACCTTGGCCGACACAGAGCATCTTCAACGAAAATGTTTGCCTGGCAAAACACTTACACCTCCCAGCCTATCTCCTTCAGGAATACCCAAAAGGGGCGTTCTGGACCCTCAGGAACTATCACATCCTGATGACTCGTAAATAAGATTATTGCCATGTTTCAGTAATCTGTTTTCTGTGCTGTTCTATTTTGATTCCTCACCCAAGACCGTCCAACCCTTCCCTGCTACACGAGCCTTTAAACACCAGTGCAACTCATGCTGCAGGAGAAAAACTAGCTCTGTCCATCCGTAACAGGGTTGAATCCTGCAAATCAATACACCTGGGGCCAGCTTTCAGATTGTGTCCCCTCTAAATGGGATGAGGCAGCTGTCCCCCCCAGCCCTGGACTGGGAAGGCTGCTCAACTTGTCATGGCTACTGCAAGATCCTGGTAGGCTCAGGGGAGATGCTCTGCATCCCCCAGGTGCTGCAGCTATCTCCTGAGGAGTCTTAACATTTAAAATTCTGTTTCACTCCAAAATCCCTTTTACCTTAGGGTTTTGTGGGGGTTTTATTTGATTGGTTGGTTGGTTTGGTTTTTCTTGGTTTGGTTTTTGTTTATTTGGGCTTTTTTCCCTCCCCTTTGCAGGGAGATCTTTTGGCTCTCTTTTGTACAGGTGCAGTTAGGCAAGAGAGAACCCCTAAAGACATCCTCTCAAACAGAAGTCTGTCCATACTTCAATTTTCCTATATACTTTGAGAACAGAATGAGTGATTATTTCCCTTCCAGTAATGATACCCATCTCTGGCTCTATTAATTTTATGGTGTTTTCTGTGTTTCTTCCCAGGTGAGGACATCAGATTTGAATTAAAGGTTACTTGATTTCTCAGTAACCTTCTTATAAACTAACTAGAACCTTGTAAAAATAGCAGTAATGTTTCATCAGTCCTATTCTAATGCAACTTTTCCTCCTTCTATTAAAAGCATTTCCTTTATTTGCAACTGATGGTCTTTGGCAATTTGGAGTTGGGGGAATGATACATGACGTGTACATGTAACCAAAATGACACATTAACTTTTGAAACTTAAAAAAATAGAGTGACCCACATTTTTCTGCTCTGTGAGTTCACAGAGCAGTAGCTCCATAACTTGCAGTTTTGAAGAATACGGCATAAAGGCTTTAACCATGTCCAGTCAGAGGAAACAACGGTGCATGAGTGTGTCTTTTCAGCAAGGGAGTCCCCTGCCAGCAGCAACCTCCTAAATCCATTTGAGCAGATACACAGGCAGCTTTACTCAATATAACCTGAGAGCTGTTTGGCTAACATCTTTCCAGGACTAGTAAACAGATTGCAAACAAAATAAATTCCTCCTCTCTTAGAAACTCCAAAAGCTACCTTACATTCATCTCCACAAGTCTCTTGGTGGGCTCGGTAGGCTCCTTGCAGATTGACTCAGCTCCCAATCCCTCCTGACCAGCACAGAAATAGGCATTCCCTGCTTTTTATAGTATCAGCTAAGGATTTCTGACTTGTCCCACAATAAAGGCCATGTATTCCTTTTTCGCTGAGGGGTGGCAGATGTTCATAGCCATAGAAAACTCGCAAAAATATATCAAGAGCCTGCTTATGATCAGTGACTGTCCTCAAAATGGTTACCTGAATATCTCTTGTTAACCAACCTATTTTAATAAGGCTCCATGTTTGTACACTCCGTACCCCTCAGAGCCACCTTGTGTAGGTGAGGTTTACAACAAAAAGGTCACTATGTTCTCATACTCTGTTACATATCACAGGCTTTAGGAGTTTGGATGTCCATTCAGTATGAGCTAAACAAACAAACAGGGAAGCAAATAACTAGCAATATAGCTAAAACACAAAAGCAAACAAACAAACAAAACAACACACACACAAATAATTAATATATGAAGATGGCCTAATGTTGAATGTCTCAGTGACACGTGCTAAACACACTCGTTCTAGATAACAGTAACATATTCCATGGTAAAAGTCACAGTTTTGGTCAACACAGGTTATTGAACTGAAGTGAAGCGTAATCTTCGAGCTAAATTTAAGAAGTCAGCTGCCATCCCATCTCTCAGCTAGCCAAAAAAACAATTCAGCCCTGAACAAGAAAAGAAGAAAAAATACATGCCAAAACATAAAGCTGGTTTAGGTACACATTATAATCTTTAGGATTTATAATTCCATCTTTATACTGACTACCAAGTTCACTTTGAAAATACAGACACTATCCTTACATATTCTTTGAACTATCTCACTGTTCCGGCTGATAATCTCTACTGTTTTGAATTTATCCAACTTGCACACCAAAATGCGTTATTTGAAATTCAAATAAAAACTGTAAAATGATCACATAATAACTGTAAAATTATCATAATTTTAAAAGTACCAATTCTGACCACTAAGGCAATAATAAAGATACTCTGATGATAAACAAAGAGGATCAACTCTTGATACGAAGAAACAATGTGTCAAATCAGAGCTATCAAAACAATTTCATTTTCCATTATATCTTCATTTTCTGCTTTTTCTTGTACAGACAAATCACTAGTATTTAAAGGAATATGGGACAGTGGAGCTGACTGTAGCATATTTACTCAAGTAAGTACTTAGGTGTAGTAATGAGTTTGTTTTAAAATATTAATATCATATAAATGTTAGTTGAAGTTGACAGTAAATATTGAATAGACATATTGAAAGGGCAGCATGTCACCTTCACTTCTCCTGTATTGTGTTACATCCAGGCAGCTGGTTGTATCCATTTTCTTACAGAAAATTAATATTTTAATTTTATACCAAAATGGTGATTGAGTATGACAGATGAAGAAAGAAGGCGGGAGTTTAACTAGAGGGAATTTAGTGATTGAGCCACTCACAAAAGATTATGATAAAATTCCCAGGGCTACTGTTTCATTTGTATCAATAATTACTTCAGGAGGGGAGGGAAGTTCCAGGAAGGGAAATTCTGGGAAGAGAAATTCTGGGAAGTTCTGGGAAGGGAAGGGAAGTTCTGGGAAAGGAAGTTCTGGGAAGGGAAGGGAAGTTCTGGGAAGTTCTGGGAAGGGAAGGGAAGTTCTGGGAAGGGAAGGGAAGTTCTGGGAAGGGAAGTTCTGGGAAGGGAAGGGAAGGGAAGTTCTGGGAAGTTCTGGGAAGGGAAGGGAAGGGAAGGGAAGGGAAGGGAAGGGAAGGGAAGGGAAGGGAAGGGAAGGGAAGGGAAGGGAAGGGAAGGGAAGGGAAGGGAAGGGAAGGGAAGGGAAGGGAAGGGAAGGGAAGGGAAGGGAAGGGAAGGACTTGCCTGATGCAGTCCCCCTGCCCGAAGACCAGTATTTGCCCAAGAGATAGATAAAATAATTTGGGTAAAACCATTTTTTGGTCACTTAAGTGGCTAACTTTTAAAAGATTCAATTCACCAATATTTACTGGAGTCCAAATATAAAATCCTCAATGAGGACTATTCTCAGAATGTTAACTGAAAATGTGGCAACAGCACTTTATCAAGTTTTCTGTAAATACTAACATATATAGTATATAGACATACACAAGTATACATGAACACACATTTAGACATGTGCACATCTATATATCTAAAGACTTTTGAAATATATGTATATTTATACAAACACATATATACTGTCTTTCTCTGTACTTCTGAATATCTACAAGGCCAGGTGCCACCTGTCTTTAACATTTTTAAAGAAAACTTCAGCAATTATTGCATCAAAGACAGTGTCAAAAACCACTTTGAAACAGTCAACCTTCTTGTCCTGGGTGCTACTAAACAAGAGGCTCAAACTTGACCGAGTACAAATTTCACATTAGCAGTGGCACTATTGAGGCCTGATCTCCTTTATATCTGTGTCTTGTGCTTGGATTTGCTACTGTCTGAATAACATATGTGGGCCAGCTGATACTTTGCCTGCATTTAGACATAGATTATAATAAGGGGGAAGTTCACACTATAGCACTATCCCTGCTTGTAGCAATAATAGAGTCTCCCTTGTCAGGGTGTGATACTGGCTAGAAGCCAGGCACCCATGGAAAACTATTCACTCATTCTCCTCTGCTACAGTTGAGCAGAGGAGGGGGAAAGAAAAACTGAAAGGCTCATGGGGTGACATAAGGATTAGGAGAAAACACTCTAAGGGCAAAACAGGCTCAAAACTTAAAAAAGTATAAAGAAAAAATTATTAACAGAAGAAAAAGAGGATAATGGGAGCTAAAATAAACATTTAGAACACCTTCACCCCCAACCCAGCCTTTTTTTTCTTCCCACCAACAGTGCAGAGAGACAAAACATGGGAGTTTTAGCCTGTTTATGTCTCCTAAAAATCTTTCTTCAGTTTGCTTGTGAAGAGGACTTTCTTCTGCTGTGTCCTGGGGTCTTTTCCATGGACTTTCCAAGGTGGTTCTAATTTTCAGAAGAAGCAGTCCTGCCCAATCTCCTGTAACTTGAGTCTCTCCCACAGACAAAACAGTCTTCTTGAACTACATGGCATGGGTCATTTTAGTTCATGGGGTATAGTTTTTTAAGGATGAGTTGTTCTGGTTTGGAAGCAAGGCTTCTCTTTATCTTCTCTCTCTGAGTTTCCCACTAGAATACAGCTTTTCAGCATCCGTGTGCTCCAGCATGAGCACCTTTTCTCGTGGGCTGTGAGTGGACCTTTGCATCCCCCCATGCACTTCATGAATTACAGGGCAACAGTTTGTTTGTTGGATTATAGTCCTCATCATGGCTTGTAGAAGAATCTCAGCTCCAATGCCCGGAACACCTCCTGCCCCTCCCTCCTTCCACCGACCTTGGTGGCACCATGTTGTTCCCTCACGTGTCTTCACCTTTTCCTTTTCTCTGACTCAGGAGAGAATTGGTGTCCGTAGGTTTGTTTGTTCTCAAGTTCTACCAATCAAACAGTTCCTATAGGGTTTAGCAGCACTGACAGGTTGATCCTGTCCAGGCTCTGCCAGGGAATGGCTGGCCATGCCCTCACTGTTGGCCACGTGGTCCCTGCGGCCGCCACAGTGCTGCTCCATTCAGGGCCTCTCTTCAGGCGGGGCACCGAGAAGGAGAAGCTGCTGCTGCTGCCCCTGCCCTTCTGCCCTCAGCACGGCGAGTTAAAAGAGGACAAGCAAGCACAAGTTCTTTGTCTGTGGACTGTGCTGAGACAGCCCTGGCTCTGTGGTCCAGCGGCCGCCCTGGGAGGAGAGGAGGAAAGATGAGTTGCGCGCATTTTTCCCCTCCTTAACTGTGTCATCACAGAGGTGTTACCAACTACTTTAATTGGCTTGGCAGCGTGTTCACTTTCAGAGCCAGCCCACGGTTGGCTTTGCCAGGCATGGACGAAACTTCTAGAGCTTCCCACAGAAAAATCACTTCCATGGCTGGCTTCTTCCCTCCTCATCAGAAAATCAAGTCATGCAAAACTAACACACCTCTCGACAATCCCGGGAGTTCACAGTTTCATCAGACTTACAAGAACTTAGTATTTTTCAGGCCGGTTAGCTAGGAACTGGACAACAAGGTCTGAAGTAATTGGGTGAAATTACCACGGAACTATCATGAACACACCCACATTCAAATAAATATAGAATGATTCAAAACAGCAGAATTCCTTAGAAAACAGATAGAAATGTTTAAGGATATAAAAACCTGTTTGCTTCCAGTATGTTTGAGTCTTCCTGTTCCCCACAGTATGGTAGGCTGTTAGACAATCACTTTAGAGCACTATAGCAGAGTTTTTTCTTTATAACTATTTTCCAATTTTTAATTTATTATTCCTTTTAATTTTGGAAAAACAGGGCACAATTGAAAACACTCAACTTTTTCCAATATGTCCCAAAATTTAAGGATTCTGGCATTCAAAACTCTATAGCCCCTGCTAACACCAAAACACTGATTGTTTCAGGATCATTTATCCAAAGACAGTTTATAAAATTAATTGATCTCTCGTTAGCATACCAGAAACATAATGCTAACTCTGCCTCTGTGACACTTCACATTACAGAAGAATGGAAGAATTCTTCACATTTTTACCCCAGGACTATGTTGGAATCACAGTAAGGCACAAGGACACACTTGAAAACACTCAACACATAATTTGTTCTGTTGCACTTTTTAATTTGAGCCTTACATCATGGCTACATTTCTTTTGGACATTTTTGACCCAGATTTATCCTGTGTTGAAAAAAATGGATTTACATTGGGAATTAGATTGGCCTGTTTTGCTAACATCCCTGTCTTCATACTAAGCCTGTATCAGGATATTTTTAAGACTTTATTTTAAATTCCTTGAAGAATTGCTCCTATAAATATCATTCTGATAGGAAGCACAGAGAAGAGCAAGAAAAAAAAATGGAGAGAGAAGTAAGTACAGGCAACAAAACTCATTGATAGCTTTTATTCTACCATCAAAGAGCACCATTTCCAGTTAATGCTACTGAAGGAACACAAGACTTTATTATTGGATATAAACAACACATAATGAGCATCTATGGGACACTAGATAACTCCCATTAGTGAAGGAAGATCTTCATAACTCACATGTTGGTTTATCACTTCATTTTATTAACTCTCACTTATTAGACAGTAGTTGTGCTTTCCACTACAACAGCTAACATCTTCAGGGCCCACTGTGTGACAGTTTTCCCAATGCTAGCCTTTTGGGGATTTTTCTGAAGAAAGGATTGCACATATGATTTGTTTATGTGTTGGAAAGGCACACAGAGACAACAAATAAAAATGAGAGGCTGCTTAGTTTTCTGTGTATGCAGTCCTCTGTACAAAGCTGATTGAGCCTGACCTGCTCCTTTCCCTGACAGCATAGGAAGGTAAAAAAAATTCATCACTGACCTTGACGAATAGCAGAGGGGCGAGGAAGGGGGGCAAAACTTGTGTTCTGACCCTTATCTCCCTATTGACAGCATGGGACTAGAATACGTAATTACCTGATCGCCACCCACTCATGGTCAGTCTATTTGGGGCCTCTGCTATGGTTCAGAGCTCTACAAATCATCATTCTTGTGAGGAATGGAGAACAATGTGATCCCAGTATCAAGAGGGGCTGGAGAATTCCTAGTCCTGAGTCTTACAAATGCTGCCTTTAAATTCTGATGTGTAGAAGGAGAAGAATATTCTAATCACTCTTTCGTTTGCTTGTTTGATTGGTTTTTTTAACATAATGCCCAAGGAACTGAGACACTGAGTAGAGGCCTATGGCACTGTCCCCTAGCATTTAAGGAATGTTCATGACAGGTAGCTAGCTTGCTCCCAAGCCTCCAAACATACAAGAGTTACTCTGCCCACTACATGGCTTCTCTGAAAAGCAGATGATTAGTTTTAAAATTCTGGGTTTGATCTGCAAGACCTTCAGCGGTCCAGCTCCTGCACATGCACATCAGATCTTTTCCCCAGCTCACTGCAGATTCCAGTCCACTGGTCATCATCTACTGCTGGCTCTAATACCAACGTGGGGGAATGCCTGTATAAAATAATTTGTGCTGGAAATTAAGGAATATAAAAATAAGAAAACACAAGCCGGTACCAGGAAAGTTGATTTACATCTGTAGGGGGACAGGCGGCTCCAAGAAGGGACCACAGAATTTGCAAAAGGAAAGGAATCGCCCCTACGGAGATGGACAATTAAAAGGTGCTCAATCTAGGTTACACCTAGATGATGAAGATCAGATATACATCAACGACAGGACTGACTGGAACCGTACTGGTTTCTTGGAAACCCATCAACTCCCCTCGTCTGCCCGGGAAGACTATTCAGGAGAACTGGAATCCCAAAAGAAGACACATGAATATGCGATCTGAGCAGAAGTGGACAAAACCCTGCCTCGGGGAGAATAAACTGTATATAAACTGGATTTGTGAACGAGGGGGGACTGGTGCAATAGAGGCCTGTCCTGCGTTCACTCAGCTTCGATCCCAGGATGGGGGCTGTCCTTTTCTCGTGGCTTTCTGAGTTTTGCTGTTACGCAAAAAATAATTTTTTTTTAAATTTTATTTTTCAAATCCGGCTGCCTCATTTATAACACAAAGAACGTTCCTTTTTTTTGCATTACACATCTGGAATGCTTAGCCAATTTTTAGCCCGTTGACTCAGGACAGGATTTTTTTACACACAAATGCCACTCTGGGACACTGCAGCATGCACTAGCCCATTGCTGACATAGTTATGTTCTGATGATGCTGTTATGACTTTGTTTTTCAGGTAATTTACTGTATATTAAATCAATGTACATGAAACCTCAAGACACAATACAGAGAAAAAAAGCATCGAAGCACTCAGTTTTTTGAAAGGAAATACTATTGTTAGAGACATATTTTTAAATTCTTCTAATAAATAGTGGTTAAATAAAATCGCAGCATTGGCCTTTTTAGCAATAAACTGCTCTGCAAGAAGGCATTTGCTGCTCAGTGACTTGATTTTTAGGGGGAAAAAAAGTGCTATCAGAAAGCCTATTTCAAGTTAATTGAACAGAACAGTAATGACTTCAGAAATGTCACATAGTAGATAAAATGAGGAGTGTCTCGTTCTAGCAGTGATATATTTGATTTGTCTGTTTTGAGCTCCATTTGAAACAGCACGTTTAGACAGCACAAGTTTTCTATGCCTATAGATGTATATGCACGTTTGAATATTGTGTGCACGGCATAGCTGTGTGAACCAATATATTAAAAACATGTACTTTCATATGCAGTTAAAATAATTTGGTCATATTTTTAAAATTCAATAGAGAGGCTAGGAGTAGGGATTAATATTTAGAAAACTGAGGCCAGACCTATGTCCTGAGGCAACTTAGTAAACACACACATACACACATGTAGACAGAAATTAACCCACTCACTGCCTTTGTAGTCATAGTTTTCTGCCTTAGGGTATGGTAAAACAGGTGAAACAAACATACTACGGCCACAAATACAACTGTTTTCCTTTTGTTCTAATGACATAAAAATAAGGTATATGGTGCTGCAGTGCGGCCATATGTATATTCTTATGGATCTGTGAATCTATGCTGGTAAGCAATTTTTCAACTTATTCAGAACCCACTGGCCTGTTTCAAATGCATTTATCAGTGGAAATTCTTGATTATAATTACACTGCTTGTGTGTAGGTCAAAGATACCATAAACACCCCAAGCAGACACACTTGAGAAACAGAAATGTGCATTTCTAATCTAACAATCATGTGAGAAAAATCCACAGGAAGCCAAACTTCATTAGCTCCACTGTTCATGGAACTATTTCAAATAAGCTGAGCAGCCAGCTGTGTAAGCCCAAAGTACTACAAAGCTCATTCCTACTTTTTGTATTTTTATACTAAACCATAAAGTCACCATAGAATGGTTTGGGTTGGAAGGCACTTTTGATTTCTCTGAAGACTTCAAAGGTCTTCTTGTTTCAAGCCCTTGCCATGGGCAGTAACACCTTCCACTAGATGAGGTTCTCAGAGCCCCATCCTACCTGGCCTTGAACACCTCCAGGCATGGGATATCCACAGCTCCTCTGGGCAACCTGTGCTAGTCTCACCACCCTCACAATAATTTTTTTTTTCCTAACATCTAATCTGAAGCTACCCACTGTCAGTTTAAAGCCAGTCCCCCTTGTCCCATCACTACATTTTAAAATGCTGGGATATACTTCTATAGTAGTTGGAAGACTTAGAATTATACCCCTAAATGGAAAATTTCCAGCCTGATATGCTGCTTGCCAAAATAGAAATTAATGACTCCTCTTTGGAACATCCTTTGATGATTTTGCCACTATTTTTCTTCAGTATCCTCTCATGTGTTAAATTAGGCTTTAAATGAATCTCTTAATAGTCTTTACATTACAAAAATGAAAGGTCTCTCAAATAATAGAAAGCTAGAAATAAACAGGACACATGGCAATGATGTGTTCCTGTTGTTCATTTCATAAATAACTTTTTCCTGATATAAGATGCAAGTTTTCATGTATTAGGTGACTTGGCCTTTGCTGATCTAAACTTACCTTCTGTCATTTAGGGATTGTAGACAGTGTTATAATAAAATTTCCTTCAGCAGCTCAGTTCCATTTAACATTACACTATAGAAGACTTCTTAATTATCTTTGTGTTTCAAGTGCTTCAACTGTGGCTGCTGCAACATTTGACATGTATTTTTCTGGGGAGCCTTGCCTTTTTTCTGAAAAATGAGGCATAGACATCCAACTTAAGATAGCCTTGTATCCAGCTGGCACAGGCAGTTAAAACATGTCTCCTCTAATGCATTTCTTAAAACTTACCACTGTTTGAGACAAGAGGGCTCTGGAGAGCAGATTCACAGGTTATGTGGTGTTTGTATCAGTGGCAGTAATGCATGAGACAGTTTTCCTTACCTTGCTGCTGCAAAGGTTCCACCAAGCCCATATAAATCCATTGAAAAATCCATTTTCCCAAGGTTAGAATTCCCAAATTAGAACACCTTTGGCCTTGTCTTTGTGTGAAACACAACTGTAAACCACACTAGAATTAAACTACTGGAGCTCTGAAATCATGATTCTTAAGAGTTCGTGACCAGTTGTAGTTTCAGTTAATAAAACCGCTCTGTTCACTTCCAATTTTGATAATTTTTCGTAAAATGCCACCAGTAAGAATTTTGTTTAAAATACTTTTGAGACTCTTACCTCCACAAGTAAACATGTCTCAAATCAGTTGCTCTCCAAATGCTTCTAATCTCTTACCATCTCTACAATAAGATTGACATCTTTTTGTTGTAACTTTGCCTTTTACAGAGCTTATTATTTAGTATTCTGTCTGCAAGAAACTCAAGGTGTAGAACAAATGCCTTCAGAATTTGTTATTTTCTTGACATGCTTCATCTGCCATAAATGTCCTGAAATTAGCATTGATAAACTGAGAGCCCAAAGACCTACCTGTTGACTAAAATTAAATGGTATGAATGGTTGAATATTGGTACTATAGTCTCTGTTATCTAGATTTCCTTTGTAGAAATCTAGTAGAACAAATCTATTTGTTCTACTGTCTTAGAAATGTGATTTTGAGTGGGTTTTGTTGCTTCTTCAGCTGCAACATATTTCAAAGGAACAATTAAAAATGCCAGAATAACAGTTTCTAACTCTTTCTGATGGTCGTTGAGAATACTATATTAACTTTTCCTAGGGATTTGTGTGTGGAGCAAGGATTTCAAGGTTCTGGTGGACAAAAAGCTGGACATGAGCCTACAAGGTGCATGTGGAGCCCAGAAAGACAACCATGTCCTGAGCTGCACCCTAACCAGCCAGGTCAGCAGAGTGAAGGAGGTGATTCTGCCCCTCTGCTCTGACCTCCTGAGAGCTGGGATTTTGTGTCCAGTTCTGCAGTCCTCAGCAGAAGAAAGGCATGGACCTGCTGGAGTGAGTGCAGATGAGGTCTGCAAAGGTGGTCACAGGGCTGGAGCTCCTCTGCTAAGGACACGGGCTGAGAGCTGGCAAAGCTCAGCTGAGGCAAGAGAACGGTCCTGGGAGACCTCAGAGCCCCTCAATCTAAATGTGGCTTTATCAGAAAGAGTGAGAATGAGTTTTTACACAGGCAGATAGTGATAGGACCAGGACAAGCAGTTTTCAACTAGAAGTGGAGAGATTTAGATTACATGTTAGGATAAAGCTCCTATCTGTGAGGGTGGTGAGTGGCACAGGTTGTCCATGGAAACTGATGGATACTCTCCATCCCTAGAAAGCCAGGTTGGACAGGGCTCTGGGCAACCTGCTCTGACCAAACACATGCCCTGGACATGGTTTCCTGGACATGGCTTGGAATGAGATTATCCATACGGTTCGTTCACCCTCAAACCATCCTGCGATTCTGGGAATTGCCCTCCCGGGATTCTCAGAAGGCAGGCAAAGCTTGACAAAACACGAACAGATGTTAAGCATTTTCTCCAGAAATAATATTTATATGTTCAAGCAAAATACGCCTATTTGTTTCCAGCTCGCACATCAGGGACCACAGCGATGCATTTAAAACCGCACAATTTACGACAAAACTGTTGAGCGACGCGACTGTTTTCGAGCGCTCCTTTGGGTCAGGCTATCCAGGTGTGTCCCTTCCGGACAGGCGGTGTGCAGTACTGGGTATTCTGAAGGAGGACACCTGTTTCCCCGGGGCCAAGCAACTCGGCCCGTTCCGGGGAGAGCCGGCCCAGGAACCGCCACCCGCGGCCATGGCTGGGCATGGGCCCCGGCACTTCCGCCCTCACCCGCACCGCTGCGCATGCGCAGCACCGGCACGGGGGAGGGCACCGTGACCTCGGCGCATGCTCACTCAAGAGTCGGCGGCGGCGGGGAAGTTCCGCCCTCGGGACGAGCCCCGCATCACGTGGTCGGGGTCGCGGCCGTGCCCCGGCCGGGCCGGGCTGTCCCCGCGGCGCCTGACAGGGCTGTGGCCAAGGAGCCCGCGGGCCGTGCGCCGCGGTAGGCGTCTCTGCCTTTTCGGCTTATCGCCGGTCCGCGGGCGTGGAGCGGGGAGGCCGGGGCTGTCCGTCGCGGCGCGGTCTCAGCGCTCCAGTGCCCCGGCCGCTCAGGCAGCTGGCGGGACAGCCCAGGCGGGCCTTGTTGGTGGCGGGCTCTCGGCGTGACCTCGGCGTGCGCCGGTCGAGCTGCGGGCGGGCGGATTTATGTGCCGGGAGTGGGGCCGAGCCGGGCGGCAGCGGCGGCTGGCGCGGGCACCATGGTGAGCGGGGCCAGGAGCGGGGCGCCCAGGGCCGCTCGTCCCCCGCGGCTCGGGGCTGAGCCGCTGCAGGCCCCGTCCCTGGCCGTGGGCACAGCTCGGGGGTTCGGGCGCGCCGGGGGTGGAGGGGTGACGCCATCGGGCTCTGTAACGGGGGCTCGTGAAGGGAACACCGCGGCGGCCGCTGCCCCCGCGATCTCACACCGGCACGGCTCCACCGCCCGGGCGTTGTTTCCCTCTCTGCAGCATTTCCACTGGGAAGTAGAGCGAGCCGCTGCCCTTAGTGCTGTGTAACGGGGTCAGGATATCTCATTGTAAATGCACGGGATTTTTGTCCCTCTCTGTAACTATCTGACAGCAGGTGTAGGGGGGTGGGCGCTGGTCTGGTCTACCCTCTCTGCAATGAAATGGCCTCAGGCTAGGACGTTGGAAATACAAACTAGATTCTAGAAAAAAGGAAATTCACTGTTGGGGTCGTCAGGCACTGTAATAAATTTCCCAGCGAGGCAGTGGAATCACGATCCCTGGAAGTGTTTTAGAAACGTTTGCACCTAGTGCTCGGTGATGTATTTTAATGATTCAGAGATTACAGTGGCAGTGCTGGGTTGACACTTGGACTTGATGATCTTAAGTTCTTCTCCAGCGTTGATTCTATAACTCTTGCTGGATCTCCTTAAGTCCCCTGTAAATGGAGCATGTATGTGATCTTAGATATATCCTGAAACCTTTGCCAGGCGCTTTTGTTACTTGCTGCCACAGTTCACACTTGGTGCTTTGGGTCGTGTCACAGCTGCCGTGTGTGCTGTGGCAGCACGTGTGTTCATAGAATCATAGAGCATTTGGGGCTGGAAGGGATCTCATCGAAAAAGTCCCACCTCAAATTGCTTTTCACAGCAAGTATTTCAGCACAGCTACAATTTATTGGGCTAAGTGTAGTGCACAATGAATGACCTTGTAGAATAGGAGAAGAAGAACAAGGATTAGTGTAATTTCTGCTAATGATGTAACCCTGTTGGGTATATGTTGCTTCAGTAGAGTAGGCTAAGTATTTAATGAATATTAATTTATATAAAGATGCATTTCTATAGAATTATGCTGCGTTTTGTATTTAGATCTGAGTTGTTGCATAAAACACTGGAGTTGATTTGCTCAGCTTTTAACAAACTTATATTTGAGATACAAGGAACAAGGTCTGCAGATATAAAAACATATTTTGCATGTGCCATTAATGTATTATATTTCTCTTCCGTATGACTATATGGACATAAGTGTCAATATGTTAACTATGGCACCAGTGTTTGTTCATTGATCTAAGTCTTAAGAAATGCACTTTACAAATATATTTTTGATAAAATCTGCCTTTAAACTGTTTTCATACTTAAAAGTTTAATCATGTTATTCAAAAAAAGAGTACTTTTTATAGGGCGAGTTCTGGCTTATGAAAGGAGTTGTATTTTTTTCTCATGAAGTTTTTTTTTTTTTTTCTTTTTTTTTTCCTTTTCTGCAGGGGTTAAAATATTTATTCAAAAGGCTCCTCTCATTTGAGGAGTGCATGAGTTCTGTGATCTGGTCTTGGAAACTACATTTGCAAACTTGCAAGCAAAAAAGCTTTTCCTTTCAGTGTAGGTCCTCATTTGAATTAATTGAGTGCTTGCTTGTGTTGCCTAATGGAGTTAAAGATCAGGTCCAGTTTTCTTTGCTGGGTGCTGGTAGTGTGAGCAAATAATCTTTGTGTGCAGTTCCATGATGTAAGCAAAGGCAAAAGGTTGTGCTCTTTGGAAGCTGAATTTTCCAGTTTCAAAGCAACAGGAGAATAAAACATTCCTCAGTTTCTTTTGTACCAAGAGGCCTCGAAATCAAGATATAAATGTCAGCACCTGCCAAGCTGGGTCTGTCAGGACTCACCTGTGCAGCTGGAATGCCAAGCCGTGACTTTGAGCTCTGCACAAGTGTCTTAATCTTTGTAAGACTATGATGTTTTAGACTGTTAAGCAGAGGCCTTAAAGGCTTTTCACTTTTTATACTTTGAATGATCTTTGTAATGGCAGAGCCTGTTCTTTAAAAAGCAAATCTTCTAAAAAGAGTAGGAACTTCTGTAGTTCCTACTTGTCTTATTTGTGGAAGTATTGGGGAAACTAGATTTTGAAAATCTTGGAAAAGTAATAATGGAATATAACCTTCTTTTGCCTCTATAGTACATAATTTCTGTGAACTAGTTTTACTTATAATTTAATAATATATTCCATATATATTGGTGTTCATGGCAACAGGTGCTCTGTATTGCCTTTTTGTAACAATGGTAAATTTACATATTTATAAATGCTCTTGTTCCATCCGTGAGATTTCTATAGCAGTAATTTGATTGGCCTGATGACTACTAGTTCTGTTATCTTTGTGCTTAGAGGGCTTCAGTGGTAAATTAAGCAAGACTGTCAGGTAAAATGCTGGTCACCAACTAAAGCATAATTTTGGTTTCAAATGAATCACCTTGTTTTAAAAGAAGTCATGCACATCTGAGTCCTTCCACACAGCAGTTTATGGCTCTTCTTTGACTCTGTGGAAAGATGCTGGTCAAGAGAGAAATGACCTTTGGGTGCGAGCAATGCTGTGAGGGTGAGCAGTTGAGTGGTAGTATTGAACACCTTGTATGTTCTTCTGGCCACTTTATGCATCTTTTGTTGTAAACAGTGATAGGTGTGTGAAAATTCTAATCAGGGAAGCCTTGGTCATGAGAATAGAAAAAAAAGTAAAAATCTGAATTTGTTGAAGAGTTCTCTTGGCATAAATTTCTTTTCCAAAATTAGGTGTATGAATGTCTGATTTTTACAAATAATAGGATTTGAACTGTCTAAGATTGCTGACTACAGCTGTTCTGTGAAAGTAGTCCTTTTCACAGGAAACATTCACTTTAAGGTGTTGCACAGCAAGCTCACTTTTCTTTGGCCTTCCTATATAGTATTTTCTACTGTTAGGAAACAGTTTTGAATTGCATTTATGTTTCAGGACAACACTATCTTGCTTTTGCAAGCTGGAGCTTTAGTATGGATAAAAACATTCAGAGAAAAGTTTGCATATGAAGAAAAATTTATAAGGGGAAAAGTCTCATTTACAGCAAAAACAATAATGTGTCAGCTATTAAATGGCATTTCAAAGGCGGTTGTATTGATTTATCTTCCGGACTTCACAAATGCCATTGCACTTTTTAAATTTTTGTTATATTCTCTTACAAATCTTGGTGGCCACTACTGTTACACCTTTTCAATTTCTTACTTGAAAAATCACAGCCATGTTAGTGTACTGTTTGTGTGCTACCATTGAAGATACTGTTATTCCCTCTGTTAACATTTGTAGATTACTCGAGCTGTGTTAAAACCTTGTTTTTACAATACTTGCCACTTCAGAAAATAGGCGGTGGGTATTAAATTTCTGAGCGTGAAAGTGTGAATGGGATTCTACCAGCTGTTTTTCAGTCATGCAGTTGTGTCCCTACTGCATTCCTGGTGCATACAGGAAACAGTTGACTTCAGCTTAAGGCCCTCATCTTGTAATGGAGGAGATAGTTACTGCCAGAGAGCAAGTAGTTTCAAAGTCCTGTGTAAAGCTGGGTATTTGAATTATTTGTGATACGTACATAGATGGTAAAGGGAAGAAAAGACGGAAGCCCCTGCCCTTTTACTGCAGGTAAGGAGGAATAACCTTGGGCAAGGTCAAAATAAGGAGACTGGAGTGGTGTCTTTGCATAATACAATCAACCTTGTCTGTCTTTGTACTTCATGTTCTATAAATCATTTAATGATCAAAAGAAAAATGTTCTTTAGGTAGAAGTACTTTTAAAAATTCGTTGGGGTTTTTATTTTGTTACTCTGAGATAGCTGTTGGTGTTTTATAAGTACACTTAATGTGTAGATAAGAGTATTGTAACTTTATCTTAATTGCTTATTCTTAGTTTTTGTCCTTCTACTAATCAGCAAGTCTCTCCTCAGGGTGTAGTATAAAAGACGGTGAAAACCAAAGTCCAGGATATACTTCATTCTACCTTACACTTTTGCCTTTTCAGCCTGCCTTTTTTTCCTACTAATTTAAAGAAATTTGTCAATCTTCACTTCAATGTAACTGCTAAAACTATTCTTGTGGACCACTTAATGTATTTTCTTCTGTGTTTAATTTAAAGCTTTTTTATAACGTGTGTTGTGTTACTCAAACAAAGGTAGGAATGCCATGGTTGCTGGAGGATTGGGAAGTGAACACAGTGCTCAAGACTTCTGAGGCACATCTCTTCAGAGATCTTCCTGTGTGGCAGAAACGCGGCCAGACTGCAGTTTATCAGACCATGTTGCTGCTGCATGGCTGTGCCATTTCAATCTGATTTTTGACCAGGAGGTTGCTTGTCAGCCTGTGTTTTGCAGACAATCTGACTTACATGCTCAGCTTTGGTCCCCATGCTTCCCAGCATTAGAGAGACTGACAGAAATGTCTTTGATCAGCAGAATACACACCTCTCTCTCTCTAGTGTCTTGAACTTGGATTTTAAGTTTTAAGCAGCAAAGCTGAAGCATGAAAGGGACATAGATGTATATGGAATCAGTGTTGAAGGCCTTATGAAATGGTTTAAATTCCACAAACTATTCTATAACTGCAGACACTTTATTTAATAATTATGCAGCAGTTCCTCATCCCTTAACGTGTGAGTAGTGCTTCTCTTAGTTTTGAGTCGAGGTGATCACTGATTTTGTGCTAATTACTTCAACACAGATCAGGTGGTGGGCTCCAGGGTTTGTTTACCGGAGGTCCTCAAAACCCCATATAGTGTTGGCTTTGCCATTGAGCATCTTCCCCCTCAAACATACTACTCTATTCCTCATACTATAGATTTTTAAAGTTGTAGATTTCTGATTAAAATCTAAACTCTGTCCTCTAATTTAGCGTATGCTAGTAGAGGATGTAAGATGCTGGTGAAAACCAACATGTTAACTTCATTTATGTTTCTGAAATGAGTGGTTTTGAATTTAAACTGATATTAGTGTAAAGTGAACACTCAGAAGCATGGAGGAGACTGGATCTAGACAGAGCCTGAATTGAACCCTGTATTTGAGGAAGGAGAGAAAATGTGTTCTAGTGTTGTAATATGGGGTAGTTTGGGATATTGTAGATTTTTCTGGAGTGTATTACTAAACATACAAGAGTGTAAACACATCCAGGCAAAAAGGTAGGATTGCAAAAAGTCATACTGTGCACATAGCATGTTATTTTGACTCACTGTGTCATCTACTGTGTTCTGTGACTAGTGTTCTTGGCAGGTTGTAGGAAGATAAATGCAGTGGATTTTTTAAAATTTCTTGTGACACCTTTTCTCTATTAGCATATTGCTTGTGATTGATTACAGACCTTCAGGAATCGGGAAAAATGCCCATCTAAGGCATATATATACATACACTTTTTAATTGCCTAGAGTGTAGAAAAATACCAGAAGGGTATTTCCTCCACAAAGTAAAAATTAAGTTTAGAGGTATCATTGGTGTTATAGGTTTGATTGTTTGTTTTTTCAAGTTGCTTAAAACTTGCTAAGTTATTTTCATTTGTATACTGAAAGGGTTGTGGGTATTTCTATTTTTGTCAAATACAGCAGTAACTTCATGGGCATGAGCACTATAAATTTCTGCTGGAAAGGGGTAGATAGGGTGTAGAATGACATTCAGTGGCAAAAAGAAATTGCTCATAATGGGTTCTGTTAGAATGTGCAGCTTTTGCTTGAATAAGGAAATGAGTTTCTGTTGAACTTTTAAGTAGTCTCTTAAATTGTAAGTATTTAAATTTAAGATGTATTAAGATGTACCTATTAAATGTATATGTATATTTTAAGATGTACATATTAAATGTAAGTATTTAAATTAAATTGTAAGGCTCAGCTAGTAGACCTGTTGCTGTGTATAAAAATAGCTGCATCAATTTGGATCTCTTTCCCTCTTCTTGTCTTGAGTTAAGGCTTTTTCTTTCCCATAAAAATAGGAAGCTCTAGGAGTAAATTATGAGACATACTGGCACCTGATTAGGCTGTGCTTCTAATAAAAACATTACCCTAGAGAGGTATTAATGTAAGTTCACCCTGAGAGAGTGAATTCTGAGAATAATGGCTTAGTAGAGAGGCTAGTTGAGGGGACAGTGATTTCTCTCTTATATTGGGTGGAAGTGGTTAGGGCTTAGTGTAAGATGATCAGAATAAACATTTGATTTTAAAATGGTTTATTTTGCACCCAAAGGGTGTATATACTTCCTTATCAATTTAGTGATGTAAGTATAGCATATATGTTATGCATGCAGCTGGTAACACTTTCTTTCATTAAGAATATGCTTCCCTTAGCTGGGGACTTGTGGAATTGGTACGAGTAATCTATGTGCAGAACTATGCATAATGTTTAATAAAGGTTGAGTGTTCAAGTGCATACAGCTCTTGATCCTGATATCAGTGAAACAGAACATAAACAAAAGTAAAGTTTTATTTTTTTAGGTACCTCAAGGAGTTGATGGCATCAAAGTGTAGAAACAGTAGAAATTTCAGGGAGGGAGAAGGTGAAGAGGCTCTTTTGCGCCAAAGAAACTTGGTGGTATCTGACCCCCCTCCAGAGGTGTAACTTCAAAGTATAAAAAAGTAGCACCTACTTCTAATTGATAAATGGCACTGTGTCATGAGACATGTGGTAACTATTGGAAGTGTTTATAAATACTTAAATGACAATTAGTGCTGTCTCAATCTCCCTCAATCATGTTAAATTATAGATGATAATGTATATCCAAAACATTTCATCTGCCTATGTTTTTTAATAAAAGCAGTATTGACGCAATTTCTATTTCACTAAAGGAGAAAGCATTGAAGGAAGGAAAGAGTAGAACTTTCCTTACTGCACTATTTAGGATGAAAGATTATACTGCTGAAAGGGAGGAAGGAGGTTGATGAAGACTTGTAGGTTAACAGCTCATTGCAAAACAAGTGTTGATAGCAGGGACTTGGCTTGTACGACCACGGGATTCTCTCTTGAAGTGCAAGGACTGCTAAGACAGAACAGTATCCACCTGACCACATGGGACAAGAGCATCTTTGCCAGTAGTCTGGCTTAACTGGTATTTAGACTAGGACTTAGAGAGGAAAGAGGTGATGACCCTCAAATCAAGAGGCAAAGGTGGTGGACTGAGCTGGTAAGCTAAGGATGAGGATGAGGGGAGAGGGGTCCTTGAAAACAACTGATCAGAGAAGATAGAAACCCACACATGTAGGTAAACAAAGAAGAAATATCTGTACATAGATAACGAGGCCAACATTGTGAGGGGGAGGATTTTAGACCTCTTCAGGGAGATTAGCTGTGGTGGTCTGGGAATGCCTTTTCTTTTTGATGAAGTTTGTAAGTGATGAAGTTTGCAAGTTTCAGAGAAACTTTTTTTAAAACTGCTACAGTATTCTGCCCTCTCCCTCCCCCCATTCCTCCCCAGTGTATCCTGCCCGTTATACAGAGTGTTATTAAATTGGGTGTTTTTTTAAAGATATTTCACCACTTTTCTAAAACACATACTGACTTGTTATTAACTTACTTCTCTACAGGGTGTGATAGGTGTACAGTTGGTGGTAACCATGGTAATGGCTAGTGTCATACAGAAGATCATACCTCACTATTCTCTTGCTCGTTGGCTTCTCTGTAGTGGCAGGTAAGATAAGTGTGAATATGGTAATACAGTTATGCATCAGAGTAGTAACAGTAAAACATACTGATTGAGTTTGGTTTTTTTAAAGTAATTGACTTTTATTAAATTTATTACCATAGCATTGTTACACCTGATTTGTGGACTCAAGGCAAAAAGACAGTGTTACTGTAAAAGAACATACTTGTTTGTTGTTATTAATTGTATCAGTCGTAAAGTTAATTGTTGCCCAGCTCTTATATTTAAGGTACAAAGGACATCCTTTAATATTAAAAAGCTAAATTGAATACAAGATACTGAAGAATAAGAGGATTTTCTTTTCCTCTGTGCTGTCTCTATGTTGTTGATAATCTGCCTCCTGATTAGCCTTGTATAGGAAGAGTGCTTAGGTATATATTAAAAAATTCTATTCCTTTCTAATATGTCAAAGGACAGGATTAGTATAAATTTCAGTACACTACTTCCTTGTAACAATAGATCAAACAGATAGAATGAGTTGCAAGGGGAGCCTTCCCTGTGTGGCTGTATCCATAATAACAATGAAAAACAGCAGCTGTTTTGAATATGAATCAGTATGTTAAATATTAAAAGGAATCATAGATACTATGTTTTTTTGGTAGAAAGAACACTTTGTATGATTAACAGTGTGCTGTTTTTTGTAACTGTTAAAATTTTGAGAATATAAAATCTTTACTGCCTGCTTTCTGAAGGAGTGTCCTTGAATAATAACGTACTCCACAGGAGTACAAGTCTTTCTATTGACTTTTTTTCCCTTTGCATCTCATAATTATCAACTTGTACTTTTTAATTAGTCTAGATTTCATCACCCATCAAACTGCTAATGAGAAGTGACTGTAAATGTTGTTTACATGTTTTTTAGGTACAACAGAAAACAGTAATTGTCAGGTGGATAATACAAACAGGAATCATACTCTTAATTGTCGTGTGAAGTTTCAGTGTTAACCATATTGGTAGGGTGTTTATTGATCACATTTCTTGTGCTGTAAAAAGAGCATGACACTAATGAATATGAAACTAACTGCCTACCATTTTTTTAAGGTGTGTCATCATGAGAGTCTTTTTTATCAGCAATTATCCAAATGACATATTATGCCTTTTATGTCTAAGATTGATTTAAACTTTTATTTGAAATTTTAAATATCTAATTGCTCTTATATTGACAAAATAATTTGTCAATATTATACCCATGTTCTTCATTCTGGTGAAGTTTTCCCTCACTGTATCCTTGTTTTAAGGGATGCCATGTACTAGTGATAGGGAGAAGTTTGCTGTTCAAGTATTTTTCAAATCCATTTCTCAAGCAGGATTTCAGCACTTGTGCTTAGGTAATTCTGCTCTTACTGAAGTCAGTGGGAGTTTTATTGCCTTCCATGTTAGTAGCCTGGAAAAATTAGTTGTTGCTTTTCAGTTTTATTTATCTGGTAATTGTAATTATAATTTTTATTTATCTGGTAATTGTAATTTCAGGCACTCTGAACAATTCCCTGAATACAGGAATTGTACAGAGTCAGAAATAATCCTGTGTTCTAGCAATACAAATAAATGAGAAGAAATCTGAATTTTAATAGCAGAAAGAGAAGCCGTTATTTTCTTGGTGCACCTGATAAACTCTCTTTCATCTTTAACCCATTTCTCCTTAGTGCTGTCTTTTTGTCAGCGGTGTTTGACAGACCTGTGTGGGTGGGGTGGTAGAGGGTTTTATACACGTAAATGTTCAGTTGTTCCAGGTACAGGCACACTTCTAAAGCCAATCCAGCTAAGGAAAAATTACCACCTGCTCCTCCTTACTTTTGTTAGTAGACTTCAACCAGTCTTTGGTATCTTTGTTTTCTAAGTGACTTCGAATGTCTTGCTTCTAAAGGATTGGCAGACAAGACAGATCTGAAGTGTCTGTAGATAGCCTTTGCTAAATGGGAGGGAGGGTAAACATGTTATCAGACAAGACAGAAACACGAAGTGACCAGTTTGTTTAACAATGCCTATATGTGTTTATGGGAAGTCCATTAAAAGGAAACAAAGACTGTTCAAAATCTAAAAGAATTGTTAGGATAGACAAACTCAAGGTAATTACTTGTTAATGGAATAAATAGCTATCATTGACTCTTGAATAGCAATTTACATAAATTTGTTAAGAAATACAAACTTCTTCAATCAGTGCTATTTTCAGAGCTTGGATGCATCTAAATAGACTTACTGAAACATTTGGCAGCCTGAATATCTATGTAGGCTTTGCAGTATTTTTAACTGATAAAACAAACTCTACCCAAAACATTGTTTTTAAGTTGCTCAGCTATTTCAGTTATTATGCTTTTAGGCCATGTCAGGAAGACAGGAGAATATGGATGTTTTGTTGTGGATTCGTTAATGATCTTTATTCAAATTAACTAGGGCATGTCTGTGTGTCTGTTGTTACTCAGACTGACTTGGATATGTCAAAGCCACAAGGTTGTGGGATTTCAGTTTTAAGCATATGTAAGCTAAAACAGATATAAACCACTTTTTATTAGCTCTATCTTTATGAAAATGTTTGTTCAAATCTCTTGGTTTTGAGATTTTAAATGCAAGGTATGTAGGGTTTATCAGTTGAAAAATACCAAAACTCTTAATCCTATTAATTGTAATTAGGTGTCACTTGCAGCGTTTTTCCATAGTGTAATTAGGAGCAAATTGTGGCCTAATTTGTGGTTTGATTTGTGTTAGCATGCTACACAGAACAAGAACTTTCTTTGTTCTACTGCATTAGGTACTATTTCTCTGTGCAGGAAAGGTTTTGAAAAATTTCTTTACCTAATAGGTGGTTTTCATCACTAGCATCCTAAGTTCAAGTTAGGGTGATGTGCTAAATGACAAAACAGGAGAATATATCTGTGCTTTTTCACAATTGTTTTGGGTCATGTGAAAGATAGAAGTTAACATCTCCAAAGTAGTTTGGCTTCTTGGATGAAAAGCTTGTTCCTCTGGTTTGTTTGTGTCTCAGTCTTGAAATCTCTTTTGCAGCAAAGTTTGCAAATCACAACTGGTCTCAACTGGACCATACATAATAAAAATAAATTAATGAAGTAACTTTCACTCTTACTTATACAAAATTCAGTTCCTTTTTTTTCCCATCCAAAACTGTGTTCATGCAAAATTCGTAATATTTGTTGTTTTCAGTTTTGGAACTGGCAGTGAATTCCTTCAATGGAAATTTGCAATGTGCCATGATTTGATGTTATGTTGGCTAGTACTAGCTTTCTTTTCTCTTGAAGAGATCCAAAGATGAAGGGAAGCCTTTCTAAAACAGCTGGGAATGAAGTTTTGTCAAATGGCTTGAGATTGTTTGAGTTTTGATGCCTTCCAAATTTGTCTTTGCTAACTTTTTGAAATTGCATCTGACATCATCTCTAATTCACCAACATAGATTTGAATGGTCCTACTTGATGAAGTTTTCTTAATGTGAGGGGTGGATGTGGTTTCCTTTGTCATGGTGGCAGTTAGTGGCCTTCTACTTTGTCACACATTTCTCAAGTGTGTTCTTGTCTTCTTTGCCTCAGCATTTCAGAGTGGAGATTATAGTGATATGCTTCCTTGCATCTGGACAGTAACCTTCCCTTGAATGTGGAAAAGGCTTTGTTTCAGCTTCTAAGCTTTTTGCCATACTTAGAGATTTAGGTAAAATACAACATCTTAGACACCTGACCATCTCTGTTTGTGCCCTTCAGAATTTCCATGCCATTTCTTGCCTTTTAGCTGAATGAGCAACGAATGGTGCATTGATCTGTGAAAGTGGAAGAACTTGTAGGTGAACTATGTGTAAATTAGTGATTTTTTTTTTTAATAGCACTTTTTTTAGTAGAAGTTGAAGATATCACTGAGGAAATGTTCAAAGAAAGGGATGCTCATGTTACAATTTGCCTTGCTTAAGAAAAATCACTGGTAATGATTATTAGATAATAGATATTTCAGATTCTGGAAAATTTCTGTATCTGGAGGAGATATACTTTATTAAGTCATTTAGAATATGGTTCTGATGAGTAACTATAGTGTTATAATTCTTATAGTGAACTTTCCCAGCTTATATAACTGTGTTTGCTGTATTTGATGATATCTTTAAAAGTTGGTGTTTTGAGAACTGAAGACTTTCATGTGAATGACAAAGTGGCAAAGCTTTCTAATTATGTATAAATGCCTCATCTGCTGAAGAGAACTGAGCTCTAGCTGTTGTTCAGTTCAGGCAGGGTTGGTACTGGCACACAAAGGTGCCTTGCTTAGGAGTGACAAATGACAAGTGACTTAGTATATAAATCTGTGTTGTGATACGGTTTTTTTGAACCCATGCTCTAAATTGCTAATAATGATATTGTTTTACTTGCGAATTTCTTTTTCTTTAGCTTGCGGTGGTATCAGCATCCCACTGAAGAAGAACTGCGGATTCTTGCAGGGAAGCAAAGAGGGAAGAGTAAAAAAGATAGGTAAATACTTGTTTTAAGCTTGTCTTCCCCCACCTTTTGGCCTTTTTTCAGCATGATATGGTTCATGTAATAACTTTGCCAGCCTACTTTTGTCTTAGCATGAGTTAAAAACTGCTAGTTGCATATGACTGCTCTGCTTGCATTAAGTGTCACAGTTCTTTACTGAAACATGTTCTTTCAGTTTAACAGAGTTGGAGATTCCCAAATTGTGCAGAATGGGTTAATTTCTGTCCACAAAATGGTCTGTGAAATGCTAATTTGATGGCAGGGGTTTTTTAGTGAATGTATGCATTTAGATGAAAACTGAGGAAACAAATCTTAGGACTGTAGCTCTTCATCTTGAAGCAAGAGAAGAAAGATTTAGTATATTAGTTCAACATAGGATTACTATGAGCTGCCACTCTTAACACAGCTGTGAAAAAGGTAAATTGGCTCCTAGGATGTATTATGTGAAATGTTTCCAGTGAAGAGAGAGGGAAATATTAATCGTCTTGGACAAGACACCAATGAACTTTATCTGGATTACTGTGTACAGTTCTGATCACTTGTGTTCAAGAAAAAAATAATTTTTTATGTAAATAGGTGAACAGACTTGCTAGGATCATCCAGGAAACAAAATCTGTCTTACTCAAGGAGACTGAAAGATCTGGGCTTGTTGAATCTATGGAAAGACAACTGAGGGGATGGAAAAATTACTCTTTCAGCCTAAGATGGAAATAGATTTCTGGTATTCATGAGGTTCTGAACAACCATACCAGAAGTATAGCTGTGTCAAGAGCTGAGACATCTTGAGGTGGTGGAGCTCGCCATGTTGATGAAATATTTCTAAATTTGCTTTGTTTAGAACCCAAACAACTCTGGTTTTCTTTTTGGCAACACAGGAGCTTTACTCTAGTTCTGTTTCTCCTATCCTAGTATGAACTGTCTTATAAATCTTAAGATTTAAATTAATTTCTGCACTGTTTATATAATTTTTCCTCCTGTTTTCTAGCTCTTAAGCAGCATGGTTAGCAGTCTTAGTTGCCTCATTTAGGTTGGAAGAGACCTTTGAGATCATCTAGTCCAATCACATGTCAGTTGGAACATGGCCCTAAGGGCCACATCCAGTAATTTCTTGAACACCTCCAGGGATGATGACTCCACTGCACAATGCCTAGGAAGGGCAGCCCGTTCCAATTCCATGACAAAATTCCTCTTGAGGTCCATTCTGAACCTAACCTGGCACAGCTTGAAGCTGGGTCCTCTTATCCTGTCACTATTTAACCTTGAGAAGTGACTATCCCCTGCTTGGCTACAGCCATCCCTCAGGCAGTTGTAGAGAGAAAGAAGGTTTCCTGTGAACCTCCTTTTATCCAGGCTGAGCCCTATCAGCTCCTTCATTCTCTCCTCATCAAACTTTTACTCCAGACCCTTTCCCAGTTCCATGGCCCTTCTCCGGACTTGCTCCAGCACCTCAATGTCTTTCTGGTTTTGAGGGGCCCAAAACTGAACGCAGGATTCTAGGTGTGACCTCACCAGTGCTGAGTACAGATACAGTCACTGCCCTGGTTCTGCTGCCCACACTATGTCTGACAGGATGTCCTTGGTCCTCTTGGCCCCCTAGGCCCGTGTTGCCTTATGTTCAGCCACTGCTAACCAGCAGCCCCAGATCCTCTTCCACTGGGCAGTTTTCAAATGACTCTGCCCCGTCCTGTAGCACTGCATGTGGTTGTTGATTCAAGTATAGGACCCAGTACTTGGTGTTGTTGAACCTCGTGTCAGTGGTGTCAGCCCATCAATCCAGCCTGTCCAGATCCCTCAGCAGAGCCTTTCTGCCCTTCAGGAAATCAGCACTCCCATACAACTTAGTGTTTGGAAAATTTATTGAGGGTGCCCTCCATCTCCTTGTACAAGTGATCTATAAAGATGTTTAACAGGACAGGGCCCAATACTGAGCCTTGTGGAACTCTATTAGTGACCAGCTGCCAACTGGATGCAGCATCATTCACCACCATTCTCTGGGTTACATTGTTCCTTGTAAAGTAGTAATTTTTTTCTTTTTGCAACGTTTCTTAAAATTAATAACCTTTTTTTATCTTAACAGTTTTCTTGTGACAAAAGTGAGGCAAAATAATCGTGAATAAGATCATAATTTATAATTACCCATTTAACCAGGGATATTTATTCATATACGAAATAACTTTAATTATGTAATTATAAGTTTAAGTCCACTCATAGGAGCCTTATACTGAAAAACACAATTACACTGCCAAATAATAATTGTATTTTGCTCTTACTGCCTTTCCTCAGCCTTGCCAGTGTTTTGCAATAGTAGTAGTAGGTGATTTTACCAGAGTGAATGTTAATCGTAGGGGAATATAAAACTTCAGAGAAGCTAAAACAGTAACGTAGAGCCTTAAATGATCTTTGCTTTGCTTTGCTTTGCTCATTTAACAGCTGAATGAATAATAAATTATTTTTTAATGAATAAATGTACGTCTGTGTCCTTGAAAGAAGTGACTCTTGTTCAGGAAGAACCATAGTTATGTGGGATTTGTTCCTGTGGAGTTGGTTTGGATTTACTGTTTTAGGTTGCAAAAAATGGAATGTACATCTTGTGAGCCACCTCAACAAGGAGATGGTGTGGGAGAAAAAAGGATGTTTGATACTCGCCATGATAAAGAATACTTTCCAAGATGAAGAATCTGCTTTGTCAAGCCCATAGTCTTGCAAAGTGTAATACCTGCTCCTTAAATACACTCTCAGTCTGAACTAATTTAAAGATAAATGATTAAAGGAGATACAAGGAGGTTGCTTGAGAATTTGCCTTGGAAACAGCTGTAGTGTGAAATTTTAGTTAATTTTATTCAGTGCATATCACACTTCAGGATACTATGCTGTAAGTTTTAGGAGAACAGGAATATTAGGCAGGTTTTCTGTTTCAGAATAGTTGGTATTATGTGAAATTGTTAGGCTAATGAAAAGGTCCATAGCTACTGTGCATTACTTTGAAGTAAAGCATTCAGTGATCCTGGGTATGATCTGTCTGTGCCTCTTGGATTGTGGAGCCCCTGGGGTAATTAAAATGTAGGAACACTTAAGTTTTGTTGAAATGGCTTCAGTGGTAAAAATGCACATATCACTCAAGATGATAGTACTCCTGGATACAGGCTGTAGGAAAATAATCAGGAGTAGAGCTGGGGGCAGGGAAGAACACAGGGGCTTGCAGGTAGTCTAGTCTTTGGGCAGTATTTGGGACTTTTTGTGTATATTCACACAACTTCTGTATATTCAACAACAATTTTTTGTGTAATGGTTTAGATTCCTGTTTACAGTCTGTCCATTAAAATTCTTGTGCTTCAGGTTATACTAAGCATTAATATAACCTGAAAAATTTTATTAATGCTTTCTTGTTGTATTTTTCTCTCACATGTGAGCTGAGATGAAAACATTCCTGAAAACTAAGTTTGTGATTGTTTTCTTTTTAATGCTTATATCCCAATAATTTGTTTTTCTATGGAAAATCCACCTTTCCTTTTCTAATATCAGAGATGGTATTCTAAAATGTGGCAGTTTATTGTTTCCTTTTAGTCTTTTAGAGGCTTTAAGTTTTAGGTTTGATTTTTTTTTAATCTAACAAAACATCTTCTGATCTCCTTTAATGATATTTTGTTTTTTAATGGTGGGAGAGGGAAGTTTTGCATAGTTAGTAATGCTCATCTACCAGACCAAATTCTTCAGCTTTGTTCATGTTCTTTTAAGAGTGTGCTGGGTTTTTTAACTTGAAGGCTGCTAGTGTGACTTAATTTCAGAGAAGCAGAGATCATGATACTGGTATAGTTTGAGAGCTCCAGATGAAAAATGCCTTTTGTTCTAAATACACACATTATTGGATTAGAAAGATACCTTAAATTGCCTTCACTTGATGGTTAGTAGGTTGGACCTTTCAAGAATCTAGGTTGGTTCAGCTTGTGTGATGTACCTGCTTGTTGTGACAAGAAGGACTGATGCAAGTTTTTTCTTTTTTTTGACCTTGGGAACACCCTGTAGCTCTGGATAGAAAATCAGTGGGCCAAAGTAAATACTGTCCCCTGGGTCTTGACCCAATACATGCTCAGATTGAAGCATCTGGAAACCATTTAAAACCATATCACAATAGGATGTCAGAGTCTGTCAAGATATAGTTGGGAGCCATCGCCATATCTGGTTATTTGCCAAGATTTGAACTTGAAGTTCTACTTTTATCTAGAGACCTAAAAATATTTGTATTTGGGGAAAAAAAAGCATTCCGCATTTTTCTAAAATTTGAAATGTTATTATATATTGAAAAAATCTATTTTGTCATACCCATGCTTGTACTATCTATTTATTTATTTTACAGAAAATATAATGGTCATATTGAAAACAAACCCTTAACCATTCCAAAAGATATTGATCTTCATCTGGAAACAAAATCTGTAACAGAAAGGGACACTATTGGTAAGAGTATGCAAACAATAATATATTATTTCTGAAATATCTTGGTTCTTTCTATCAAGTATTTATTTGTAATTAATGCTAAAATATATTTTTTTTGTAGACAGTGAATGAATAGTCAAAAACAAGAAAGCAGGTAGTACGGCTAAGTCTCTTTTCGAGTACCATGAGTGGCAGACATTTAATAGCAGTGTTGTGGAAAGGGATGAGTAGATGAAATCCAGCATGAAGTCCAACTGTTGTATCAGGCATCCATAGCAATATGAGACAACAGTGGAAGAATTATATCATAGTCTGTTCAAAATAGAGGTTTTAGCTTTGTACAAGGAAATAACAATTGGCAGATGTCAAGTCATATACTTTCTGCTCATCTAAAATAGGAAATGTGCTGTAGCATTGGAACCTAAGCCCTTTCAACCATACATCTCAAACATTCAGGTAAAATGCTTAAAAACTGCAAGTGACAGTATAGAAATATGCAGCATTAAGTGTTTTGGAAGGTACAATTTTATTAGATGATAATTTTTGATTATTAAATCATAATCAGTCATTCTGTTACAGAAAGTTCATATTTATATGTTCTCTGTATAAATATACAAAGAAAGGATGCATATTCCTATGCAGATTTCTCAGCTTAAATTGTAGGAGACAGCATTTGTGTAACAGAAATGAAAATTTTGAAGTAAAAAAACCCAAAGCATTCACAGGTTTCAATTAGTGTTGCTTTCCGGAAATTATCACATTTAATTATCAGCCTGAGTGATAGAGGATAGAGTTCAACTGTGCTTGAAAAGTAATGTATACAATTTGTTTGTAAATCTAACTATACTGTTACTGCAAAACAAGTGTAGGACTTGGAAATACCTACATTTGCCCAATTTCCTGTCTATGCCAACAGATAGTAAAGTCAAACATTTAGTAATGTTTTTTTTGCTTTCAAATTGTGTAAATGTAGAGAAGGTGTTTGGGAGGGACAATTTGTGTTGTCACAAATGTTTTTTTGCAGTTTCCAACTACTATAGGAACTCTCTCCATAACATCCAGCCTGTGTGCAGCCAGTATGATCCTCGGAATTTTTACAGTGACGTTTACACAATGATTATTGCTTTATAGGATGTATTAACAAAATCTTGATGAGCAAGCCATCAGTATCTTAGATGGTGGCATTTGTAAAATAAAAATAACTATTTATTTGTAAAATAATAAGTGATAGCCAGTGAGATTTTAATCTTTAGCAAAGGGTCGAAACAAATAAAGAAATCCTCTTACCTGGAATTGCAGACAGACTCAACTGGAAAACTGTTTACTCTCTGTGTTGTGAAATCTAAATCAAGTATGCTTTCTGGATTTAGAATGTTAAAAGCTGAAGTGATAAAATAGTAAAACCTTATAGCCTTATAAATTTGAGTAGTAATCAAGTATTAGATGACAGAAGTAAATAATGAAGTTCACATTGTTGAGTAACTTTTTCATTGTTGTTGCATTTCACTTGGCTGATTTGAATCTACCTAAACTTCACTTTAGTACCCTTAAAACACAATTGAAAACCTCTTTTAATTGCTACTCTATTCTATGTACTTCTGTAACTGCCATAAAATATATCTTTAACATTCACAAACTTATATTTTTCAGCATTGCATTACTTTCCGGAATATCAGTGGTTGGTGGATTTCACTGTTGCCGCTACGGTTGTGTATGTGGTGACAGAAGCCTATTACAGCATTATGAAGCCCTCGCAAGAAATGAATATCAGCATAGTGTGGTGTTTGCTTGTCTTGGCTTTTGCAGTGTATCCTTTTCTGTTTTGTTGAATCCCCCTCTACCTGTTCCAGATAGTTTACATCATTCTGCAATTTGTATAAATCTCTGTGCTATTGATGGGTGGGATACAAAAATATTTAGCGTTTGGAAGAAGGGTCCTGTAAGCTAATGCCATTGTTGAATAATATATATGCTGTACATGCTCTTGTAAATGCTGGCGTCTTTAGCTTGTTAACATTAATACCAGACCATTTAGGAGAAAAATACATGTATGCAAATATAGTTGGTGCTCACCTGCAGTATGTAGTGGTTCTAAACTAACTTGATTTTGCTCAATTTGGCAATCAGAAATAGTTATGTGTACAGAAAGTACAGCTGTTGAAGAAGTTTGGAAATTCACTGCGTGTTTTTTGTTTTCAGTGTATTTAATCTGATACTTCTTGATCAGAACAGTACAGTGATATGTATATCACTGTATATATGTATATATGTATATATATGTTTATTGCAAAAACACATGCATGAGTTCATAATTTCAACATACATTCAAGGCATTCTTACAGAGAGAGTTGTAAGAACTGAGCTCTGTGAATAGCTAAACTCACATTTGAAACTGGGGGAAACAAAAGTGGAGTATTTGGGAAACAGGCATTTTCAAACCATAAAATTTTTGTTTTGTTATGGAGAAGACAGTTAATTTTTTATTTTTTTTTTAACTGGAGAAGACAGTATCAGACATAGATGCTTGCATGGTAATTAATTGCGTTCCACATATGAATCCAGACACACATTTTAAGGAGGAAAGTTGCAGTTTAAAGTTATGATAGGGGATAAAGCAGTGGAATTGAATAAGGGCTTCTAAGAGTGCAGATTTTAGAAAGGTGAACTCGAAAGTGAATTGCTACAGCTCCTCTGCTCCTTCAGCAGCTGAGAGCAGATAAAGTACCAAGTTACAGTTGATAAACCTCTTGAATATTCAAAATTGTTTCCTCTGTATAAATGCTAGTTCTTCTTTAGAGATTCTTAATGTGTTGTGTTTTGTTCAGTTGGTTAGCAGTATATATTAGCAGTAGCTGGTGGTGGTGTGTAAACCCTTGAACTCCAATGTTTGGTTCCATTTGGCTGAGAGTTCTGAATATGCTTCATGCTTGCCTGTCTTTGATAATTATTAAAATGTGTGCTGCCTTTATAGTATGGACAGGAGTTTTTTTCTAAATAGACTGAAATATAAATGGTCGAAGTATTCCAGAATTTCTGCTTGTAATGTATAAGAACTTGCTTGAAGAGAAAGCCAACCCACATCTGGAAAAGAGAATGTCAGTAGCATGCTTCCAGATCAGATGTTTCCCCTTTGACATGTCAGTGAATAGATCCATGGTCCAAACAATTGTTTTTCTAGTCTGCTGTGAGAAGACAATCAGTGCCTGGCTCTTGGGCACCTTTTTATTGTATTATAGCTGTAGTATAGGTAATACATAGTTGTTTTATATTCTGTTTTATTTTTTGGTGAGAAGTCGGGAATTTTAGTTTAATTTTTGCAGAAGGAAGGAGAAAGAGGTGGTTACTGTTTAAAAAATCAGAAGTAATAGCCAACACCTTTTGCTCTGATTTTGAGGATGATGGGGTGTTTAATAGAACTAATGGAAAAACAAGCTTCTAATAGTAAAGTCACAATGTACTCTTAGATTCATTGGTGACAATGCCCTGTTTGCTTCATCTCTTGTATCTCAGGAGTAATCAATTTAAATAACACTTTAGTAGTTGCAATTCTAAGTGAAATAGAGTTGTGAATTACATATTGTAGGAAAATCCACTGCAGTACCAGTTTCTTACTGTGGTTTTGTACACTGCCCTATCATTGCTTTCATTTGGTCATTAATTCAGGGCAAAACTTCTAAAAATATTGAAGTTGCCTGTCAATGCAAGATTTTTGTCTCAGTACTGTGAATGGGCAAGTAGATTACTTAGAGTCTGTGCTTAGTACCTGTATGAGGAGTTAGTGGCACTACCAGGAAATACAGTCTAAACTTTTTATCAGCCTTAACATCTCCATAACTGTGTTAACATAACTTATTCCATGTATTACAGCTTTTGAGGTGAAGGAGGTACAATGCAGAGGCATTGGTAACAATTCTTGTGGTCCCTGGAACCTAGTCAGATGAGGTTTCAAAAGAGGTTTATTCATGTGTTGTGACATCAGGCTTTTGGAATGCAGAGAGTACCTAAAACTTTTCAACTAATCCATAACTCAGTATGTCAAGACCAGAAATGATTCTGTGATAATGGAATATTCAGAAAAAATTATTTTTGACAGAAAGCAGTCAACATGTCAAAGTTAAATATAGAACAGTTTTGTGTTTTGCTGATAAGTGTTTCTTCTGTTTTATGCCTGTGTGTTGAGAGGTGAAAAGTTGTACTAAGGATACAAAGCAAGTTTGCAGATGATAGAAAACTGGGAGGAGCTGTTGAAGGCAGGGTGGCCCTGCAGAGCAACCTCCACAAAGTAGAGGTCTGGGCAGTCACCAACCATACTGCATTCAACAAGGGAAAGTGCTGGATTCTGAACCTGGGATGGGGCAACCCTGGTTGTATGGGCACACCAGGGAGTCTGGAAAGCAGTAGCATGGAAAAGGACCTGGGCTGCTGGTTGACAGAAAGTTGAATGTGAGTCAGCGGTGTCCTGTGGCAGCCAGGAGGGCAGAGTGTGGCCCAGCATGGCCAGTCAGGCAAGAAAAGGTATTGTCCTGCACTGAGACAGGCATTCAGCTATTAGAGAGCATCTAAAGGAGGCCACGAGGATGATGAAGAAGGGGGAGCCGTATGAGGAATGGGTGAGGTCACTTGTTCTCTTCAGCCTGGAGTAGAGGCAACTGAGGAGAGACCTCTCTGCAGTCTGCAACTTCCTCATGAGGGAAGAGGAGGGACAGACACTGATCTCTTCTCTGTGGTGACAGTGACAGGACTCGAGTAAATGGCATAAAGTTAAGTCAGGGGAGATTGATTTAGATTGAATATTAGGAAAATGTTTTATGTGGAGGGTGGTTGGTCACTGGAACAGGCTTCTCAGGGAATTGCTCACAGCACCAAGCCTGACAGAGTTTAAGAGGCGTTTGGACAGGCAGATGGCATGATTCTTGGGAATGGCGCTGTGGAGTCGCAGGAGTTGGATGATCCTATGGGTCTCGTCCAATTCCAAATGTTCTCTGCTTCTGTGAATTCACATTTTTCATGTGTTTTAGTAGGAACAGAGGATAGATCTTCTTCCCTTTAGCCATATGAATATAAAATTCAAGAATACCATAATCACAGCAGTTTAAAAAATAAAATTATTTTTGTAAAAGAGTGTACCATAAATTCTGTAATGCCTGCAGCTATGTACGATATGCAAAGTATACAATTCTATAATGCCTTTTGTGGGCAAAAATCTTGAATGAAACGGGGGGCTAGTGCAGGCAGTCTATTACCTTAGCACTAAATACTCCCAAGTTATTCTTTCAGTAGATCCTGAATATTAGGTCTTGGAATGGAAGGAAATTATGAAGCAAGCCATAATTCTTCAATTTCTTTCAACTCAAAAATAGAAGCAGTGGTGATTGTTTAACTAACAGAGGGTTTTCAGTCATGTGTAGCTTGCATAATCATGAATTTATTGAGTTCTGAATCTGCAATATAATCATAATTTATTGTTAGTATGCTTTCTTTTTCCTCCTTGAATTTGACAAATCCTTCAGGCACAATTCATATTTGAAGTTATGAAGTAGGGGCTCATAAATCTGATGTTTGGGACTTTGGATCACAAACTGTTATTAAGTCCTTTGTACAACTTCAGGGTGTTTTCAATTTGTGATTAATGTCCCTAGCTGTAAAAAGAGCCTTGGTTTAAGCTTGTGCTATTAGAGGAACAAAGCTTTCCAGTACACAATCTGTATGATCTATTACGTACTTCTTTTTGAGATAAGATTTCCTTTTGATGTATCAATTCTTTCTGTAAAGTATAGAGGGGTCTGAAAGTGATTACGGTGTGAGATTAGAATTACTAGATGCTGTCCTTAGACCGCATTATGCATGTTAGAATCTCTTTGCATATACATGAAATTCAGCAGTATGTATGTTAAATGTGTGCTGCCTGTTGAAGTGCGATATTGCATAATCATAGTTTCTTGAGAGACTGATGATTGTTCAAATGTTTTACTGAATAGATATCCCCCAAAATGTTTTATATGTGTACTCTACATATTAAAATTCTTTCAGTATTAGAAACGGGCAAATACAACTATGTTATAGCATAGGCGGGGAAAAGTGGTACAGATAACACTTAAAATACTGTTTCTCCTTTTTCTCTTCCTTTTTTTCAAATCTTATAATGTCTGGAGTTATCGCCAAGTACTTTATTTAAATCTCGACTGGTATTGCCTACTTTTTAAATTTTAATGAGCTGCAGTTCATAGTAATAAGAGTTGACAGTGTATCATGATAAGTTTATCCTAATCTGTTTCAGTTTAGAACTAATTTGGAAATGCGTAAAAAAAGAATACTTAATATTTTTAAAACACCTTGATAACAGAGCAGGGAGTGTCTTAAATGTTTGTCTTTGTGGCAGTGGGGCTAGATAAAAAGATTTGATTATCATACCAGGTCATAGATGGGGTTTGAAGACTGACTTTGTTTTTCAAAGGTGAAAATGGGATAGATTTTTCTTTCCTAGATAGACTCAGTGTGCTGTTGTCTTACAACTCTCTTGGAGCTTAAAGTCTCAAATGTGTGCATAATTGAAGAGCTTAAGGAAATGCCTTAGTGGTGAACTTGTTGGTGTTAGGTTGATGGTTAGACTTGATCTTAAATGCCTTTTCCAAACAAAATTATTCTATCTGAAAGGAGAGAAATATAAGTTCTTTTAATGTGTCTTCTTTCTTACTTATGGAACCCTAGATCAGAACTCTATTCCAGCGTATTCCTGGCTATGCATTATGTGATTATTATACTTTAATGTGTTCTGTAATTTAACCTGAAATTGGCTGAACACATTACCTTCAAAAGAAATAAATGCACATCATAGAACAGCACTGGTGTAGATGACCAAAATACAAGATTACAATTCTTAGTTATAATTATTTTATAAACTTAATTTTTCCTTGACCTACTTCTTACGTAGTAAGATACTGTTTTCATTGACTACCCATTATTTCAAAGTTGAGGACGGAGGTGAAAGATCAGTCTGTGTCACCTTTGGTTTTTTCTTCTTTGTGAAAGCAATGGCAATACTCATTGTGACAGAAAACTATCTAGAATTTGGACTGGAATCAGGTAACTCCTTTCCTTAGTGTTTGAAACAGCTGGAGTGATTGCATAATCTGAAAAAATTATTTCCAGTGTTTTTAAGAAAATCTGTGTTGAAATGAATGGTGTAAGTCATGAGCTTTTAAGAAATTTTGCTTTGGAATGAAGATTCTAGATAACGTCCTGTATATTTTCCTGTGTTTCTCTTAAACAGTGTAATCTTTCCCTAGCTTGTTTGTTTTGTTAATTGTATTTGCCTTCCAGTTATAGATATAGCCCTTTTTTGCTTTCATAATAAAATGTAGCTCCCTTACTGGAAAAGTATTAAAAAAGTTACCTTTTTTCATCTTCCCAAAGTGTCCAAATATTACAGATGTTGTTAATCAAGTTTTATTGTATTGTGGCCCACTAATTAGCACATGAAAGAGCTCTGCTAGACATATGAAAAATTGTTTAAAAGATGTCTTGTTACCCAGCATTTTATTTCACAAAAGGGATTCTTTATTTGTACTGTAATAAAATAAATATATGTGTCTCTGCAGGATTCTCGAATTTCTCAGAAAGTGCTATGCAGTTTCTTGAAAAACAAGGTTTGGAATCCCAGTAAGTTTCTGGAAATACACTTGTCTGTTTATATGTGAATTTATAACTTGTCTGTTTATATCTGAATTTATGAACCATTTGGATTTTCTTAGGAAGCCTTTGTATTGCATGTTTTGCTTTTGTACATAGTTATAATCGCTACAACAGTTTAAATATGTTAATAAAAAGATCTGAAGGTACCCACAAGTAACGGAAGTTGCATTAAAGTTTTCATTTTAATATGGAGAAAATTTCTGACATTTTGATTTTAGTTCATAAAATGCAGTACAAAATTATAAACACTTTTTCACAGTGTTTCCCTTCAGCAAGGTTTGTTTAGATAAGTATTTTTTTGTCGTCGTATGGCATGCAAGAGGATGAGTGTGCAAAAGTAATAAGATGGAGTTTGTGTTAAACTTCACATTAGGAATAAATAGTGTTGTTCGGTCCTATTTCCAGGTTGTAGCTGTGTTCCTATTATGCAAAAACATCTGCTAGCTACAGGACATCCGAGCCTCATTTAGACTGTTGAAGAAACATGCCATAGCTTATGATGTTGCATAAGTACACCAACACTGTCATAGGCAGCCTTTGTATAATATTGCAAAATGGATTTCTGTTACAGTTCTTTATACATGTGCTAAAATTTAGGGAGCATTTCATCACTGGGAACACTATATTGAATTTCTTGGTTGGTGGGTCTCAAGTATCATGCAGAAGCCATGGGATATCTTTATTTTTGAGGAACAGAAGTTTTCTCAAACTAGATTAGTGTAATTTATGAATAAACTCATGGGAAACTGGTAACTGAATCCCATGTGTTTCTTTAATCTCCTTTCCTAAGCTATTCTATACACTAACTTCTCTATTCATTTTCATGTTAAGTGTTTCTTTAGTTATAAACTATTGCAGTGCTTTGCCTTTTTTAGCAGCAACTGAGTTAATGATGGTGTCTCTCAATAGTTTAGGTGGTGTAGATTAAGAAAGAATCTGAAATTCATTTGTATCACTAGATTTGGTTTTGTTCCTCTTTTAGTTACATTTCACTGTAACTGCAATGTTTTTGTTGTTTGTTTGAAGGTTTTGTGTTCTTCTCTTTTTTATTTGTGCAATCCTGTGTTTGTTAAGTATGTAATTAATTCTGTGATTTCATTGATCCGGGATATTTTTCACATAGGTCTTTTAATATATAATACTAATTACTTGAAGAGACGTGTTAATGAGCACATGTGCATTTCAGATAAATCTGTGAAAAGATGCAGTTTGATAGAGATTTTTAATAGATAATGGTAGAACAAACTATCAGTTTTGTCTTTGAGCAGTTAAGCTTATGAGACATCTGTTCCTCTTAAAAACACAATCTTTAAATTCATTCTGTTTTAGCTATTTCTCTTACATAATTTGTTGTTAATGACAATATAAATTATTCTTTTTTTCTTCTTTACTAACAAATTAGCATCTCACAGTCAATAAATTAGGTTTTCTTTTTTCCTAGGAAATGAATAGGTGACATGGTTTGGTTTTGAAAATATTTTTTAAAAATTCAATTTCTGATTGGTTTTTAATAATGCTAGTATTCCAGAGGAGGCCTATAGAATACTGTTGGCTTTTTTTAGTTAAATGTTACATACTGTTGGGTTAAAAGTAGTCTCTGATACTCCCTGCTCCCCCAACTTCCTCCCCAAGAAAATGCTTATTTCCTTTCTTTTCTTTTAGGGGTCCTGTGTCTAAACTAACCTTCAAATTGTTCCTGGCTATTCTGTGTTCACTTATTGGTGCTTTTTTGACATTCCCTGGCTTGCGACTGGCTCAAATGCATCTGGATGCTCTGAATTTAGCAACAGAAAGAATAACACAGTAAGAGAAAATATATGCAAATAGGTATATGCTACTCAGTCTTAAATCTTTTATGTCTAAAAGTAAACAAACTATTCCAACAAGAAGGTAGTGACTTGAGAATTCTGTTGCTGCCTGCTTATCATATCTTGAGCAGATTTGCCCCCTGCTACTTTCTGCTCAACCTATGCTCTGCCAGTCTGTTACATTCTTTGCCTTGTAATTGAGAGTCCCAATTAAAGGAGCTTTCCTTTCCTCCTGCAAGAGCTCCACCATGAATGTCTCTGTGTCCAGCTTTCTTTCCCCCATCATGTCTTTCCGAAAGTTAAGACAACTTTCAGGAAGTACAAATACTACCACAGACTGTTTTTTTTCCACCCACACTTCCAGCTGGGCATTATTCCTTTAATAAATGTAACATAGGATAAAATGTAAAAATGACCCAGAATATTTAATAAGGGTCACATGTTAATACCAATTTAAAGGAATACTTTCATTTTCAGCTATCCTTCTGTTTGGTAGTAAAATGTTCTGTCTATTTTAACTATTTCTCTTGAGCATTCTCTGGTTGAGAGGGTGATACTCCCAAGCAGCTTTCAGAGATCTTGACTGTTGTTGTTTAATACATGATAATGACAGATTCTGCAGTATAGGGCAGTGTTGATACTCAGTCTGGTAAATTTCCTAAGAGAACCATTATGTATTCCAATAGGAAAATAATTTTGTTTCAAAATGTATTTTTTTTCTTTCCCACCAGGAATGCTAAACTTAAAAGTCAATGCATTTGAAATGAGTCTGTCAGTCTTGGTAAATTTATAAGCAAGTACACTTGCAGTCAGTGTAGTTGTCCACATATAACAGACAGCTACTGGCTTGTTTTATCTGCTGTTATATTTCTCTCTGTGTGACTGTGACTGAGTCACTTCCTAGTCTGTTTTTTCCAGATAGGTAAACTACTTAGTTCTTAATTGTTAAGGTTCTCAAAATTTTAAAATTCCTTGTGTCTTTTCTGTAAGTATGCCAGGATCTTCCTTGATCAATGGACATGACCTCTTATGCAGAAATATAAACTCTCTGAAACAAAAATCCATTAATCAAGAACTAAAAGACAATTAATATTAATTGAAGTCTGGTTATGAAAATTAAAACTTCTCTAGCTTCTTTAGGTAACATTGGAACTGGTTGTTGAAGATAACTGTTCAACACCACCAAGTTATTTTTGAAAGTCTACCAATACTTCGAGTATTCAACTTGAACAATGTGAAAATTACATTAAGTGGATTACAACTTGATAAGGTATCTATATAAGTAGGGAAAGCCATTATAAAGAATATTTATCAAATGACAGGTTCTTATGAACCAGAAGAACATAGCTTGTCCTTGCTGATGCATTTTTGTCAATGGCTAGATCATTTATTGACTATAGTTGTTTGACAGTGACTAAAGGAGGGTTGTAAATGAGGATGATGTGTCACTGATACAAAGCTCTCTAGGTTGGGTGATAAAACAATGTCTGTTTCTGCAGGCAAATACATACTCTGCGTAAAAAACCCCAACCAAAACAACTAAAGAGAAAAAGACAACCAACTTAACAAAACACAAAAAACAAAGAAAAAACCTTAATCAAACCCAAAGCCCCCATGTCCCTCAAGCAACCCAAAAAATGCATGAATCTCCCTTAAAACCCAACAAAAGAACCAAAACTAAACAACCCAAAAAAGCCCAACACAAAATCTATTCCTTAATGGAATGGAACACTTAACTTGCAGGGAACCGTGACAAAAAGCCCCAAAACTTAAATGTTAATGATCAATAACTACTTTGCTGATATGTTCAGAATGATTAGCGTGATTCTTTTATGAGTATAGGGACTAAGTTCATTGTTTCTGGGTAAACAGAATAAAAATCAAACGGCATCCCTCTTGGTTTTGAGAACTGGTTTGATTTTTTTTTTCCCTTGAGAGTAGTATCCTTGCCTGCAGATATTTGGAGTCTTCTTAACAAATTTGTACAGTTTTCATATACGTTCCTTCCTTTACCAGAGCCTGCATCAAGAGTGTTCCCGCTTTCAAAAAGAAGTGATTCCAAACACCCATTGGCACATTCCAGTCCATTAACTCAGTAGGATCTCTTAAATAAGTAGAAACTCAAGTAAAAGACTTCCACAATCTAATGAAAGGCTTTGGACTTATCCTTGATGCTTTTGCATTCCTTATCACCACTTAATAGCTGGCAAAGCTTATTTCTTCATCTGAAACCAAAGATCTAAATTTGTGTGTGATGACAGCTCCTGTAACATGCAGACATTTTAATGGTTTTAAGCTTGATAGTTTGCAATCAGGAAGGTCTTGTGTTCTTTAGAATAATTTTTGATTGCATCATTTTTTCTATAGTGTAGAAGCACTGTGGTGAAGGCAAACCTGTTTCTGTTAGTGAGGAAATACTGAAGTAACAGAATAATCCAATCCCTTCAACTGTTCATTTTAGTAATGAAAAATTATTGGGAAAATGGGTTTAGAAATAGAGAAGAAATTTTAGAAGTTCAGAAATAAAGAAGGATGTTAATTTCAGGGAGAAGTCAAAAAAATTATCCCCTTTTTAAACTTTTCTGGTTTTTACTCAAAGATTACTAAAGAGTGCTATTTTTGTTGCAGTTTCATACAGTATTTTTTTTTGGTCTGAGTACATTCAATTGAGTTGAAGTATAAAGTTTCATTTAATCAGGGTTTCTAAATAAAATGCTTAATCTGACCTTTGACAACTGTTTCTTCTGTTCTTTTTAAAACCAAAATCCAGTGTGATTTCACAATACATAATATTACTGTTTTGCTGAAATATAAGTCATACCTATAAAATAGGGAAGTAATTTTTAATTTATCTTTCTCCCAGCTATTTTAAAGTTAGTATTTCTTCCTTTTGAATTTGTATACACTTTCAATGGTATGGTCTCTTTTTTCTTTTTCTTTTTTCTTTTTTTTTTTTTAATTTACTAAGTTCCCTCTTTTTTTTTCCCTTTTTTTCAGAACATTGCTACATATAAACTTCTTGGCACCTTTATTTATGGTTCTACTGTGGGTAAAACCAATCACTAAGGACTACATTATGAGCCCACCTTTGGGCAAAGAAAGCATTCCTTTGTAAGATTTCCTTTAAAAGTTCTTTCTGGGGTATTGAGAACAAAACATTGCCTTAGAGCTCTTTGAAAGTGGTGGAAACATGAAAGACTTTAATAGCATCTGCTGTCAGAGGTATTGTGGAAGGTGCAGCTGAATTCTAAAGAGCTTCTGTTATTTCAAAAGAATGAGAATTGGTTGCAGAATGTTGAGTGTTAAGGTGGTGGCTCCCAAAAAGCTGCTGTCTTCTGACATCTCCTTGGCAGTAGTTGGTTGTTTTTTGTAGGGGTGGTATACCACCACACTACTACCTGCTGGAATCTTGTATCTTGCATATTGGTGTAGGAGAGTAGTTTCACTGGACACCATCTGAGATATGTTGGCATGAGAACTAAGCTAGGAAATTTGTCTTAAAATTTACATGCTGATGAACTGGTATTGAATTGATAGGTAAAATATTTAAAATATAAAAAGGGAAAGAGTTTCCAAGCGGAGTGGTATCTGAAATACTGTAGAAGTGTCATAGTTGATTGTCATTGTCACAATTAGTCTTGCTAATCCAAAATAGACTTGAAACAGATACAATGGGCTGATACATTTCTTGCTTTCTAGAGGTGAGATAAGCTTCTAAAGTGATCTTGTGACCACTGGTCTATTATATAGCAAAACACTCAATTGTGTTTCATTACATAAAACAACAGATATACATATTTTGTATATCTTTTGTTCCTCAGCTCATCTTACAATGAGGGTTGAGGATTACTGGGTATCTCAGACAACTGAAGTACCTATTTACAATCTAGTATGATTTACTGTCTAGTCATGTGTGTCTGAAAACCTGTAATTATCTGAGCAACTTTGGTTTTTAATGTCCTGCTTTCATTACTCGGAATTTAAGCATTTAAGAACTTCTCTTGTTTACAGACAGATGAATACTAATTTGGATCTAATGCTATAGGGCTACTGAGAAGTAGTAAGAAAGAGAAATAGAAGCCAAAAGTAAATATTATTTGCATGTGAATTTCATAACTGTAGTTTGTGCGTTAACTACTTTTGACAATTTGCCTCAAGATTACTTTACAGATGATACAAACAAATAACTGTAGCAGTAGGTGATCTTTGAAAAACAGCATTACCCTTTTTTTTATTATCCACAGAATGTCAGAAGATACATTTGATACCCTCAGATTGTGGATTATAATCCTGTTGTGTGTTTTACGGTTGGCTATGATGCGTCATCATTTACAGGCCTATCTGAATTTAGCCCAGAAAAGTGTGGATCAGATGAAAAAGGAAGCTGGTAGAATAAGTATGGTTGATTTACAGAAAATGGTAAGTATGGTGGCACTGAGGTTATACATAGTGCTTTGACTGTGCAAACTGATTTTTTTTCCAATTTGTTGTCTTCTGTGGCAGCAGAGCTCAAATCTGAATGCTTTCTAGACAGTGTTTTATATAAAAATAGCATAATTACAGACAAATTCTGCAAAACAAAATGTGGAGAGATGAATCATCTGTTATGCAGATACTTTGTCCTTGGTAATTTGGAAGTTATTATAAAAGATCCCTTCCAGAGAGTGGTGATATGTAACTACAACATGGGAAAGAAAAAATTGAATTTTGATAGAAAGTTAAAATACTGTTACCAATTATGATTTTTAAATCAAAGGAAAATTGATGATGAGGTGGTTATATCTTGGAATAAAATGACAGGTGTTTAATTCTGTCAGACTGCTTTGAGGTGCACCAGACTAATTACAAAATTGCCTATCTTATTGTGGACAAGGCCAAATTTCTGAGGATAGTTTTTTTAAACAGAAGTAGTAAAGCATACCTTGAACAAATGGAGAAGGTAGAAGGGCTGTTGTGTGTTGTCTGCAAAATAAACTTAAATTTCTAGTGTTGCATGGTAGTGCTAATGATCTTGCTGAGTTGGGGTCTATTGCAGGAGGAATATTGAAGGATACCATAAGAAAAAGACTCCTCTTCCAGGACTGTCATTATTACTTGTAGTTACACTAAGTGTCTGAATGTCATAAGTGAACTGTGCAGTAGTTACTTACAAACAAAGTGGCTAGGAGCTTGCTCCAGAAAAAAAAATGAGGAAATACATGTAGTAGCAACTGGTTAGGATGGAACTGTGCCAGTTGCTGTAAATGTGCTATTTTAGTACTGAGAATTTTATTTTTACGTCTAAAACAGTAATGTCTTCTCAATGAGGCATTTCTTAAATCAATTTCTCCAGTATCTTCATATATTCTCTTTGAGAAGGCATAGTCACTAGATGTAAGCATTTCTTGTTTTACTGATTATACCTGCTTTACCTTTTTTAGGAACTTCTGCCAGTGAATTCTTCCCTGTCATTCCACAGTGATCTTTACTTTTTAATTTGTTTGTTTGGGGTTTTTTTGTCATATTCCATCAATTTTTTGACAATATTTTTGTCTCGTGCTTTTTCTTCTGTCAGTGTCTTACTACTGTTTTTTTCTTGTGTGTGTTTTTTGATGCTTGCTCATTAAGAAGCCCTTTAAGGCTTGAGAGGTATTCCCAAAACTCTCATGTCTGCCTTCATCATTTTTGCCACCCTGCATTCTGTTATTTTTTTAAAACCCAGGTAGTTTTATTTCACTGCTTGATTGCTATTGATTTGATCACTTTTTTCCATCTTTATTTGGTTTGATCTTTTAGGCCAATAGCTTTTATAAGATATGTAATTTTACAATCTTGAGAAAAATGGAACAGATGGAGAGCAAGGGGAGGGATATATCTGAATGGATTTCAATTAACCGCAGTGTATGACTGAAAAAAAGACTATTTAAATGCTGTTATTGATCTAATGAAAATTCCTCATTGTTTTTAAAATACAAGTGGTTTCCAGTTGGAAATCTTAAAAATATCTTGCTTTTGGAAAAGGACTGTAATACTAACCAAGCTTTCATTAACTTCTTATGGGGCTTTAGACTGTGACTACTGCTTCATTTTTGGAATAGGATTTAGTTTGTAAATGACTGGGAACTTGAAAAATTAAACATTAATATTTATTTTTCTTTCTGGTGTATTAAAACAGGAATCATTGAATGATGGCATACAGTTTGCAGAAGCAAAATCGATTCTATCTTTTTTTAACAGAATTGATGCTCTTAATTACTTCCTTTCAGCAATTCCTCTCAGATTTGTAAATGTCCTGAAACTAGAATTCATTATGGGGGTTTCTTCATCAGGTCTTTTGAAGACAATATGTCACATGCCAAGAGTTGCTGGAAAATTCTAAAAATAGCTTTAATGTATAAGTACTGGGGTTTTTTAGTAAATTATTTATTTATTCTAGATGTGTTCATAAAGGTCTGCTTTGGTCAACCAAGACTCATGAACTTTACTCTTTTGTTTTTCCAGGTGGCTCGGGTATTCTATTATCTTTGTGTAATTGCACTGCAGTATGTTGCACCAATGGTAATGCTCCTTCACACAACTCTGCTCTTGAAAACGCTAGGTAGGCAAAATTGGATCAACAGTAGTTTATTCTGTTCTACACAGGGCTTTTTAATTTTCAACTGACTAAAGAGAATTACAATTCATGGCTACTTGTGATACAAAACCTCCTTGTAGTTTCTTGTACTTTAAAACATTCATTTGTGAGATTTAAGTAGTTATTTCTGTTGCTGCTTTTGATATCTTCCAATTATACGCTAATTAGTTTGATTTTTTTCTGAGAAATTGTGTAATGCAACCAATTAAACCGTTTATTCTGTTGAAATATTTGTCTTTTTAGAAGTATTTTAAATGTTAACCATATAGACCATGATTGATTTAATTTCATGAGCATCTCATAAAGGAATTTTTTCAGCTTTTTTATCTTTAATGGGCTTTTAGAATGGGAATTGTGAGATACAGGGTTCATGAGTTACTGAGAGATCTGAAGTTGCTCTGGATTGGGTATTTTTTTCTTTCTTTCTTGTGAGACATCTTTCGTAGCCTACCATGCAGTTGTCATTCTTTTTGCAAAAAGGCAATGGATAGACTTTATTTAGTAGGTTGTGATTGACCCTGCCCTCAAGTAGACATCTCTATCTGGTAAGATGAATCATACCTAGGACATACAGGGGTCTCAAGGCAGCTATAGCACATGTAGATATTACGATGCCAAAATACAAGATGAATCCTATCCCAGTAGCTTGCTTGTATGACCAGGAAGTCATACAGATGAATATAGTTTGTATTTATTAAGTTATAAAAACTTAATATTTTTGTGCGTGTATTAAAAATATTTCAAAGACTTACCTGTAGAGTGATTGAATTAACAGAACTTGAATTTAATTCTACAAAAATCTGTTACTTTTTTCTTTTTAACAGGTAATTATTCCTGGGGCATCTACCCTGGATTGAATTCTGACACTCCAGTAGAAAACAGTCTGCTTCCCAATTCTGTTTATTCCGAGTCTCCACCTGCTGATGGAAAGATGAAAGTAACTGTAGTACAAATAACAATGGCTCTGGGAAGCCTAAAGAATATTTTCACTCCTCTCCTGTTCCGGGGACTCCTATCTTTCCTCACCTGGTGGATTGCTGCTTGCCTTTTTTCTACAAGCCTTTTTGGGCTCTTCTATCACCAGTACCTGACTGTGGCATGAACAAGTCAACTGACAGCAAGTGTGAGGTCAAATTCTAGATACAAACCCAGGTACCCAAGAGGAGATGAAGAGAAAACTATATGTGAAGAGAAAACATATCATAATTATTTTAAAACACTTCCTTGGTGTTCTCAGGGTGAATAATCTTAAAATGTTTAAAATTGCAACTGGGTTTGTTTTTTTTGTTACCCAAATGGTAGGTAACTAATTCAGTTATAATCGTGGGACTGACTGACATTATTGTGTTGTAGATGGTGGTAAGCGTGCTGAAAAGATGTGACCTCTGAGTATCTTGGTTTCCATAAAACAGCAAGCCAAACTCAAAAATTTGTTTTTTAAGCATCAACAGTCACTGACTGAATTCAAAGGGTACTGGACATAGTGATGGTGACTGCCTATCAATTAAGTCTTGAAACTGAGCCATACAGTGAAAGGAGAAAGAGGGGATTTTAAAAAAAATTCTGTTGGATAGCTATTGATCACTTTTCTCCTTGGAAAATGAAATAATCCAACAGGACAAAAGAGATGCTGTATATTACAGTAAGAACAGTTGTATAAAATATAAATTTAACAAGAATAGATGTATGTACCTGACAGGTATTGCTGCCTACATATTTTGCAGGAGTGCTTGTGCAGTAAGAGAGTTATAACAAATAAATTATTTCAGTCCCTGCAGTCATTTTAAAGTAATCACCATCTGTATTGGTGCTAGTATTGATCCACAGATTGCATCTGGATCTTTTAAATTTCTTCTTTTGAGGTAGTTGATAAATTCCATTGAATTTACAAAATAAAAATAATTAGTGTCACCAGTCAAACATTTCTAAACAAAACAGTTTAATCCTGCTGACAGACAGTGTATGTATATGTGTAATGTACATATAAATATATATTATATATTAAATATATAATATATATGAAGGTATGAAATATGAAACCTTTATTTTAAATTCCTGAATGTATCTTACAGGGCTGTGGGAGAGGAGTGTATGTGTATCTAGTAATTTCAAGATTCCCTTCTGAAATGAAACTTTTAAAATTTTTTTCTCTTTTTTTTTTTTTTTTCTTTTTTTTTTTTTTTTTTTCTTTTTTTTTAGTTCAGTTGAAAGGGCTATTTGTTTTTTGTGCCTCTTTAGAGGTACTTAGCTATACTAAAGAGCTTACACTGTCTTAGAAGAAAAGATCTACTTAAACTGTTAATCTTAAAATTTCTCCTCTGTCAAATCATCATCTTTTGCCACTTTAATCTGTGCTAACTTGACAGTATAATGATAATTAATATATCTTGGCTTCAGAAATAGATTTTCTGTATAATAAAACAGCTATGTAATAAGGAAAAGAGCAAAGTATTAACGTCACAATTTTTGCTTAACTGGAGAGATAGATTTCAATCATAAAATTATTGACAGTTTTTCAGATGTTTTGTGTATTTGCAAAACAGGAATGGGGATTTATATGCAGTAGCTTTTTTAAACAGTTAATATTACACTTTGCAGAGGTCCGTGGGTTTTTTAACTAATACTAGCTGTTTTTATGTTACTGTTCTTTTTCTCTTGAATTTGTGTACAGCTTTGGCATATAATAAGCATTTATAAATGGAAAAGCTTAACTAAATATTTAATATGTAGCAAACCTACCATATGGGAAAACAAACTCAATGAATGCAGAAAATCAAGATTTTAAGCTGGTGATAAACTATCTTACTGTGTTGAAAGCCTTTTAAGTTATTTATTAGTTTATTAAGTTGCATTTATTGGGGAAAGATTTGTATACACAAGCCTAATACCTACTGCATGTGTCTGGGATGTCTGAGAACACCTTGCATGATGCTGCTGGTTTCATTGCAGTATTTCAGTGTGACTGGGGCTGCAAGCTTTGTTGTTTTCACACCAACTTTGTAACTAACAAGGAGAAAGGCTTTACTGTGAATTGGCCTAAAGAATAATATTTGACCTCATAGTTTCAAATCTCAAAGCATTCCTAGGAAGTACCTTTCAGACAAATAATTGAATGACAAAATACGACAGGTTCAACAGTATTGGACCCATTTTTGTATTAGTTCAAGACATATCATTACTACAAGATCCATCATTACTAATAGAATTAATAAGGCCAGCTTTTAGGTTTAGAGTTAGGTGTTCAATGCCAATCTTTTGATCAGAAAAATAAAACAATGCAAAACAGTTTGATTCTGATAGTGAACTTCCCTGATGAAGCTCACTGTATAGGAGATATTAACCTGTTGTTGCAATCCGAAGGAGTAAATTTTGGATGCTTGAGAATACTTCAAAATAATGTTAAGCAACAGTTTCCATTGACATAGTCATTCTGAAAGCTCATAAGCAAAAGTGAACTGTAGTTATATAATAATGCATTCAGCAGAGGAAATAACTGGACTGTGTAGCTGAACTTCACAAAGCTTTTCCTAAGAGTTCATGCCACCTTACTATTCAGACATCACACTGATCATGGTGAAAAATAGCCACTGTACTTTCCATTGTTCTATACACCACTGTTCTGCAGAATTGAATTATTGACCTTCTGGTCAGCAGTGAGTGGGAGATGGTCATTCTTTGGATCCATTTAATCCTGACATGAGTCCAGAAGGCTAATGAAGAGCTAAAATATGGCAATAAAAGTCTTTGAAAGGTGTGGTGACAATGAAACGAGAGGGACCATATTGCTAAGGTTATGAGCACTGCTTCCTACGAGTATGTGATACGATCAAAAATGTGTTTTAAAGTAAAGTAGCAACCCTGACAGTCTTGACTTCCGTGTATATTGTGTAAGGTTCAAAGGAGTATCTGCTCACTTCTGTAGTAAGTTCTTTGAAACAGCAGCTGGCAAATGCTTTTTTTGTGCGTTTGTTTTATGGAAACCTTTATTAGCTCCTGGCGATGGGGGGAAAGCATCTTGCAGAAATGGAAAGGCAAGTAAAATGTGTCTGAAAGGTTAGTAGGTGTTACTCAGGTTTCTTAAACTTTTTGTCTAGCTTTTTGCCCACTACTTAATCCAAACATTTTAGCATGGTTTGGGTTGGAATGGATCTGGAATGGACTACTTTCCACCAGACCAGGTTACTCCCAGCCCCGTTACTCCCATGGCCTTGAACGCTCCAGAGATGGGCAGCCACAGCTTCTCTGCGTAACCTTATCTAGTGCCTCACCACCTTCACAGGCAAGAGTCTCCACCTAACACATAATCTAAATCTCCCCTTTTTTAGTTTAGAACTGTTCCCCCTTGTCCTGTCACTTCCTGCCTGTGCAAAAAGTCATTCTCCCTCTTTTTTGTAAGCCTCCTTTAAGTACTGGAAGGCCGCAGTGAGATCTCCCTTAGTTTCTGAGAAATCGTAGAAGGAAATGTTCTTTGGTAACATGTCTTTTTCTTTCTTCTTATATTCTTAGATCTCCCATCCTCTCTTAGTGATGTGACTTCTGTTGCCGATTTGCAGCACTTTCCCTATGTTCCCTACTCAGAACCAAGTAGGCTAAATTAGTTCAAGATTGTATTTTAACTTCTGTTTAGTTTAAAATTAACTGGTTTTTTCTAAATATTTCAAATAACTTCAAATTCCATCTGAAACATGAATAAACTCGTTAACATTTGTTTAAACTCTGCACTTTTATTATGTAGATCCCTTTAGACAAAGGTTTAAGATAGTGATAAATCCAAGTCTTCCAGGAAGTTCAGGGAGGTCCAAACATAACACTTGGGCTATTTCTGAGATAAGGGAGGTTGATTAAGAAGGAGAATAGATTATAGAAAGCCTGTTCTTACACTTAGTAGGTGACATTTTCAGGCTGCACTTGTCCTCTTTTGACTCCTTCTCAAGCTACAGGTTATGCCAGTTTTTGAGGTTTTGTTAGCTGCATAGCCTTTTCCTGAATTCACTTGCATAACGGATCCACAGAATAAATAGTAGCATCAGTACAAGAGAACATCTTTATACAGAAGATACTTACAGAAAATTAATTTCTGTTGCAGTTGTTCTTCTCCTCATTTGGATCACTAGTACTGCGGGGTGTTTAAACAGAGATATGTTCTTCCCTGGATCGTAAAGTCCAATTTGTCTTACGAACAAAAATGCTACCAAGATACCAACACAACATTTAGGCAGCATAATCACACTCTCTTTAGTGGTTAGCAAGTACAGAAATTTCAGCTAACTTCAAAGGAACAATTCAAAGTACTGTATTTTGTTACAGTAACTACAGCTAAGTGGTAATGGGGATATTGGATATATCATGTAGAAATTGAATACATCTGATCTTAAAGTTGTTGGAAGGCTTTCCAAAGTAAAAGGCCTTATGTCTTTTTATTCTCAAATAGCTGTGCTTTCCACAGAGATAATTTTGGTCAGTTTTTAAACACTACACTTCATGCTTTTTCATGTGACATATTTTGTACATTTATTTGTTCAACACACCCCCTCCACACCCAGACTTAACTCCACAACTTATTTTGTCACTCTAAAATTCCTTGATAGTTTTAGTTAAGGTTTAAGAATTAAGTGCCCAGACAAAATTGAGACATTGAACAAGAATGAGGCCAAAGAAAACTGTGTGTTCTCTTGGAGGAATCTGTTACAGCTGAGCAAAATCTTAGTGGAGGAAGGCAACAGCAGGTTACTTGTATCCTAAATCAAATATTTAATGTGAATCTTTACCATTATGAGTAAGACTGTTATTTTTAGCATCTGCAGCCTAAATCCCAAACGGTAAATAAAGAGCAATATTTTGACCTCATGGATACCTACTCTAAACAGCATCTTAGGCAACAGATGCTTAGAAGCCAGATGCCTGATCTCACTAAGCAGGCTGATGCAGATTGGTCTGTCTGTGCCTGAGTGATTTTTGTGCAACTCCTTCTTTAGGAAGGCCTGCCATGTTTTGTGGCTGGTGCAGCACATGCAGTGAAGTGGATGGCATGTCTCATTTGCACTTCTGAGTTCTAGACTGAAAGGTCTTCCTCCTCTAGGTGAGATCATGAAGCCATCATGTCATTTCCAGGCTGCTTTTGCTGACATCTGTATATGCTGCACTTCACTTTTTCCAGTCTCTCACTGTGGACTGCCAGGAGAGTAATACTGCACTGGATGTTGTTTTGCATGCCAGTGTATATGTATTTTTATACTTTTATTTAAATGGTGTTTTTAATGGAAATTAATTTTAATCCTAATACCATGGATCATATTTTCGTTTTTTTAATTAATATCGGTGCCTGCAACTAGAAGTCAAAAAACTCTACACTATTTAAAAAAAAAATTTTGATGTTCAGGCTGAAGTAGTAACAGGTATGCAGTTTTATATCGAAGTCCACAATCCACCTGTAAATACCAGATTTTTTCCATGTGATTACACATCAGTCAAGAACCCTTAAAATTTGTACTTGCAGCATTTTTTCTCAGCAACATGCATATGACCCTGCTGTCTATAAAATACACATTTCCAAAGCACTTCAAATAGTTTTTTACAAACTCCTTAGTAGTAGGTCATTACTCTTTTATTGTGCTGCAACATATCTTTTAAAACCTGGCTTAAAATTCTTGGCTTAAAGTCAGCCTTTTATTCTCTCTTCCTCTGCTCATAGTAACTGCCTCCTGTGTGTGTTCTAAGCTTTCAGAATGCATATTCACAGTATTTTTCATAAAAACATAGGAAAAATAAAAAGGCATCAGCAATTGTATTTCATAAATTTAATTCCTACTCATGTCATGATGTGCCAGCAGTTTCTATTTTTCCCCTCTTTGGTCATTCCTTTGTTTCATTGTTAACAGTATGTAAGGTTTTCTAGGAGGAATACACCTGGAAAAATATTATGTAATAGAAGTTTCATAAAGCTGTCTAATATTTCAGTCTTCCCATGTATGTGAGCAAATATTATTGCAAAGATGCTATTAAATAATTTCAGCCTAAAATTTCTCATAAGGTAGACATGTTACAAATTGTGCAAGGAACATCTTCCAAGTTGTAAATATTTTACTTTAAATCTTCTACTTGTCTCTTTGTTGCTGGAAACACAGAAATTCAGTGGTTTTCTTCAGTTAATTGTTTGGGCAGGGTTTTTTTGTCTTTAAGTGAAAAGCGCATAATATTTTAGAACAAAGACCTAAGACAAAATTACTTCCCTCCCTTCATTTCAGTATTTGCCAAATGGGAAGGACTCTGATATTATATATGTAAATTTTAGCTTCATCTTCCTCTTACTACTTTTAACAATACCATTAAAATATGATTTTTATAGTTACAGCTTTACAGGTACTAAGACTCTCATGCTTCACAGTGAGGATGTGTCAAGTGGCGTTTGCATTATATGGATGTGGGTTGCATTACCTGCTGTTTAAAAGCAAATTTGTTCCTATGCTTTTAAAGGTTCATTAGGGTCTGTGATCAGAAGAGCACAGCACAGATTGAAAAGGCTCACTTTGGGGATTTTTTTGGTTGTTTTGGGGTTTTTTTTAGTGATCTGGATAATACTTGGGTACAACTACTACAGCTAATAACAACCTCTAGTAATATTGCATTCTTTTTGTACACTGTAAAGTGCCTAATCGTGGGTGATTCTGGTAGCCCTTGAAATGGGGTTTGCTATGAAATTATTTTTTTTCATACAGTTTTTTGCTTATGTAATGTCTATATGTGATTCTGTATGACTACATATTGGAGACAAGATTTTGAAATCTTTTCCATTCCTCTTATTTAAATGGCAATCTAACAATTAAATGGTAATCTTAACAATTTGCCCATATCTGACTGATAATTGAACACCCCTAATTTAAATTAACACCTCTCCCTTTCACACATGCCACCTCTGCATTGTTTTCTTTATGACTGAGGACTAGTATTTACAAGATTTGGAGTGGATTGACTTACAAAGTTTTGTAGTGACACCTGGGTGTTAATTATATCCCAGTTATGCAGGCACATGGTGACTTCAGCCAGGTAAGTCATTCTGCTTGGGCTCAGGAAGGCATTACTGGAGGTGACACTGAATCTGTACAGATTTGGAGCACAAAGAGTACCAAAGGTAATGCAGCTGACTGACACCAAGCTTCAAAAAGTTGCACCTTGTAGAATTCTGTTTGGGTATTCTATTGTGAAACCACCCTTACTTTGAAACTGATATCCACCTTCAGGAATGCAAGAGTTGAAGGTAGAACCTGACTAGTTCAGCAAGAAAGTTTAAAAAAATGAAGAAACAACAGCCCTTGCTCCTGAATTATCTATACATTCTGCATGGAAATGCTTGGAAGATGAGATGGTCTTGCTGATTCAAATCTACCAAAGGAAGCCTTCTTCTGAGATAGGCTTGTCACAGCATGTTGAGCTTTTAGCTCTAAAAAGTGGCTACAGAAATCTGTACTGTATATGGTACACTATTTGGGAAAATCTGGTACAGTAGGCTTGCTAAATATTTCCTTACACTATTTGTAAGAAGTTACATTACATTTTCTACTGCAGAGCATTTAAGAAGCTAGTTTTGCCTTGCTCAGGCAGCATTTTATATTCATGTGAAAATTATAAGAATTGGTTTGTCATTTAAATGCCTAAATTTCTTTAACAACAGTAAATTTCACAAAATTGAAGCAAAGTTATACTTTCTTATTCTCTATTCATTTTGTTGAAATGTTACAGTTTAATATAATGTTTTTATAATGCACACATTATTAAAATGAAATTTATGTCTATTAGTTGCTCATGGTAATACCACAGCAAATCCAAGAGAAACTGTGATATCTGCTGTTTATCAAGTGGCCCCATCAGCTTGCTCGCCTTTGTAAAGCGTTAACCCGTGTTGGACATACAATGTCTACCGCCGTGATGTTCCTATAGTGTTTTAGCATCCGTACGTGTAATCTGCATGCCTTGCACTTGTGCACTGTAAAGGATAGACTGTTTTACAGTACTTTAGGTTTAAAAAAACCCTTCCATTATTTTATATAGTATCTCCCATATCCAAAATAGAACAGTTTCTAAAGCCAAAGATCAATAAATGTTTATTGTCTACCAGTGTGATTCTTTTTCCTACTTTGTGTGATACAGACTACTTTTTATCAATTGCAGAATCTCCAAAGAGCATATAATAACCAGGCTTCTCATCAGTTTTTCTACTTGTCTAAATCGTTTACTTTTAGAAATAATTGACGAGACCATTATTCCCTCCTTCTTTTGGGTGCAGCAGAATAAACAATTTTTGAGTATAAATGCAGGTAGTGTCTTATTCACACGAACAGGAGGTTAACCACAAAGAACCATTAGATATTTCATATGAGTGTTTTCATTTTTGTGTATTTCACTATTTAATTTTTTGAACCATTTCTGGAGGAAGGTTGGCTATACACCATGGTAACTGGAGGAAATTCTGAGTTTTACACTCAGAGGATTTGTCACCCTTCTTGACTGTCACCCTTCTAGTAGGAAAACACAAAGGGGGGGTGCTTGCTTCTTATAAAAGAAATGTGTGTAAAACATTTCATGGTCTCTCTCATTTGTTTCATCCTAGCACCACTAAGAAGGAGTTTACCTAATAACATCTTGTAACCATCTTGAATTTGACTTTTGGAATATCAGCTTTGGTTACACATGCATTTTCTTTCCATGTGTGCAAGAAGTGCAGGTGAATGATGCCAAAATTGCCCAAATAGGTCTACAGCAGGGAAAAAAAAAATCCTTGCGAAAACATCCTTCTTTAGCCTAAACCCAAAGCGGTACCAAAGACTCCTTGAGTGACGGCCATCAGCTGTGTTGCAGAAGCAAAGTGTGGCATGGTGCTGAGAAGAGCCAGTCTTGACATTTGGGATGGGGATTTGAAAGTCTACAAGGCATTTGAGCTGTGGGACCCCTTCCTGGAAGCGTAACAATAAAGTAATGGTTAAAAGGAAGGAAAGAAACTAGTGGGAGATGTGCTTATGTCTCAGAAGGCAGCTTACCTGCTTTCTCTGTGCAGCCTGAAGCTTCAAGCTGCCTTTAGAATCCGCAGTCCCTGGACTTTGCAGTAGAATGGTTTAGTGCAAAACATAAGATTGTAAGCCTTGGCAGTATGCTTCTGGAATGAAAGCAAGCCTTTGATTTCAAGGGCTGTATGAAATCTTGCTTTTGAATTGACCAGGTCCACACTGTGTAAGTCAGAGGCCTTAAAAAGTCTTCAGCTGACCTCTGCTGTCACGTGCAAACATACATGATTCAGTGCAGTACCATAAGGAGTACTCGATTTTTTTGAAATGTGTATTTTAGCTGACTACATGCAGTGGGAGAGGAAAGCCTGGAAAGTATCCTCCAGACAAGAGGTAAGCATCTAGTACCTGTGCTGTGCTGTCAGGTCTAGGTAGGGCTGAGAAAATGTTGAAGATGTTGCTGGTTTGATTTGCATTTTATGATAAATTTTCAAAGAATATGCAACACAATTATTGTTGCTTGCCTCCTTAGTGGGCTATTACCTGGACTTTGAAATGGATCAGAAAATTGCTCTTTTTAGAGGAATATTCATGTTCTATCTAAATCCATGTTAAAATAAGACAGGTTTTTTTATACTTACTGTGGAGTTGAGATTAGAGTTTTGCATTCCAGGGGATGCAGCGCTAATGAGTCTTGAGGGAAGGTCAGATTTTCAGTTCATTAAATGGGAGCATGATATGTCTCTTTAAAGCAGACAGAAAAATAAAGATTCTTTCTGAATTATGAGCTTTACAAGCTACTTTCAGTGGTTCTGGATAACTACTGTCACAACTATCACATTCCTCTCACCTGTCAAATTTTAAAGCAGCTTTTCAACAAGTATAAAATTCTTACAATTTCCCAAAGTGGTAATTTTTATAGATACATAGTGTATACTGTGTAGAATTTGTGCATTGTGAGAAACTAAAAGAATCCAGGCTCTTAGTTGGAGTTTGGTTGGTCTTAAAGCATCAGCAATGTCTATTTTCTTCCTATTCGTTTGGGTTATATTGTGAGTAGGACAAATGTCCCAAGTTTTGGTCATAAAATCAGTTAAGTGAATGCATATTTTGGTATCAGCCTCACAAGAAGAGTAAAATATAAAAGTCTTCAGCCCAAACATCTGTATCTATTCTGGATTGCCATTTTCTCTTCATGGAGTGGGATTAAGCTGTTTGCTGTCATTTCACAGACAGCACAAGCTCACAGAATTGGGAAAGGGGACCTGGGGAGGGACATCAGTTGAGTTGTGTATCAAGGAATTTGGGCTGCAATTCACAAAATGAAAGCAGTTGTTCTGGACAGGGATTTGTTTTCCACAGGAAAGTACGATGTGTTTTCTGTCATTTCATTGTATACTGCTAGACACTATCCTCTGTTTGAGGAATGAGTATCACATTAAAAAGCAAAAGGGCCAAGCTGGAGATGATATTGTGTACTGCAGAACAAGTAGGACTAATGCCGTAAAACTGCAAGGTGAGGTGGTGTGTATTGTTTTTCATGTAAAACCTAGGACTGGAATTTTGGAAGTTTTGGATTGGCATAGCTGTTGCTGGTTTGCCACATTAAACGCACAAATCTAATTCCTTTAACAGAGACTATGCATCTCTTTTTTTAATGTTGTATTGCTTTTAATGCTTTCAAAAAGTTCTAGTGGTAAAAGATTTTAACATTTTGCTGACATCTAGTAAAAAGCTAATATAAATTTGAAAATAAATATAAAGTAAGGTAATACAAAGGTTTTTCTCTCTCTAAAGACAATGATATCTTAAAAAGCAAGCTTCTATGAAAATTCATTTTCTAAAAGCTGCTGCATTGAACTCTTGAACTCCATTGAGCACAGTTTTTAGCTGAGGAGTGTTTTCAGTGGAGCAACCTCCAAAGGTGCTGGCTGTGTCCTCCAATGGACACAGTGAGCTAGGCAGCTGAGGCACATGCTTGCTATTTGTATTTGCATCCATACCTTGTTATCTCCCCCACAAAGGCCACCAGGCACTAATGCTCCTACTTGAATCTGTAATTACAGATTTACAAAACTATTACTCACCCTGTGTGTACTCATACAAAATAGTACTTTGTCCATGGTCTTATGCCACCCCTTACACTACCCCCCAAGATCATAACCTCTCAAGTGCTAATTAGGCAGCCTTATTAATGCAAATTATATTTAACTTTACTTGTTGTTTTGCAACAACTTCACAGCTCTGATTCTTACCTGGATATTTGATTAGTCTCAGCTCCTTTTAGGCAGTACTAATTGCAAAACAATTGTTTTCCCTTTTTTTGTACGTATATATGTTTTCATTTTTATCAAATGTAGTACTTAGCACTTTGATGCATTGGAGAAATGGGTCTAAAATTAGTTTATTTTTTAAAAGAATCTCCACAAAGTTACTTCAAACTAATTTTAACTTACGTCCTTTAGACTTCCTTGTTTTCTACAGAAACATACTAGGATCTTACAGTCATAGAATAGTTTGGGCTAAAATGGACCTTTAAGGGTCATCTAGTCCAGTCCCCAAGATGTTAAGGAAAACACTGAAATGTGTTGCCATCACAGAATTGCGTGCACACATGCATTATATGTAAGTTTACATATATGTCTTTTTATATATAACCACCAACTCCATGGTAGCCAGTGGCTTGCCTCAAACATTCCTGATTATATCCAGACATCTAATTTGTCTTAATATTCTCTAGTCCTTTTTCCTGTATCCTGGCCTGCCATTTTGAAAAACAAACAAGAGTATTCCAGCTGATGCCTTTTCCTGGTTTTAAAAAATTGAGAGCCAGACAGGGTTAAGGGATAAGGGGTTTTACTTTGGTATTTTAATAAGGATCCTTATGGTGCACATTTTTGCCAAAGCGGGATGTGCTGCAATGCACCCATATGATAGATCACCTGTACAGTTTATAGACCTTACAAATTAGCATTCTAACAGGGATGCCCCAATGGGAGTCCTGGATGAATGGCATGATATTTGCCCATTTGAGGAATTCGCCCCTGAATGGAACAAATCTCTGGTTCTCTGGATATGTTCTAGAGAAGACATTGGTTTCTCAAGATGGCATAGGGTTTTCCAGCCTTCTACTATGAGGCCTCTAGGGTGTTTGGTCTCCTGGCCTAACAAAATACTAGGGCTATGGGAAGTTATCAGACTTAAGGAATTACAAGTATGCATGCTAATAATACTGAGAATGCATAAAAGGTATTTAAAAGAAAAGGCAAAAAATCATCCTGGCATCACAGCAGCTTTTTGGTTTAATTTCCATCTTAAATTACAGCTACAAATTTTCCTTATTTTTTTGTCCCTTAGATGTTCTCAGCTTTCTTGACTTTTCCCTGTCTTCCTGTTGTAGATTCTACTTATGCTTCCTCTAATTTGTGTGCTGTTTGTCTGCTTTTGAGTTTGGCTATGAAAGAAATCCATCTCTCTTCTTGCTCTGATTCTCTCCTTCCATGTTTGTATTTCTCCTATCCACCATTATTTATCACTTCTCTTCACTCCCACTTAGGAAAGTCACTTTTCTTAGACATTTTAGAGAAAGAGCTGTTGCGAGATTTAAAACATACCTAAGTCACCTCACAGCATGAATTTGTCATTTTGGGAAACTAGAAAATCGAGCTTTGCTGCCTTTTGTAAACACATCCAATCTCTGGCAGCTCCATAAGTTCCTGATGTTTGCATCTATACAAAACACAGTTATTCTAAACTCACAGAAAAAGGATTTTTGTTACACAATTAATAGTTACCTTCAGTCATGCTTTACCATTATTTTTACCAGATTTTGATTACCACAATGCTTTCAATCTGTGTTCTCTTAACTTGCTAATCAACACAAAAAGCTTGGAGGTATTTTCTCTCCATTGCGGAGCTGTACCAAGTCAGGCAGCATTTGCCAAGAGAGCAGTATCTGTGATGCACATTAAATAGAGATAAATGTGCCCAAAGTCAGCTGATGCCTGCGAAGCAGAGCTATGCTAAATAGAGTATCTCTTCAGCAGGACAGGAAGAAGTACCCTGAAAGTTGGTTTATTTGCTTATGTGGATTTAGTAGTGTTTCTGCTTTATAACAAAAAAATTATGTTATGTAAACATCAACCTGAAATACTGAGGACTAAGTTTTGAAGTGGGCAGGATATGCTGCTTAAATAAAATGTATTTCTTCAATTTGCATTCAGTCTCTACAATCCTGCTTTTATTTCTATCTTCTGTACCTTTTGATTCAACTACATAGAAGAGTAAAGGGTTTCTTTTGGCAAACTCTTTATTGGGAGATGTATATATATACATCTGAGAAAATTACAACATACAATATATATATATATACACTGTGTGTAGATATATACGTGTATATGTATGTATATTTATAGATATATATACAACGTACTATATCTTATATCTGAGAAAATTACAATATACAAGTGCCTCATCGACTTAAAAAATAAAATTAGCTTTTAACTGTTTTAAACTCCTAAAGTTACTTGATTATATTTCATGGTTGTGGTATCTCTTTAACCAGTCTGCTACCAGGTGTAAAAATTAAATGTAAGGTGGGAAGAAAGGGGTGGAATCTGAATGCTGAAAAATGGCCACTGGTCTTGCATATGAAAAATTATCACTGTGCAAATGACCTTTCTTTTTTTTTTTCTTTCTTAAGAAATTTTAAAATAATGAAATTATTGTAATATACTTCTAGCAGGTAATTCAGTTTAAAAGGTTTTAAAATTAAGTTTCCTTCCTTAACAAGCAATATTGCAATGAATCTGAACTAGCAATGTAAATAGTTTGTTTAGCGGGTAAATGTTAGACCATTATGTGGTCAGAAACATGAAGAGAGAGTTTTACAGGGTGAAGTGTTCAAGCCTGTCCACTTCAGAGTGAGCTCTTAAATGGTGTGTGGACACCGTGGTCTGTTTTGCTAATACTTTTATACTCATTTCTAGCTGGTGTTCTGTTGGTTAAGTAGAGGCATATTGATGCTGGATTTATATGTAGCAGTGTTTAGCCCACTGCAAATCACAATTGAATTCTCCTTTGTTTTCCCCCATGAAAACTCACCCTTTTAGGTGAGAGCTGGACATTGCCCCAAGGATGAGGAACAATCCAGGAGATGGGTATGATATCCATCACTACATGAGAGTTACTTCAGTGCTATTTCATGTAGCACATGTGCTTCCTTTTCACAGAACTGGTTTTGAACTCTTGAGGAATTTCATGCAGTTTACTTTTGCCAACTTTTTTGTTTGTCTGGTTGGTTTGTTTTGGGTTTTTTGTATGCAACCTTCTGCAAGGTTTCTGTTCTGGTCTTCCTTTATCCCATACTTTTTCTTACTCTTTGAGAGAATTGGCATGTTCTGACAGCAGGTTTTGGCTTGGTTTTGGTTTGTGTTTTTTTAACCTGTATTTCACTGATAAATATACATGTTTTACAGACTACATATGTGGAAAAAATTTTAAGGGAATCTGGACACGGATACTGTTGCTACTCTCTTTATCTGGGGCTTCTGGTGAATGGCAGAGATTCTGCAAGTTTTGGACTGGGAAAACAGCGTTGGGAGCTGCCCCTCACTGTCTTAAGCTCAATTCTCAGAGGGGAGAGAGGCCGGCAGTCACTGTGGGGAGAATCTGTCACCACTGCAGGGTTCCACCTCCTGCCACCCTCCTTCTACAGTGAGTGCAACTCTGCTTCTGTACCGGGACCTTCTTCACATCTACCTCACTAAAGCGGGGACTTTTCACCACCTGCTCGGGCGCCAAAGGGGAAAACCCCGGGATCCTGAGCCCGCCTTTCCCCGCCCTGCCGGGAGCTGGGCCGCCGCTGCTCCGGCCCGGCCGCTCCTTTGGCGCCGCTCCGGGTTTGGCTGCACCGCGGCCCCGCAGCCCCGGCCTGCCGAGAGCCCCGCGGGCCCAGCCACAGCCCCGGAACTCCTGATACAGCTCCTCCTCCAGCCCAGCAGTTTGGCTCATTACTGCCGGCCCTGTTTGCTGTTTCCGAGGGTCCTGCTGGGCCACCGGGATCGGCTGCTCCAGGGGTTTGTGAGGCGAGGCCTCTCCTCCATCCCTTCCCGTCCCAGCCTGTCGGCCATTGCCGCGCGCTCCCCGAGCCCACAGCGCCCCCTGCAGGCGCGGGGGAATCCCCGCACCCGCCCTGCCCGCCGGGAGCCACCAGCGCCCCCGCTGGCCGTGACCGGAACTGCGCCCGGGGAAAGGGCCCGAGGCCGAGAAGGGTCACGGGGCTCCTGGGGCTGTTTGCTGGTAATGCCAGAGCTGGTGCTGTGTGTTTGCCTCGTTACACACACCAGTAAAGAACTGTTGTTCCTATTCTCATCTCTTTTGCCTGATAGCCCCTTAATTTCAGAGTTATAATAGTTTGGAGGGGGTTTACATTTTCCATTCCAAGGGAGGCTCCTGCCTTTCTTGGCAGACACCTGTCTTTCAAACCAGGAGAGATGCTCTCTTAGTCCTTGCTGAATCAAAAGAGATGGATTTTGATTAATTTGAAAAAGACAAGAAACTTAAAGTTTTTTGCAGTTTAGTGACTAGTTTATTATGTTGTTTGGTTCAAAATAGATTTCAGAAATTATTGTGAAATATTTGGTTTAAACTCACTTGTAAAAACCAAGATTAAGCACATTTAAAAATTGATTAGAGCTGCATGAAGATGTTCCCTGGCAGTTTGAAGTCTGGGGCATATGCCCTCACAGCTACCTCACTTGTTGCTCTTTTACCCCTTTAGTTTGCAGCTGGCTCACCTTGTTCATATGACCTAGTTTTTTGTCATTAAATTAGTTGATCAGGAGAGGGGAGGGAGGAAAGATGAAAAAAAAAAGGGAAGGGAAGAAAAAAGAAGAAAGAAAAAGATTTTGCATTCTGTCTTCTTTGTCAATGCACTCAATTTTTTCTCCCTTGCAGCTTTTTCTGTTTTTTTGACATCTTTTAGGTGGGATTGCTCATGCACTATACTGTGCCACTTCATGATAATCAGCTTCAGCAGATGTCTCTCTTCAGGCCTCTTCTTGGGACAGAGACAGGAGAATTTTTGGAATAACAGTGTGAGCAGAAATGCATTTTCATGGGAAGATAAGTTTATACTTGATCAGTGAGCAGCATGAGAGGAAGTGGTGTTCTATTAAAATCAAAATCCAAAGGACTACTCTTTTCAAGGAATTAAGATATTTGTGAATTAAATCAATAACTGTGGTTATTAATACAGAAGCCTGTCTTTTCTGATTATTTTAATTTTTTTTTTACAAGTAGAAGCTGAATTATTCCATTCCCATCCTGATTTAAATAAGAGTTTGGGATGTTTTTGTAATTGATTTCTTAATTGAAGTTGAATAAATATTCCTGTCCTTTTGAGTAATTCTGAAATTTTTCCTCCCACACACCAGCTAGTAGCTCAACTGAGATAACCCTTATTTGCACAGGTTCCTAGTTAAGAATGTCTGATCTAGACAACTCAGTGCTGCTCTCTGCTGTGTAGTGTGAGTAATAGAAAAATAAGTGGTAAGCTGAACATATTTGCTAATATATTTTCAGTTCGCAACATAACATGCTTCAAGTATACATCTTCTGACCATAAAACGCTTTCAAGTACTAAAGAAAAATCTCTGAAGGTTGTCCAACCCCTTCATGGTTTGGGGTTTTTTGCTCATGAAGTGCATATTAACTAAGAGTTCATGAGAGCGAAGAGTTCATTTAAAGAAAAAGAGTTTATGATAGCTTAGGCAATGTTGCATAACTGATTTTTTTTTTTTTTTTAATCCAGAAAAGTAATCTATTTTTTTCTTTTTCTTGCATCTTATAATCCACTTTTTTGCTTGGTGAACAGCAAAAATTATAAGAGAAAAATACAGAACCATTTCATTTCACACCTGCAATTGAAGGAGTTGAATTGCCATAATTTTGACAATATTCCTTTTATAAATATTCAATGGTTAAAAGATACTTTATAGAGCATGAATATTTGGAGCACAAGTGTTTCAGAGCAATTAAGAATTATTGAAGAGCTACAGGTTTTGTAAAGTGCTTCAGTTTGTTAGTGTTGTATTGAGTTTTGTAGGGCTCTGAGCAAGGTCATATGAAAAACCTATGAATGGTCTTGTAATTTTTACTGTCCTTTTTTTCCCATCTGTATGTTGGTGCTATTGCTGTAAGTCTCCCCCAGCTTATATAAATATTTCTGGTGCACAGCAGCATCCCAAGGGCAGCCTCAGCCCGGGCAGGCAAAAGGGAAGGGAGGGGGATCAGTGCAGCTTTACCACCATACCCCAATCCTGGTGGTGACAGTACTCACATGAAAGGGACATCACTCCCTTGCTGTGGGAAAAGAGGGTGCATTTCACCCTCACATATCTGAAGACTAAACAGTTTGCAAAAATGATTTTTTTAACAATTACTTTCTAGTAAAAACAAACAAACAAAACCACAAAAACCCCAAACAAAAACCCCAAAACAACAACAACAACAAAAACCCAAACCAAAAAAATTTAAGTTGTCACTTTCTCACTAACTATCCTGGACATTAAATTATTTTCCTGTTCAAAGTCATCCTAAAAATTGTAGAGAAACAGTTTCATCATGCAATGGTGTAGTTTGGATATTTTGAGTATAAATCATGGCTTTCTTCAATTTTTCATCTCATTTTGAAAAGTAACATAAGAATAGTTTGATTTGCTCAGCCACTTCAGTTATCCATCCTAGTCAGGCAGGAATGCCTCAAAGTTGTGGATTTATAATACAGACATTCTGCCTTGAAATAATTAGCATTCACAAATCCTATCAATAGTGCATTTTCTAGTCAATATTTCACAGAATAAAGTAAAATTTCCTAACAAATTGGAACAAAATTTATTGTAAAAACTCGATTTTTTGGTCAGCATTATATATTTGAAATGATCTATGCCTTTTTTTTTTTATGGGTTGCTTTTAACTTCTGAAATCCAACATCTTCCCAGCTGTGCTTCAGATTGTATTTTGTCTTCTGAATGAGTATAAGCCCAAGATCATAAACAAAATCACAGTAAGGCTGCAAGAGATCACTGGTGGGGTTATCTGATCCTACTTTCCTAACCCCAGGTTTGCCTGTTTGAAGATCTGTATTTGTTTTCTCAAGGGTTGGTTCCTGGAAGCCAGTGACAGCAATTTGCCTTCTTCGAAGTTGAAGGGAACATTCACACAAGCAAAAAGGAAAAAAAAAAAGTATTAACATTATTCACATAAAATTTGTATTAGTATTCAGTCAAGTCTATCCATAATAATACATCTTTAGACTTTCCTAGTTAGAGCACTTATATTAAGGACACATTTGTGAGTTAACACAGATATGCCATACCCTGTATAGTTGCAATTTTGAAGTACTGTTGTTAAGGCCTGGCAGACTGGTTTTTAGTTGTTGCCATGGATACATCTGATGTTTGAGGACTAACTAAGAGGAGTGTTAAAAAGAAAAGTGGCAGTAAGTCAAACACAATTATGCACAGTCTGACACAGACACACATATATTTTAAGAAATACTAGTCGTGAAGCTGCAAATTCCAGGAGGCTTGAGGCATTGCAACTGGCTGGTGAGGAAGGCCTGCTAAGAGCCCCACTCCAAGTGCTCTCAGACCCCCACATGAAGGGGTGAGTGATTTGGCAGCTGGAAGGCAACAAAGGCTCATTACCCTTTACTGTGGTGTGCAAAGTTTACCCACCATTCAGTCAAAACATGCCTACCCTGCGCCCTGGCTGCCCCCATAGCACTGGGAATTTGCATTCCCACTGTGGAAGCACAACATGGTATAACAAGAGTGCAAATCCTGGTGTGGGAAGGAAGAAGTGGTGTCAGGACAGGTGAGAATTCATGTGATATGGCATCAAGTACAACAAAAAAGGTCTGTACTGGAAATGGTGGCAGAGAAAATGCAACAATATGAGACATGCTGCAGGTATTTTCCCCCTCACATTCATGCTGTCTCTCTGCTGAGGATGGTGGGCAGATGCATTCATTGCAAAATCCTGTTCCAGCTGTGCCAGGTTCTCTGTTAGGGCTTATTCCAACAAGTCAGGTAATTAATCTTCTTTAGGGCCACTTGGGAGCTTCCAACAGCATGCTTTTACAGGTTATACAAATTACAATCTCAAGGGGCCTTCTTTTAACCTCAAGGTACCTTCTTCCATCACTTCTTCTCTCTTCTATCAAAGTTATTTTCTATTGTTTGTCTTCTCTAGGATGACAGGTCATTCCACATCACCAGGGATATTCCTCACCCTTTCATATCTTTAACTTTTCATCATAGTCTCCTTTCTGAGAATTTAGCAGCATCATTACCATTTGGGGTACCTCTGCCTCCTCCAAGAATATTTCCCCCAAACCTTGTTTCTCCCTTTGCTGCTGTTGCTAGCATCTTTGGGCAGTACAGCAGGTCACTCCTCTGCAGGTTATTACTTCTCAATTACATCTGCTCTCCAACACTGATCCCTTCCTATGTATGTATATTAAAAAACAAAACAAAACAAAACAAAAAACAAAAAACAAAAAACAAAAAACAAAAAACAAAACAAAACAAAAAAATAAATAAATAAAAAAAATTTAAAAAAAAAAAAAAAAAAAAAAAAAAAAAAAAAAAAAAAAAAAAAAACCACCAGAAAAATTACCCCTTAAGGTAGTGCTCTCTCTTCCCATCTACCACCCACCCTCTGAATGCAGAGAACTGCTGCAGAGAACCTCATATATCTATAGTTTGTTTCCAGACTTCTCTTCCCCCCAAAAAACAAAACAAAAACAAAAACAAACAAAAACAAACAAAAACAACCAAACAAAAAACAAACAAACAAACAAAAAGACCACTTCTGAAAGCTGAGCTGAGGCCTCAGCAACAGGATTTGATTGATAGATGGTTCATTCTCCCACTGAGCTATTCATCAGTGCTTATGGTGATGCCCAGAGGATGTGTATGTGTGTCCCTGCATGAGGGTGAAGGCCTTCAACTTCTGAGATAGGATAATTTAACTATCTTCGTCTAGTTTTGATATGGTTAATAAATGGCTTTGGTTCTAATTTTTTTATGCTGTGTCATGTTCATGTGGCACATCACATGGGACTGCCAAGGGGCTGGGGTTACTGTGGCATGCACGGGTGGCTGAGAGCTTTCATCACCTCTGTGGATAAAGGATTTCAATGCCCCTCATTGTCAGTTCTGTATCTTTTCTGGGAATTTTTTCTGCATTTGCCAGCTGACAGTTCACCTGTAATAAATGGTTCTGCATATGTAAGAAGAGCCTCTAGGGAAAAAAAATAGGATAGTGATAAACACTGAATATTTTAACAAGAAGATCCTATAATGTTTCTTTTTTATCCCATTTGACGTGTGAGAGGGAAAAATATGTTGGCTCTTCAGGAAGGTGTGGATTTGCAAAACATAAACCTTTGATGTTGTTGTTGTTGATGATGATAATAATAAATAATAGCAGCTCATGTGTGGAAAGTGAGAAGCCCATTAGAACTAAGTGAACTTGCTGCAAAGATTTCCATGAGCTTCCAGTATGAAACACTCCAATCCCAGTGACAAAATCAGGAGTGGATGTAAGGTGTCAGCAATTACTCCAGAAGTAATTACTCCAAAGTAAAAGACTTTAGAGTCCTTTACTTTTCTGATGCTTGTGCACTGCTTCCTGGAGGGGCTAAGTGGGTGACCAGTGAAGCTGGGCTGCAAGGTGAGCCCTGAGTGATTTGTTCAGGGACCTCCTATCCTGGCAGACCCCTCCAGCCTGTGCAGGGTGATGACATACTGCCTGGTGCTGGCCCTTCAGAGGTGGCTGGCACTCCACCAGCACATGTTGCCAGGAACCCAACATGCTCCAGCATCCAGATGATCAGTGAATTTGCAGTTTTATTCTCTTGTATATAAACAAGACTAGAAAAACAGAGAACTGATCACCTAGTGAAATGGTGGAATTTTACCAGTGCTTTGCTTTTTTTGCAGGGGAGGGGAGGGGAGGGGAGGGGAGAGAGGAGAGGAGAGGAGAGAGGAGAGAGGAGAGGAGAGGAGAGGAGAGGAGAGGAGAGGAGAGGAGAGGAGAGGAGAGGAGAGGAGAGGAGAGGAGAGGAGAGGAGAGGAGAGGAGAGGAGAGGAGAGGAGAGGAGAGGAGAGGAGAGGAGAGGAGAGGAGAGGAGAGGAGAGGAGAGGAGAGGAGAGGAGAGGAGAGGAGAGGAGAGGAGAGGAGAGGAGAGGAGAGGAGAGGAGAGGAGAGGAGAGGAGAGGAGAGGAGAGGAGAGGAGAGGAGAGGAGAGGAGAGGAGAGGAGAGGAGAGGAGAGGAGAGGAGAGGAGAGGAGAGGAGAGGAGATTTGGCTTTCAAAGTTCCTGAATATTTTAGGAGGTGAGGATCCCTATGACGATCCTTTCAGACACATTTGAAGGCTGCCATAGCTCATCATAAGAAAATCAGCATTTGTGTTTTGTGTCAAAATACTATACAAGTACAAATCGGAATAAAGCCAAAGCCACCTCTGGTATGAGGTTCCTAGTTAGGGCATGTGCCAATTGATCAGAGGGTGGCTACTGCTGAAGCAATGGGATGAGGTGTGGTGTGCTGAGCAAAGCTAAATGGGGATGAGCAGCTTTGCTCTACAAAGCAGCAATGTGGATTTCAAGGCAAGCAAAATCTGACTGATAAAATAATTAAAATAAAAAGGTATTGCTAAGTCCATCTTTTCAGGCAGATATGTGAATAAATTGCTACCCAAAGAGAGATAGATACAATGGGCTGGGTTTGCACCTGGCCGTTTGGCAGTGCCTGAGGATTGCTGGCCTTTATGCCAAAATGCAGGATAAATTCTTCTGCATTGGGTGGGCTGTGATGCAAACACCCTCACTTCACTTCACTTCTCTCAATGAAATCCCAGGGAGATGATTTTTATGTCTGGAGACAAGGTACTTCCAAATCTTGCACAATAAATTTAATTTCTTTCTTCTCATTATCACTGACTATCAATTTCCCTGTGGTTTATAAAAGGCTTTGGAAGTCTCTAGCATTTTATTTCTCATCAAATGCTACTTTAGGAGGAGAGGAAATCATTCCTTGAAAATGCAAATTTCAGTGCAAGGCCTGATGTTCCTTTTCACTTTATTTTTTTTTTTTTAACCACTCAGCAAAATATAAAGACAGACAGTCTTAGGGAGAAAAACAGTTAGAAACTATTTTCAAAACTTTTAGTAGGAAAAGACCTGGAGTGCCTGAGAGGTAGGCATATTTTTTCCAAACTGTTAATTTGTTTGAGATGAATATGGTGTCTGGACTGATGTGCCTCCAAACCTGGATAGTGAGCTCCCTGATGCTGGGTAAAGAGCCATCACATGGTTGACACTGGTTATGCTATACACACAATTTTTATAGTAAATAGTAAGACATATTAAGAAATTTCTCCTCCTCCAAAAGGAGTGACTTTTCTCCTGCTAAATTTGAATACTAATCATGTTGATCTGCTTATTCACCACTGCCAGCCTTAAGTACTGCAGATCTTTGTGCCTGGGCATGAAAGCCCTATTCTTGAGAAAGCCATGGCCAAATCAGCAGCAAGTTACACAGCAGAGGAAGTGACAGCTCTCATTCCCAGGTCAAACACAAAATTCCTTCCTTGGTCCCTTCAGGGAGGGCTGGAGAAGCATCCATTGCCCAGCCACTCTCCTCCCACATCACAGCTTTGCTCTTCTGGGACAGGGCAGCACAAGTCCCATCCTCAAGAAGAGAGAGGAAGATACCATCTTTTAAATGTATGTTTAGAAATTCTTGAAATGCATATCCCAGCTGATTGCATAAAACTGCTGTGGGAAGTGGGAGACACAGCCTCCCATCAACTACAAAGACAGAATACATTCAGATTTTTAACAAATCAAATCTTTTTTGTCCCTGCAGTAGGAGATATGCTACATGGGAAATAACATATGATGCATTCCCTTTGCAATTTGATTTGGTTTAAACTATTATGCTTGCTAGAAAAAAGAGGTCTTCATATCTCCCAAGCCATTCAGTATTTCTGCAGAATTTAATGGATATCCTTTAGAGTGATTTGGGTTAGAAGGACCCTTTAAGATCATCACAGTTTTCTCTGTTTGAAACTAGGGCAAATTGTAGAAACAAATATCCCTGTATTCCCTGAAAAGTATTATCGATGAAGTTTTGCAGGTGGATGTGCTAGGTCAGCTTCTGACATGTGAATCTTGTGCAATAAAATACTGAATGCGTTATTTGGCAGCTCACAGCTGTCGTTTTCTTCTATTTCTCACCCTTTCATAATGTGAAGCAGAATTGACTGGGTGCCAGACTTACAACAATCTCACATCACAATATTGCTATTTATTGCAGCTTATGTTGGCATAGAGACTGATGGAACACTAGGAAAAAGCACGTTTTTTAAAATTTGGCTTAACTAAAATGGAATAGTTCTTCTCCTAAAGGAGCTTGAGAAAAAAACCCAACTGTCATGTGTTCATACCTTTACATATCAAATCTAAAATTATTAATGTTGTCATTCTGAAACACATACAATCTTCTCAAACTTCCTGTGTATTCCTGTGTATATTTAAGAAAGACATCTAATGGAAAAAAAGCTGTTCAATGAAGACATCAAAAACTGTATCACTATTATGGAATTATACAATAACTGTTGTGACACAATTCCTGTTAATTATATTACTATATATATTTTTATGCAACACATGACACATATTTATTCTGTACACTTTTCCAAGAAATAGAAAGAATTTCTTTGCCTAGTATCATATATATTCTGAATTATCTCCACACAGAAGGTGAGAAAGATGAGTACGAATCCCCTGTTGAGATTTCTGGATTATTTCATAGCATTTAAAATTCCTTTGCATTTTCTTTAGATCATTCTTCTGTTGCCATGGTACCTGCTAACAGTAAAGCCACCTGTTCTCTAAATTAAAGAGAAGCATGGCAACAAGTGTGGGTAAGCTTTGTGAGTATAGATCACAGCACACATTTTTGTCTTGATGCAGGCTTTAGACAATGTCCCTTTCTGATGCATCTAACCTCAGTGCAATCCAGCAGGACCACATGGGATTCCGGTGTATTACATGGAAACACTTAAATAATTTTCTTCCAAATAAAAAGTCAGGGAAAATAACATCTCATAATAAATGAAAATTTCAGAAACCTGGAAAAAAATAGTTCATATTTGTGAACCATCATTACATTTTAATCTCTTTACCCCAAACCAGACACTTTCAGCAAGGATCATGTGAGGTATTAACTGGTTGACGTTTCACTTCTATTAGGATAGGTTTACCCAAGACATTGGAAGGCTTTCTCCTGCTTTAGTATGGAGTTCTAAGTCAGACTTTCATCTTTCTAAATAATTATAAAATATTTATACGTTACCTTTCCAAATATGAATGCTTAACATGTAAAGTGAACTTACATCTTGGATATTTAAAGATGCAAGTTAATACAGGTCTGAGCAACCTCACTAGAAATTCAGCCTTACAGAAAATCAGATCATATAACATATGATCATATAACATGGTTTTATTTTAGCAGCTAATTTCCTGTATTCTGAAATATGACATTCTACTTCTTGATCTGCTAATAAATCTTTGTATCAGCTGATGCAGAATAAGCTGACTCAGTAAGAATCTTAAGTCTGATCAAATAATAGATTTTCTAAGAATGAAACTCCTTCCAGCCCAGAGACACAAAGCCATGTGAGAAAGCATGCTTTCTTCTCCAAACATCTAAAGATGTGTTAGTGTTCCTTTGTGTGCAGGGTCCTGACAGCAAATGAATAGAATACTTAAATTTTTGACCATCATATTTCCATGGATGGTTAGGATCATTAGAGTGATTTTTAATTCCAGGTAATGGCAAGCAAATACACAAAACAGTAGTAAATTTGTTGAATTTGGCTTTGATAAGGTTTTTATAGCTAGAGCCATGCCCCCTTTTTCAAACAAGAATTATTAATACCTTCAAAGTGCTTCACACATTCCTACATACATTCCTAAGTACTTTTCTAAGTGAGAGACAGAGACTCTCATATGAGGCACAAATCCAGTGAAACCAAGATTCATTAAAAGTGCTGGTCAGTCTTTTTGTTGATGCTTTTGTCATTTGGTTCACATTCCCTTTGTTGTTTCAGCAAACCATTATGAAACCTGCTCACCAGACTGACCTAAGCCCAACCGTAATTTTACAGCTATTTCTTAAATTGGCATCACAATCTTCTTAAAACAGCAGGTTGGAAAGTAAACCATGATTATATTTGAGCATACCCCAAATTCTGAAATTTTTATTTGCCCACAGTTGAGGTACCTGAACTCCAACTAAAAGAGCACCAGATTTGAACACCATTATTTCAGTGAAGAGATTGAAAACTGTTGTGAGGATTTTAAGCCAGCAGTACCTGACGCTGGTGTCTCTGCATCAAAAACTTTGCTAATGTTTGTGTGCTCGGCATTTCTTGGCGATGTGCCAGGCATTGCTTCAGTTTGTTAATATTTCTGGATATGTTTGCATTGGAATCCTGACAAACTTAAAACAACCTCTAGAATTCAGGGGAGAATCTTGAATCTATATATTTTTGAATAAAAAAAATTAGAGAATTATATAATGATCTGCCTTAAAGACCACGTAGCTATAACCCTCTGCCCTGGACCGGGACACCTTCTACTAGATCAGGTTGCTCCAAGCCCCATTCAACCTGGTCTCAAACACTTCCGAGGAGACGGCATCCACAGCTTTTTCTGGGTGATGTGTGCCAGTGCTTCATCATTCTCACAGCAAAGAACATCCTCCAAGTATCTAATCTAAACCTGACCTCTGTCCATTTGAAACCATTCCCACTTGTTCTATCACTCCATGCCTTTGTCAAAAGTCCCTCTCCAGCTCTCTTGGAGCCCCATTCCATACTGGGAGGTGGTCTAAGGTCTTCCTGAAGTTCTTTTAAGTAGAAATATTATCTCTTTCAAACACAAAATGCTGAATTCTGGAAAAAATATGTCCGCTAATGAGCTTCAGATTCCATTCCTCTGAATTTGGAAACAGGAAAGTCACAATGAATTGGGAAGATATAAGTCTGAAAATGCAGCTTCTGATGGTGGATTTTATCTAAATACTGCCTGTTCCTGCAGATGTATGCTAGTTTGTGGGGAGAGAGAGGGAGAGAGAAAAGGTTCTCACTATTACCACAGTTATTAGGTTCTCATTGTTGCCAAAGCACACAGAGAAACCTTGGAGATTGCTCTGCATTATCTTTCCCTGCTTCTTTTGATGCTGCACAGAAACCATTAGATGTAGAGTTATGGAATCAGAGCAACAGGGACTTCAGCACATGGCACAAAACAACATGAGTTGGAATGCTGTTACAGAACAAAATATTGTGCTCAAGGAAATTTATTAATATCTCTAGAAATTTTATGAACATCTATCTACTCCTGTTTGATTTTAGCTCAGATTGCCTTTGGTTTCACAGTCCTAATTTTAGGTTTTTTAATGTTATGAAATGCTTAATTTGCTCACATACATAGTCCTTTCAAAATAAATACAGCAGAATAAGCAAGAAAAATAAAGTTCTATTGGTTGGCAAAAACAAGTATATGACAGTTAATTGAGAGAAAAACCTAGGCTAAATCAGTTTCTAAAATTTAGTGAACACTTGCATATTCAATATTCAGTGTAGGGAATTGTGACTATATGGCAAGATGCTGTGAATATGGCCAAGTGTATGAAATGTTTCCTGTAGTAAACAAGTTTAGATTGGATATTAGAAGGAAGTTCTTTACTGTGAGGATGGTGAGGCTGTGGATGCCTCATCCTTGGAAGTGTTCAAGGCCAGGTTAGATGGGGCTTGGAGCAACCTGGTCTAGGATAAGGGTTGTTGGGACTAGATGGCTTTTAAGGTCTCTTACAATCCAAATTAATCTCTGATTCTACAATTCTGTGATTCTGAAAGCAAGCTTATGCTGTAGAGAAATCTGTTGTAGAGATGACTTGTAGAGAGAATCAAACATACCAGATTAATTTCTCTTTTCTTCATTTGTGGTGCGTAAGAAGTGTCTATGGGAAGAATATTTTTTAAAATTGTTTCTTTTGGAGTTTTATTTGCTCTATAACTTCAAAATCCATGTCTTATAACTTTTTTAGAAGCTTTTGTTAGAACTTCCTCTGCTGGCTGAAAAAGCCATAGTATTGTCATAGAAAGAATAATTTTTACTACTCATTTTAAAACTTTTTCTCCACCCAAAATTATTTGATACGAGGGCATTAGCAACACTCAGGTGTAAAAGATGGTCTTTGTTAAGATTACAGATTCCCTGTCCTTTGAATTATGTGTTATATGTTTACAGCCTACACCTTTGAATCCTCCAGTGAGCTCTCCAGAAGGAACCAGAGAAACAATATCTGAATTTTCTCACATTTTTATTTGACATGATGATGAGGAACAGAAACAGGAATAAAAAACAAGCAGCAATTTTTATCAAATGGCTTTAGGTTCTTTTACATACATTATTTAGGAAGAAGTAATATATGCGTCCAAGAAGTCTTTTAAGTACCTCCTTCAGGACTAAAATAATGAGATATTTTGGAGTGGTCACATCAGATAGGAAATAGTTTGAGAGGCACAAGATAAGGGGCTTATATGGGTTTTACTGTAAAAAAAAAGGTATATTCTAACATCACTGAACACCACTTCAATGAAAATAAGGTACAGCTAAGTTTCTTGCTATTATCCTGAACACTCAGGCAGTGAAACCGTAACAACTCAAAGATTCATTCAGTGTGTTTTCAAAGGCAACTTTCAAAATGTATTTATCCATTAAAACTTCCAGTTTTGTAATACAACCATAGTTTCAAAGCATAGCAATGCAATATTCTGGATACATACAGATTGTATATTTTGTGTTTAAATATTCTCAACACTACAGCTGGTTGCAGGGCTTTTTTTAGAACATCAGTGTAAAAACAAAGGAAATCACAATAAAGATGTTACAAGGAAAGCAGCGAGATGCCTCATGAGGAGCCGTTTTCTTCAGGTCTCCAGGTGAAAGCTGAAATTCATACCAACAGTCAGGTATGGTTTCTTCTGAGGTGATCTTCGGCCAGCCCTGCTCTTCAGATACCATATAAACAAGTTATTCCTGTGGGTCCAGATTCCAGACAGAGATGTGGTAGATGGCTGGAAGAAGGAGCGGACTCACACTTGGGGACCAGGAAGGTTTTATTCAGGCCCGAGCCCAGGTGCAAGTGAAGATTTCTAGGGCTTACCTGCCCTTAAGTACAGGGGAGGCGTTACCTTTGGGAATGAAGGGGAGTGACTTAGGAACAGGAGGCATTGGCATGGCCATTTATAGGTGAAAGGGGAGTTGGGAACCTGAAGCCTGGCTGAGTCACCTCGGTTTTTTCCAGAGCATTCAAGCACTAGGGTGTGTCAATGGGTCTTACCAGGGAAGGTTTACAATGGACTGGGAGAGGGCTATTGTAAGGGGGAAGGACAGGGATCTGGGAAAGGGGAGTTGGTAGGGATAAACTATTACAGAAACTTAATAACAAAAACATTCAGAACTTTAGAAAACCCAAAATGCACACTGCAACAGTCAGGTTTTCTTTCAGCTACAGATTTCTCATCTTGATGTAGAAAAGATACAATTATATTGTCTAATTTATATACTGAGTAAAGATAGGCTTCACAGTCCTAAGAGTTGGTATGGATCAATTCTTAAGTTGCTCTAGCAAATAAAAGAAAACCATCATTTTTTTTCTACACTTCATACATATGTAGAGAAATTACCCATCATTTAAACAAAATCTCCAGTCTTTGTACATCACAATAGTATAATACAATGATTTTTAAGGCATTTTTAAAGCATATTCTCATATAAGAATGCATAATCTTTCTACTCTTCTTATATCTGTAACTATATTTATCTATATTATATTATTATTATTATTTATATTATCTGCAGACAAATTAATTTTTAAAATAAAATACTTTAACACTTTTTTTCTGGAGTTATACAGAGAAGAATACATCCCACCAGAATCATGGGCACCTTTTGTTTAAAAGGAAGCTTAACCTTGGAAAATTAAACAATGTGTTGTGTGATAAAATTACCCTATGTATCTACAATTTGGATGATAATTACCATGTCTACTGAAAAAGTAAGAGATCTACTTTCCAGTAGTTCTCTTTCCAACTGCTATCCCATCAGTAGCAAATTTCTAGTTCATTCTCTAAGGAATCATTTCTAGATAATATAATGATCTACATCCAAGGTCCAGTGTCTTGGATATGGGCAGGAAGGAGGTCAGTCTGACATGGTATTTAGATATTAATCTGGAAGATTGCATAAACCTTTTTTTAGTCAAGTTAGAATTTTTCATAAAGGCAGTTTTAAGCTCAAATGGGGAGACAACCAGACAGAAAGAGACTATTTTTAAATTGTATAGGAGAGACTTGCAGCCTGGTCTTTTGAACACATTTGTTGTATTTCACTGGGGAACGGTTTTTCCTCCAGGACCCCGGGAGCCTGTAACCATATAGTTTGACCATTTCTTCCTTTCTTGACCTCATTGGCTGAAGTCCAGCTATCTTTTCCTGAGCAGGAGACTACATAATGCCCTGTTCTCCCTTGTTTGTTCTCTTTCCCTCCTGGAAGCCTTCGAGAATAAACACCTTGGAATAATCCTGAGGAAGAGCCTCTTTTGAAATCTTTTGTCTTGTCCCTGAGATATTCTTCCAAAGCCTCTCAAGGAACTGAGCTAGCCAAGGAGCCCCGAGAGGCTGTGGAGGCATATATCACACATCGGCTCACACCTGTAGGTTTGGATCAGACTCTAATTAGGAAATACATTTCAAATATTTTCAGACTCAATAATGCTCTATAGGAAGGACCATGAGAGGTTCTTACACGCAAGCACTTTTCAGTAGGCAAGGGACAGGTGTTGGTGCTAAATCAAAGGACAGCAGCAATGTGCATCGGGTCTCTCAGAGTTGGGAGGTACAAACATTACAGCCCTGTGACCACTCTGAGGAATAACACTCCTAGAGTGCCAGAAAGTCAAAGTCCTAATCTTAAAATACCAGACTGCCTTCATGCCTATAGCTTAATAACTGAGATGGATCTCTTGCAGAAATTAAAAGAAAAGAAAAACAAACAAACAAACAAACAAACAAACAAAAACACCAAAACAAAACAAAACAAAACAAAACAAAAAAAAACAAAACAAAACAAAACAAACAAACAAAAAAAAAACAACAACAAAAAAAAAAAAAAAAAAAAAAAAAAAAAAAAAAAAAAACAAAAAAACAACAAGACCTTCCACATTAAGACTGTGAGCAAGACTCTGCCCTAAATGCAGCACATCTGAACAGCCTATGAAATTAGCCCTTCCTCCTTGCAAAAGGAAGATTTTAGTATCTTCAGAGGAGAATTCCTCCTCCAGCTTGCACAAACAAGTACACTTACAGAATGTGAAAAGTTACAATTCCCTTAACCTCCAAGGGTACTTACCTTTTGATCCAAGAGGGCATAGAGAGCTTAAACAGGGATCTGCCCCAGGAACTAGCAACTAGTTCTCTAAGGAGAACTCCGAACAGGAGTTCCCACAGGCTCAAATTGCTCATGAGAGTGCTCCTTTTTAATGCATACTGTGACAGCAAACTTACAGATTGATTCAGAGAGACTCTTGCTGCTCCCCCAAAAGAATTTAAAAAGGACAAGCAAATTTCAGCTTTTATTAATGATAAAAAGCATCAACGGTCATTATATATTGAGTCTCATTTCATTTGGAGCTTCCCTGTCTAGAAGCAATGAGATGGAAATAAGTGTTTCTAACAGTTTTCTATAAGTTTTAGCACAGGAAGATTTTGAAGAGCAGCAGCAAAGAGGGAAATAGAAGGAGAGCTTTTAAGGTAAGTGCTTTGTGAGAAGGAGCAATGAGTGTGCAATACTGAACTGAAATAACTCTACAACTCAAGTATTGAAAGTGTAGTGAAAAATATACTTCAATTGATAGAGACACCCCTTATGGAAGATGTGTCAATGCTTTCAGAGGAAATAAATTAAGTTCCTCAAAGACTGTGTAGCTAAAGCAAAGTGATTGCACATTCTTCATTTACTCTGAAAAATATCACAAGTGTTGTTGGTTGCTTGACATAGAATCACAGAATCATAGAATACCCTGAGTTGGAAGGGACTCACAAGGAAGTCCATCTCTCTGACAGATATAGCTGGTCTAGAGCTGCACAGATAATTTGGCTTAACAGACACCAGCTCGACCAGCCTAGCTCAAAGCAAACAAGTCCCTAAATATGATAACAATAGGTCAAATCCAAACCCAGACAGAGGACCTCAGCCAACCTCTCTGAAGCACGGATACACCCATATCATGGGCCAGTGACCTAGGCAGAGTTAAGACCCTTGACCAATCAGGTCTGTGACTGTGAGAAATTTGCCAACTATATAAAAAGAGCTGCCTAACAATAACTGGTTGTGGTTGCTGCACGAACTTGAGTGTTTTAATGTCGTGTCCCTGTCTCCATCATCACAGCTATTTATAGCTTACACATGTTCAGTTATTTCTTTCTGTTTTATTGTCCTGAATATTGATCAAAAAATGCTTCTTGAGACATCTAGCTGCAAAACTTTCTAGTTTGGAAACAGAATGAAAAGTGATTTTTACTCCTTTGTGTATGTATACATAAGAATTTGGTACTGCAAATATTTATGCAAAATAAATAAATCTTAAAAATCGCATAAATACTATTACTTTTTTTTTGTCATTTTAGTCACACTGAGTCCTTAAATAGACTTATATTAATAGTTTTATGCAAAGAAGCCAAGTGGAAAGTGTTTGCTTGATTCAAGAATAGGATGGTAAAATCCCTAGTTGTTTACTTTAATAGCAAACTAGTAAAAAATATATACTTTAAAAAGCATTCTTAAAAAACTTAACAGCAGAACCTAACCTCCCACATACAAGTCTTTTTCTTTCCAAGAACATGATTTGTTTGTTCCATCTCATTTTCAGAGGAAGCTGCGTTGGTAGACAACTGGCTATTGACAGCAGATGTAAGATTCTGGTTTGTTTGGGAGGCTAGGCTTCACTGAAACATATTCAGATGAAAAGTTTCTGATGAAGGTTATTTGGGCAAATTAACATGAATTAACCACTTTGATATCATGTTCTGTAATAGATAATAACAAGGCAGGGATTTTTAGGAACATTTTAGTAAAAAAATATTCTGGCATAGCAAGTGCGCACTCTGATCTGTGTACTTCCTCTTAATGACAACAATTGTCTGCTGTCTGTGGTATTATCTGTTGTGTGCCTGTGTGCTTTCTGTGAAAGCGTGTACCCCATGATCTGAAAATCTCTCTCCTGATGCTTCTCCCTGATATATGTATATATGTATGTAAAGATGCATATAAATGCCTGTAATACATGTACAGAATACAAATAAAAATTGTCTCCTGAGAGAGCTGGGACTTAAAAGGAGCTTAAATATAAAGCTGTCTTTCAAAACTGTCATGGATTTACCATCTAAGACACAATTATTGCTCATCACCTCTGTCAGAGTGATAATGATGAGAGTATACAATTTAGATGATAAAATGGTGGGGAAGCATAGGCTGATTAACATGTTTTTCTGAAGAAATAAATGCATCCTAAAGCAGATGGAAATAGTTGTGGAATAATTGATGTAACTGATGTAAATATGGTTCGTGAAGATTTTTTTCTGTAAATACAAAGAAGATCCAAATCTCTGGAAAGCATATGCCTTACAATTAATATGGTGAATGTAGACAATTGATGCTTTCCATATACAGACTGCCAAATACACAAAGAGCAAAACTTAGTCAAGGTTCATTCTAAGGTCATACACTCAGTGCAACCATCAATCTGGACAACCTCTCAGTAACCTCCACGTACTTCCAGACAAGATCTGGGATCCTTTGTGTCCTGATTAGAGCATACAACAGTTAATTTGTTTTAAATAGGAAATTAAACAGTCTTGTAAAGTGCTATATGAGGGTCATAAAATGGTTCTTGGGGTCTATTGATGAAGGCTGTTTGGAATTCTTACTCCAAATTTTCTACAGCAAAGCAAAAGAGCAGAAAGGTGGAAGAAACTAATTGGAAACTCTTCACAGTGAAAAATCATGAAAGAAAATGTGTGGACTGAGCACTAAAAGGATACACTAAAAGGATACTACAGGATGGTTTAATTTTTAGAGACACTGTCTCTCTGTTCCATTGTCAGCAGGCCATGTAGAACTGGCACTGCAGAAAGCATTCTGCATGCTGGAGACTGGAAGGAGCAATGCAGGATTAAGCAGGAAGGAAGGAGGGAGGGAGGGAGGGAAGGAGGGAAGGAAGGAGGGAAGGAGGGAAGGAGGGAAGGAGGGAAGGAAGGAGGGAAGGAGGGAAGGAAGGAGGGAAGGAGGGAAGGAGGGAAGGAGGGAAGGAAGGAGGGAAGGAGGGAAGGAAGGAGGGAGGGAGGGAGGGAGGGAGGGAGGGAGGGAAGGAAGGAAGGAGGGAAGGAAGGAAGGAAGGAAGGAAGGAAGGAAGGAAGGAAGGAAGGAAGGAAGGAAGGAAGGAAGGAAGGAAGGAAGGAAGGAAGGAAGGAAGGAAGGAAGGAAGGAAGGAAGGAAGGAAGGAAGGAAGGAAGGAAGGAAGGAAGGAAGGAAGGAAGGAAGGAAGGAAGGAAGGAAGGAAGGAAGGAAGGAAGGAAGGAAGGAAGGAAGGAAGGAAGGAAGGAAGGAAGGAAGGAAGGAAGGAAGGAAGGAAGGAAGGAAGGAAGGAAGATCAGCTGAACATGTCCTCACACAAGTATTGCAAACAGGGTGATAGCCTTGGTGACAGAGGAACTTTGTTGGGGTTTTTGGAAGCTGCATATTCCAGGAGCAGTGGTGCTCCAAATCTGGAGAACTGGCAGTTGGTTGAATGGGGAGGGTGAGAATGATGGGAAAGGCAGGAGGCCAGCAGAGAACACGAATGGGATTTGAATTCAGGTGAAGAGGATCTTCATCATGGGCTCTGAACCAAAGTGACTATTACAGAAGAGAATGTGCTTTCAAGACTACAGTCACATTATTCTGCTCAAAAGCCTGGTTACAGCTATCACCCTCAGGACTAATAACATTTTAATAATAATTTTACTTTTCCTTTCTTGAACAGTACAGGCAACTGCTTCCTGAGAAACTGGCCTAGCGATCTACTGATAAATCTCTTATCAATAAAAATAAACCAAAACAAACAAACAAAAACAACAAACAACCCCCAAAAAAACTTAAAAAAACCAAACCAAAACAAACAAACAAAAAAAAACAAAACAAAAAAAAAAAAAAACACCAAACCAAACCAAAAATGAACAAAACCCCAAAAAGAATAGAATAGAATAGATTCAAATCTGAGTGCTTCATTTCAGCAAGATGAGATTCCCAACTATTGAAATACTAACCTTGAAAATAATAACTTATTGAATGATAATTAAAACCTTGACATGACCCCTTCAAAATCACTATTGTGGAAGAAAAATATTTTAATCTGTTTTTATATCAAGTAACAGCAAAGGCCTGATTCTCATAACTTGAGGGCAGTGAAATATTAGCAGAAGTTAGGTGAAACAAAATTAAGTCAAATGCTGATACTAGGTGACAACAAGCCTCTGATGATGTGGTGGTGATGTGATTCAGGGAAGCACTCATATGTTTTCATGTTCACTCATAAACCTCTCTTACCTAGATGTTGGATTTTCTTGGGAGATTTTGCTGCTGTTAGATTGCTGTAAAAATTAGGTTTCCTGGTTACAATATTCTGCCACTTGTAGATGATGGAAACATAAAGCAGAGCAGAAAGAGTAGAAACAAAACCATTTAAGTGACTTTAAATTTATAAAAATAGTTTACTTTTTTATACTGAGAATTTTTTTTTTACTGCATCCAAATCAATCCTTGCAGTACCATGAGAATAAGAAGTTTTTTATTATTTGCCTGCATGGTGTTCCAATATTAACCACTCATTCAGTTCTCCTATTTTTGGGGAAAAACAAAGCAACTTTTGAAGATTACTAATAACACTACATCAAATGTTTCCAGGGATGAACAACCTAGAGTGACCAGAAGATTCCTCATTCTTCTTCAGTGTATGTCTCAGCTGGGACCAGGGTCTGTCTTGCAGCAGAGAGGAAAGAGACAGGACCAGAATGAATAGTGAATAACATCTCTGCTCTGCTATTTCAAGCACTGAATAAGCATACAAGAGGAAAGGTTTATGACATACATTGAACAGGGATAATTGGGAAGCCAGGAGAAGACTAGGGTTGGATTTGATGATCTTAAAATTCTTTTCCAACCTATGGGTTCTATGAGCAAGACAGGGCCAGAAATTGAAAAGCCAGAGAAGTTGATGACAGCTGGCCTAAATTCCTAGGAGTTTTTTCATTGCCAGAAGTAAATTTGCATTGTCCATGGAAGAGGTGCTGCTGGTGAAGACCCGCCCAAGCATGGAATGCTTCTTACACTGTAGTAGCCATGGCACAACAGAAACTTATTGAGGGGTTGGTTCAGAGGTAGACAAAACCTCAGTTGCTGAGACCGTGAATTTTATCCTACTGAAAGAGTTCACCCCCTAGAAAAACATGCACACAGTGGACAACACCACATTCTTCTAAACTCTTAATGCTGGTCTGAACTATGCTACCCAAAGAAACAGTTCCCATGTATTATATAAATTTTGCACTGCTTTATTGCTTACTGTTAACTTGCTCTGCAATGATATACAAGTAGCTTGAGTCTGTAAGTAGAAACAGAAGCATCTTCTGGATATTCCCATGGTTATAATTTCACTTAGAAAAAGAACAAATTCTCTGATGGCATAAAGTGCAAGAGTTTATTAAAGCTTTTTAGTCATGGGGACCCCAAGATGAAGATTGTAGCTTTGTAACATACAGCAGGCAAGACTTTATACATTAACAGCTTTAAATGGGCCATCCAGGATGACTAAACCTTGTCTAAACATTTGGGGTTCTAGCAAAGTTGTTTTCATTCCCAGAAAATGAGAATGCATATATAAAAGATATATTTTGAGAAACAATACATATGCAATTAAATGTGTTTGTTTTACATGAGGTGAATAAGCATACTTACATATGCAGTTCTTGGAATTCAGAGAAAGTCTGAATCATTCTTACTCACAGTCAATTTGCTATTGTTCTCTTTGTTGATTCCTTTCATTTTTTTAGTTATGCTACAACATGTTATCTAATAGGTCTCCATGATAGGTTATTAAATAGGAAAAAAAATATATAAAAGAAAACAATTTTTTAAATGGTTATATAATAAAATTACTTCAGAAAACTGCTGTAACACATTATTCAACATTTTCCTGACTCAGTATCTACTTACAATTGAAAGTTAATTGTGTTTTCCAGAGTGGAAACTGTATTTTGTTTCCAAAGTTTCCCAGTTTCAACAACATAGGCAGTTCAGGAAAACACATTAATTTGCATAAACTTATAGCCAAGATGGATAGGGCAAATATTGGCCACAAAATGCTAACTTATTTGCCAGTCTTTTGAAACAATGGATGAGTGGCTTTCATCGGTGCTTGCAGTATGCAATTTATTGGGAAATTCAGATTGTCTTTTGACATTTTAATTTTTCCCATGTCAAAGGCAACTGACTACTAGCCCAGATTCTTATATTTTCAGACTGACTTAACAAAAACAGCTTTCATAGTTTTCTGTGGTGTTTCATGGCACAGATATGCCAGATTGGGAAAGCAGATTTATATTGATTTGCCATTGACGATATCTCTAAGATGACTTATGGAAAAGGATTTCACATAATGACTGCCTTTGCTAAGCTGAAAACTGCTTTGTTGATTTTGTAACTTTGAAATGTTCACAAGGCCTGGGAATGAACTCTATGTCTTCAGCCCCTCTTCTATTGACATCTAATCATTTACATTAAAAATGTCCTAAAACTTATTTCTTGCATTGTTCCTGTCCTTCTGTAAGGATCAGTGTGCAAACAAACTTAACAAACAAAACAAACTTAAATGGAAATTTGGTGATTCACTCAGAGATTTATTGTGTATAATTTGTTATTTTTACATAAAGATTATTTTGTTTGTTAACAACCCCCAGTAAAGTCCAATGTCAGATCCTGTGAATTGCAGAGCACCAAGTGATACTGCCAGCTGTGCTCATAGCTGTTGTCTTCACGAGGCACTTGTGGCTCTTGGAAATTTCCATCAAGGCTACAATACTTCTCAGTATTTGTCAGTAAAAAAATATGATCCTAAGTCCATAGTTTAGGAGGACAAAAACAGGACACTAAAGTTACCATCCCACAACTCTCCTGGACGGATCTAAAAGGAGTTGTGGATTTTATCAGCGTGGACAAGAAGCAAGTCATGACTTTATTCTAAAGAAACAAATGCTTACTTTAATTGGCAGGAAAAAAATTAGCTAAGCCCATTATCAATTAATGAAGGGAATGAATGCCTGGGAAAGGGCAACATGTGATTGTTGGACAAGTGAAAAATACTGGAGATTAGATGGAGGAATTAACATCTGAAAAATACCTAGTTGTTTGTGTGAGTGACCAGCTCTGTATTTGAGCATTCTTCTATATGAGAATAAAAAAGCAGAAAAGCTTCCTTTTCTGTGTTACCTTGCACCTACCCTCATGTTCTGTGACTTAATGCAGAAAATCATCCCTTACATAGTCAGAGGAAAGAATAGCAAAAGCGTAAAAACAGTTGTGCAAAAGTGGTTGTATAAAAGCAGTTTAAATGCAGTATGAAATGCCTCCTTCCAAATCTGAAGGAAATGAAAACAGCTCCTTATTGCTGAGCATGAAATATTATTGTTCTGGAAAAGCAGAGCCATTTAGCTAATTACATATTTGCATTGATTTGGTGAAATCCAAATGAAGTTAAATTAATACAAGACAGATGTAAACCAATTTAAATGTCTGCACATGGGGGTTTTCACCAGTTTAATTGATTTTAAACCAATTTTGAGCATAAACAAAACCATATTTCCTTTTTTTCCTTCTTGTTTTCACACTGAAAATTAGAAATTCAACTTGGTTTTGATAACTCTAAATTAAAAACACCACTGCATTTTTATGTAAACACAAGTCTCCTAATAATTAATATACCATATATCCTTTCAAAAAGAGATTTCAAATTGGCATATTTCTTTGTAACCAAGTCTCACATGCAATGAATTGGCTTCAGACTTGGCTGGTAGAATCAAAATCATGGCATGATTGTAGGAAGATAGAACCTTTTCCTGAGTCCACATTTGTATGTTGAAATGTAAATAGATAGCTCCAGAATAATGCTCAGGAAAATGGAGCCTAGCCATCGGCACAATGGGTTTCTCTAGTACAGACAGGAGATCACGTTCCCTGTGCCTCTTCTCCTTCCATGTCACCTAATGTTCCTTTCTCAAAAACTCCTTCTGTCTAATGGGCATTAGCAGTAACTTACTGTCATGCTTGTTCTGTGGTACTTAGAAGAGAAAGAAAAATCCTGCTTAGGACACAAAGTCATGCATAGTGTTATTTCAATTTCACATTGATACAGTGACACGAGCATTAAGTATGTTTCTTGATTAAAATTCTGCAGTGGCATTGGCATGAAATGCATGTTTAATATCAGAGCTCTGCCTAAGTAAATATGACTGTACCGTCACTCTAGATCTTTTATTGTTCAGTGTTTTTGATACCCAAGCTGGTTTCTTCAAGTTTCCAAACTGCCAGGTATATGAGTTGAACAAGTATCTCCCAGTATCCCACTTAGCAATGTGACAGATTTGGTATCTGTAGGTATGAGCAGCATTGGGAAACCACTCCTCTGCTGCAGCTAATAGCATTTCTGGCTAGGTGGACGTTTGTCTCTATTTTCCACCAACATTAATGGCAACTCAGAATGTCAAGAAATCATCAGGCATTTCTAGAGGAAAGATGTGCTGGTCTTAAACTCTCCCAGTATCTTCATTTCTGTTTGTCACCTCACTGACTTTCAGCTGGTGAGTTCTGACAAGGTAACAACCTTGATGGTTCAAGCTTTGTTGCTGTGGTCCTTAAAATCAGAAGCTTGGTGAACTTGTAGGTGGAAGGGGGGAATTCACAAATATCCTAAAATAGATCCTGAAAATTGCTTCAACTGCTGAAAATTGAGGAGTGTGGATGCTAACATCAAAGTGGTGGACTGGAGAGGACTACATCACAGCTGCATAACACAGAAATGAAGGAAGGGTCATTTCTGAGATGTAAACCTGTGCACACAGAGGTAAATGCTTCTGCATGTGTATACGAAAGAGAAGGGATACAAGCATATATAAAAAAATGGAACAATGCTGGAGATTACACTATAGCCATGTATACAAACACATGTAGGAGAAACAGAGAATCTGCAGAAACCAATACTTGTCTTCTGGCAATAAATTATTGATTTGTTATATTAAATCAGTTTAAACAAGCAGGCATTAAGGTTTTATATATCTAGAGGTTCAGTGTATCTCTTTAAAGCCAAGATGGATCTCTAACATGCTAAACCCACTGAAATGTGTATTTATTCTCCCTAGTTTGTATAAAACCAGCAATTCTTTATTTGTCCCAATAAAATAGACCTAGTTTTTACATTTAACTTTAACTTATGACAAATTTAACAATTATTAACACTAAAATTATTTAGTGTAACATAATTCACAGGAATCACAGAAGGGATTGAAGGGATTGAAGTTGGAAGGGATCCACTAGAATCTCAAGTCCAACACCTGGCCCTGAATAGGACCCATCCCCAAGAGCTGATGGCTCTTGGAAGTAATTCATTCACCCAATCAAAAACTTAGCATTTGATGTACTCACTTGCTAAAAAAAGAGTAAGCCTTTTTTAATTAAGAAGTTACTAACTGTGATTTTACAAGTCATTTTCTACCAGAGTGTGGATGTTTTCATGATTAAATATTTCACATCTGATAAGTCAGGATGCACTATTTTCTTTCCACGAAAGTGGTGTGCAGACCAAATTCAGTTCCATACTCACAGAGCAAGGAACCAACTTGTAAATCATCAGTTCCCATGGTTCCATTTTCTTGGATCATTTCCATTCCAAATATTCGCAGAAATCCTTCACTTACAAAAGATGAACTCCTGACAGTGTATCATGCTCTCATATTTTGTTTCAGGGCTTTCTGGAGTTTCTGGGATGCTTTAATTCAGGGATCCTGGCACGTACATCAAAATGGTTGAGGGTCCTGACTGAACCTTTGTCACAGACTGCCCTTTTCCAAAGTACTCACTACTTACAAAGAGGATTAAAAAATCTGAAGATAAAATTCCCTGTGGTGGTTTTGCTGGTTCTCTGATCAGCAGAGGTTCCTCCTGGGTGAAAATGTCTTGATTTTAGATATTGAACAAAAGGTCATACATTTCCCAGAACCCAGAAACTCTCTTTTTGTGAGAAAACTGAAAGAATGGCTTACTTGCGTCTGGAAGTCCCAGGGCTGGAGTGGACATGAGGGCCTTCTTTAGCTGTTCGAAGGCTCACGTTGCTTCTTTCGTGCATTGAGGGTCTCTGTTTCCTTCTGTAACTAAAGCATACAGGGGTTTGACTACTGGCCCATAATTGTAAATCCACAGTCTACGGAACCTTGTCATGCCCAAAAAGATTCTCAGTTCCTTTACTCTCTCTTTGGGGTTTTGGGGTCTGGCATATTGCTTCCTTGCAATCCTTCCCTAAGGTTCTTTGTCTAGCAGTGCCCTTGTAGCCCAGGTAAGTAACTGTTTGCCTCACCATCTAGGCTTTCTTCTGGGATACTTAATACCCTTGTAGACCCAAAAAGTTTAGGAGTCTTACCATCCATTCCACATGTGTCTTGAGTTTTGGCAGCTATCAGGAGGTTGTCCACTTATTGTAACAGCTGTCCTTCTCCTGATGGGAATTCCCAGGATTCCAGATCTTTTGCAAGTTGTTCTCCAAATGTTGTAGGGGAGTTCTTAAATCCTTGGAGTAAAACTCACCATGAGAGCTGAGTTTTGCATCCAGTTTTGGGGTTTTCCCATTCAAATGCAAAAATTTTCTGGCTAGGCTCATAGAGAGGAAGGCAAATTAAAGCATCTTTTAAATATAAAACAGTAAACCATGATAGTTCAGGTGTTAAACAGGTTAACAAAATGTAGGGGTTGGCAACCACTGCATATAAATCCTAAGTTATCTTATTAAGAGCTCTTAAATCTTGTACGATTCGGTATGATCCATCAAGCTTTTTAACAGGTAAAAAAAGTAGTATTAAATTCAGACTGACACTCTTTTAATAGCCCTATCTGCAAAAATTTTTCAATCACTGGGCTAATCCCTTCTCTGTCTTCCTTCTTTAAGGGATATTGTTTAACTCTATCTGGCTGTTTACCTTCTTTAAGCTTAAGTTGCATTGGGCGTGCATTCTTTGCTCTCCCTGCTATGTTACAAGCCCACACCCCAGGAAATACCTGATCTGTTATTTTCCTGTGAATCTCATCTTCACTTTCAACTTTAGTCTTACTGGCTATTAACATCAGGCTTAACAATTTCACATATTGTTGGCCCTTAACCTCCAAAATAATCTCTCCATTTTTAAATATTATTTTTCCCTCTAGTTGTTCCAACAAATCTCTACCCACAAGTGCTGAGTGCCTAACAGAGCATTAGGCATATATAAAAACTTCTGAATTCCCCATTGTTTCCCAAGTTTATATTTCAGTGGCCTACAAAAATAAGCTCTTTCAGATTGGCCACTTTCCTCCTTTACTGTGACATAATCATCTGTTGTTGCTATTAAAGCTTTATTTAACTTTAAATATGTAGCCCCTGTGTCTATCAAAAATTCCATTTCTTTTCCTTTGTTCCTTAGTTTCATTATAACCAGAGGGGTTCCTAGGGTAAGACTCTCCGGTCCACCTCAATCTTCCTTAACATGAGCAATCATGGCCTCCTCTTTTCGATCTCCTCTTCTTTGATCATTGCCTTTTTCTTCATTCTGGGCACTGGCTTTTCTGGGGTCCATTTTTTTTGCAGAATGCACATTGGTCTTTCCCTAGCTGGGGTGGCTCCTGCCTTGGTGGCCCTTGTCTACATCTCCCTTTTTCTTCTTCCCTTACTACTGCTACTAGTTTTCTCATGCCTTGTTTGCACCCTTCTTCTTGGTTGCTAAAACCTCTCCACAATTCTTCTAGCAAAGTCTCCAAATCCTGAGCTGCTGGACGCCGTATCTTCTGAAGTTTGTGTCTAATGTCCCCTGTAGATTGTCCTAGAAATTAACCCACTAGTTGTTGTGTCTCTTCCTCAGACTCAGGATCTAAATCTAATCGGAATCTTGTATGGTGATGCATTGCATCTTGCAAATGTCCTAAAAATTCAGAAGGTGTTTCAGAGGGACCTTGCTTAATTGCTTATAGGGCTAACTAGTTTATTGTTTCAGGAATTGCCCTTTCCAAGCCCTTCACTATAAATTCTTGATAATCCTCTAATTTTCCCATATCCTTATCATCATTAGGACCCCAGTGTGGGTCCTGAAGAGGAAAGAGATCTTTGATTCTCCTCTGTGTTATTCTACAAGCATCTTCTGCTAAACCCCCAGCTACTTTTACAACCAATTGTTTTTCTGTCTCTGTTAAGGCATCCAACAACAGCTGGAGATCTGAGCAGTCAGATTGATGCTGTTTAATCATTAATTTCTTTGCAACACCTATTGGGTTGCTTTGATAACATTTAGAAATCTTTTCCCAACCTTCTAAATCCATTGTAGAAAAAGGAATTTTAACTAACATTGTTTTCCCTTCAGGACTTACTGCCTCCCTTAAAGGTGTTTGTATAATTTTCTTGCTTTTTTCCCAGGTCTGGGATGTTGTAGGACCCTTCAGAGAGGGCTTTTCTTCCTCACTGTCACGGCTGGGCAGTGGGAGAGATTCAGCAGTAAATGGAGTGGTCAAAGTCAGGGATAGAATAGAAGCTGGAGCTGGAGTTGAATAGAAATCAGAGTTGATTCAACTGTGTTTAAAACTGGAGCTGGAGTTGAAATAGAAATAGCTTTGATTGGAGTGGGGCATGGAATATAAACTGGAGTTGAGATCAAAATCAAAGTGGGAGGTGGGATAAGATCTGAAGTTGAAATAGAAACTGGAGTTGGCTCTTTTACAGAAGTGAAGGGTAAAGCAGTAGTTGAGGTTAATAACCATCTCTAATTTGCTTCTTCTTTTAGCCCTCCCTTCCCTTCTAGGGGGTGGTTTAAATAAATCCCCTAACTTGCTCTAGTGACTCAGCTGGATAAACCTTGTCAGGGTGTGTGCAGCATTGATTTATGGAGCATGTACTACAGTATCATTTAGGTTTTCCTCTACTGGCCTTACTGTGTTTTTCAAGGGCCAAACCCAAGGGGTTAGAGGGGGCCCTAATTCCATAATCCATCTGTGACTCAGGGTCGTTCTGGAGGGAGGAAAACACATCAGCATGTGTCACTTCTTCCCACTTCTGCTCCCATCTCAAGAAAAGCATAAGCTGTAACAGGGTCTCATAATCTAAAGTCCTGGCTGGTGGCCATCTGACAATTTCTTCAAGCTTGTAAAGTGGCCACCACTGTGTACAAAACTTAACAAGAGCTTTTTTGTTTTCTGTACCACCATAACCCACTAGTTCTGTGTGTCAAACTGCATCCTAAAGGACTAATTTTAGGGATCTCCTTACTCTGGTTAGTTCCCATCAGTCCTCCTCCCTTTAACAAAACCAACGCTCTACTCTAACACTTATTATCTCCTCTTTTGCTTCTTGTCTCACTTCCACCCAAACTTAGCTTCACAGGTCTTTACAGTCCTTTCCCAGTCTTCTTCCGCACAGCCCACAGCTCACATACTAAGTGAGACTTTCCACAGCTTTAAATCTTTGGTTCTAAATCAGCTCGACCAGGGAGCTGCCAGCACTGGGCACACTCTTTGTACTGGTTAGCAGAAGAACAATAATAGCACCTTGCATGAATCTTACACTGCAACAGCACCCATGCACGGTGCCAACCTCTATGTGCACCAAAAGCTACGATTAATGAAAATTCTCACAAACACAAGCTATTCCATTCACTCTTTCTTGACTTTCTAAATTCTCTACAGCCTGTTGCTCCCAATCCAGAGCCACCAAATTTCCAGCAGATGTTTGATATAAACCTTATAAATATATTCTAATTTACTCTGTCTATCCACCAGTTTACTGAATTCACAAACTCTTACGAGTTGAGCCCAAGCTACTGAGGTAAAGGAATTCCCTCTATCCGTTTGGTCAGGTTGAATTCTCAGACAGAAACTACCCTTATTATAGTTCTAGCAACCTACAAACAATCTCAGTGCCTAAAATCACAACTAAGCTCTCACGAAAGACTTCTACTCTTCATTGCCAAGCTGGTCCTGTCCTTTGTCTGTTCCTAATCTTCTTCAAAAACGTCTACACTTTAGCTCCCAGAAACTGATCAACTCTTTCTACACAGCACTTTTACTCCTTCACACTCAGTATGTGCTGCACTTAGACCTTCTGACACGAAATGGCAGTGTTGCTTCAGAAATACAGCACAGCTCTACAATGATGATCACTTACACACAACCGCTAGTATTTTTTCACACAAGCTAATATCACAGTCTTATTATTCCCGCAGGAAACACTTACAAAAACACTATACTAAAGCACCCAACCTCTGTATCTCAAATTCCACAGGCAGAAAAACCCAAAGAGCAAATGCCATCCTTATGGTCTCTCACAACCCGGACCCTTTTAGCGTGAACACCGGGTGTTACAGTGAATGCCGTCCCCCCGTAGCCAAAGTACGCACAGGCCGCAATCGCAGCGAGGAAGGGTGCCTTTTTATCGGAGAAAAAAAATGAAGGATTCACAAAACGCACAACACTATCAAGCGCTTTAAGCATGTTCCCCATATGCCTCGTTTTTTCCTGGCTGTTTCAGCTGCCCGAAAAAGGAACTGCGGGTTCAAACTCCTCAATCACTTTGTACTAACAGCATGTCTCAACAATCTCCCTCACAGCCAGTCTCAGAGTCGGGACACATTTACAACAGCATAGCAACCATAACCAAGGATTTGCCTTCAGAACTGCTGGCCCCAAATTGCTAGCAAACTGAGCCTTTTATAGCACAACGAATGGCAAAAATCCCCCTCTGGCGGCAGCCCAACAGCAGCGAGCAGACACACTGCACAGGCACAGGCTGTGCTGGGATGCCTCCCATGGCTTACCAGCGGCCTCTCCTGACCGTCTGTACGCATCAAGGTCACTGTTCCAAGCTGTTTCAGTTTTTTTCAATTTTAAACATACCGTTTTGTCCCGAGTTGTAGCAGCCAGGAGTCCCTGTCTGCAGCTGGATGAACAGTCTGGGCAGCAGAACCCCCTCTTCCCCCTGGGTCCACCACCCAAGCTGGTCTGCCAGCCCAGCAGAGCACTCTCCTGCCTGCCTCACCAGATAAATCACTAAAACCAATATGATCATGGACGAGGACTCTCTAACTAGTTAAAGTTAGAAAGTGGTATGTTTATTAGGACGCTGGCGGGCTGCACAGGGGTATTCTCCTAGTCCAGGACAGCACCGTGCGAAGTTCTTTGTCCTCTAGTTATTTCCCAAAGTCTTCCATACTATATGTATGCGTAACCTCAGCACCTCCCATTCCCGCTCTGTATTAAAATGAGGCTATTAGTCCTTCACAGTGTGCAATTCTTCTCTTGAATTGGGTCAGTGGTCTTGAAGGATGAAGTCAAAAACATCTTCATCACAATCACCCTTCTACCTTCCCATTTATTTGCTGCTGGAGTTGAAAGGAGTTGATCTTAGCTCATGTAAGCATGACCTAAGTATTAAGAGTCAGCAAATATTAATGACAAGCCTAAGAAGCAGGATGTGCCTTGACCTTGTCAAAGTAAGAGAAACAGAATGCACCTTGTTAAGAGGAGCAGAACCTGTAGAAACTGGTGCAGAAACCGTGGATGAAGGACTGCCCATGCTTCAGAAAGATAGGTGAAAAGTGCAAACTGAGGAAGACTGCTGGCCTTCATCAGAATGACCCCTGAGGAAGACTGGGAGCCTTCCTCAGAGCACCCACCAGAATACACTGCATTTGTGTATCAGCTATGCTAATGATATGAACGACTTCCAGGAAGTAATTTGTACAACCACTCCTATCCCAAGGAATGTATTGAATATGCATGAAATTTATCCATAAATGGTGGTGTGTAAAGTGCTGAGCGCGTGTGTTAGGCGAAGTGATCTCCCACATACCTGGCACCAAATAAAGCAAATACCCACCTCACTGAGTCAGTCTCTGAGGTGACTCCTGGCTCAGTGTTGGAGTCAGTCAACTGGCAAATCAATGGGACACTCTCTGTCTGACTGCCAGATCCAGGGGTAAGCAGACTTCCCAGTTGTGACCCTGAATTTTCCGGGGGAGTTCAGTCCTTTGGCTCTTGGCGGGGGTAGACAAGGGCCATCTGCACCAAATTAGGGTATTTGCTCTCTGACTAAACTAAATAATACTCATGAGACGTCCAGCCCTGAGGGTGGGCTGAAAACCCTGAGGAGACTGGGGTCTCCCAAAATCATTCCCGGGCAAAAGGAAAGGTACCTTTAAGGAATAAAGGGGTTAGAGGTCCCCAGGGTTGGGATTAGAGGCCCCCAGCGGTCAGAGTCCCCACAGCTGTTTTCTTGTGGTATTATGTTTGAGTGGGAGTGAAAGAGACATGCTACAGGCACAAAGCAAGTGCTGAGCTCTGTCTGTGGTTCCCTAACCCAGTGATGGGAAGGGCCAGAGAAAAACAAAGCAAGTGATAATGAGTGAATGAGTACAAGTTGTGGGGATTGATGGTTTGGTGTTAGCCCTTGTTATCTTAATGTCGATGGGTCATATGTTTGGCAAGGGAGAATCTTAGCTCTTGACTGGGAACACCCAGACCCCCCACATTTTTCTGATGTAATTCCACCTAATTTCATCCCAGATACTTTTGAAATCCCATTTTTAGTGTGTAAGAATAGTTGTGAGGTTTGCCCATGTGTGCGCATGTGCCAATTGCCAGAGAAAGTGCACTGTACATGCACTAAAAGGAGTAAGTGGTGTCCAAACTGCTGGGACAGCAATCTTAATATTAGACTAGAAAGAGCAGGGATAAATAACGAGACAGATAATGAAGGAGGAGATAATGCTAAAGTGAGGGGAGAGTAGGTAAGATAAGAAGAGAATTACAAGGAGCATCTGCTGTTACCTTAGTGTGTGAAAGTGGGGAGTTGGTTCCTCGGAGTTGGGAGATTTAGGAAGAAAATTGGGAGAAAACACGTAAAAGGTATAAAGTTAGGATTATGTGGCAGAAAGAGAAAAGAGAAAGGAGAGAGAGGAGTAGACAGGGAAGACAATGGGATCATGGACAGATAGTGTTGGCATGTTGGAAAATAATAGGTTCAAGGAGAGTGTGGAGAGATACGGTTGAGGCAAGGAGCAGCAGGACCGGGCACAGAGGTGCAGGACTGGGACCATGGGCTGGGAGCCTGTGGGGGCTGTGGGGCAGGCAGGGCTCAGTGTCAGGCAGTGCCTGATCCCACCACCCCCGGGCAGGGGCGGCAGTGGCCGTCGGCCCCCGTGAGGTTGCGGGATGCCCCGGCTGCCTGTGATGCTGCTGGCCGGAGCGCCGGTGGGGGTGGAGCCGTGTTTGGACACTGCGGCAGGACAGAGACCGGCTCTGGTATACGGTGTGTGATAAGAAGCGTGAGCACAAGAAGGAAGGAATATCCGGGAAATGCAGATTGTATCTAGAAAGATTAGGATTTTCTTTTAAGTATTTGTGCTATGGGAAAATGAGTATCCACAGGCAGTGGTGGGGGAAACTAGAGGAAGGACAGGATAAGTCCCTGATGAACTGTTTAGAAAGATAGAGCAAGGGTATGTAAAAAGGGATAAGGAAAAGGAGAAAGCAAAAGCAAATGTGATGGCAGAATTTTTACAGCCCTGGAGGAATAAACTAGAAGGTCCAAGGGGCATCCCTCGGGGATAGAGGAGACAGAGTCTGCCACAAGGATGTGGCAGTAGCATTCTCTCCTCGGCAGGAGAGAACCAACCCAAAGAGCAGCTAGGAAGAAATCTGTAGGGACACTGGAAGTGGGACTGTCCACAGAGACAGCTGGATCCTCAGGAGAAGGGAGTCCAGAGGATAATGGAGATGGATTGTTAGGACTGTCAGGGGCTCCCCACTATACCAGGGATGCACCACACTGGAGCCCTTATTAACTTTTAAGCTGGGTCACAATTAAGAGGAGGTGTGTTTCCTAGTAAACACACAGGCCTCTAGATCCATCTTAAATTTTATCCCTAAGGGAGAAAATTGTCAAAAATAACTTTGATTCTTCAAGGAGTTGTGGAAATTGTGGTTTCTTCTACAGGCTTTGAAGCTTGAACACATCTTTCTCGGAAAGAATCATGGAAATTGTAGAAAATGGATTTGGGGATTTAATTCCTTTTTCTACATAGGGTTTTGGGTGGAGTAAAAAGGCTTCTGGTTTGAAGAAGACTCACACCCATGAGTTTATATGAGTTTTGTTGTGAAAAGCCAGAATTGGCAGGTTTCAGTCCTGAAGCCAACTCTGCAGTTCCTATCTGGTGGAGAACACCCCCACCAGTCTATGTGTGGTTTGTTGTGGAAAAGCAGAAGTGGCAGATTCTAATCCTGAGGCCAGTTCTACAGCTGCTGCCTTGTGGGGATGGTGTTGTAGCTCTATACAAGCCTAGTATTTATCTTGCATCTTCCTCTGTGGGGGCTATAGAAAAACTTTCAGAGAAAATATTTTGTTATCCTTCCTTGGTTAATTTGTTAGTCACCTCCCTACTCCTAGAGTGGACTTGACACACACATTGGTGTAGAGAACAATTAGTTTAAAAAAAAGCACTTCACAGAATAAAAGTTAAAGCTCCACCTGAACGTAATTTAATGAAGTTAATGTAATTAACAATTTGTTTCACCAGGCATATTTTACTAGAAAGTTTGTTTGTTTTCTAGGAATGTCAAGCATCCCTGCATCAAAAAACACTGATTCCTCAGATTTGGGGCTGGGGAGGGGGCAGTGACTAATGAAAATTGGGTTGATAATAACAATTGAATTTTCATTTTGAACTATTGGACACCTAAGGGCAATAAACACAATACCAAAAACACTGCATCCATAGTGTCCAATCCTTGTACTTCACTTAAATAATTACAGAGTGACTGGGTGTAGTTTTTAGTTTTAGATCTAAAAGATGCTTTCTTTTGTCTGCCATTAGCTAAAGGCAGTTAGGAAATTTTTGCCTTTCAATAGGAAACCCCCAAAACTGGGACAAAAAGACAACCTACATGGATTGAATTGCCACAAGGATTCAAAAATAGCCCCACGATATTTGGAAATCTGTTAGCTAAAGCACTGGAAGGCTGGACACTTCACTTGGGGAAGGTTACACTTTAGCAGTACATTGATGATGTGCTAATAGCAACAAGAACCCATGAAGACTGCAAGAACTGGACTGTTAATCTTTTATATTTTCTGGAACTAAGTGGATATAAGGGTGTCCATTGAAAAGACTCAGCTAGTCCTCTAGAAAGTTACTTATCTGGGTGTTTTGGATTGAAAGACAGGTGTTTGCTAAGGAAGGCAGAGGCCTCCATTGGAATGGAAAGTGTAAACTCCTTCCTTCTTGAAGTCAAAGGGCTCTCAAGCAAAGATATGAAATAGGAACAACAGTTCTTTACTGGTGTGTGTAACGAGGCAAACACACAGCACCAGCTCTGGCATTACCAGCAAACAGCCCCAGGAGCCCCGTGACCCTTCTCGGCCTGGGGCCCTTTCCCCGGGCACAGTTCCGGTCACGGCCATTGGGGGCGCTGGTGGCTCCCGGCGGGCAGGGCGGGTGCGGGGATTCCCCCGCGCCTGCAGGGGGCGCTGTGGGCTCGGGGAGCGCGCGGCAATGGCCGACAGGCTGAGATCACGGAATCACAGAATGTGTAGGTTGGAAGAGACCTTCAAGATCATTGAGTCCAACCCAGCCCCAACACCTCAACTAGATCATGGCATCGAGTGCCACATGCAGTCTCTTTTTAAACACATGCAAGTGTTATAAATAGGGCCAGGAGACCTTCTTCTTTTGAAAAATGGCCTTTATTAAGAACAGCCAGGGGAGGGGGCTTAGGGGTGCGTGTGTACACCTCCGCTGTCCCAAGACAGCGCGTTGGAGGAGGGGTCTTCAGTTCTGTCTGACGAGCAGGCAGAGCTGGGCCTTCCGTCCTCGCAGGAGTCTCTGGGAAGGCTCCGAGCAGAAAGGGGTCGGGCTAAAAAGCCGAAGTTCTTCCTTTGTCCTTGAGACACTCGGGGTGCTAACTCTCCTACTCCACTGTCAACTCACAGAGAGCGGCCGAGGAATGGGTTCCGAGGGCCTGGAGGTTCTTCATGTGTTCCTGTTCTAGGGCGGTCACTTTTGGGCTTTTATTTTGTTTTGGCTCATTGTTAGGGGTGATTGCTCACTGCTGGAGCTCCTTCATTCAAATATGTAGATGTGTGCAAGTCTCTATGGGAGCAGCCGAAGTGCCTCTCTCGACATAGGGGAAGTAGGAATCAAGGACTGGGGGAAGGGTACAGGAACTACTGGAGAACATATAAAACTTAATAGGTTACAAACACTGGTTACATAACAACAAACTTAACAATCTAACAGTGAACTAACAAGGAACTTCATTAAATGTTCAACAAACTGGTGGCATTTCAGTAAGCCAACAAAGAACTTTATTGAATGCTTAACCATAAGGGAGTATTCTAAATTCTATTTCCCACAGTCCCCCCTCTTTCTTTTTGATTAGGCTTATGCCCGCATCAACATGTGACTTTTTCCTCTTCTTTGAAATAGAATTTACTTACTTTTTGATATTGGTCATAAGCCTTTTTTGCAATTTTTTTGTTCTTTTTCTTGACTTTTTACTACCATAACTTTTGCTTTTTCTTGGTCAAATGTTTTTGAGATTTGAGTACCTGCTTGGAGGGTGGAGCGTATAATCTTAATAAGACCAGGGGAGCAAACAAGGTAAAAATAACAAGCTAGAGATAGCAGTTACTATCAGGAATCCCAATTTTTTCCACCATCCCCTTTTGAATGAAAAGAAGTTATCCCACCAATTAGAATCTATTAATGGGGTCCACTCTTGAACATCTACATATGTGATTTTCTGAATTTCTTTTGAAATGTTTCTGATAACCGAGCTCTTGTCGTCCATTTCCAAACAACACTCTGATGAGTTAAATTTCCCACATATCCCTCCTTCATCAGCGAGTAGATAGTCTGCCACTAGTCGAATTTGATAGATTACTGATCTGGTTTGAGCCAATTGGGTGCTGATATGGTCAGGAGCTAGGGCGGTGTTGTTTGAGACAACTTCGAGTACTGCTTGGAGTCGAATGATTTGATTCAACAGATAAATCGGGGTACGATATCCCTAAGACCCATCTTGGGCCTAGGTGGCTGGCCCGTATATTTTTATGATCTCTTGTGGGGTCCAAATTTTCCTTTTCCAAACTTGGGAACTTCCCGTGTCAATAGTTTCTCTTTTTGTTTGGTTTGTTTTTCTAAGGTTGTCATAAAGGAGGATTCCTAATATTGACCCTGCTTCTTTTGGAAGTAGAAAGAAAGATGGTTTAATTATACCAATGGTACAACTCTTTGTCCAATTCCCAGGTAGTGTGGTATAGGCAATGTCTCCACATATCCAAAATAAATGGTCAGGGGCTTCCCAAAAATTATCTTCTATTTTTTCTGGGTTCTCCCAATATTTTGCAATTTCTTTTATTTCTTGAAAAGGGTTTGCTCCTTTTCTTGCACATTCATGCAGGTTATATCCTTCATGATATATACAGCCTTTTTCTTTTTTTTCAATTGACTAGTACCTATTCGGTTCTTGGGGGACTCATCTGGTGATTAAATCTTTTATAATTATGTATCTCTTACAAGCCATTTTCCCTACAGGGGTAGTGTATTTTTTCCCCTGTTCTCATTATACATTCCTCTCCAATTACCTTTGCTTCTAGTTCCCATTTCTCTTTCACTCTTTGTCCAAACATTTGGAAATTAGGGGTTGTCTGTTTCCACTTTAAAATTTCTAAAGGTCCCAAACTTATACCCTCCCAAGGCCAAATTTCAGTCATTTTTTTACTCCCGCATACCCAGCAATTAGTTAGGTTCAATTCTTTGCTAATTTGTTCTACCAGATCTATGAATAAGTTTTTCCCTGTGGGAATTTCAAATTCATTCTTTTTAGGAGTTTTTATCATTTGTTTTTCTTTTATTATGTCTTTTTGTGTTTTGGAGTTACTAACTTGTTCAAAACAAAACCATGGTTCTCCTGCTGGACACTCTCCTAGGAGACGTTGCCTAAAATTGGCAGTATTTTTTGCAATTCAATAAGTCTTCCCGTCTTCTTGACGGGTCATTAATTGGGAGGCATCAAAACACTTAGGGCTTATGTTTGTACGAACTCTAATTAATGTAGTGAGGCTCTCTTCATCATACAGGGGACGATAACACTTCGCACACCCTTCATCGGTGCCTCTCACAGTTTGTGTTATCAGCATGACCAGCACTACATTCTTCAGGAGTTTAGAGTATTCCATTTTTTCCAAGGCTTTTCCTCCCCTTTCTCCTACTAATTTAGTAGTCTCCTAGTGAGTGCTCTGCAAGGAGTCTAGGTTATGTTTGAATCAACAGGGGGTTGCTAAGGGAAAGGGCTGCAAGCTTGTTTAACTACTACAATAATAACTTTAGTAACAATTGCTCCTTAAACTAAGTTAATTGTGACAACTTTAACAACTTTGATAACCAGATACAACTGTTATATTTCAAATGGGGTGCAGCAGTCTCTGTTTTGTTTTCAGTCTTTCTATTTCTTCTTAAAGGTCACCTTGAGGCTATCAGGAATTGGAGTCACCGTCCATTCAGAGAAGTCTGTGGCCAGTCTGGGGTTTTTATTTGGAGGTGCTACTGGCCCTTTGACTCTAATGATGTGCGTCCAGCATTTTTCTTCTGTTCTTACTGCAGTATGGGTAGTCAGAAGGACCTGAAAGGGACCTTCAAATTTTGGGGTTAGAGGTGTGTTACTCCAAGATTTTATTAAGACCCAGTCCCCAGGTTTAATGCTGTGCACATTTACATCGAAAGATGTTGTTTGGGGCAAATAACTTTTTTTTCTGAGCTTTTCTAAAGTGCTCCCTATGGTTTTCAGGTATTATCGTGATACTTCCTTTCCTTCTAAATAATCCCCAGTACTGAATGGAGAAATTAGGAAGGGGAGTCCAACAGCATCTCATAAGGGGAAACCCCTAAATCAGCACGCAGCCTAGTTCTTATTTGTAATAGGGCTAGTGGTAGGCACTTCAGCCAGTTTAACTGAGTTTCCTCCATTAGCTTGGTAATCATGTTTTTTATGGTTTTGTTCATTCTTTCCACCCTCTCTGAGCTTTGGGGGTGCCAAGGGGTGTGCAATCTCCACTTAATTCCCAAGGCTTTGACTACTTGGTGCAGTATGTGGGCTGTGAAGTGTGGTCCTCAATCCGAATCTATGGTGTTAGTCATCACGTATCGGGGGATGATTTGCTCTAATAATATCTTTACTACCACATCTGCTGTCTCCTTGGTAGTAGGAAAAGCCTCTACCCAATGAGTGAGATGATCTACTATGACCAGCAAATGTTTGAATTTCTGCACTGGGGGTATTTCAGTAAAGTCAATTTGGATGTTCTGGAAGGGTCTTAAGGCCAATTCCCCCCTCTAAGGTCTATTTTTCTTGCTGCTTTTTGATTCACTTTTTGACACACTATACACCCTTTTGTCACTGCATTGGCTATATTGTACACCCCTAGGCATAAATTCTCTCTTAGGAAATGATCACAGTCCCTGAGTTCCCCAATCTGTTAATTGGTGTATTTCCTCAAGCATTGTCCGAGCTAAGGCTTTATTCAGGAATTTTCTCTTATCCTCAGTTACCCACTCTCCGTTTTCCTCTTGATGCATCCCCAATTCTTTTATAGCTTTTTGCTCCTTTTCGCTGAAAATCTGCTCTACTTTCTTTTCTTTGTTGGAAGTGTCTCTTAAATTTTGAACTTTTATCGGGTTATTCTGATCTAATGCCGCTTCTTTTGCTGCTTGATCCGCAAGTTGGTTGCCTTTTCTCTCGATGGTGGTCGGCTTTTGGTGGCCTTTGATGTGTACTACTGCGATTTCTGATGACTTTAATAAAGAGTTTAGCACTGACTTTATTAACTCTTTGTGGATTAAGTCTTTTCCTTTAGAATTCAGGTATCCCCTTTCTTCCCAAATTTTGCCAAAGGTATGTACTATTCCAAAGGCGTATTTGGAATCTGTATATATAGTTCCTTGCTCTCCTTCCAGGAGGTTCAGTCCTCTGTCCAACGTGTATACTTCGCAATGCTGGGCAGACCAGCCTGGGGGTAACCTTCCTTTTTCTAAAAGGTCTATTTTGTCCTGATTGATTACCTCAATCACCGCATAGCCAGAGGCTCTGATTCCTCCGATGACTCTGGAAGACCCTTCTATAAATAATTTTCTCCCATAAGGTAGGGGAGCATCCTCCAAGTCTTCTCTGATTTTTGTCTGCAAAGTTATTAATTCAAGACAATTGTGTTCTAAGTCTAAAGTAGGATTTCCTGAGAGGAACTGCGGTGGGTTTAGGCTTATTGTTGTTACTAGTTCTAGTTCATTAATACTTATAAGAGCAGTTTCATACTGCAAAATTCTAGAGTCACTCGACCAATGATAGGCTTTTTGACTTAAAATTGTTCTTAAATCATGGGGGGTATGCATTCTGATTTTTCCTTGCAGGGTTATCTTCTGGGCTTCCTCGGCTAGGACAGCAGTAGCTGCGATGGCCTGCAAACATGTAGGCCAGCCTCCAGCTACAGGGTCTAGAAATTTTGACAGGAAGCCTAGTGGTTTCCTGCATCCTCCCCATTCCTGAGTCAGGACTCCGTAAGCAACTCCTTCTTCGGTGTTGACAAATAAGTCAAAGTCTTTATTCAGATCTGGCCGGCTAAGAACCGGCGCTGAAGATAACGGGGGTTTTAAATTTTCTGATTTAGTATCGTCTTCAGAAGTCCAATCAATAGGGTCCTGATTTACTAATTTTTCATGTAGAAATTTAACCATCTGGGAATACTTATCTATCCATTGTTTACAATAGCCAAATAAACCTAGTAATTTTCTAATGTCTCATTTGGTTTTTGGTGCTGGGATGGCTAAGATTCCTGAGATTCTTTCGGGGCTCAATTTTTTATATCCTTCTCCAATAATGTGCCCTAAATAAGTTACATCTTTTTCTACAAATTGCAACTTCTCACGGGAGACTCTTAGTCCTTTTTCTCCTAGGAAGTTTAGTAGTCTGATACTGGCTTTTTTCACTAATTCTTGGTCTTCGCTGGATAGGAGTAAGTCATCAACATACTGCAACATTTTGTTTCTGTCTCCAGGATCAAACTGTTCTAATATACTCTCTAGCACTTGTCCGAACAAATTGGGAGATTCTGTAAAACCTTGTGGTAGGCGAGTCCATCTTAACTGCTGTTTTCTCTTTTTCTCTGGATCCCCCCTCTCAAAGGCGAACCAGTCCCTGCATTTCTCGGCTAAAGGACATGCCCAGAAAGCACCTTTCAGGTCAATGGTGGTAAACCACGCATGTTCTCTTGGGATTTGACTTAGGAGAGGGTAAGGGTTAGGCACTACCGGGTGCCTGGCTACAGTCCTTTTGTTAACTTCTCTCAAATCCTGAACCAATCTGTACTTTCCTTCTGATTTCCATACAGCTAGAATGGGGGTATTATGAGGGGACATGCAAGGTTCAAGTATACCTTCTGTCAATAATTTCTTGATGATAGGAGCTAGGTCTTGTCTGGCTTCTTGGGACATTGGATATTGCTTTACTTGGACGCTTGTGGTTTTTTCTTTCATTTCCACTTTTATGAGGGGGATGTCCAGAAATCCAGTCTCTCCTTCCTTGGCCCACACTTTAGGGTCAATTTCTTTTAAATCCACTTCTGTTAGTCTCATAATTCTAACTACCATCCTCCCTCCTTCCGGAACAATGCCTACCCCAAGCTGGACCTGCAAGTCTCGTCCAAGTAAGTTACTTTCTGCGCTGGGGAGGTATATCAAATCCACTATACACTTTTTAGAGTTGCCTCTTATTTCGACCTCTTCAATTAAGGAAGCCTTAAATGGTCTCCCTTCTGCTCCCATTACTTCACATGTCCGTTTTCCTAACTTTAGTCCAGTAGGTATAACTCTGATGCTAGACCGATCTGCTCCAGTATCAACGAGGAATTCAAATTCTTCATATTGGGGACCCACTTCTAGATTTACTAGGGGCTCATCTTGATGTTTCATGGGGTCCCCTAACTTGTAGAGCCCCTGACACCCCTAATCTTCTCCCTTTAAAATCTTCTTCAATTTCTCTTGTTCCCTTCAAATGGCTTCATCAAAAGAAAATTTATTACAGTTTCTTTTAATGTGCCCTTTCCTTCCACAATAGTAACATTCTCTATTGTCTTTAAAAGTACTCGGTTCTCTTTCTTCTTGTTCCCATGGGGGCATGATTGGCCTTCTTTTTGGTTTACTTGCAAAGGGGCTGGCTTGTTGGCCTCTACTTTATGAGGGGGTTCTGTGTGATCTCCACCTGCTTTCACACTTTCTTTCACCACGGCTACCATCACCTTTGCCTTAGCTTTCGATTTTTCTTCTCTCCTCAGATATACTCTTAAAGCTTCATTAAGTAGCTTGTTTATGTTCTTTCTTTGCCAGTCCTCCAGTTTCTCTAATCTTCTCCGAATATCCGGCCAGGAGTTGGTTACGAACTATACTTTTAATAAAACTTGTCCTTCCTGGCTCTCTGGGTGCTGGATATTTCGTTTTAATCTGTTGAGCCACGCTGCTGGTGTCTCATCCTTCTCTTGCATTGCCTCGAAAGCCAACTTAGTATTGTTTCCTCTGGGCACTGCCTCTTTTATACCTCTGATCATCAAGGCCCGATACTCATCCATATTCCTTCTCCCCTCTTCCTGGTTGGGATCTCACCCAGGATCTGCGATGGGTAATTTCTGTTCCCCAGGAGGCCCTGCCCTATTTTGTCTTTCCCATATCTTCATCCCAGCCACTTGAATCATCCTAACCTCCTCTGAGTCGAAAAGGATGTTCAGTATAGAGTTTAATTCCTCCCACATATAGGTATTTGGGCGTAAAAACTGATCTACCTGTTTAGAGACTCCTACAGGGTCCTCAACTAAATTCCCCATCTCCTTTTTAAAACTTCTAACTTCAGAAGGAGTAAGGGGGGCATTAACAAACCTTACTCCTCTGGCAGCTCCACCCATCGGCACTTCCCTCAGGGGAAAGAGCCTTTCTATTCTGGGGCGTTTTGATCTAGTATTTTGAGATGGTCCTTTATGAGAGTTATCGACTTGGGAGGAGGTTAACTCGGAAGTGGTCATTGGGGATGAAGCGGTAGTTTCCCATTGGGAAGGGGGCAAGGGGATGTCTGCTGGAGAAGGGGAGGACGTGGCTCCTATATTGTGCAGCTCACAGGGTGACATCTGTGGAGCCGGGGAAATAGCAGGGGGAGATTCTGCGAAGGATTGGCCTGAAGCATTAGGAGGAGTTAGAGGAATGGGTGAAAGGGTTGGGGGAGAGTTTGAAGTTGTCACTGGGACTGAGGTAGCTATAGCTGAAATGGGAGTGCTAGGAAAGGATGGCAAGGGGATTGGAATGGTAGAAGTAATGGGAAGATTGGGAAGTGGGAGTGTCACTGCAAGGACAGCTGGGGATGCTGAAGTATTAGATGGGGGAGGTAAAGGGACTGGGGCAGCTGGTAATGTTAAAGGTGGTGCTAACTGTTCTTGGTGCTGGGATACTACCGGGTACATAGGAGGGGGAGGAGGGGGCAAACAGTCTAATGAGTCCCAACTTTTATTCATTTTCTCCTTTTCTTTATTTTTCTCTTCTTCTTTTTGCTTCTTTAATTTATATACCATTACAGTTTCTTTGTTTATACCTCTTTCCCAGCATTCTGCATAAGTTAATTGTTAAATGTCTGGTACTTCCTGGTTCTTCAGGTATTGATTTAGTTGGGAGCACATCCAGGGGTCATGCGTCCCCACCCATGGCCATTCTCCTTTTAAGTCTAATTTTGGCCAGATTACCATGCAAAACTAAATCATTTAAATTTTATCTAATTCTTTGGTTTTTTCTTGTCCTTCCCAATTGGCCAACATCTGCCCAAGGGGGCTATCTGGGGGTATGGTCTTTTCTTTGCTCTTATTTCTTTTTCCAGATCTTTGTCCTTTGCTCATACACTTCCCCATGTTTCCCCTTAACCAAAAGAACTCTCCTGCTTTCAACCGAAGCCATAAACACTACACTCACCAACAAACTCGAAGGTGCCTCTACTCAAACTGAAACTCACTGACAGGCAACAAAAATACAAACTTCCACTCCGTTCAAAAATAAACTATAAGTTGATTCACTCAGCTCAAAATAAAATCTGAGACTAATGTCAACTAAACCAAAGACAACTTTCACACCGAATCTATTCACTCAATCTCTCTCGTACATTCTCTAGCCAACTTCCCCACTTATACTAAGTTGCCTGAACCCTTGCCGGGGCTTACTGCCTCTCCCTTGGAGGCTTCTACCAAGTTGCCCAAACCTTTGCCGGGGCTTACTGCCTCTCCCTTGGAGGCCCCTAACGTACTTCACCTGCCTTGCCTCTCTCCTAGAGACTATGGGCACTTGGGGTCAATGTGGTGAGGTCCCTAGTACAGAGATTCCCCAGAACCTTCCCTGCCTGACCTCTCTGTGGGTCAGAACTGTCCTGCCCTCACATACCAAACCAGCAAATTCTTTTTTTTCAAGCAGGCCAAAGCGCCTGTAACCGCCCTTAGGCTACTCCTCCAGCCCCTTGCCTCCCTGCTCCCTCACTATCCCCTTCCCCAGAGAAGACAGCTTCAGCTTGGGAGATGTGTGTGGGTGTTGGTGGGGTTATTTTCCTTTGCCTCCTAGTCACCCCTCCCACCACGGGACAACTTCAGCAAAGGGAGTGCGTGCGGGAATGACACATCAGCCGCCTTGCCCTATTTCAGACTCTCTGCTTTTGTGCCCTAAACAACAGGTTCCAGCCCACCCCTGGGACTGGACAACAACTGATGCCTCTCAGCACTTCTGGCCCTGCCCTGGGAAGTTGGGGCTTTTTGGGTGTCCGGTGCTGGTAGGGCCTGGGGACCCTCAACCCAACTCATTCTGACCCTATGGGGGGGCCTACCCCTGCTTGCCACTCACACCTCTAATTACTCTCTGCACACTTGGAGAGGGGGCCCACTGTCCCCAAGGAACGCCTCAATCACTCCTTAACTGCTCACTTGCCCCTGTTCCCGGCCAGGCCCCTCGCGGGAGTTCTGGAACTGCGGTACTAAGGGGTCTGCATTCGCTTTGGGGCTCCGAGCTGCCGGCCCCCGTCTCATTCACGGTCCACTTGCTCATCCCCTACTCCCGCCACCGGCTATACTCACCGGCGCTCCTTTGCGCTGTTCCCTCCTGGCCATACTCTGGTCCAAATGGGGCTAGCTATCCCGGAGGTCCGCTGAGGCGAGCGGCCGTCTCGTCCCTCGCAGTCCTCTTCAGGTGTGGCCAATCCCGGACGAGTCCACAAGCTGTTATAAATAGGGCCAGGAGACCTTCTTCTTCTTTTGAAAAATGGCCTTTATTAAGAACAGCCAGGGAAGGGGGCTTAGGGGTGTGCGTGTACACCTCTGCTGCTCCCAAGACAGTGCGTTGGAGGAGGGATCTTCAGTTCTGTCAAACGAACAGGCAGAGCTGGGCCTTCTGTCCTCTAGGAAGGCTCTGAGCAGAAAGGGGTCAGGCTAGAAAGCCAAAGTTCTTCCTTTGTCCTTGAGACACTCGGGGTGCTAACTCTCCTATTCCACTGTCAACTCATGGAGAGCGGCTGAGGAATGGGTTCCGAGGGCCTGGAGGTTCTTCATGTGTTCTTGTTCTAGGGTGGTCAGTTTTGGGCTTTTATTTTGTTTTGGCTCATTGTTAGGGGTGATTACTCGGTGCTGGAGCTCCTTCATTTGAATATGTAGATGTGCGCAAGTCTCTATGGGAGCAGCTGAAGTGCCTCTCTCAACATAGGGGAAGTAGGAAGCAAGGACTGGGGGAAAGGTACAGGAACTACTGGAGAACATATAAAACTTAATAGGTTACAAACACTGGTTACATAACAGCAAACTTAACAATCTAACAGTGAACTAACAAGGAACTTCATTAAATGTTCAACAAACTGGCTGCATTACAGTAAGCCAACAAAGAACTTTATTGAATGCTTAACCATAAGGGAGTATTCTAAATTCTATTTCCCACACAAGGGTTGTGACTCTACCACCTTCCTGGGCAGACTATTCCAGTATTTAATCACTCTTTTTGTGAAAACTTCTTCCTAGTATCCAACCTGTATTTCCCTTGATGCAGCTTAGGATTGTCAGTTCTGTCAGTTGCTGCCTAGAGAAAGAGACCAACGCCCAGGTGTCTATAACCACCCTTCAGGAAGTTATAGAGGGTGATAATGTCACCTCTGAGTCTCCTTTTCTCCAGGCTAAACAACCCCAGCTCCCTCAGCCCTTCTTCATACGGCTTGTTTTCCAAGCCCTTCACCAGCTTTGTTGCCCTCCTCTGGATGGGTTCAAGCATCTCAAGGTCCTTCCTAAACTGAGGGGCCAGAACTGGGCACAGCACTCAAGGTGTGGCCTCACTAGTGCCGAGTACAGGGGAAGAATGACCTCCCTGCTCCTGCTGGCCACACCATTCCTGATCCAGGCCAGGATGCCCTTGGCCCTCTTGGCCACCTGGGCACACTGCTGGCTCATGTTCAGCTGCTGCTGACCAGAACCCCCAGGTCCCTTTCCCACTGGCCACACCATCCCCAGCCTATAACGCTGCAGGGGGTTATTATGGCCAAAGTGCAGGACTCAACACTTGGATTCATTAAACTTCATCTTGTTAGACTCTGCCCACTGATCCAACCATTCCAGGTCTCTCTGCAGAGCTCTCCTATCTCCCAACAGGTCGACCCACACTCCTAGCTTAGTGCTGTCTGCAAATTTACTAATGAAAGATTCAATACCCTCATCCATGTCATCAATGAAAATATTGAACAGAGCTGGCCCCAGCACAGTCCCCTGAGGGACACCACTGGTGACTGTCCCCAGCTGGACACAGCACAGTTCACCACCACTCTCTGGGCCCGGCCATCCAGCCAGTTCCTAACCCAGCAAAGGGTGCTCCTGTCCAAACCATGGGCTTCCAGCTTTTCCAGGAGTGTGCTGTGGGAAACAGTGTCAAAGGCCTTGCTGAAGTCCAAATAGACAACATCCACAGCCCTTCCTGCATCCACCAGTTGGATCACCTGGTCATAAAAGGAGATCAGGTTGGTCAAACATGACCTACCCCTCCTAAACCCGTGCTGGCTGAGCCTGAGACCCTGGCCATCCTGTAGGTGCTGCATGATGACACTCAGTATAAACTGTTCCATTATCTTGCCAGATGCTGAGGTCAGACTGACTGGTCTATAATTACTGGGATTCTCCTTCCCACCCTTTTTGTGAATGGGTGTCACATTGGCCAGTTTCCAATCTTCTGGAACCTCACCAGTGAGCCAGGACTGATTGTAAATGATGGAGAGTGGCTTTGCAGGCTCATCTGCCAGCTCCCTCATCACCCTGGGATGGATCCCATCTGGACCCATAGATTTATGAGTATCCAAGTGTCACCGACCGCCCAAGTCCTGGCGAGAGGTCTTCTGGGTGCCGCAACCTTCCCAGTGAGTCCTCCTGAGAAGGATGGCTTCTATCCCAGGGGCACAGGCACTCCAGCTCCATGACTAGCTCTTTGTGAAAGGTTGCCAAGGCAACCAAGCCTGTCAGCTCTCCAGGCTGACACTGCTAGTGCATTGTATCCAGGCAGGTCTATTTCCAGGCAGCGCAGGAGATAAGAACAGGAGCCAATCTTGTCTCCAGAAGCCTTTTTTATTGTCTGGAACTGGTGACATCCAAAGACCCTGAGGGTCCCAGGAGCCAGGGTTATATAGGAACTTAAGGGGGCAGGGTTTACACAACAACCAATAGAAACATGGATTGACAAAACTACCAATTGGGGAGAGGATCCAAAATGGACTGGGGAGGGGGGGGGAGGACGATCCAGGAAGTAACATAACAGCAACCCACAGGGACAGAACATTTGCATATGGCCAAAGGCTCATGGGGCTTTACAAGTAACTGCTCACCATGAGCAACCAAGGAATGTCTCAAAGAGACTTCCCTGGGGGATTAACCAACTGCACCAGGGGCTGCCAGCCCTCCATGGGAGCACTGCTTCCTCTGTGGTGGCTTCAGAGGCCTCCACATCCAAGCATCTCAGCTGTTCTCTGACTGCCTCCTCTTGGATAATGGGGGACCATTCTGTTCCCTGACACCATCAATGAACCCAGGAGGACAGCTGTCCTGTAGGCAAGTTGTTCTTCCCACTGAAAACTGAGGCAAAGAAGGCATTAAGCACTTCTGCCTTCTCCTCATCTGCAGTTACTAAGTTCCCTCCTTCATCCAATAGAGAGCAAATGTTGGCCTTACCTTTCCTTTTACCATTAATATATTTGTAGAAACATTTTTTATTATCCTTTACAGAAGTCACCATTTTAAGTTCAAACTGAGCTTTGGCCTCCCTAATTTTTTTCCTACATGCTCTAGCAGCCCCCTTAAATACTTCCTCAGGGACCTGACCCTCCTTCCAAAGATCATACATCCTCTTTTTATTCCTGAGTTCCTCCAAAACTTCCTTGCCTATCCAGGCTGGGCGTTTGCCTCATCGACTCCTCTTCTGGCACACAGGGACAGTCTGTTCCTGTACCCTCAAAATCTGTTTTGAGGAACACCCAGCCTTCCAGAACGCCTTTGTTTTTAAGGGCTGCTTCCCACGGAACTCTCTGAATAAGTCTCCTAAATAGGCCAAAGTTCGCCCTCCAGAAGTCCAATGTCAGATTCTTACTGGTGTTCCTCCTGATTTCACCAATTATTGAGAACTCTATAATTTCATGATCACTTTGCCCCAGTCGTCCTCCAGCCACCACATCTTCCACCAGCCCATCTCTATTTGTGAACAACAGATCTAACATAGTCCTTCCCCTGCTGGGCTCACCTACCAGCTGCAACAAAAAGTTATCCATGCACTCTAAAAATTTCCTGGACTGCCTCTTTTCTGCTGTATTAGTTTCCAACAGATGTCTGGCAGGTTGAAGTCACCTACAAGAACAAGGGCTGATGATCCTGAAACATTCTCCAGCTGCTTATAGAGTAAGTTGTCCACTTCTTCCTCTTGGTTGGGTGGACAATGACAAACTCCCAGTAGGATGCCAGCCTTGTTGGCTTTCCCCTTAATTCTCACCCATAGCCATTCAACTCCATCTTCATTAGTTTCAATACCTATGGCATCAAAAGCCTTCTTAATATAACGGGCCACTCCTCCACCTCTTCCTCCTTTCCTGTCTCTTCTGAAGAGCCTGTAGCCATCAAGTGCAGTGCTCCAGCTCTGTGAGTCATCCCACCACGTTTCTGTGATGGCGACTACATCACAGCTTTGCTGTTGCACCATGGCCTCCAGCTCTTCCTGTTTGTTACCCATGCATTGGTATACATGCACCTCAGCTGGGCTACTGATTTCACCCCTAACTCAGGCTTAGCACCCTTGGGCCTGCTTCCAGGCAGCCCAGCTGCATCCCCTTCCCCCTGCAAACTTAGTTTAAAGCCCTCTTGTGGTGGTTGCCTTTGTGCTGCTAGCTCCAGCCAGCCCTGGCACCACTGCAACACCTGGGGTCTTGCAGCTCAAGGAGCAGAACCAAAGCAATGGCACAGGAATAAAAGAGATGGGACTCTCTGAGGTGAAGCAACTGGGGTTTATTAGCACCCAGGGCCATGCCTTGAGAGAGACCCCGAGCACCTGTCTGCAGCAGCTTTTAAGGAGGGGAGGAACACATGGGAGGGCAGAGCAAGGGACCAATAGCGAAGGATCAGGGAGTGGCTCAGAGAGTGGCAATCAACACAACAACCAAACAGGTAACATGGGGAGGGGGAACCCCTGATCCTGACCAATCACCTGAAGCCTCTCCTGGAACTTTCCAGGCGTAGGGTGAGGCCCCAGAGTGACTGGCAGGACGAGGTGGTTATATAACAAATGATTGGCAGTTAACAGCTTTTGAGGAAACAACTTAGGGATGAACCAAAGGGAGAACCGGAGGGGGGTACAAAGAACAAACCAAATAACAATACATATAATGAAACATGCCAAACAAGTATAGAATAACAATTAGGACTTATCAACACACCGCCACACCCTCTCAACGAGGTCTGCCAATTCCTGAGCTAAGAACCTTCTACCATTAACAGAGAGATGTATCCTATCTGGTTCTGACAGCACAGATGCCATAAAAGTTGCCCCATGATCAAAGAATGCGAAATTTTGTTGATGACACCAACCCTTAAGCCACTTCTAAAAGATGTGAGTTCTCCTATTTCTTCCATCATTTTTCTCCACCACCAAAGGGACTGAGCAGAACACTACCTGGGTCCCTGTCTTATCAACCATGTGACCCAGTGCCCTAAAGTCCCTTTTAATCACCTTGACACTCCTCTTTTCAGTCTCATCACTGCCAGCCTGGAGTATCAGCAGCAGGTAATAATCAGCGGGCTGAATCAGCCCAGGAAGTCTTTCAGTGATATTCCATACCCAGGCCCTAGGGAGGCAGCAGACTTCCGTGTGGGAAGGGTCCAGGCGACATATGGGGCCCTCTGTTCCTGTCAAAAGGGAGTCACCTACTACAATTACCCTTCTTTTCTTCTGTGGGTTGCGGTGGTCGGCTTTCGCCCAAGGGAAGCGGCTCCGGCCAGCCCTGCCGCCACCACAACCCGGGGGCCTTTTAGCCAGAGGGCCGAGCGGACCCAGCAAGCAATCGCGGGAGACGCGGAGAATAGAAAGGCGGGACTCTCGGAGTGCGTAACCAAGGGGTGCGAGGTTCCCAAGGCTGCGTCCCAGAGAGACAGCAACCTGGGATTGCCACGGCTTTTTATTGATGAGCAGCAGGGGGTGGGATAAGGGGTGGTCTCTCTTAGAACGAATCAACAACTATTAACAAACTTCAACAGTGGGGTGATCAAACTTTTGGCCAATGGAGAGAAGGTGGTTACATAACTGGGGGTGGAGGGATTATATAACTTGGAGATTGACAGATAACGAAACCTTGGTAAACAACTATTCTGGGATGTAAGTAGCTATAGCATCGGGGAAAGGCGGGAAAGCATGAGGAAAGGGGAGGCCATCTTGGGCAATACAAATACATGTAATTAATAAAACACAGCTTCATAACTTTAGACAATAAATGTTAACTTCTGACCGGAATCGCAACGACACGCCACCACAGTGGGTATTTTCAAGTTAAATGCATTTCACAGTTCTTTGTACCCCTGTTAAAATGGCTTCCAAGTTCCTTCCCCTCGGGTTCCATTTTGTTGTTTGTCTCCCTCTCGGTTATTTTTAGACCCTCATTTGTTACTTTCCCCCTTGCCGGCCCTTGGAGATGGCTCTCCATTGGCTGTCCCTTCCCGCCACCTGCCCTGTCCATCACCCTTACCCCCCATGCCAATCACCCTGAGGCCTGAGCCTAGGGATTGGCTGGACCCTGACCCTCTCTCCTCCCCGTTCTCAGTAATTGGTCCTGTTGATGAGTTTGCCACTCCCTGCTGTGTTACCATTGGCTGTGCTGGTTGTTCCCGCCCCTGAGTTAGCCCAGTTTAAAAGCTCGTGTTTCGGACCGTTTGGGGTCTCTCGTCCTGAGGGCTCCGGACAGAGAATAAAAGTTCCCTGTTCCACCCTGCCGAGAGTCCCTTCTCTTTCTTTCCGACCCCATTGCGACTGTCCCCAGAGGTGAAGCGTGGCAAAAGACCCCACAACACACGGTGCTGTTTGGTGTGCCAGGGTTGGCCGGGTGAACAGGTGCACCGCAACATTCTTCTTGATGTTAGAGGTAGAGATCCACCTTACAGATTAATTAAACTTGGGAGGGTCACTGGGCAGATAATTTCCCTCTAAATCATCTAAATCATCTGGCTGGCTCTCTAGATCCAGGGCCTCATACCTATTTTGGAGTGGCAGCTGGCTAGGGGATGGGGGTCGGGAGGAGTTTTTATTGTTACCTCCCCAAGCAGGGACCCTTTCCCACTTCCCTTCATCTACCAGCTGCTCCTCTATTGCCTGGGAGTGGCAGATGTACAAGTCCTCTGCATCTAGATGGGCCTCCCTTAAAGATGGAAGGGCTGAACTCCACCAGTCTATCTGCCTTTCACTTTCCCTGATACTCCTTAATCATTCAACTTCCTCCCTAACCTTGGCCACCATTGAAAGGAGGTCATTCACTTGCTCACTCCTCAGGCACGCCTCCTTCACAACATTCCCTGAAACAACCGATAAGCTCAAACACTGGGCAGGGGTGGGTCTGTACAGACACATCCTTTTTGGAAGGCTCCACCTGGTTACATACACCAGTACCAACCACAGTTTTCGACCATGTGGAAACCATTGCTAACAGAAATCCCAAAACCAACCAGCCAGTAGAAACACCTAGAACAACACACAGTACTCCTTACCAGCAAGGGAACTAGCAACCCTACCTGCTTGCCCTGCCTGCGCGAACTACCACGGCCATGCCCCAGAGACCTGCCACGGCCCTGTTTGCCCGCTGCTATTCCCCACGCTCCCTGGAGACCTCTTATAATCGGCCACACATCAACTAAGGAAGCTCCATCCTTCGCTCCTGAATGACTCACAACTGCCATGGGAAGGGATGGAGGAGAGGCCTTGCCTCACAAACCCCTGGGGCAGTCTGGATGGGCTGATCCCAGTGCCCCAGCAGCAAGCTCTCAGAAGCAGCAGGCTGGGCGGGCAGGACGCCTTGGCAGGCAGGGGGCGCAGGGCACAGCGCAGAGAAAAACTCGGGGTGGTGTCGGAGAAGCAGCGGGGGCAGGACAGCGGTGACCCGGCTCCCAGCAGGGCAGGGGGAGGTGAGATCAGGATCCCAGGCGCCCGAGCGGATGGGGACAGGTCTGGGGTTTTTAGTGAGGTAGGTGTTAATAAGGTCCCGGTTCAGTGGCTGCTCTCACAAGCAGAGGCTCACCCCACAGCACAAGAAGCAGCTCTGGGCTGGGCTCTGGCGGCAGCAGTGAATTCCCTTCCCCCAGCAGCAGTTCTGACTGTCCTCTTCCGAAGCCGAGGGAGAGAGAGCTACAGCTGCCCCAGCCCTGTCTTTTGCCAGCCCAGTTCTCATGGTGTCCGTGCCCCTCAGAGAGAAACTCCAAGATAAGAGAAGTGGAGCTGGGGCATGAGAGATGGGGGTTTTGTCCAAATTGTTTTCATTTTTTCACTTTCTGTAGTAAGTCAGAACGTCATTCTGTGGCACTTGAAACAAACTTTTCAAGAAACAGCCTCTAAGCAGCCTGGCTGTAAACAATTCCTTTTCCATGTCACTGCCCCTTATGCAGTAGGATCTGCACTGTCACTGTAAACCCTGAAAATTTTGCCCTAATGTCATTAAAGTCAGCAACAAGAAGAAAACTGCTACAGTTCTCAGTTAATTCTCCCTGAACATCCTATTTCTGGCCCTTCTAAGGTACATACTTATTCAAGTGATTACAAGTTAAACCCAACAAGCCAACACCTTAATACTGAGCGTGAAATACATAGGAATGTTAATATAGGATGCTTTTCTGCCTTTATAGTACATGCTTCTAAACCAGTTACATTTTCCTTTCTGAATATATTTTTTTTTGGTTGGTGGTAGCAGTGTTGATTAATATTTTTGAGATATTTTGTGGCGGGTGTCACCCAAGCACTGCCAGCACTGGCCAGCCCTGACACTGCCACAACACGGGGGGCCTTTAGCCTGCCAGGCAGATCCACTGCTACAGTGCGAGCAAAGGAGAAGACGGGACTCTCCAAAGCTTGTGCAACCAAGGGGCTTATTCCTCAGGGCCGATGCTCCAAAGAGACAACAGACCTCTGAGTGCAGCAGCTTTTAACTGTGGGTGTTACACAGGGGAGGGGTAGAGCAAGGACCAATAACAGGGACCCAGGGAGTGGCTCAGGGTATATCAATCATAACAAAACCCAATAACATAATTTTGGGGAGGGGGAAACCCAGGGCCTGGCCAATCACCTGAGACCTTTCCTAGAAGTTACTAGGCGAGGGAGAGGCCTCAGGGTGATAGGCAGGACCCAGAGTTATATAACACAGTGATTGACAGAAACCGAACTTCTGGTAAACAACCTAGGATCGAACCATGGTAAGGAAAAGAGGGGGTTCTGGGGAGCAACCATTAAACAACTGTACTAACTCAAACATCACAAATAAATCACCTATGACAAAGAGCAACCATCAAGAATCATTTGCACACCTCCACATCTCCCCCTTTTTTATTTATTTGATGAAAGAATCAGAATGAGTTGAATTGGGGTTGAGGAGCTAAGTACTCTGAATTGGGGTAGAGGTCCCCCAAACCACTGCTGGTTTGTGGGCCAACTCTCAAAAGACATGGGCCATTGTCCCTTGTCTTCCGGAAGGAAGTCTTCAGAGTCTGGTTCTTCTTCATCCTCAACTTCCTGAGGGGGTAGGTTTTGCAGTTCAGTCTCCTCTAAAGGTGGGGAGGTTGTCCACACGTGGTTGACATTTAGAGTGGAGGCAGCGTCCGAAATCAGTCTGCATGTGAGTCGTTTGATTAGTCCAAAGGCGATTCCAACGATGAGATGTAAAAACAAAATCAACAAACCAGTTTTTATAGCAGATCCTATCCACCCGGAGAGTCCCCAGTTGCCAAATAAATTGTCCCACCAGTCCTTGGTCTCTCTCTTTATTTCATGTACCATATCTTTGATCTTCTTTATTGATTGCCAGACGTCCTCGGCCCAAGATGACAGATTAAAACAACAAAGACCCTCAAACTCCTTGCACGTGTGGTGGTGGAGGAGGAGCAGATAGTTGATGGCAGCCCGATTTTGTAAAGTTGCCTGCCTGGTTATCTCCTCGTCTCAAAGGAGGTCCGACAGGGCATTGGAAGTTAAGTTTGCCTGCTTTGCGACCCAACATTCTAATCGGCCTAATTCTCCCATGCTTTTTGCCACTGAGATCCAGCGCAGAAAAACTGTTATAGCCGTAGCTTTGACCCTGGACCAGTGTATTATTTCCAAATTGCAGTCAGGGTCGAGATCTGCCAAATCTCTTCTTTTGAATGTTGCATGCTTGGATGAATTTTTCAAAATCCAATCCATAATTTGTGTTTTGTTCAGGGAAAGCAAGCCCAATCTGCCTATTGTGCATGGACCTCCTGTGAGGTGAGAGGGGATGCCGGTAAACGCACGGTCGCCACAGATAAGGAAAGTGCCTTTGGGAAGGGTAAGGGGAAATAATCGAGGGGTACTCGCCATTTTGACATGTGCAATTTTGTCACACCATTGATTCGTGAGGTATGCGTCCTTGATTTGAAGGGGGTTGGTGAATAACTTCTCTTGACCCTTTGGCGGGGTAAATACAAACTGAACACAAAAGGGGGCAAGGGACGAGCCGAGGAGTTCCAGCTCCTGCGGCTCATTTTCAGCATGGGGAAGGGAAGTGGAGACCCAATCGCGCCAAAGAATCAGAGGATTCACCACAGGGAGAACCACCCTCCTTTGGAGGCAGAATTCTTCTAATTTGGGCTCAGGATGGGTATGGGTGGATCATAGGACGGAAGGGAGGTGGACTTTGGGGGCACAAAGTGAACACGCAATGCGACTGCACGCTTGTGCATTATATTCTTTTTCAAAATTGAGGAGAGCAGGGGGGTACTCAGCCTCTTTAAATGGGATCCCCACCAGGCAGGAGGATATCGGGTCTTTCACTGATCCTTGGGACAAGCAGATGTGATCTTGTCCCATTGCCATCGCGAGGGTCCGCCACACGTTGGCTTTGGGCTGAGGAACGATCCAGGTCGTGGCGCAATCGATGAGAACAAGGATCACCGTGAGTTGTAGAACGCGGATCAGTGACAGGGCTTCAAGACAGGACATTCTGGCTTCGAGTAGGATCTGAAACTGAAGAGCGGAAAAGAACATCAGTGAATAAAAGAGCCATGAGGGAATACAGAAGGAGAGAGGGAACCTCTCGTCTCCCGGATTCAGGATTTTTCTTTTTCTCCTCCACAGCGCCTCAACCACTTGACATTTCCTACCTCCCGAGGCCTTGGGGACACAGGGTCTCACCCACTTGGCCGGCACCCATTTAAGCCCAGAGGGTGTCGATAGGCAGGCATAGCTGCGTCCCCAAGTGATTAAATCATGTGGACCCTCTGTCCTCATCGTCTCGGGATCCTTAACAAGGATCAGTGACAGGGCTTCAAGACAGGACATTGGCTGCGGTGGTCAGCCCAATGGGAAGCGGCTCCGGCCAGCCCAGCTGCCACCACAACCCGGGGGCCTTTTATCCAGAGGGCCAAGCAGACCAAACCAAAGTCGCGGGAAGCGCAGGAAAGAAAAGGCGGGACTCTCTAGGTAGCGAACCAGAGGGTGCGTGTGTCCCCCAGGCTGCGTCCCAGAGAGACGTCAGTCTGGGGTTGCCACGGCTTTTTATTAACATCAAACAGGGGGTGGGAACATGGGTGGTCTCTCTGTCAACAAATCAACTTCCAGGAACAAACTTCAACAGTAGGGTGATAAAACTTTGGGCCAATAGGGAAAGGCTGGTTATGTAACAGGGGGTGGGGAAGGTTATATAACTAAAAGATTGACATTTAACAGAAAGTGGTAAACAACTTATTATGGGATGTCAGTAACCAAGGTAACAGGGTAAAGGCGGGAAAATCCTGAGGGAAGGGGAAGCCATTTTGAACAATAGGAATAATTATAACTGATATAGCAAAACTGGAAATAAAAACAACAAGAACTGGTCGGAACAAAACAACCGCACCACCACATCAGCGGTTGCTCCTTTTTCTCTAGGTCTTTATTTCCGCCAAAATGGCATATTATCAGAGGATTCATTGACTCAAATGAGCAATTTAGGAAGTTGAGTGTGTATAAGGCTCTAGCGAGATGTATTTGAGGGGTTTCGAATTTTAAAATTTGGGTCTGCTGGCTCAGAACCCTCTTGATGTTCTGGTGCGTTCTTTCCACAATCGCCTGACCCGTTGGGGAGTGGGGGATGCCGGTTTTGTGCTCCACCCCCCATTGCTGCAGGAAGCTGCAGAGTTCCTTGGACATGTACCCCAGACCATTATCGGTCTTGATGGTCCTGGGGATGCCCATAAAAGAGAAAGCCTGGAGTAGATGTTTAATGACATCTCCAGATTTCTCCCCTGTGTGGGCAGAAGCATAGATGGCGCCTGAGAAGGTGTCCACAGAGACGTGAACATACTTGAGTCTCCCGAATTGGGAGACGTGCGTCACGTCCATCTGCCACACTTCGTTGCTGCACAGCCCACGGGGATTAACCCCGGCATGCAGGGTTGGAACAGCATGCCACTGGCAGCTGGGACAGGTCGCCACAATGGCCTTGGCCTGGTCTCGGGTTAGATGGAACTGTCTGACCAGACCTGGTGCATTCTGATGGAACAATTGGTGGCTGATCTTGGCCTGCTGGTAAATGTCCAGCAACGGAGCCACCATGGCAGGGGCAGCGAGAGCATCCGCTCTCCTGTTTCCCTCCGCAATAAACCCCAGCAGATCCGTGTGCGACCTGGTATGCATCACGTAAAATGGCTGCTCCCGGTGGGAGATTAGCTTTACTAGCTTTGAGAGCAGCTTGAAGAGTGCTGTGTTGGACACCTCCTGTAAGACCAAATTTTCTGCCCTGGAAACTACCCCGGCGACATATGCCGAATCAGTTACTAAATTAAATGGTTCAGAGAACCTCTCAAAGGCTCTGACAACAGCAGCCAACTCAGCAACCTGAGGGGAACCTTCCACCTCAGCGACATCTGACTCCCACTGCTGAGTCTGAGGATCCTTCCAAGTCATTACTGACTTGTGAGATCCTTTGGATGCGTCAGTAAAAACTGTCAGACTTCTAGGGTTTTTTTGCTCTGAATACTTTGCACTGCCAATTGGAATTGAACATCCTGGTTAAAAATTTTGTGGGCAGGCCGATGAATAGAAATTTGGCCTGAGTAGTTATCAAGGGCGAATTGAAGTGCTTCATTCTCTTGAAGCAGGTGTTCCAACATTGCCTTTGTAATTTGGCCCAATTGAAGCCAAATTGGTACGTGAATGAATTCAAAGTTGCAACCAGCCAGTTCTCTAATCCGGACTCTGGCCTTCCGGATTAGGTCAGCCATCAATTCCTGTGGCCTTGTCATCCTTTTGGACCTGTGGTGGCTAAGAAAGACCCACTCTATGATGAGAAGAGGATCTCTCCCACCTCGGTCCTTCCTGGGGATGGTGGTCACCCCTCTGTCCCATTGAAAGATCATACCATGAAGGTGTGGCAGATTTCCAAGAATGATGAACTGGAAGGGCAAATCTGGGTTACAACAATTTGCCTGCCGTGTGGACATCAGGTGTTGTACCCTCTCTAGGGCCTTCTGTGCTTCTGGGGTGAGTGACCTGAGGGAACTCAGCCCCTCTCCCCCTTTCAATAAATTGAAAAGGGGCGCTAGGTCCTCGGTTGATAGTCCTAGCCAAGGCCTCACCCAATTCAATGCCCCACACAGCTGATGAACATTCGCCAAGGTCTCAATTTTGGTTTTGATTGCCAATTTTTGCAGCACAATGGTCCGCTTACAGATCTCAAGACTGAGATACTTCCAAAATGGCATCTTTTGAATCTTTGATTCTTGCAGCTCAAACCCTGCAGCAACCAGTCCAGTCACTGTAAGGTCACAATATTTCTTTTGGTGAAATGTACTTGCCCAGTTTGACTTGTGGAGCTTACCTGGAGCTGATTCAAAGGTATATACTCATCTTCCCAGCAAGGCTAGCATTTTAATGCTGAAATCTGTCCTTAGCAAAAGGGTAACCAAATGAGGGCTGAAGGCTGGAATTGCACAGAAAAAGTGAAGAAAGGTGTTTTGAGAGAGTTGACAGGAAGAACCACCGTCTGTAAGGCCCCAACCAACTTGGTTAAAGGGCTTGTGAAAGGGATTATGTTACAGTGGTTCTGTACTCTGGGTTAAATGCATGGGAGAATAACCCAAAAGATATTCTAGAGAGGTCCAAACAACTTTACTGGCAAACTTTAGAAAGTCAGCAAGCTTTGGCAAAATGTTTGGTACAACAAGCAACATAGAACACTTCTCAGAGAATTAACTTGACCCATTCCACTTAGCAAACTTTAAATGCATTTGATGCTAAGTTACTCAAAATGTTCCAAGAAGAGGGAATTAGAAGAGGAGGAAGAGAGAAAAGATACAGAAAAGCACGCGTACAGATACGAACTCTTGAGTTGCAGTGGTGTTCAGACAGACACTTCAAGATGAAGGTAGCATCAGGAAATATGGCTTTGTGCTGCACTTTAAATACCCCTCAGCTCTCATTGGCCCACTCCCCAGGTGAGACTTCGAGTCGTTTGGCCACTCAGAAGCTGGGTCAGGGGCTGCAGTGGTGGAGTGTGGGGCATTTCCTTCAGTATGCCAATATCCCAGCTCAGCCAGGTTGGGATACAGGCCCTCTGGGGGGTGTGAGACAGTTCACTGCCTTGCCTGGAGGAGGCCTGACCTTTCCTCCTCCACACACATATGTCCCAAAAGCTCTCAAAACATCCATCTTTTCAGTCTCTGACACCACCACCAGGATACTCTGCAAGGATAAATTTGCTCCGGTTTTCAGTGGGCAAGTTCTCAAACAGAAGAGAAGGGCTGATGTTACTTTGATCCTCTTGTAGGGACCTCCAGTTCATGTTTATTAGAAGTGAGCAATGAGTACCATGGCCAGGACTAGAGGGGTTCTGCCCTCAGCTGAATGCAGGAATGAGACAGTCAGCTGCCCTGGACGGTGTTGATTGATAGCCTGGCACATCAGACCCACAAGAACAGTCTGCTTTGATTGACACTAATGCAAAATGTACCCTGATGCCATTGAGCTGTGTAGGGGCAAAATCCATCTCTATTCCTGGGGTGATGGGGAATCCCAACAGCTGACTATACTGGAAGCTGAAGTGAGCCTTCAGCTCAACTGGTCACAAGTGGGAAACACCCCTGGCCCAGAAGCCCTGTGTATCTTTGGCATAGATTACCTCAGGAGAGGGTATTTCAAGGATCCAAAATAGCGTTGTTGGGCTTTTGGGATAGATGCACTGGAGACAGAGAAAATTAGAGAGCTGGTCCTTGGTGCCTCAGGGGACCCTTCTGCTGAGGGTCAAAGAACAGCAGGTACTGATCACTACCAAACAGGGCATTGTCAAAAATACTGCCCCAGCAGGGACTGTGTGACCTCCATCCGTGAGGTGATTTGTGAACTGGAGAACCCAGAAGTGGTCAGCAAGATTCACTCAGCCTTTAGTAGTCCTGTATGGCCTGTGTATGAGTCTAAGGGAGAATGGAGACTGACAGTGGAGTATCATGGCCTGAATGAAGTCACACCATCAGCGAGTGCTGCTGTGCCAGACTCGCTCAAACTTCAGTGTGAACTGGAGTCCATGGAGGCAAAGTGGTGCCTCCATAGACATAACTGGTGCATTTTTCTCCATTCCTTCATCAGGAGAGTGCAGGCACAGTTTGTCTTCACCTGCAGAGGAATCCAGTATAGCCCCAGGGCTGGAAACACAGCCCCACTATTTACCATGGCACTGGAAAAGGGTGAGGCTCCAGAACATTTGCAGTACATTCATCACATCATTTTATGAGGCAGCACAGCAGAGGAAGTTTTTAGAAAAGAGAGAAGATAACCCAGATCCTCCTGAAAGCTGGTTTGGTCATAAAACAAAGTAAGGTCAAGGGACCTTCTTGGGAAATTAATTTTTTAGGAGTAAAATATCAAGATGGATATCATCCGATGCCAATGAGTTCTGTCAAGAGAACAGCAGATCTGTCCCCACCCACTGACCAGCAATAAGTAACCACAAACTTTACTAGACTCTGGGTTTTTGGAGAATGCATATTCCAGAGTACAGTCAGATGTGACATGGAGGAATAATTTTAAGTGAGATCCTGAACAAATTAAACTGTTTATGCGGTAGCCTTTGGGGCAGTCAGGACAGGAAAAGATGTGAAAAATCTAGTGGAATGACCCTGGATGGGCCCTGGCCAGGTCCCCACCAAAGCCATTGTATCACTCCCCTCTCCCAAGTGGGCAGGTAAGAGAAAATATGGAGGCAGGCTGAGGGCACGGTCCTGTAACAGGACCAGCTGCCCCTGGTGCCTGCTCTGCCTAGGGCATCTGCTGGTCACTGGGTGTGCAGCTGCAGCAGGAAGCTGTGGGAAGAGGTGCTGCTGCCATGGCCCAGTGGCTCTGGGACCCTATGGCTGTGTCCCCTAACACCAGAGTGCCACCCACAGTGGGGCTAAAGGGGAAGGGCATTAAAAGGGAGAGAAAGCAGCACCCAGAGAATTTGTGAGGGAAATAACAATCTATTTCCTTTACTTGAATAAAGAGTTGCAAGAGCTCTGCTACAGCTGCCAGTGGGACAGCCTCTGGCAGGCTGGGGGAGAGATCTAGGGCCGTGCTCTGTCTTTTGTCAGACATACTGGGGCCCAGTGGACAATTGGTCCCTGCCCTGGGCGCAGAGGGGCTGCAACTGCTGCCCCTGGGCAGAGGGAAGCCTCTGATGTACCAGCTTCCACCTGCTCATCAGAGCCTGTGGGGCTGATGTCAGGAGTCCCTTGCTGGGAACTGCTGGAGCTGGTGGAGCTGGCCACAGGGCCATTGTTCTCATCCCTGACAGCAGCAAAGCTCAGCAGCCTCTGGGCCTCCTCGCAGCACTGGCCCATAATGATGCTGATGACATCATGGACCAGTGGTGCTGTGTTCCTTGAGAAGAAGCTGCAGCACCTTGACCAGCATCTCAGCATTTGGCCTGTAGATGCCAAGGCCATGCGAGATACTGCTCTCTATACCATTTACCACCCACCACCAGCCCTGGTATATTCCCTGCAACCTCTCATGCAACCAGGGCTGCAGCGGGTCCAGGACATGCTGTTGTTGACAGAAAATTTCTACCCAGACCTCAGGCAGGACATTGCCCACAAACTCCAGCTCTGAATCTTCCTGCTCTGCTGGAAACACTGTCCTTTGTGGAGAAGATGAAGGGGACACCACAGGAGGATGGGAGCTGTTCTTATTGAGGCTGCCAGGAGCTCTCTCTGCCTGGCTGCTGCCATCTGGCAGCTCCTCAGGGACTGCGAGGGTTGTCTCCATATAGTTGTCTTCTGCATGATCAGAAAATCGGACAGTCACTATGTTCTTCTGCAGAGCGGGCGCACTGGGTTTCTCTGTATCCACTGCAGGATACAGCCCAGACAAAACTGGTGGTGACAGGCAGAGTAGAAGCCACATCCTCACAAGTGTCCTGGCAGATGGGGCAGTTGTTGTTGGTCTCTGTGGACATCCTTGTGCTCTGCAGCATGTGGTGCAGGGATAAGGATAAGGGGCTGTTTGCCCTTACTGCTACTACCTCCTGCAAGAGGGAGAAGTCATGATGACTGGCTGTCCTGGGGCAGGGAGGAAGAAATGGCCAGGCCCCTGAAGGAGGCCATCCTCCCAGCTCCCTGAGTCCCATTCACGCACCCCACAGGCACCCCAGCAGGAATTTGCCTGCACAGCTCACCCTCAGTGTTGCATCTGCAGTGCTTGGATGCCTGAAGTAGTCAAGGCAGGAAAACAGGAGTGATGGGTCTGGGACTGGCACCAAGATCTGCCAGTAACAGGCACCACCTCACACTAGAGAAGCCTGGCTTGACCCTCCAGTCCTCACAATGTTGCTTGGATGGAGTTCACACTGGAGCTAGACTGGTCCAGGCTCTGCCAATTGAATATAAGCAATGAGGACACAATGTCATCATCTATTCCTCCTGTGATGTCACAGTCCACTGCTCATTGACATCAGCCTCCACTCACCAGTGACAGCAAAACAGGCATTTCACCTTCTGGTCCCCCCAAGATAAGCAGTGAGGGAAGTAAGGCCACAACTCATTGCTCAGGGATGTCACAGTCCACAGGTTGGCAACATCAGCCTCCTCCACCCAGTGTTGTCACAGCAGACCTTGCATCCCTCTAGGTACATGGAGAAAAAAAAAAAATAGTTTCTTGTTTCCAACTTCTACATTCCCATGTTTCTCTCCCTTGATCACCTGCATCATGTGTCTGTGGCCATGTGTCTCATCCTGCTCTTAAAGTTCTCCCTGGGATACAGTGACAGGGCACAGGGGAATGATTCAAAGCTGTGCCAGGAGAATTTGTTACTGAAACCGATCAAATAGAAACTTTCAAACATAGTTTTGAGTATTAGAAAGCAGGCATTCTTTATTATACCCTGCTGGTCACTCAGAGGATCCCTCCTCTAATCGAGTGCCCTGGGTATCAGGTGAACAGAATTTTTATCATACACACTGATTACATGTTCATTAGCTATCCCCACTTACTTGATGTATATATATAATCCTTTATTTTACAAATTTGCACCTGTTTTGGAAGTCCCTATATGGTTCTTTGGGATCTGTCTTCAATGTCTGGTGTCCTTTTTGGTGGCTGTTCCTAGCCCCCCACTTTGGAGTAAGCACATTATCATTTTTTTGCACGATAACTTCTGCTTTGTCAGCCTTGCAGAGCTGAACTGTCATCCTGCTTGTGTTTTGCATTATTTCTGATTGCCTAACTTACATCCTTCATCCACTTCTTCAAGGCTGTGCTGCTCCGTTCTACAGTTCTTATCAAGTCCCCTCTTTTCTTGAGACAAAATTCCTTGTGGGAACTAGTTTCTTAATACCTATATTTCATTTTACAGTGTAAGATATTACAACAGCTATAGACCTATGTTTTAACCAAGTCCAGCTGAGTAACCATGAAGTAAGTGTGGTCCAGATTTCTTCAAATGCCCAGGAGATGTCATCTTGAGCTAAGGGACTTCGGTTCTTTTGATTCTGGAATAATGTATCCACGATTTTACTCTCTCCATTTTAATGCAGTAAAAGTTGTCAACAGAACTTGGACAGGTCCTGCTGTGGCTGTAGCAGAGAGGTTGCCCAGTCTTCCAAGTACACCCAAGCTCCTGGTTGGAACTTCTTCACTGGTATGTCCAATCCTGTTGGTCTAGAGATCACCACTGCTCACTGTAAAGCCTGTAAAGTTTTACTAAGAGAAATAAGGTCATGATTCAAATTAATCTCTCCTTATATGTGTGTGTTTCCTGAAATGTGTGGTGCTTGGTAGTGTTGACCACACAGCAGCTCATAGGGGTTGATTTTGCTGCTGCCCCATGGCTGAATTCTAATTCAAAGTAGAGCAACAGGTAAAGCTTGGACCCATGTCAAGGAGGTTTCCTAACATATTTTACCCAATTGCAATTTGATTGTATAATTCATTCTCTCTACTTTGCCACTAGCTTGGAGCTTATAAGGAGTATGAAGATCTCAAGCTACTCCCAAGGCCCTCCTAACCTCTTGTAGCCCTTCTGCAATAAAGTGGGCACTCTATCTGATGATATCCCCAAAAGTACACCAAATCTAGGTATTACTTGATTCAACAGTATTTTTGCCACTTCTCTAGACTGGCTGGTGTGACAAGGGAAGTCTTCTGGCCTCCCAGAAAAGGTATCCACCAGAATTAGGAAGGATTTATACCCCCCTTTTCTGGGAAATTCAGTGAAATCCATCTGCCACTGTTCACTTGGAACACCTCCAGATTTTATGGCTCTTAGCACTACATTGTGAACCGTGTTATGGTTGTTTCTTTTACAAATTACATATTTTTGGAGTCTTGATTGTACAATCTGAGCCGTTCAGACCCAATTATAGATTTTTACAAATGTTTCAAAAGTTTTTAGTATTCCGATGGGTGGCTTTGTGTTTGCAATCTACTGTTTCACACAAGAGTGATTATACTTTTTGCATAGTTGGAATAACTGCCCAGCCTTGTGGATCAAATCTTGCTTCTACAGTTTCAATTATTTGACAGTCCCTAGCACTATACTCTTGTTTTTCTACTGGGAGAGGTACCTCTGGTAAGGGTATTAAAGATAAAACTTTGGTTTCTAACATGTCTTTTCCTGCAGCCTCATTGGCTACATGTTTCCCCAGTTCCAGTTTGGTCTTACCCACTTGGTGTGCTCTGCAATACCTGATGGCAACTTCCACTGGTTTCTGGATACTTTCAAGTAAACCCAAGATTTGTTTTCCATTTTTGATCAATGTGGCTTGAGATGTCGAAAGGTCCCTTTCTTTCCAGAAGTCCCATGTGCATGTACCACTCCAAAGGCATGTTTTGAATTAGTTCAAATGTTAACTCATTTTCCTCTACTCACTTCCAAAGCTCATGTGTCTGAAATTAGTTCTACTTTCTGGGCAGAAATGTCAGAGGGCCCCCCAGTCTGATTATCTCGGGTTGTGGAGTCACTGCGTACCCAGGAAGGTTGGACAGGAAGGTTGAGGGCATGGTTCTGTGACAGACCAGCTGCTCTTACTGCCTGCTCTGCCTTTGGCAACTGCTGTGCTGCAGGTGTGCAGTTGCAGCAGGATTTCCTGTGGGGAGAGGTACCACCACTGACATGGCCCTTGGACTCCAGGGGCCCATGGCTGTGCCCCCCAGCACAGGGGTGTCACCCTTGGTGGGGCACAAGGGGGCAGGGCTTCAGAAGGGAGAGAAACCAGTGTCCAGGAACTATGTGAGGGAAATAACAATTTGTTTCTGTTTTCTTGAATAAAGAGTTGCAAGAGCCCTGCTAGAGCTGCTGGTGGATTGGCCTGTTGCAGGGCTGGGGAGAGCCCTGGAGCTACAGTCCCTCCTCCTTTTGGGGCTCCAGGTCCACCCGGGCAAGTGGCCCCTGTTCCAGCTGGAGCAGAGGTGCTGTGTCTTCTGCCCTGGGCAGAGGGTCCTGCCACTGTCAGCACCTCTTGCCACAGGTCTCCTGATGCTGGTCTGGCCCTGCCAGGATGGGCACAGGTAGGGAGTGGCTGCAAAACCCAGGGCAGGGGTTTTAACATTGACTGCTGTTGATGAGTTGTCTGGAAGTGACAGTTTTCCTTTTTCTGCCAGCCAAGGCTGTCAGTGTTTCTGTGTTTGTATTAATGAGAAGGGTGTAGTGTAGGTTTGTAGTTTAATGGAAAGTAAGGCAATGTCTGAATTCAATTGATTTCAGTTTTTTCTTTCATGATATTTTGTCTGTGAAAAGTCTGAAAATCAAGGACATCTTTTGGAAGTGCTCAGAATTCACTGTCTGTGACTAGCTGAGTGACCCTTCAGAACCCTGAATGGACTAAGCAAAGGAATGAACTCTTTTGGCTTTTTTTAGAGGGAGAAAATAAACAACCCCAAACCTGTTTTCTGAATCCCCTGGAAAATCTGACTTATTCAAGAAAGTATAATTTGAAATGCGCAGATTTTATCTTCATCATTCATTCAGACACCTGTGAAGCCAGACTAATAATCCTCTCTTTAATGATTTAACACAGCTGATTGATATAAAAGCACTTGAAATTTTGGGCTCAACTTTCAGTGACATTTTGAATATGAGAATGTCCATTTGGGGGAGGAACAGAATATATTTGCACAGTTTATTTTTTTTTTCTTTTTAAATATATGGATCCTCTCATTTCTTTAGCCTTTAAGCATTAAAGTCAGCCATCTACTTTGGAAATGCAGCTGAAATGTAACTGTTTCTGCTCTTTTGCTTAACTTTTTTGATGAGCTGAAAATATTTAGTTGAAATTTGCTTTATAGAATTCTTTGTCACTGTGGGACTGGAAAAAGACCACAGGAATTTCTCCCACCATAGATCTTAAAATTTTTAAAAATATTATTATAAAGGCTATTTGGCAATATTTAATTTTTGTTTTCTGTGTAACTTCATTAAGCCTGTACTTTAAAACAAGTGTTATCTAGCAGGCTTTCAGTTCACAATTACAGCAGTTGCTTTTCAGCAGGCTAATTTTCCTAAACAAGGACTAGACAAGGAAAGAAATCATTAGGAAATTGAGTTTTCCACATTGTTGCTGTGTAGGAATGGTATTCCCCACTTTAGCACTCACACTGAAACACTTCAGACCATGTGCCACTGATTTCCCCACCACTTTCCCTGTGGCTGGATGGAGAGGAGAGCACAAATAGGAAAAGATCATGGGCTGAGATAAGAACAATTTACTAGAAACAGCAGCGAAATAAGAATGCAAATGGTAATAACAACACTAAAAACAGAGTGTACAAGAGGCAAATGAGTCACATACAGTAGTTCACCACACAGAACTTGGCACACCCCGCGACTTACGGCACACTGGCCAAGGAAGAACAAATCTCTTCCATTTCCCCCTGCCACGTGGGAGGTGGTCTCCAGTTACCCCAAGGTCCTGGCCGTGCTCCTCCTGGCTGCTGCAAAAATTTCCCCTGTCCTGGCCATATCCAGGATGCAGGATGTGCCCTGCGGGTCCTGGCTCTTGATCTGGGTGAGACTCCCACAGCATCTGCCCTGGCAAAAGGGACTTCAGGACTTAACCTCTCACTTAACGGACATTCCCCCCTCCCCCCAGCTCCCATTTTGCCTCCAGAAACCTTGGAACAGAAATAGCACTTAAGTGCTGTTCTGCACATACTGAAGTGGCAGGAAGGCGACCCACATGGTGCTCTTGGCACACGTGCAGCAAGGACAAAGGAAGTTTTTGAGGGGTCTAGGTCTCAAGGCATTCACTCATGCAATACGGGCCCTGTTTCTCAGAGGTATGACCAACAGTGGGGCAGTCTAGCCTGGAGAACAGGGGGATCTCCTGAGCCAGGGCGGCGCTGGGGGAGCAGAAAGACGCAGCCTTTCCTTCATGTGGACACCAAGCGACGCTGGCTGCTGGCGCAGGGGCACCGCGGACACACACACACACACACACACACTGGTGTGAGCTTGCTATGCTTTAGTGGCTTGCTATGCTTTTTAGTGGCAGAGGCAGGCCCGTGCCGTGGCTGGCGCTCTCCGGGCTCTGGCTGTAGGGGTGAGCCCGGGCTGGGCTCAGCGGTAGCGGCGGCGGCGGCGGCTCCGGTACCGGCGGTACCCGCGGCGGCGGGATGTGCCCCGACGCCTCCTCCGCACGCCCCGGCGCCGGGAGCGCCTGCGGCTCCTGCTCCTGCTGCGGCTCCGGCTCCTGCTCCGCCGTCCTCTCCGGCCGTGACAGGGCATGGTGCTTTTGGATGAGTGCCGTGTTGTGTGACTGCCCTGCTTTTTTATAGACAGGTGCCGAGACAGGGCACATTGTGACAGAGGCAACACCAGCCGTGAGGTCACAATGGAGTGTGCAGTACGTATGCATTCTGTTCCTCAGAAATCACTACATATGCATAGATTGTTTGAGCCTCCACACTTAGTCTCGTTGGGGATCTTTAGAGACCATAAGTGGTTGCTGAGCTTTTGGACTTTGCTTGACCTTTTGTTGTGGTCTTCCATAGAGTAGTCATTTTCATCTTGGTTATCCGAGCTGCACAATAAGCTATTTGCAACAATCCCCCACTTAGAGACTTTCAAGATTTTTCTTGGAAGTATCACTTCTAAAACTCATTTTCTTACCTATGGTAATAATGTTTGTTATTACAAATATTTGCAAAACATCTCATGAAAGCTGGAATACATTAGACAAAACAAACAAAAAAGCACAAACTGCAATCCAGCATGGGTTATAAATAAATCTTTAAGCCTCTCTAAGTCTGAGAGCCATAAGGAAAGCCAGTTGCACCAACATGGGGGACTTTTAGTCTTCTCTCAATCTTAAATTGCTTTTTTTGATTGATGATAGTCCAGGTTGCTGGATATCAAATCCATCAGCATCCTTGTAACAAATCCAGCAATTTGTAGCCTTCACGGTTTCCACAAGCTTGATTTTCAAATTTAGTAGTTTTTTTCACAGCTTACCCTTCACGAGTGATCTTTACTTTTATGGCATTTGTTCTAAATAATTCTACACAGCAGAAAAGAAGTAGTATTTCCATGTTTTAATGAGTTTAAGCTTCAAATCCTCTGCTGACTCTATTTTCCTCTCTGGTTCCTTGTGTGTTGGGGCTGGCTTCCCTCGGGGGAGCTGTATCAATGCACTGGTCTCATCCCCTTTTATTGCTGCAGGAGTGGCTGGGGGCACTTGAAATGGTCCTTTCCACTTTTCTTTAAGTGTCTTGTTGCTCTGTTTTCTGACACCATCCCCAGGCTGATGAGGATGTACCTGAGCATCCAGAGTCATCGGGGATGCTCACACTAGAAACCTGTGCAAAGATGAAAGCACTTTTTCCAAAGCCAATACACATGGTCTTAAATTATCATTTTCTATTATGATTTTCTCCAAAAAGGATTATAACTTGGTAAGATCTTCCATAGAGAATTTCATATGGACTCACTTTTTCTTTAGAAGCGACTTGATTTCTGATTCTCAGTAGTGCAAGGAGAAGCACATGTGACCACTTTTGTGTGGTTTCCTGGAAAATTTTACTCATTTCTGGTTTTAAACTCTGATTTGTTCTCTCAGCCCTGCCACTGGGGTAAGACCTCAATAGGCCAAGTAGGTCCCATTTAACTGAGAGTGTTTTGCATAGATTTTGTACCGTTTCAGCTGTGGATTGAGAGTTTCTATCTCATGACATTCCAAAAGGGATCCCTAACCTGTGCATTATTTCTTGTATTATAACTTGAGGTTCTTCTTTAGCTTCATTGGTGTGACAAGGAAAAGCCTCTGCCCATGCAGAAAATGTGTCTACTAAGCCTAATAAATACCTATATTCATTTTGTTGTTCAGTCCCACAGAAAAATCTCTTTGGCATTAATCTCCTGCACCATTTCCCTTTTTTGTGATCCCTAAGGGCACTCTTTTGTAAAACTGTGTCTTGCTCTGTAAGTAGATTTTATATTTGCTAACTACACTTGTCACAATCCCTGTCAGCCTAACACTAAGTAAGTACCTGCCTCTTCAAATTATCTACCATATTTTCAATACCCAAGTGAGTTTCTTTATGTTTGTCTTCCACAATTTATCTCATTATTTCTTGAGGCACTCTAACTTGTGTATTTTTTGCTACCCACCACCTTCAGGATTCAATCAGGCATTGGAAGTTTTTGCCAATTGGTTGTCTTCATCATGGTATTCTATGACTGATCTAGAAAGGTTCATGACTTAGGAAATAATTGCCAACAAGATGCTTTGTTCTGCCGCCTTTCTAGCAGTTTTGTCTGCTACTTGGTTTCTGATGTTGGCTGGTGTTTGAACTGGTGAGCTTCACAGTGTATTCTTGCTACTTTAGCAGGGAACTGGACACTCCCAAAGCTTTCCATATTTGATTGGAGATCCTGATTCCTTGCAGAAGGATTGAGGCACACAGCAGGGTTCAAGGCAGTAACTACTTTAGCACTACATCTTTTGTTCCAGGAGCACCACCTGTTACTTACAGATTCTGCTTGGGGAAAACCAGTGACCTCCTTTTTGCTCTAAACCAGACATAACCATGGCAGAACATAAACTGACTTTTTTTTTTCCCATTAATTTTCAAGCCTGTTCTATCAATCAGGACCATGGTGGCTCCTGCTCTGAGGCGCACTGGCCATGCCTCGAGTACACAGACCTATCCTAGAAACCCTCTGGGCAAGCCCCATCCCTCAGGAGTGTGTGCAGACACCAGGGCCTCCTGAATAGTCCCGGTCTCACTCTGCCACATGCTTGGCCTCTTCCCACACCTGGGCCAGGCCGCTGTTGCCTGGTGTTGGACATGGACACTACGTGTCACACCTGTCAGTGACCGGTTTGATGGGGGAGCCCCTGCTACCCACATCTCACTGCCTCGGCTCGTGTCTCACCATGCTGTGGCTCTGTTTTGCTCCATCTGCTGGGACATCCACAGCAAGTGGCTGCTCATGGACTTGAGTGGTGCCCACAGGCCCAATTTCCACACCTCCCCACTCTTCCTGCCCCTAAGGCTGCCTCAGCCTTCTAAGCACAATTTTTCTTAGTCTAATGGCTTCTTGTGCTTTACTTTATGTAAGCGAGAGTACACAATTTTGATTTTCTTTATTCTAGAATTGGTAGAAAAAAGTTGAAATACTCCTACCTTTTGCCTTTTAAAACTTGAAGTAACTGAAAAAAGTAGAGAAACTTTCTGTGCAGCTTTTAAGTGAATTTGCAAGTCTCCTCCCTCTTCACTCAGTTTCAGTGTATCTGTTGATTGTCCGTGGCTATCATCTTTTAAGCTTCATCACTTGTCTGTAGAGCTGTAAAAAACCTGTAAACCTGAGGCAAATTCACTGTACTTTGTGTTTTTCCTCTTCTGGAAAGGCTGAGGGCCTTGCGACCTACTTCTGTCATCTAGACTTTGATTCCCATCCTGGCTTTGGCTAAAAGCAGGACAAATATAATTTTTTAACTGCTACTAAGGTCTGCTAGCAAAGGTCACAGTTAGAGAGCTAAGCATGATGCTTTTCTCCCTCCCCTGAATATACATCTTTGTGTCTAGGCCTGGTGGTTTCCAGAGGCACCTAAGCCACTACCAAGGAGAAAAGTCTCACTATTGCTGGTTTTGACACTGATTTTTTTGTAGGATTTTGATCCATATCTACAGTGATCTACAGGAACCGGACCTTTGGCATGAACTGCCTTCAAACAACATTTCTAAGCATAGTGGACAATGATACTAATGATACTAGATACTAATGAGTTGTGGTTGCTTTAACTCTATGTGACATATGGTACAATATCACGAAACATTTGAAGGTTTCAGACATTTAAAACTTAAGTCTATTCTTGTCAACAGTTTCCTTTCTTCCCTTCAGAAAACTACATGTCCAAGTACTAATTTCTTTCTCGGTTTGTTGAAGTTTTGCCAATATACAAGTTTTGTACTTTACAGTCAGCCACTGAAATAGAAAAAGAACACACATGATGAAATTTCAGGTTCTGAAGAGTAGTGTATGTTGGGGTGGCGAGAAGGGGAAGAAGGAAAATTATATAAGAATAAATTACAATGAAAAATTGAGCCCTCATCCAATATTCCAGTATTTGGATATGAGACTAACTCTCCTCCTTTCTTTGATCATAGCCAAAAATCATTTGATTCTTTCATGTTATGAGCTACACAGAGGAGTACTGGAATTTTTCAATGAATTTGCCAAGGCTTGCTACTTCCTTGAGATCCTTTGTCTTCCTGAGAATGTGATACCTTTGGTAGTGTAAATCTAGCAGCTGAAAAAATACTCTTTCTTCCTTGTTTTCCCTCTAGGAATTCTGTGGAGAATCTACAAGGCAATCTCTGAGAAGGTACATCTTTGGTTTTGGATTGAACAGACCCAGCCTTAGATCATAAGACGCCTATTGTTAATATCTTGGTGCTTAGGGAGTAGGGTTTGCTTTGTGTCATTTTGATATAAAATGGAAGCCTTGAACTGAAAAAGAAATTAAAATTCTTAGTGCAAAGTCAGTGACTTGAAAGTTAATGACTCCAAGTGGATTAGTCACTCCAAATACCCACTTTGCAGACACTTAGGCTCGGAAGAGTTTATTTTTATTACCTGGTCACATTTTATGTAACCTTACTGTTCAATTTTTACAGTATATATATAAAGGAAACCTGCTAGAGATCCATATTGAATTTTCATTTGGGTAGTGTGTTTTTCCTGTGACCCTATTGTTCAGTGCTGACTGGAAAAACTGCACCTTTTGCTCTTATCTGTCAGTGTAAAAAAGCCTTCATCCTTTGTGTCCCAATACATGGAGAATTGAACTCTAGCTGAAACTTAGTAAATTGAAAAGTGCACAAATAATTTCTTTATTCAAATCCCAATTCCATTTAATATGGCTCTTGATTTTCTTTTGTTTCCAGTAATTTCTCTTACATATGTTGCTGCTAAAAACCATAAACATGTACGATTTACTTTTGTGTTTAGATACAATGAATGGATAAGAACAGACCAAAGGAAAGTACCAAAATTGGAATAAAAAGAAATAAAGGTGATTTCGCTCCCTTTTTTGCCCTTGTTACCCCCAACTTAGGTTTGATACATTCTTAAGTACACTCCATTCTGCTTCCTTTTTATTGGCATACAACATGACAGGAAAAGTGACTTCCCAGCCTTTTATAAATGAAAACTTTTCCCATAAACATTTTGGGCTTTTCATCTTATTTTATTTTATTTTATTTTATTTTAATTGAATTTACGTACGAACAAATTAGAATAATCCATTTCATCACTGTTGGAAGCCAACTTGATGTGGTGAAATTTGGGAGCTTCCTCTGCTTATTCTGGAGAGTGAACAGGACCCGTGTGTATCTGTATCATTTTATTTCAGAGCATTTGCTTTTTCTTTTTTTTTTAATTGATATTTAGATGTAAGTTAGGCTCCTCAGGGGTGCAAGAAAGAATTTCCTTCTTCCACAGAAGTCAGTGCTTCTGCTGCCCCACCTTCTCCCATGCTTCCCGTGCAGCATGGTGGAACCTCTGGAACCTCTGTGCCAAGGAACAGCCCAACTGCCCAACGGCCACAAACTGCCCAACTGCCCAACGGCTGCCGGGCTGTGCCCATCACCCTGCGGCCCCACTGCTTCTACAGCACAGGCTCTGTTAGCTTTCACATTTGTTTTGGTGTTGACAAAGTTCGTGTCTTCAGTAGAAAGGTCTCAGCATGGACTGTAGGAAGGTACTTGTAGTCTTTTAAATGAAGAGGAGAGCTTTCCTCTATGCATCAAATATTTAACATAAATATAAGCGCTGTGTAATTTTAACATTACAATCTTGCAGTTGCTCAAATGGGAAGGGTTTCTCATCTGTTCTTTCACCTAGAATAAAACTGACAGAGAGAAGGAAGAAGAGTTTTTAGTGCAAAATACTCCTCCAACTCCTGAGTCGCCTTCCACTGTAGCTGTAATAGAGTACAGTAACCATCCATCCACTGTCACTGTCTCTGGGAGTCTGCCACCAAATCAAGAGATACAGAGCATCACAAGTGAAACAGATGGCACAGCAGAGGCACAGAATACTGCAGGGCAGATGCAAGATCTCAAGTCTGAGCAAAATATTTCTTCAAAAGGTTTTGATGCCAGTGTCAGCTCCAGCAGTAGTAATCAATCAGAGCCAGAGCATGCTGAAAATGGTAAAGGAAAGGGTAAAAAGAGCTGTCTTCAACTTAAGCAACTCTCATTTTACCATTGCAGATGTTTCTTCATTCTGTTATAGTTTTGCTGCTGGGAAGTGAATTTTTGTAGGAAATAGTTGCCTACTGTCTACTTCAGATCTGTGGAAATGCTGTAATCATCTAGTGAATAAGATACAACTGCCAGGAAGTTTCTTGGCCTTTTGTTAGGAATTATGATGGTTCAATGAAGAAAAAAGTATATAAGAAAAATGTTTAAACTGATGTTTATAACTGATGAGAAAAGCCCAGAATAAACTGTAATGCATTGTAAGGAATATTTACTGTAGCAAAATGAAAGCATTTGAGTGCCCTGCTTACAAATAGAAGATGCTGTTTCTTGCATAAAACTTCATTCTCTGTAAGCTATTTAATGTGGAGAGAAAGTGCCAGTTATTGCATGTTTGGACAACCATTGCCCCTTGTGAAGTTAATGTTCTGAAAAATGGAAGTCAAGCAGTTAATCAAGCATTGACCTTAGCCGGGTTTCACATTCAGGTGTTATTTTGAGATTCATCATGAGACCACCAGAGAATAGAGGATAATAAACATAGCCACATTTGTGCACATGATGTCAGTGTATTGCTGCCTACTTTTTTAACTGTTGGCAAGGCTGGATCCAAAATCTTTTTTGTTTAAGTTCCTGGGTCTTTTGCCTAAAAAAAAAATTAGGAACTGAGGAAGAAAATATGTGTCTGACTATACTGAGATGACAGAATTGTTTTTTTCATTGCAACAGACTTCAGTTAACCATAACTGAATTTCCTCAAAATGCCCTTAAGGTATGTTACTATCATCATTCATCTGAAAGTGTTGTTTAAAAAGAATGCAATATAATGTGTTTCTTTCAACAAAGGTGAGAGTTTGGAAGAGGCCAATAGGCAGGCCTCAATAAATATATCTCTATTGCTTTGTTAATCACAGATGTGCATACTTTGAGAAAAACACACAGAACTGCAGGGTTTTTTGTTGTTGTTATTTCTGTTTCTTTCTACTTTTGGGAGTCTTTTTCCTCCTTTATAGTGTCTAGAGGCCAAAAAAACCTTCAAGATGCTCAGGGAAGAGACAGCTCCTCCAAAAAGCAGAAAACAAGCATCAAAACATCTGTGAACATCAAAAAGAAGAATAAAAGTAGTAAGTACAGTAGCTCAATATGAAATAAAATGTGTGAAAGTACCATGTAATTTGTTTGAAATTAATATTTTAAAAGGTGAACAGGAGCTAGGATGCAATAATCAGACTTGCAAAGTCTTAAAAAGACTACATAGCTCCATACCTACAAAGATGTGGATAATTTTAACACCTACATGAACACATTACAGTGCCTCTTTGCCTTATTTTCTGATGCAGGCAATTTATTTATGGATGTGGTTCTAAAGCAATAAGTGCACTGCTGTCGTGATCCAGTTGGAGAGTAGAGTGGACTGTGGCTATACGAACTTTGAGCAGCTGGATCGTATTCAAGAATCTCCTTCCAGGAAGTGTGTCCCTACCCTACCTCCTTATGTTCATGCACACACGCTTTCAGTTAAATATTTGCCAGTTTTTGGGATGGATTGTGGAGCCATAGTCTGCTACTTTCATCAGCCTTCTAGGTCTGTAGGACTTTGGTTCCCATAAATCCATGGAACAGATCTGAGTCTATGTGCACAACAACTAACTGGCTGGTGTTTCCAGTGCAAGGTTTCCCTTTCCCAGAATGCCAGAATTAGGCCCCATTACAGACCTGGGTTGTTGTCCTGTACCTGTGCACCCGTGGTGCAGAGAGCTGTGTGCCAAGCTGCTACACCAGCATGGATTCTGTCATGTTAGAGTGAGACAGCTCTTGGTAAGCTTTGGGTTGGGTGGGAAAGTTGCTTTGTTTTGTAACAATCTACCTTCTCACAGGAAAATGTGGGGAAAGTGGAGAGTCTGATCTAAAAGAACACAATAACCGTTTGCCCAAAGGTTGCAAATGGAGTTTTCAAGTGTGTAAGTATCTTCTTTGAAACATGCCTCTTGTGGTCTTGCTATATACTATAAGAAGGCTTTTGGAATTTTCTGGTTTTGAGGGGTTTTTCCCTCTAAAATCACTCCATGCTCAGTTTGCTTTATTTTGTTATATATCCTGATAGTTCTTCATTCTTATTGTTTTACTCCTTGTTCTCTGTTTTTTGTTCAGCCTCTTAGATTATTAATTTTTAAATCTTCCCCTTCCATTTTGCCTTAATGAACCAGGACTTGTTTAATATTTCTCGTAAGAAGTTTCAGTATGTTTGTGTCAGTTAAGACACTGATAATAAGCAGCAGCTACTCTTCCTCAGCTTTTCTGCCTGCCACCTCAAAGCACATCACTAAGATTTGAGTCCCTTCCCCTTCATCAAAATTCAGAAGATTTGTGAAATGCTACAATGCCATAATTAACAGAAATTGTTTAAATTGCAGCTGACTTGCAAAATTTGAGTAGCACAGAGCGCATAACAGTTCTCCAAACAAAAATGCAGGAAATTCGGAAACGTTACCTGTTGCTGAAAGCTGAGTTGGCTGCCATTGACCGGACAAAACGTTTAAAGAAAAAAAAGGAGCAGGAAAGTAAGTGCTGGGAACTAAAATCTACATTTAGAGGGCTAAATTGCATGTCATGCTATTAAGGCTTTAACAAGAGTTGGGTAATCTTTAGGGAGATTAGTACTGTAAGGAGTGTTTATGCTTTGCTTATGCTTGCTTTTTTCCCGAAAACACTGGATACAGTTATTTTATGACCTTTAGAAGATCCAGATCAGATACCCAATGGTGATATAAGGGGGAAAACATTAACAGGGCAGTCAATCTAGTTAATTCTATTAAGGCAGAACTATTTAATACTGGAAACAAGATACAGAAAATTAACTTTTATAAACAGCCAGTAAAGTATGGTTATTAATAACTTCTATAACTTTTTGTCAAGTTATAGATATGTTTCCTGTAGCATTGCCTGTGTGCCTACTTAGTGATTTCTACTTAGGATTAGGGATTTATTTCAAGAGTGTAAGGAAGACAATCAATGGAATGTCCCGTTTTTCTGAAGCTGCCACATGTATTGCTGCTGAAAATGTTCTAGTGTGCCTTCTGGTAGGAGTTTAAAAGGATCATTTTCTCTATGTCTTGTTCATGCATTAATTTAAGAGTTTGCTGAGTACAAGAAGAAAGACTGAAATCACTGTAAGATTTTATAGCTGCAGCCATTGCAATGGGAACTGCAGTTGCTATTTATTTGCCAGAGGAGGTACAGTTCCAGTGGTGGGACAGGGTCCTATCTGTGCCAGCTCCCAGAGGAAAGAAAGAAGAGTTCTTCACAAACTGCTGCAACAGGGATTACTCTTCCACTGTGTGCTTCAAGAAGAGGGTGCTCCAGCATAGGTCCACCAAAGGCTCACAAGTCCTACCAGGAAACCTGCTCCAGCATGGGCTCCTCTCTCCATAGGTCTACAGGTCCCTGCCAGGAGCCTATTCCAGCACAGGAATGTTCACCTGTGAACAGCTACAGGAACCTCTTAAAGTAACAAAATAGGTCAAAGAAAAATGCTGTAGTAGCTCCAGAGAGGCATGAAGTTCTAAAATGTGTTCTGTCCTGGCTACTGTTTACCGGACACTGCTCAACAGTAGACATCACCCCCAGGGAGAGGAGAAAGAAGGCAGACCAACAGGCACCATGGCCACTCAAACTTCTGCTGAACCAGAGGAACAACTCCTGCCAGTAGGAGTCACCTCTATAAAGAAAAAGAAATCCAACATGTAATCAGCTCACTTTGTGAGGGATGAAGAGGAAGCAGAGCCCTCAAAACAGGAGGAAGAGGCAGGGCCAGAGAAAACCACCCAATCTCCAGCTGACCTGTGAAATATACAAATAGATTTCAGCTAACAGTCAGGAAAGGCCATGGTCATGGCCCATGATATGAAACTGGATGGCAGTGAAGCCAAGCAGCTGGGATCTCTGTCCTGGAATGTGGGCATTGACCAGAGGATTGGGAAGAGCACAGAAATTCTCAGCTTCTAGAGGCAGCTCATGTCAAGGGTGAGGGAAAGCTACTCTCTCAAGGATGATCTTGCCTTGTCTCTCAGAGCACCCCTCTGCTTTGGGACTGCTAAGAGTTGAAGAAAAACAGATACTGATGGCTACCACAACAGTGCAGTGTCAGCAATATCACATCAAGCAGGCCTCTGTAACCCCCATCCAGGAGATGATTTGAGAGCTGGAGAGCTAGGGAGTGGTCAGCGAGATTTGCTGACCCTTTAGTAGCCCTATATAGCCAATGTGGAAGTCTAATGGAGAGTGGAGATCAACAGTAGACTGTCAGTGGCCTGAATGAGCTCATACCACCTCTGACTGCTGCTGTGCTGGACATGCTGGAACTTCAGTATGAGCTGGAGTGCAGGGCAGCAAAGGGGTGCCACCATTGATATTGCTAATGCAGTTTTTTCCATTCCTTTAGCAGCAGAGTACAGGCCACAGTTTTGTTTCACCTGCAGGAGCATCCAGTATACCTGAAACCAGCTGCCCTAGGGTGGAAACACAGCTCCACTATTTGCCATGAGCTGATCCAGACTGTGCTAGAAAAGGATGAGGCTCCAGAACACTTGCAGTACTTCGATGATATTGTATGGGGCAACACAGCAAAGAAAGCTTTTGAGAAAGGAGAGAAGATAATCCAGATCCTCCTGAAGGCTCGTTGTGCCATAAAGCAAAGCAAACTCAAGTGATCTGCCCAGGAAATTCAGCTTCTGGAAGTAAAATGGCAAGAGGGATGTCATCAGATTCCAATGGATGTGGTCAACAAACAAGCAGCTGTGTCCCCACCAACTCCCCACCAACCAGCAAGAAGCAAGCACAGGTTTTTCTACCCACTGCAGGTTTCTGGAGGATTCATGTTACAGATTACAGTCAGATTGTAAACCCTCTCTATATCATGCGACATGGAAGAAGAATAATTTCAACTGGGAACTTGCACAATGACAGGTTTTTGAATGAAGCAAACAGTAGATTCTTCATGCAGTAACCTTTGGGCTAGTCAGGATAGGAGCATGAAAAATTTGCTCTACACTGCAGATGGGGAAAGTGGTCCTTCCTGGGTATCTGGCAAAAAGTACCCAGGAAGACTTCAGGATGACCAGTGGGGTTCCAGACTGAGAGATACAAGAGATCTCTGTACAAGGTCTGTTACACCTCAACTGAAAAAGAGATTCTGGCAGCTTATTAAGGGTTTCAAGCTACTTTGTGCACCAAATCACAGCTCCTCCTGGCACCCTAACTGCCAGTGCTGGGCTGGATGTCCAAAGAGAAAGTCCCACACATCATGTCACTGATGCTACATGGAGTGAGTGAGTGAGTTGTGCTGATCACACAGCAAGCTCAAATAACAAATACCAATCACCCACGGATCTTAGAAATCAAGGAAGCCAAACATTTTGGACTACCATCATCAGAGCAGGACAAAAAGGTGCCATGTACTGAGGAGGCCTCACCATATAATCAGCTACCAGAAAAAGGAAAGCAACATGCCCTCGTCACAGACAGTTCCTGCCATATCATGGGAATAAATCAAAACTGGGAGGCTGCTATATGGATTACTACATGGCAAGTTGCAGAAGCTACTGCAAGACAAATTGGATCAAGTCAATTTGCAGAGCTGAAAGCCATCCAGATGGCTTTAGATATCACTGTATGAGAAAAATGGGCAGTGCCCTGCCTCTACACTGACCACTGAACAGTAGCAAAAGCTCTGTAGGGGAAGCTGGACCAATGGAAAAAGATAAATTAGGAGCCCTGAAGTAAACCCATCTAGGCTGCTGAAGTATGACAAGACATCACTGCCTATGTAGAGAAGCTGGCTGTTAAAGCACATCATGTGATGCACACACACCTGTGAGCTGGGCTACTGAAGAACATCACGACAATGGAGAGGTGGATTGGACTGCCAAGATTAAAGTGGATCTCAGGTGGATCTGGATTGGCAAAAAAAGGGTGAATTATTTCTGGCTCATTGGGCCCATGATGCTTCAGGTCATCGGGGAAGAGATAGAACAGACGGATTCATGACTGAGGGGTGGACTTAACCATGGACACTATTTCCCACATTATCCTTAACTGTGAAACATGCAATGCACTCCAAGCAAAAGCAGGCCAAGTAAAGCCTCTTTAGTATGGGGAACAATGGCCAAAATATAAATATGGGAAGGCCTGGCTGGTTAAAGTGCACTCCCTCCCACAAACCCACTAAGGCAAGCGCTGTGTGCTGACAGTGGTGGAATCAACCACTGGATGGCTGTAGACGTACCCTGTGCCCAAACACCATCTCAGGCCTTGAAAAGGAAGCCCTGTGGTGACATGGAACCCCAGAAAGAGCTGAGTCACACAATAGGATTAATTTCAAAAGCTGTCTCATAGACCCCTGAGAGAGAGAGCAGAGTATTGAGTAGGTATCATGTTCCTTACCATGCATCAGCCTCTGGCAAATTTGAAGAGTACACTGGAGTGTCTAGTTTGAGAGAGCCTTGGTGGAGGCACTGAACTGGGGAGTAGCATTCCTAAATCACAACAATATATCGGTGCTTACTGAATGGAAAAATATTTTAACTGCTTATTTATAAATCCTTATGATCTGTGTTTTCCTTTTCCTGTGCAGGGACTGCTGCCACATCAAGCTCTTCACCAAATGGAATGCCAGGGGAATGCAGGTGACAGCAGAACTTGGCAAATCACTTTGCACTTAATGGCTGCTGAGGGCCACTCTTTTTAATCAGTACTGAAAACAAAATATGAGGATCCATTAAAAGAAGCATGTAAAACCAACCAGCCATCCAACCAAAGACTAACTAATTACAGGTTTGAAGTAGATTTAAAAAGATTACTCTGGGTTTTGAGAACCCATTAACTGGAATAAAACTACAGTACTTTGCTATTTTTTTCTATTAAACATGTATTTTTAAATTTTGATTAAATGCATCACAGAAAAAAGAAAGAAAACAGCTAACAAATTGTATTAAGTATTGATGTATGAAGATCGTATTCAATCTGCTTGAAGTATTTCTTCATAATGGATTAAACAGGTATATTTTTGTCTTTTCTTGTAACTGTATTCCTATTAAAGCAACAAATACTTCATTTGTAATGCTTATTTTGAGGTTCTAGAAGAAGGCTTCAAGGGAATGTGAGCTTATAAAGGCTTATAGAAAAAAGCCATTAAATATATATTAGGTTTTGCAGAAAATGGTGAGTTATGCAATATATTGTAAAAATGTGAGCAAGGACCTCTGAAATAAAATGGCATCATTTTTGAAACCTTGATTTTGTTTCTGACAGTTTAATTAACCAACCATTGTGTCTTCATGAAAATGACGTCAAGTTGCAGATAAATGATTAATTCAAATCCATTCTCTCTTTCAGCAGAAAGCAAAAGTGTGGCCCAGCATTAATGCAGCACCAGTCAAAACAGAGCTGAATTTTGATTCCTGTTCATTATAGTAGTTCAAAAATGTCAAAGCAAGCTTCTGAAAATATTTGCTGACTCCTTGTATTAACTGCCTCAAGGTCAGATTCATGGGAATTGAAACTGGAATAAATCTTCTAGTGTTGTTCTCTGCTTACATTGTGTCTGGCTGTAGTTCAATTGACTAAAATACTGTTACACCTGCAAAACAACATATTACTGATGTGACTGCTAAATTACACTGATATTCTCTGGAAGCACTGACTGTGTTAAGAATTACCAGTGACCTGGGAGTTCATTTTAATAATTTCAGTGAGGTTACTCAGAGGATATTTATACCCAAACCAAAACGAGCAACATACTGAAACAGGAGGCAGAAGAGAACTTTCTCCATCCTAAGACAGATATCCAGGTAGTAGAACTAAAGATCACTGCAACCAGTGCTATCCAAAAGAAAAACAGAAAGCACAACAAACATAAATAGAATCACCATTGTGCATGTTATAACCACAAAGTTATTTTAACCTGACAACTATCTTTTTAAACCTAAGGTTATTATTTTAAATGATATGCTACATGTGGTGGCACCCTCCATAGTATTCCGGAGAAGACTAGTGTCCACAACAACAGTGCAGTATAATTAAGCACTTGGATTTCTAGGAGACAAATAACAAATTCTACCACTACTTACTTACTGGATAAGCTTACTAGCTGCACTTTCAAATCAACAGGCTACAGGAATAATGAATGCAAAGCAAACCAGACCCATTTGGAATACTTTGTATTCTTAGCTGACAGTGAAAAAATGTTTCATCTTAGAAAGGACTAACAGTGTTTGCAGGCACAAACTCTCTTTAGACGGATCTCGGCAGACCTGCAAGTCAGGAATTAAAATATCTTCCTAAAGATAAGTCCTAGCACTCCTTCTGGAGTAAGTGGAACAAAACACAGCCAATCAAGCAAGAACTGAGGTAGTATTAAGTTGTTTGGGTTTTTTCAAGGCAACAAACTTCTGAGAACAAGATATTTGTGCTGTCAGAGTAAAAGCTGCTTTTGAAGCAAGATATACTCTTCTCTGAGAAGGATGACTGACTTCACTTAGTGAAGTAGAAATCAAGTGCACATACTAGAGAAACACCAAAATTTTATTCAACAATATCCCACCACAGTACTGCTCCCCTGAATAGGAATCTTTGAAGTATACTCATTTCTTTTGAGAAGACTCAACTTACTTCTAGGAAAGAAAAGTGTTTGAGGCAAACAACCACAGATGACGCTTCAATCAAATCTAAGTTTAAAAAAATGTGTCTTTTTTAAATACATGCATTAAACAAAGTTGGAGGAAGAAATGGAGACAGAAAGTAAAAAACCAAACACATTCAGGGGGTAAACGGTATAGATTGGCAGGACACAATCTAAACACTGCAATCACAGATCATCTATTCAGAACACATGAGCCTGAAGCTGCACACTCCCTGGGAGAGGAGGGCTTCCCTCTCCCTTTTAACAGGCTTCAGTAAGAGGTTCTCATTGCTTTGTGACCTCACATCCAGCTAGCAGAAGGCAGCTTTTCTGTCAAATTAGGCAAGGCAGAAAGATACAGTACAGCAGCTTCCTTGCAAAATGTTGCACTTTGAGCCCCCTTCTTTTCAGCTCTTCTTTCTTCTGGTAACGGCAAGGCAAAGCACATCCTGTCCACATGAGCCCATGCTGCACCCTCCTTGTCTACAGTGACAGCAGACACCTGTGATTCCTCTCCAAAGGCATTTATACATAGAAGCCAGTTGAGAGGTGTACTAAGCTCTCAGAGCATAAGCTGCTCTGGGAGCATGGACTCGTAACAAAACAGCAATTCCTCACAAAAATTATCCTCAAATAGTAGCATGCAGTATCTGTCACAGAACAGATGGAGACAGAAACTCCTGTTTCTCTTGCTCGAAAGTGAGTGTTCCAAACTATACAAGCAGCCACTGGCAGCTCCGAATTTGAGTATACACAGCATCAAGTGATGAAAGCAGAGTCAGCACTGACACCAGTGAGAAGTTTTAACACCAGCCTTGGGGATTTTTAGGTCTGGTCTGTCTACTCTCACTTGCCAAATGCCATTAGAGGGCGTCTGCTGTAAAGAAGTATGTCTGCCAAGCAAAATGGGCCATAAGAATTGAACCTCAAGGCCAGCAGAACCAAAGGTTGCTGAGCATCAAACAGATACTCTCAGTCTGAAGGCCTTTCAGAACTCTACAGAATTCTGCCCCATGGTTTCCAGTGACACAGCCTTTGAAAAAAACATCCAGCTCAGTATTCTGCCTGTATGCCAAAGGACAGCTACATCCTGGCTCATGACCTGTTTATTATATAGACTTGGGCCAGAAACAAATGCAACAGATGTAGAAAATATGAAGATTGATGGCAACTGAAGCACAACTGTCATTTTTCTATTTCATCAAGTAGTTATAAATGATCTAACCTGTGCACTTACATAACAGAACACAGTAACTAACAAAAAAAAGCCTTTTATTCAGAAGAGGTTCATGTGTCTTTACAAGAAAGTAATGATTTCATCTTACAAAGTCAACATTATCACCATCACCTTTCCTAAGGGGTTATCTTTCGTAAAATGCCAAGTGTGTAAGCAAAGCAAACAAACGATCCACATCCAAACACACTTCTACCCCAAATCCCTATTTAGATTTTGCATTTATACGTAAAGTACATATGAATATCATGTCTTCACACTTCAGGTCCTTCTCCTCCAGGAACCAGCTATAAAAGAGTAAGACATTTTTGCATTAGTGCCATAGAGTTGAGCTTTACAAACCCATACATGACAGCTCTTGCTTTACAACAAACATGCTAGACTACAAAAGTGGCTTTTAGACTCTCCCAACAGAGGAAGTCAGTTATTGCCAGAGATGCACAAACCAAACCTGATATCTCCTTCATAATCAGCTGAGCACTTCTAAAGAGAAAGAGCTTCACTGGTTTTGGGATCAAAATAAGAAAAAGTCTAAAGCATGGACTTCCTGATATGGGAAGATACATCCCCAAAAGACACATGAGATCTAATGCAGAAATGTATCTGTGTCTTGCTGAAAATCCACCAGGTTCCTCTTCAAGGGCAACACACCACTGGATGGTAAGAATTTCACCCCATACAAGGAATCAGAATGTATGCTATCCTTTCAACATGCCAAACAATAACCAAAGCAGAAAAAGGCTTAGAAATTAACACAGGATGGCACCTGCTCAGGCACAGTGCAGAGGTGCAAGATAAGTAGAACTATGCAATGGAGACAACTCCTCATTCATACAGAGCCAGCTAAGACTCGTATCTTCCCACTTGAGCCTTCCTCTTCCCACAAAATTAGGAATGCCCTTGTGTTGAAAGTCCAGGCTTTGTGGCCAGTTATGCAGACAAGCTACTTCAAACTTCCTGATGTAGCAGAACTGTCAGGAAAGCTCAGCTTAAAGGAGTTGAATACAATCACCAATTGATTTACAGGCACAGAAAGTCAACACAATGCAGCCTTTGATGACTCACCATAGTTATGTTATTTCCATTGAGCAGAATCTGGTCCAACTTTGTGATTCTTCTGCCCTCAGGTGTGATCTCACTGAAGGAGCATTAGAAACAGTAAGTAAGAACACACTACCAGGGACAATGGTTCCAGTTTTGACCACAGAACCGATTAAGGTGGCCACTGTTGGAACTAATAAATAAATCAGCCACACTGCAGCATGTTCTTGATAAATGGAGCACCTAGGTACAGAAAGGTAACTGGCATCTAAAAAGGTCTCCTCTACTCAGTGCATGGAGATATGTATTCACGCTCTGAAGCTTGGCAATTTCTTCAGTATGACATATTAACATTATGACTAAAAATGTTTAAGTTTGCTACATTTTGAATGTCTGCTTAGGTCTTAAGGAAGTGTAAAAACAAATGAACTACTGGAAAGTTTGCCACACAACCCATGCAAAATTCAGACTACAAAGAGGATCCCCACATAAGTATAAACCATGCAATAGCCACTCTATGGCACAGCTGTTCTGAACAGATCACTTTCTAAAGTTTTAAGTCCAAGGTTAAACTAGGCAGCTGGCAAGTATTCCAACAATGTAAAAACATTTTGCTAGCAGATCTTGCACAGTATTTTGCCTCAGTGAACCAAACATTAAATAGCAACAAGAGGCAGAAAACATACTTACAATTCCGTAACATCTTCCAGCACCATATCTGAAAATTTAGTTTCAAGGAAAATAAGGCCCAGATTTTAAAATGAGAATACTTAATGCTATTTTTATTTCATACCAAAACGTGATTTTACCTGGAAGCTGAAAATATCAGAGTAATGCATATAAAAGTTCTATTCAGTGAACTCAAAACTCTCAAGAGCCATAAATTACTCAGGCCAGAGCATATAACAGACAGTCTTAAACCCTTCACCAAAGGATACTGACAAAGTCATCAAACCCCAGAAGCGTCCCAACAATTTCTTTGTCGCTCTTCATCACGATGTGAATGCGTGAACCGATGCACTTATCCACCAGTTCTGCAGACACAGAGAAAAACATACGTTCCACAAAGCAAGCTTTTCGTGCCTTTCAGGTTGTTTGTGTTTATTTACACAAAGAGAGACGCATTCCACACACTCCTACACCCTCCCCCTCCATTCTCCCACACAAACCCGCGGACATCCTCATCCCCATCCCCGCTCCCGCCGGCCCCAACACCCCACACCTATCCCCGCTCCCAGCCCCTTTTCCCGGCCAGACCCGACACCCTCCCGGGCCGCGGGCCCCGCCGCCAGGCGCTCCCGCCTTCCCGCTTCCCGCTTCCCGCTTCCCGCCAGCGCAGCGCGGCGCCACCGCCCCCCGGAGAGCCACCCTGGGCCGGGCCGGGCCGCGAGTGGGGCCCGGAGCCCCCCGTGGTTACCGAGCGGGAGGAGCTGGGACGGGTTGGAGACCGCGCTGGCCGCCATGTGCGAGCCGGGCCTGCCCGATGGCCGCCGCTACCGCCGCGCCGCCAACAGGGCCCGGCCTGCAGCCGCCCCGCCCCGCCCCGTCCCTCAGCGCTTCCCGCCCCTTCCCGCCCCTTCCCGCCCCTCAGTGCTCCCCGCCCCTTCCCGCCCCTTCCCGCCCCTCAGTGCTCCCCGCCCTCCCCTCAGTGCTCCCCGCCTCCCCTCAGTGCTCCCCGCCCCTTCCCGCCCCGCCCTCCTCTCAGCGCTCCCCGCCCTCCCCTCAGTGCTCCCCGCCCCGGTGGCGGTGGGGCGCGGCCCGGGCGCTGTGCTCTCCGCTGCGGTCCCATAGAGACGAGAGTTGAGAGAAGCCCGCCCCTTTCCCCCTCCCTGCTCGTCCCGCCGGGCTCGGTGGGGCCGTGCCGGTCCCGGTGTGACCCCAGGGCTGTGTAGTGAGCGCTGTTGTGCGCAGCTCTTACAGCGTTACGGGAGCTGTCGGGTTGGAAAAGATCTCTGAGAGCACCGAGGGCGGCCTGTGAACGAATCCCACCGTGTCAACCAAAACATAGCACCGAGTGCCACATCAGTCTTTCCTTAAACAGCTCCAGGGACACTGACTTTGCCATCTCCTCGGGCAGCTTTGCTATGAAGAAATTCCTTCTAATGTCCAACCCAAACCTCCCCGGCACAGCCCGAGGCTGTCCTCTCGCCCTGTCCCTTGTGACCTGGGAGAAAGAGACTGCCTGTCTACACCTGCATTCGGGCAGGTGTACAGAGTGGTAAATCCCCCGAGTTTCCATTTCTTGGCACTAAACAACCCCAGCTCCCTCAGCAGCTCCTCAGGGGACTTGAGCTCCAGACTTTTCATCAGCTCTTTTCCCCATTCCTGGATTTACTCCAGCACCTCACTATCCTTCTTGCAGAGAAGGGCCTGTCGCCAGATGGTGAATTGTTTGCACCTAGTGGGTTAATACAATGCTTATTTTTCAAAAAAACGTTGACCTATGGAACTGCACAGCACTTATTTTGTAGGAAGATTGGAAAGCAACCAGCCCAGTTGTGCCAACTTACACCAGTTCTCTCGGCTGTCAGCTGTGACTTTGGGGTCCCTGACCACCAGGGATCACCAAAGAGACCCCAAGACTGAAGAACATATGGAGAGAGAACATATGGTAATGACTTCAGAGAAATTATTCTCATATCTATGTTTCTTCTAGGAAAACCTATCAATATGTATGTAAAATACAGTATATAAACTAGAGTTTTCTCTAAACTCAGCTTGAATGAGATTTGGAAGGAGATATCCCCTCATGCATCCTGCTAAATAAAGAATTCTGGCTTCTTAATGCTACATTAGTGTTTAGGAGTTTTTTATTTTTACTGATTTTTGGTAACAGGTCCACAGGTGGAACAGGACTTGAGGTGTGGCCTCACCAGTGCTGAGCACAATCCTGCCTGGTGCTGCTGGCCCCACTGTTTTATATGCAGACTTGCATTCCCCACATTTGTCCATTGACTCACTAGAGGTGGGTGCATGGAAGGTTTTGAAGCCTTTCAGTAACTTCACCCCACCATCATTCCCAGTGGCTTCACCTGTGCCCAGTGGCCACCGGGGACAGAGACAGCCCTCTGGCCCCCCCGGGCATGGGGAGGGCTGCCTTGGGGCCAGTCAGTACTGGGCAGAGCTGCACAGGGGGGTCACTGGCTACCACCCAGCATCACTGGCCCCATCACTGCTCAGATAAGGAGGTGCTCACTGGAACTGTGGACACTGGGGTCACTGTCACCCCTTCTCCACCTGTTCCTGTCCTGCTGGTCACAGGTACCAGTTGGCATCACAGGAATTGTGCCAGTGGAAATGGGCCGTGAAGGCCGAGGCAGCATTCCTGTAGGACCAGAAGAGCACTCAGTGGACATGGGGAGTATTCTGCTGGCACTGGGGGAGGTAGGAGGGCGTTGGCCAGAGCTTTGCAGAGGGAGGGGAGGGCCCTGACTGCTTCCTTGCCATGAAACCGTCAGCAAGGTAACACTGAATTCCACTGATCCTCCATATCCCAGCTCTTGAGATGGCCATTTTTCTTTGAAGAATTTGCGACTCTGGAGCCTCTCATCTAAATGTTGCACAAAGCCTGATGCCTTTGTGCCCAGCAGCTGGCTGTCATTTAATTTTCCAAGCGTAGGTACCCAGGTCTAGTAACAGAACTTTCTGACAGCATCAAGTTGCTCCTTGCTGTTCTTTATGCTCTTTGCTCCTCCAAGGTGCACTGCAATCCTTGCTCTCTTGCCTAGGAAACTTGGACAGCCTGAGGAGACCACAAGTTTCAGAGGACTGCTACTGCCCTGCAACTCTCCTGAAGATGTCTGCATTTCTCTCAGCTGCTGCCATTTGGAGAGCTCTCCAGCTGAAGAAACAAATATTCTCTCCACACAAGCAGCAGATTCTTGTCCCATAGCCATGGGTAGGAAACTGTCTCTCATGAAGTAATCCCAACTCCTGCAATGCTGACCTCACATTACAGCAAGATACCCCAAGATTGTAATTTCTGAAAACCTTCCAATGCAGAACTTGGTTCCTATCACCAATGGACACTTGTTTTTTTAATGCATTAGTAAAGATGAGTTACCAGTGCACCTATTAGCACTCCCTGCTCTAAATCAGTCATCCTTCCCTGTATGGAGTTTTACCTGTATGATTGCCAGAAATCCAATATTTCTGTTTAATTTTTGTACTTAATTGGATTCCTTTACCATGCACTAGGGTCAGGATTGGTGGTGAGAAAGTTCAGTCCTACAGAGATGATGTGAAGGTAGGCAGCAATGTTTGTATCTCGGCATTCATGAAGTGTATTGATTTACACTTGCAGAAATGTGTCATTCATCCTGTTTCTTTATTGCTATGCATTCAGTGTACTTCTAAGAAAGTGCTTCAGTAAAATCACTGCTTTCAGTCAATTGCTCAGAAGCAATCCTAGTTTATAGCAGTCCTGCTTCCACTCAAGGTCCTGAGAAAATATTACAGAAAGGAAATAGATATCCTGAGCCCAACTCTACAGAGTGATACACATTCCCAGGACACCCACAAGTGTTTTCCTCTGCTGTTGACTGCACTGTATGAAGAACTCTTGGCTGCCAGCAGCTCAACTTTCAACTCTTGGGGTTTGGGGTAAAAGTATGAGGAATTTTTTGGTGTTGAACAAGAGTATCTTTGCAGGAAAGTATAGTAACCTGGAGGAAAGAAATGTTTTAAACGTCCTGTCATGTGCTGTGGTCCAATGTATTGTAAATCATAACAATCTATAATTGAAATTAAATGGCAATGTTTAGACAATGCCACATACATTGCCCAAAGGTATTTTTTCCAATGCATTTTGAAGATCTTAATTGCATTTTGAAATTCCAGCAATTTCTTTCTAAGGTGAGACTGGCAAGAGGGTGAAAATTCCATTTCCTGCACAATTCCACTTAATGAAGTGTAACTCCCTAGGGGCTTGACTTACGGATTTGTGCAAGTCATGAAATATGGACTAATTTTCTGCTCTGTGAATTTTTGGATTCTGGTGGCTTTTGTTCCAGAGAAGAGCAAGTGTGGGTGGTAATAAGTGAGGTCTTTAATGGCTTAGGCATGTCTGTGAGTGAACGGGACATGCAGAATGGATGGGCAGCTGACTGTCTTAAGTCAGTAGACACAGAAATGCAGAGTCACTGTGGGTTTGTGTCAGTGCATTAAACCTGGTTTTAGGCAAGGCAGTTTTTCACAGGTGACACCTCCTTCTGGTTGTTCCCTATTCTTCACATTCCCTCCCTGTTCTTCCAACTTTTCCCCACCCTTTGTCACATTTCTTCAGCTTTCCCTGGGGTAATTTACATTGGATTCCTCATTATGTGTTTGTCAATATGCATTAGAAGGAGTTGATTCTGGTGTGATTTTCATCTGCTATTTGCAGATTGCGCTGCGAACCCGTACTGGGGGCAGCAGCCACCAAAGGCTACCAGCATCCCTGGAGAGGGAGCACCTCTTGTCCATAGGGACCAAGCTAGGCACTCCTTAAGCCTCACAAACCCAGCGCACGGGCTCCTTTCTCCACTTTGTCCCATCTGTTCTCTCCCTTTTTTCCATCCTTTTATTACTCCCTAAATCCTCCTCTTTCATCTCTCTTTTCTGCCTCTCTTACCCCCTTCTTTCTGTCCCTGTTGAGTTACTCTCTTGACACCTAGTGGTATTGTGTTCTCCAAACACCAGAGAAAAAGACAATTCTGTGACAAAATAGTTCTTGTCTCATATCAGTGTTAGCCTTCCCAACCCCTCTTTCCTCACGTTTGACTTTTTCCAGGAAGAAAATGTTTCTCTTTGGTTTTTCATATCCTGCATATCAAATAATCAATATACTTTCTTTCTTGGTGCTTTATAAAGAATATTCATTTACAGTATAGTCTGAATAAATCTGCTGTCCTTGGTGTCAGGAAAATCCCTGTACATTAATTTAGGAAAGAATGTCCAAGATAGGCATAGAAATCATCCCTAAGAAAAAGGCTCTTGCTAATGCTAGGAATACGCCATCAAGCGGAGGCCTCTGAAATATGCAGCTGATAACAGATCGTGCACTGTCACACATCTGCAGGAGGTTGCTGCATCCTTCCTGTGGAAACACACTAAAAAATACATTCAGCTATGGATTGCACCTGAACAATGCAAGCTGTGGAAGGGATGGCATCCTGCTGTATTCTGAGCTGCACAGTGTCTCACAATGAGATTTAGACCATGATGAGGAAGAAGTTCTGTTCAATGGCCTCTACTCATAACCAAACACACAATGATCAGCAGTGAAATTAAGGAACCTGGTGTTCCATCAGGATTAGTTTCTGCACTATGGTAAAAACCACAGTTCAGATGATTCATTTAAGGACTTTCCATCCTGAAACCGGAGGATGGCAACAAAACTACAGCATAACCCATGCCACTTTCCTTTCTTACTAGTTCACCAGCAAACAGCCTGTAATAAGTAATATAAAACATGGACACACAGGGCAGCCCAGTTGCTTAAAAATGTGTTACATGCAATAGATACTGACCAGACCACTCGCATGTGTATGCTGGTTCTTGTCAGTATGTGGGGCAGAAGGTATGACTGAGTCAAATCAATCTGCTTGGAAGTGTTGCAAAGTAAAAACACCTTATGTTTACATAATATCCTGCCCTGTGGAGTGCAACAGGAACTTTTTAATACAAATAATGAACCTTTTGAGAGCTGCTACTGTCAAGTTTTTACTAAGCTACGCTGAGTCACTACTTTTTTTCACGTCTCACAACACTTAACTTGATTGAAATCAATAGCACCCTCAGTGTGCACGTAGCATAACCTTACTTTTCTGGAACTCGATTCTGCAAGTCAAGGGGAAGAACGTGAAAGGCTTTTCATCCATCTCATTTAGGGCCTCAGTTACGCTCTTGGTTTCATCTCAGCCCTGAAGGAGCTGGTTGTGGTATCGCTGCTGCACTTGTGCCCTCTTATAGCCTGGCAGTTCAGGAATTGTTTGAATTTTTGGTGGTCCAGAGCACATTTCTATTCCTTCGTATAAAAGCTTTCATTACCGCAACACTTCTTCATCATCATGATGCATGTCACTTGATCCACTGACTCATCTTTTCACTTTGTCTAATTTTTTTTTTTTTTTTTTTTTTTTTTTTTTTTTTTTTTTTTTTTTTGTAGGGTTATTGGCTTTCAGCAGAAAAGCACTTCAGACCACAACTTAAGTTACTTTAAAATCCTGGGTGCTATGCACCTAAAAAAGCCCAGTCAACTACTTAGCCATAACAGTAACACAAGACTGAAACAGAACTTACCCATACTTGTAGACAAAAGCTTTTCTTAATCCAGCTGCTGTATAAATAGTCTTGAAATTTTCTGAATATATAGGAATGAGTTAGCAAGAAGAGTAATTCTGGAAGGTAGCCACACAAAACAATGATGCCTACCATATCTGTTCTCTAAACGTAAGCAACGCAATTTAAAGTACCTCAGATCACACATTCAGTTACTACTTATTTGAAGTTCATGTCTTGTAACTGGACACTAACTGAAGGCATCTTTCAGGCTACCCCTGTAACTTTGTATCTACAGAATTAATGTGAAAAGATGCAGTAGTTCCCAAATAATTCCTGGCATTTGCAATTAAATACGTTGAAATCTACTCCAGCATGAAAATATTTATGAATATGACTGCCGGCATTACTGACACACTGAGCAAAGAGCCAGTAACTATACCACCTTGCTAAGCATGGCTGAAGTAATGATCAAGTGTCAAGAGACAGATTAACTGTAATATGTTAAAACACAAGTTGACTATTCAAATTATGATTCAAAGCTTTTTTGAAGAATAATGTTCCCCAAACCCATATGCAAGCAAAACAATCAGACCACATTCATATATTAATTTTTTATTTTCCCATACAATATTCACAGGGTCTGCTTTTTTTCTTATTCAAACTAAATTTTCTCCCCACATGCCCTCAAACTAAAGAACCGACATTTCAGGACACGAAAAGAAGTCTTGTAAACATAAAACATCCAACACGTAGCTGAAACCCAGAGCATTTAGCTATTAAAAACACAGTTATATCCCCTTTAACATAGGGTGTTTTGTGCATCACACCATTAACCAAACTGTTCATATATTAAAAAGGTGCAGCTTTAATCAAAGGTTACAATGCACTTCTTCACCCACTGCATGTTAGCATGTATGTTTTATTATATCCTATTTAGTCAGTTAAAAACCATATACAGCTATGTTTAAATGTGTGTTTGTGCCATGTTTTAACAACACAAAAATAAAGGCATTTTTAAGCAGTTGCTGCATATTATGCAGCAGGATGCCAGAGCACTGGTTCAGATACCTAACTTTAATGGAGAAGTCAAGTTCACTAAACCTCTGCCGTGGGAGTAATATTGAATGGAACAGCCCACTTCACACATTCAAACATTATGAAGGAATAAAGAAACATGTATGCAATAGCTGATCATCATCAGTTTCATAGCACTATTTACTAATTTTGCCAGCACACAGAAGAACTCAGTGGGAAAAAACCCAACATAATTCAAGCCTTAAAACAAATGCCTTTGTTGTGATTAAAGCTACATAACTAACATTCAAACCCCAGAAATAATGAATCTAGGAAAAGTAAATATGTTTTCATTTGACACTTGCACCTGAAGTGTACCACTTGCTTCATTATTGTGTGCAATGCAGCACAAAAAGTACTACACATCAGTTGCTGAAACACAAGAAGAAAGAACAGAAGTTCCATCAAGAATGTTGTGTGGAGGCACAGATTTGTATCGCAAGACAAAAAAAGACTTTTGTTTTCTCATATTAGTGGATCTAACTGTTTCTGGGGAACCTGCATCCCCAAATGGGAGTACAGTATTCAAAATTCAGTAAAGGACAGCAAAGGAGAAATTCAGTAGAGGACTTCACATCCTGAATTTTACTTAAAGACTTTTAATATCTCCAAGACCTTCTAAATAATCTTTAAGATGTCTAATGTTTTCCTTCTGTTTTCAAAAGAGCAGTCATTCAGTTCACAACAGAGTAGGGACACTTCTGGTTTTTTGAACTACGACATGATGTTAAAATCAAGTCATCTTAGATCGATTCTTCAGACTGCTCAAGTGTCACCTGAACACGTAATTTCAAATTTTTGCTAGAAATACTACAGGCAATTAATAAGGATGTAGCCCTCTTTCTCTGGTTGCCAAGAACTTGAATAAGAAGGATATTTTGATTTAGCTAGTAATACATTACAAATTTTTCAGTTTAGTTTATTTTGTGTGCATTTAAGAATTGGTCAGCCTACTTTTTTTTCCAGAGCCATTTGAAGGAGTTTAGCCTTACAATGACCAGCTCAATTCAAGCTATGGGCATGTACATACATTTACTATCTTCCACAACCAAATAAAACAGAATTTTAAAGTACATAAGCTACCAAACACATGAGCAGTGAAAACAATGTAACTCTAATAACTCTACTGAAAGATAACCTGAAATATTTAAAACATTTCCTGACCACTAACAAAATAGCGTGGCAATTAGATGCACAAGGCTGTTGTGTCTCAGTGCACCACACAGAGGAATATTTACAGCACTTGTGCAATGCAGTATCAATATCAAATTGCCCTCTTACTAGGAAAACAATTTAGTAAAAAGTTTTGTACATGCCTAACACATAATACAACCTCATCCAGTGCTGGTGCTGTGCTGCTTAACAAACCAAACTACTTCTGGTCTTAAATCCAAAAAGCAGCAGCAGCATATGCGAGTACTGCACAGGTTCAATAACAAAGTTAGAAGACTCCCTATTCTACTGCATGTTTTTTACATAAACTTGGAAATTTGGATTTTTTTTGTATGCAGAAGTGGTTTCCTGAGTAGTCTCAGCTTACAATTTCTTCAGTAAAACAAACATTGCAAAAGAGAAAATGTATATATTTTAATACAAAAGAATATATGTTTAAGCAATCATAATGTAGTATAAAATTCAGCAAATTCTGAGGATGAAGACTTTCCAGACTGATAAAGAATGTGCACCACAATGTGGTGCCAAGCTTTCAACGGTTTTACAAATAAGCAAAGGGTACGATTGCATTTTCTTAAAACAGTGCACTACAGTTAATCACATTTTCTTTTTTATAATCAAAGATATTCAGCCTGAAAATTAAAATGAAATGAGATTTTCATATACATCATCTCTCATATCAGATACTAGACTGTTGGGTTATTTTGAAGTTACACTGCAAATGACTAACTGTACTGGTAGAAATCAAACTTGGTTTGGATTAGTATTAGTAGAAATAAAGAGAGACTAGACACTGCCAGATATTTTAATTTAGGCATTGAAACACTTAAGTTCCAAAGGATCTTGAAAAATATTTCAAATTATGTGTCCCTTTCATAACTTTTTGGGTCTGTTTTGTGTTTTTTAAGAGATGAGGAGTATACACACTTGAATGTTGCATAAATTCAGACCTCTGTACCTACAGTTAATTGGAGAACCGCTAATCTTAGTGACTAACATACCTGACGCATTGCTGCTACTGGTTACGATCCAACACGTGTTGTCGTGGTTCTTTTATCTGAGAAGAAGCTCTTAAGGAGAAATACCTGCCCAATACTAACAACAAGAAGAATGATTGCTTCCCCTATTGACCAGTAGGCCACTCTTGTGTTTAAATCCTCTGCTCTGCTGCGGCCCTGTGCTTCCCTCAAGCGGAAGTGAGTCTGATAATCGATGACAGACTTCAAAGCTTCGTGAATTGAAACACACGCAGACTCCATCTGGAGAAACAAACAAATACACAACATGGAATTAGGAACCCTTTTAGTAGTTTTGTGCTTTGAAATTTAAAATGAGGAGTCATGTAACTTTGCAAGCTAAGAATTAATTCAGACCAATGTCAGACAGAAATATCGTAAATACAGTAAAATATAACTTACACTGATGAAACTTTACACACAAAAACGTGATACTTTTAAATACAGAAGCAGATAAAACCACAGAACTAATAAAAAGCAATGATCTCTGAGAATTAATTAACAAATTCTAAATTCATATTTGGATTCAAAATGAACCTCAGAAATATTTTTAAATGTCAGTGATCATCCAGCTGTTAATTCCACAGAAAAACAAACAGTTGCTTATAATATTAAGACACCCAGAGTACGTATTATTATATTCTGTTTCACAAATATGACATTCTTCATTGATTAATTCTCACTCAAGTTGTGCAATGTCCATTTCATTGTCAGCAGACCATTCTCTCAATCACATACACAAAAAGTGGTGAGAAGGGACAACTGTTATCCTTCAGTGCTCCTGCACACTCAATACCATACTCATATAAAAATACTTACCAACTTGGCCAGTTTCATAATTTTTCATTTAAAAAAGCATAATTGGTTTTCCAAACCCTAGATAATTTTTATATAAACTTCTTGCAGTTTCAGTTTATATGTTGTAAGTAAAAGTACCCTTCACTATGTTTGGATCACTAAGAGATTTGTCAATAGATCTTCGAAAGACTTAGTTCCTACTCACAATTTAGATTTCTTTAATAGCTTAAAATTAGTACTTCCTGAAGATCAAACAGCAGAAATTATTATAAAGGAAATGTTTAGCACCCTTGTAGAGCTGCTCTCAGTCACTTTTATCTGTGTCTAACTCATTTTTGAGTCAATGACTTTCAAGATATGTGTTTGAACAAGTCTAAGATAATCTTCTTGACAAAATTCAGGATGAGTTTTTCCAAACTAAGTGTTGCTATTGGTAAATTGTAGAAGCATCCTGATCTGCACAAGGGATTTAAACACAAGGTCACTCTGGTTTTAGGGATTTACCGTTAACTGTTTCCATGAAAGGCTGCCCAAATTTGGTCATACAAGCCTGATCAGACCGTAAAAAGAACCTCCTTACCAAAGAAGCAAGGAAAAGAAATTAAGAGATACAGTATCAAGAATCTGAACACAAAATAAAGCACTCTAGGAATTAACGTAATGTCCCAAATGAAGTTTTAAGGTAGTCAGATTGTGCAGAGGTGCTACAAAACTGTAAAATCCTGAAAATACAATAACAATAATGCTCTGACACTTTGTAGACATATAAAGCCCAAATATCTAGAATCCAGATAAATACAGCTGATTTTATTAATTTATTTTGCTAGAATTTCCTTCTCCATTTTAAAAACAGTAGTTACATGAGTCCTCCTCCTTAAAAAAGGCACTACTGTTTTAAACGTAAAATAATTCCAAGAGTTTTTCCAGAGCCTGGAAATTTTTTAAACCCTATTCCACCAATATCTAGTTTGTGAAATCCACATGTCAAGAGAAACAGTACTGTGTCATTAAAAGGACATTCCCTTAGAAACTTCAGAAAAATCCCACCAGCCAAACAGAAAATGATCAAAAAAACTCCCAGAAACCACCTAAACAACAAAACCCCAAATAACAGTGACCTTAAGTTTCTGTCCTAATTTCCTCTTAAACATTTGGTGATTCCTTCTCAGCTTTGTTTTGTGTTCAACAAATCTTATCTTTACAAAGAAACCCTATTTGTTGCAATTTAGAGTATTTTAAAAGCTTCAATTTATTTATTTTCAAAAGCGATGTAGCTAACTAAAGCAGCTGAACCTGAAGAAAAACTGCCTCCACCTAACAACTTTTGTCAAACACAACAGCATTTTACCTGGGTAAGTGCAGTTACTCTGTTCTCACTAGGAAACAGTGGTGGATCTTCTCCAACCTGGAAATCGAAGTACACAGTTTTGTGTGTGAAAGTAGAGAACTCATTGCTGAAGCAGAATTTGTATGTTCCATTTCTGGATGCAGTAAATGTGAAGCTATCATATTGTTTCTTCATCTCTTTGTACAGTACAATGCCATCTGGATCTTCCAACCGACAGTCAACATCATAATGACCTCCAGTGATCACCTGGAAACAAAACCCAAGAAATTGTCTTTTTTTAAAAAATGAACATTTATATATTTATTCTAAGAAGTATGGTCTGCAGGTGGAACTGCAAAGCTTTTAAAGGTGTTTTAAAATACGATGCAGTCATTTGAGAACCTTCCAAATTATTTTCCCATGAACAACACACAGAAAATAATTAAAGATGCTTTAGGCTCAGCATATGCAAACCCTTAGGAGAGCAATTTTATCTACTTTGTTATTACTAACTGTACTACAGCAAAGGCTACAGTAGATGAAACTCCATGGGACAGCAGAGTCATGACTGTAATGAGCCTGATATTTGCTGTACACTCAAGTCCTCCATGAAATTGATTCATCCAGTTGAGACTGCTAACGTGCAGCAAGACATTTCCTTTCTGTGTAACTGCCTCACTCTATCAGCTGCATTAGGCTGCAGGAATGGTGTTTGACCAGTAGAACAGGAATTTCAATCTGTCCAGTTTTCCTGTCTGCTTCCGTCAACAGAGCAACACTCTGGGGCACCTGCTGCCTCCCTCCTGCAGTTAGACACATGAATTCTTCCAAAACCCAGCACATCTGCAAAATGCCTGCAACTGACTCAAAACTTCACGATTGTCCCAAGGAGGGTTTTGAGGCTTTCATTACTGTTGGTCTACCATGTATTACTACCTGGATTCTCCAGAAAGACTGACTGGGAGTTTAGGTATTCACAATTTGGTATTATGATGACTCTTATTATAGCAGTTCTACACTTTATCCTCGCTGCAAACTTTTTACTTTTAGGATAAAGCATGCTGAAGGAGGAAGAGACTTATTTGATATGTGTGCAGAAATCACTGAAATATTTTAGTATCTGTGTATCTGCACTTCAGTCCACATGGTATTGTTTAAATGCTCATCAGTTTACTGAAGTACCAGATCATTAAAATAGTCACATTAGTGGTACAACTGAAATAACTACAGAATGGAGCAGCAGCCCCTCCACAAAAGCAAAGTTTTAGAAGTATCCCGTTGGCAAGCAATAACAAGCTCTTAATTTTTGAAATACCATCTACAATTTGATAAGGGTGTGCTTTTTACCAGTTACATGTAAAATAACTTGCTTTCAGCTGTGTAGGCACCCTGAGAATATCGGTTTACACAGAGGTAGTAAAGATTGACCAGAGCTTTAAAGTTCCCCTAGTATTCCTTGACACGGAACTTCGTGCCTCCTGTCGGCCCTTGAGACATCCTGCCAGAGCACATTCACACAGCACCTCACACTGTCAGTGGCTGGTGAAATCCAGACTTTACTTTTGGCAGTGCTACTCCTGTTCTGGCCACCAATAAAAGTGGTAACAGCAGGCTTATCTATCCAGTAATACCCACTTCAAAACTGCAGGGGAAAGTACTGCACAGGACTGTATGGAAGAAACAGTCAGGGACAAGAAATATTTGGGTGGGAAAAAGATATCCAGGACCTAGACCACACAGGACAGAGTTAACAAGGTCTGACATTTGGCAGCAACATTCCCCAAATATACTTGAGATGGGACAGCAACTGAGAAACTAGAAAGCACAGGACTCCAGCGAGAAAAGTCGGCCCATAAAAATTACACAATCCTTTCAAAAGCCCCCAAAGATAATTGTGATTTTTTTCATCGGGGATGACTGTTCTCTCATGCTGCTACTATACTATCAGTGGCTTCATTTACTGAAGCGACAGACTTGAAGGTTCCAACCCTGTTGATTCTCTCAGAGGCACCAAAACAGAGGCTGTACCGCATCCTTCTCCTATCACCCTTTAACCGTTTAGTATATAACACAAATCTGAATTGTGCTCTAAAATACAAAACATTAGCTCTTAAGATGCTCTGTGCTCATCCCGTCAATGCTTCACAAGCCACTGGGGAACTGCGGCACCCTGTTGTTCAGGTGTGCCTTGGGTGTTCCCTGCGCTCGGGTGGGGCACAGCACGGCAGCGACCGGGGCACAAACACCGACAGCCCTGTGTCCCACTGAGCCCTGCACTACACGGAACCCTCCCAGCCGCCGCCGCAGGGTTTTCCTAGCCAAGCTGGACACATCTCATTAGATCCAGCCGCTCTCCCTTCCCGGGCGCCGCTCCCAAGCATTCCCTGCAGGAAGGGAGCGGAGGGAGAGCCCCGGCCTGGGATCCGGGACAAGGCCCAGCGCGGCGCCACGCCCGGACGGCCCCTCCGGCCGCGGTACCTGGAACTCGAGGGTGCACTTGGTGCCCTGGGCGATCTCCTCGTAGAAGCACTGCTTGGCGTTGTCGGGCAGCTCGAACGTGATCTCGGAGGCCCGCGCCGCGCAGGCCGCCAGCGCCCACAGCACCAGCAAGGGAGGCAGCGGCCCCCGGGAGCCCCGCGGCGGCATCGCCCGACGCGGAGAGAGGTGAGGAGGGCGCGGAGGGGCTCGGGGAAGCCGGGCCTGCGGGGCTTTGGGGCTTTGGGGCTGCGGGCGGGACGCGGCGTGGCCGGAGGGACGAGCGGCTGCCCCCGGAAGCGCCCGCGCGGCAGCGGCGCCTTCCCAGAGCGCTTCCGGGACGCGTGTCCGCCGGGGAGCGGGGAGGGGCGGGGCGGCCCGGCCCCGAGCCCTGCCCGAGCCCTGCCCCCCGGCCTGCCCCTCGGCCTGCCCCTCGGCCTGCCCCGAGCCCTGCCCCTCGGCCTGCCCGAGCCCTGCCCCCCGGCCTGCCCGAGCCCTGCCCCGAGCTCTGCCCCGAGCCCTGCCCGAGCCCTGCCCCCCGGCCTGCCCGAGCCCTGCCCCGAGCTCTGCCCCGAGCCCTGCCCGAGCCCTGCCCCCCGGCCTGCCCGAGCCCTGCCCCGAGCCCTGCCCGAGCCCTGCCCCCCGGCCTGCCCGAGCCCTGCCCCCCGGCCTGCCCCTCGGCCTGCCCGAGCCCTGCCCCGAGCTCTGCCCCGAGCCCTGCCCCGAGCCCCTAGCCCTGCCCGAGCCCTGCCCGAGCTCTGCCCCTCGGCCTGCCCGAGCCCTGCCCGAGCCCTGCCCCTCGGCCTGCCCGAGCCCTGCCCCGAGCTCTGCCCCGAGCCCTGCCCGAGCCCTGCCCCGAGCCCTGCCCCGAGCCCCTAGCCCTGCCCGAGCCCTGCCCGAGCCCTGCCCGAGCCCTGCCCCGAGCCCTGCCCGAGCCCTGCCCGAGCCCTGCCCCTCGGCCTGCCCGAGCCCTGCCCCGAGCCCTGTCCCTCGGCCTGCCCTCGCCCGCCCGAGGCCTGCCCCTTGTCTGGCGGCTGGGCTCCCCCCGGCGGCGTTACGGTTCTGAGCGCGGCAGGAGGCCCTGAGCGTGGAAATGGCGCCTCTGAGGCCAAGCCCATGCAAAGAGCGGCCTCGGTGGCTCCCAGGAGCAGGACACACAAGGAGGAATCTGGAGAATTCTGCTGCGCACATCCTTGAGCGTTCATTGCAGAGAATTAATAAGAGTTTAATGAATAAACAGAAATATAAAACATGGATTAAAGTGCTCACACTTACTGCAGGAGTGTTGACTTTCGAGTTCTGCTCCAACAGAATGTAGAATGTTCCAAGTTCTACTCCATGGAGTCGTAGCATGTTAGAAGTTGGAAAGGGTCTTAAAGATCAGCGAGTCCCAGCCCACCTGCTGTAGGATCCCATTAGATGGGGTGGTTCAGAGCCCGTCCAGCCTGGCCTTGAACACTCAGGTTTGGAGTATCCCCAACCTCCACACACATCCTGTTCCAGTGTCTCACCACCCTCACTGTAAAGAATTCTTTCCTATGTCTAACCTAAGTTTCCCTTCTTTCAGTTAATACCTCTTACTTCTTGTCCTACCACTACAGATCCTGACGAAGAGTCCCTCTCCAGCTGCCCTGTAGGCCCTTTAATGTACTGCAAGGTTTCTATGAGGTCTGCACAAGTTCCCTTCTCTAGCTGCAGCACTCTCAGCCTTTCTCACTTAGTTTTACAAATTCAAAAAAAGAAATCAAATACATCCTCCGTTCTTGTTTATTAAGTTCTGTGGCGAATCAGGCAGAGTAGGAAAAGGAAAATTCATCTCAAACCTTCCAGGCGGGAGCATGAGGTGGTAATCAAGTGGGTCTGGTCACCCGTTTTGCTGCTCTGGAAGAGAGCCTGAACCTGCATGAAGTACCTGTTGCCAAAAGAGGCACCACACTGAGCAGACGGGTGCTCCTGCATCATCCTCTCGCCTTGAAGAGCAAAGTCCTGTGCTAGATTGTGAAATGTATGATTTTCATCCTCACCATTGCATAAGAAAGCTGGGCATCAGTTTGAGGACTCTGGATTTCACAGGGCAGAGGTACCCAAAATTCATACATAGAAGGCTCTGATATGTTTGCAGGTGTGGATTATAGTGACACAGCAGATGCTTTACCAAGTACACATCTTACTGAGGCAGACATTATCCATATATATATGTTACAAACAAATGTGCTACCTAATTATCCAATCCAAAAAGAAAACACAAACAAAATAAATTATAGCAGCAATTTTAATTTTAGCAGCTTAAAAGTTACAGTAGTTTGCAATAGTAAATAATATATATTGGTTCTTAATAATACAAGAGCAAAAGATTTACTGCAGGGTACCTAGCACTGGGCACAGAGCAGGACCTTATCTCCTGTCCCCCATACAAGGTCAAAAATAGCTCATTTGGATTTCTATCATCTGTGTGAATCTATGTTAACACCCCTTCCCACCTATTTTCGATTAGTAAAATCTACATCTCTGGCCTTATCTCTACCCATCACCACCTCTACTGCACATGCTCCACCATCCCCTTTTTGGGGGTCTCCCCACCTCGAGGGGTCGGATGTGAGGAAGGCTCAAAGTCTTCCTCCCCACCCTCTTGATGACCCCTTGACTTACACATGTGTATTAAGTTGCTGTTACATAATTCTAACCTATATAAGGAGATCAAACAGCTCCATGGTACTGTGAGACTATAATTTTATTTTAATTAACATTTTTTTTGATTTCCCCCAAAAATTTCCCATCTCTGAACAAATATCACTTCCTTATCTTAGTCTTTTCCTGCCATCCTGCTCTTCATTTGAAAATCTGGAGATGAGGGGGGACCTTCCCCCTCCTTCTCCTCAAAGTTACATTTTTACTATTATTTTACTATTTTAAAATATTGATTACTGTTTCAATTTTATCAATATGAATCACACCTATCTATCACATATATGTCCATACACAATTAATCGTCAGGTGTTTGCTGTTTTCATTGAAACACACTGTTTTATTTTAGATAGCATTTAAGTGTTGGCTGATAGCTGAGATGCCTCAAAAGCAGGTTATATATCTGGGCCATACGATGCAGCTCCAGTCATTTTACTTAAATCAGTGACCACAGACTTGTAAGAACTGTATCAACCAATCACCTTCTCCTTCATGTGGCAAGAAATACATTTCAGGAGGACTTGCTCTGTGATTTTTCACAGCAACTGAAGTGATCATGTACAGCTTACAGTTTCCTAGTTCATTCTTTCCAGTTATTTCCTTAAAGTTTCACTGAATGGGCCAAATGAAGCTTACCTAAGAAATGGTGATTGGAAACCTATCACCAAATAATCAAACAACACAGAAGGGGAAAGATACAGAGGAGACAAAAGAGGAGTCTGGTGGCACCTCCAGAATAAGCAAAAACCCAGATGTTCCAATCCCCAAAATAAATTAGCAAGAGCAGATGAGATTTCATCCTTTTCTTTTTGGATTAGGGTCAGAGATTATAAAACATCAACAGAGTGAAGAAGGCAACCTGTGTCCAAGAAGCTCTCAGTCCCCTTAACCCTGGTGACTCTTCATTACACCACCACCAGGCAGAGCTGTCAGCACTAACTGCATGACATCAGCTCCGCTCTGTGGTGTGCTTGCAGCTTATCTGGTGTAGGTTTGTTAAGGACTAATTGTTTCATATATGCAGCAATCATGATCTACTTATGATTTTCAGTAATTCTTTTGCAGCTTCAAACTGAAATATGTTCAATAAATATAATAATAACTTCAAGAAATGTATTTTAGAGGGAGTCATATAGAGGGTTTTTTTCCTACTGGACAGTCTGTTTAAGCAGGGTGAGACTCAGTTTCAGGTGTTTCTCAGAATAGTTCTTGCCTGAGAAAAATCTTTATCATTTTTTTCTCAGTGTGCTGGTTTTGCATTGATTGACATTTGGTGAGGAGAGATATTCTGTCTATTATGACAGAATATTTGCAAGCAGAAGTCTGTATTACAACTTCCCCCATACTTGCATGCACAGATACATGACTTTATTAATGATACTTTTTACCTTACGTTCAAACTCAAAGACTAGAGAAAAAAAAAACAAGGATTCATTTTATTTTTACTTTTGTTTGATTTGTAAATGTATGTTGCTGCTTTCTGTATGTGGAAAACTAAAATTGACATAGACATGGGTTTTGTGTGCAGACAGTTAAAATGTGCTCTCCTGAAGACTACTAAAGAACCATGGTTGTACAAGCAGTTCTCATTCCTTCAAAAACACGTGGAAACCAGTGCAGAAAGACCGAAGAAATCTGCAAAATACAGGCTATTCAGGTGTTGGTGTTTCTTCTCTGCTTAGAAGCTGAATCAAGTTTCTAATCTTTTCTCCTGAGCTAGTTAGAGGCCTTTTACCCATGTTAGAGGTTGTAGATAGGGATGCAATTGCAGATTTATAAGATCTTATGACTGAAATAACATTTCCTGTTATTTAAATAGTGAGACAGAAAAAACCCCGTTCTTCAGCTTTACCATCCTTTAATATCTTTCCAGAAATCTATTTGTGTGTAACAATTTTAAAAAATCCACTTTGACATTTTAATTTAATTTTCATTTAAAGCAGATTCCACAGTACACTTTATCTTGCTACTCAAACTACCTAAAATGGTAAAGTTTCCCTATTTTAAGTACCTCCACTTTAAAAGCCTTTTCTGTGCACTTGCTTTGGCAGATTTTATATAAATAATAGACCTCGATGTCAAGATAATTAATTCCTCTTTACTTGACAGTGTAGTGCTTAATTTTGGATAGGCTAAAATTGCTAAAATAAACCAGACAAGCTAAAATACAGATTAATCTTTCTTTTCACTAGCCTTTGGAATTTAAAAAGCAGTGTTGAATAAGTCTGGCACTTGCAAAAAACATTTGAAGTGCAGTCAAGTATGCTAAAACATTTTCATCACACCGTTTCGGTGTGATTTGTGCAAGTCATGCTGTGGAGGAAAAAGTCACTGGACCTTAAAACTGCTTGAATTTATCCCTTTTTTCAAGGTTCAGTGTATTTTCTAACCTCTGTTCTCATGTTCCCAAAACTGCAGCAAACAAGAAATGAGCTCGTTTGAGTCTAAAAAGTCAGTGCACTACTGTCTGTGCTTGCGTCAGGTGATTACATAAAAGCCCAAACACCTTCAAATAGAATATACTGAGAAAATAGCAAAATAAAACAAATGTTTTAGATGAAAACCAAATTAAGGTGCACCCAAAATTAAGCTGTCTGTCTTTCCACAGACAGTCTGAGAGCTGCTGCAGTGCAAGGAGGTGAAAGAAGGGAGAATACTGGGAAAGATGTGACCCATCTTACCTTTTGAAATACCCTACATGCACTCTTGCAGAGTCCTGAGTTGTTGACAAGGACAATTTATGAACCTGTATTTGTATAAACACTGTCCTTTGATTTTCAACGTCTTTTAAAAATATGTTTGTGCATTAGGAGGTTGAATGGATTAGAATTTGTTTCAAAATGCCCTTTCCACAGTGGTTTATTATTTGTTTCTTTCTTTCTTTCTTTTCAGACAAGGTAGGGAGCTCAACATGATTGCAAATGTCGGAAAAAGATTTTACTTACGGGCCCAAGGCGAAACCTGTGGAGGCATGGACCTGCTGCTCTTTCTGTGACACACAAGAGGGAGCTCTGGGTCACCGCAATTTACATAGAACCATCGCACCTTTGAATGGTTGGGTTTGGAAGGAATGTTTAAAGATTATCTAGTCCATGGTCCTGCAATGAGCAAAGACATCTTCAATTAAATTAGGTTGCTCAGAGCCTGATCCGACCTGACCTCGAGTGTTTCCTGGTGAGGCATTCACCCCTCTCTTGGCAAGCTGTGCCAGTGTTTGACCATTCTCATGGTAAAAATCTCCTTCCTTAAATACAGTCTAAGTCTACCCTCTTTTGGTTTAAAATCCTTACCCCTTTAGTTCCCTCTTCTCAGTTTTTATTCAAAGTATATTCACTCCCTAAGGTTTTTTTTCCTTTCAAACTAACTCTTTTAATTCAATGGTAAATGGATATCAGAAAGCTAAAAATATTAAAGTAAATATTGTCAATCTTGGGCAAACATAATGTAGGCATAGTTCAACAGAATGCAACACCTAAGGCCTACACCTTGTTGAGGCTCCCCTTTCAGCAGTGAAAGCCACACATCCCTTTAGGTACCAAGAGTCCATGTGTATAACCTACAGAGATCTCCAGCAGTGAGGCTTACAAGCACTCATCTTCTGAGCAGGGAGGGAGCTGCAAAAGCTGCTCCATGGAAAATGAAGAAATATCTCCCTGTGGGAAATGTCTAACATTTCTCTGTCCTGGCATCCGTGGCTCTCAGCAGTCTCTGGCTGACATTGACAGTTCCCAGTCTTCTCCAGAGACAGGTGCCTTCTTCCCCAGCCCTGTTACACAGCATTGAGTGCTAGGATATGACAGTAGGACCATCTCAAATTATTTTAGTTTTGTTAGGACTTGGAGTGCTCAGGATGTGTGAAAGATCAATTCCTGTTAGTCCAAAGCTGGACTTCTCTGGGTGGTGTGAAGGAGAGGGATCTGGGCAAGGGCTGAAAAACCCAGGAAGAGAGAGACAATAAAAGGCTGGCTGCACTGAATTAGATAGGGACCCCAAAGGATGCCCTGGCCAGATTGTAAACAAAGCATTTTAACATTCCTTCCCAAACCACTCCTCCCAGTGGCTCACTTTTTTTTTTTTTTTTTTTTTTTTTTCTCCCAGTCATGGCTGAATTTTGATAATTCTGTTGTGCTTTACCTAATGAAAGAAAAGTTTATGTTTCCATATGTGCACTTTTATTCACTCAGATGCTAATGCTACTTATAATGTTGTAAAACATTCATGCTGATTTTGTCTGGGATGGAGTAAATTTTCTTCACAGTAGCTAGTATGGAGCTGTGTTTTGGACTTGTCCAAAACTTGTTGAAAACTGTGTTTATAACTCAGGGTGTTTTCCTTACTGAGCAGTGTTTATGAAAAGCCAAGGCCTTTTCTGCTCCTCACCCCACCCCAGCACTGGGTGGGCTGGGATTCAACAGGAGCTAAGAAGGGGATGCAGCTGGGACAGCTAACCCTCACTCACCAAGGGCATATTCTATGTCTTATGACATCATGCTCAGCATGTAAAGTTGAGGGAAGACAAAGAAGGAAGAAAAGAGGGAGGTTCAGAGAGATGGCATTTGTATTCTCCAGTCACTCTTACGCATGATGATGTCTGACTTTCCTGGAGATGGCTTAACACCTGCCTGTCCATGGGAAGGAATGAATTACTTCCTAACTTCACTTTGTGTGCGTGTGTGGGTTTTACTTTGCCTATTAAACGGTTTTTATCTCAAGCCACGAGTTTTCTCACTTTTGATTCTGTCCCTTCTCCCACTAGGGGTAATGAGCATGCAGCTCTTGGGGGCTGAGCTGCTAGCTGTGGTTAAACCATGGTAAATGTGGGTAAACCATGGTACTTAATGACTTACTATCTTTACAACTATACATAATTGGTTTAATAAAATACATCATTCTCCCTACAGAAACTGTTTGAAAGTATTAGAACCAATACTGTGGCCTCATAATAGTGGACGTATTTTAAAAGACCAAAATCAGTAATAATTCTCTATATTTTATATATTCATTTTTAAAAAGGGACAGGTAGAGGAAAGCAGGAAGACATATTGCCTTCTATGTCAATGAGTAGCTTGGAGTGCATGGAGTTCTGCCTGGGGATGGATGATGTGCCAGGATTAAAGGAATGACAGGGGACATGAGTTATCTATAGGCACGTAGGAGCTACCTCATGTTCACAAGCCCTGGTCCTCATGATGGACTTCAACCACCCTATTACCTGTTGGAAGGACAGTACAGCAGGGCATTAAGCAACCCAGGAGTTTCCTGGAATGCCTCAATGGTAATTTCCTTCTCCAATTGATAGAGAAGCCAACAAGGAGAGGTGGTGTGCTGGACCTTGTGCTCATCAAGAAGGAGGGGTTGATGTAGAATGTGAAGCCCAAGGACAGCCTGGGCTGCAGGGACCATGAAATGGTGGTGTTTGAGATCCTTAGGGCAGTGAGGAAGGGCAAAGCAAGCCCTGGACTTCAGAGGAGATGTCTCAGCCCAGAGAGATCTACTTGGTAGAGTGCTGTGGAGTAAAGCCTTGGAGGGAAGAAGACCCCAGGAAAGCTGGTTAATGTTCAAGGATCTCACCTCCTTCAGGCTCAGGAGCCTCCCTGTGAACAGGAAGCCAGGTGAAAACCTTAGGAGGTGTGCAGAGATGAACATGGAGCCGCTGGACAGATTCAAACACAAAAAGGAAGTCTACAGAAACTTAGAGCAAGGACAAATAGCCTGGGAGGAATATGGAGAGTTTGAATATCCAGGGATTATATTAGGAAAGCTAAATCACTGATAGGATTAAATCTGACCAGGGACATTAAGAGCAGCAAGAAAAGCTTCTATTGATACACTAGTGATAAAGGAAGACTAGGAAAAAGGTGAGCTCTCAGGATGGGTATAGGAGACTTGGTTACTCAAGGTATGGAAAACAGTTTTTTGCCTCTTTATTCACCAGTAAGTTCTCCAGTCACACCATCCAAATTACAGAAGGTGAAGGCAAGGATTGAGAGAATGAACTACCTGCTGTAGGTCATGTTCAAGAATATCTAAGAAACCTGAAGGTACACAAGTCAATTTGACCCAATAAGATGCTTGTCTGGGTCCTGAGTGAACTGGTGATGAAGTAGCTAAGTCACTATTCATCATACTTGAGAAGTCATGGCAGTCCCATTGCACTGAAGTTCCCACTGACTGGAAAAGGGGAAACATAATCTGTATTTTTTAAAAGAGAAATAAGGAAGGAAGATCCAGGGAACTATAGGGCAGTAAGTCACCTCAGTGCCTGGCAAAACCATGGACCCAAACCTTCTGGTAACTAACTAAGGTATATGGAAAATACAGAGGTGATTTGTGACAAACTTCACTAAAGGCAAATCATGCCTGCCAAATTTGGTGGCCTTCTCTGACAGAATTACAGAGGCAGTGAATGAGGGAAGAATAACTGGCCTCAACTATCTGGACTTGTGCAAAGCATTTGACACTGTCCGATACAACATCCTTGTCTCTAAAGTGAAGACACATTTATTTGGCATTTAGACCACTCAAAAGATAGGGAGATTACTGGATGGTTTCACTCAGTGAGTTCCAGTCAACAGCTGAATGTCCAGGTGGAGAACACTGGCAAGCTATGTTTGTCAGGGAACCTTGGGACCAGCACTATTTAACGTTTTTGTTGGTGACAAGGGACAGTGGGATTAAGAGCACCCTCATCAAGTTTGCTGATGACACCAGGATGTGTGGAGCAGCTGGCAGGCACAGTGGAGGGAAGAGATGCCATCCAGGGGGACCTAGATAGGCTGGAGAAGTTGGACCATGTGAATGTCATGAAGTTCAACAGGGTGAAGTTCAATATCCTGTACCTGTGTCAGGGCAATCTCAAGCACAAGTGCTGGCTGGGTGGGGAATGAATTAGAAGCAGCCCTGGGGTAAAGGTCTTGGAAGGTTGTTGGTGGGCAAGAAGCTGGACATGACCCAGTAATGTACATTTGCAGCCTAGAAAACCAACCCTAACTCTCAGTCTGGAAAACAGAAGGCTCCAAGACAATTTTCTAATGGCCTTTCAGTGTCTGAGGAGGCTTACAAGAGAGCTGGAGAGGGAATTTGAGAAAGAAAATGTAGTGATGGAACAAGAAGGAATAGCTTTAAACTGAAACAGGTGTGTTTAGATTGGATGTTTGGAAGAAGTTCTTTACTGTGAGGGTGGTGAGACACTGAAATAGATTTCCTAGAGAAACTGTGGATTCCCCAGCCGTGGAAGTTCTTGAGATGGGGTTGGGTGGGACTTGAGGAAGGTTCTGAGGATGGTGCTTAGTGGGAGGATTTTCTTCCTATGGCAGGGAGGCTAGTACAAGATGATCTTTAATAGCTCTTCCAGCTAAAACATTCTATAATACAATTTTTCTTTTCTGTAATATAGCTGAATGGTTCTTCTCCATTCATAGTGATTCCAGCAAAATAATCAGGTCCACCGTGAATCAGCTGGAGTTTTGTTTTATGGCTTTTTTCACTTTGCCGCTTTTAAGGCATTTAAGATACTGGTACATTCATGTATTCTTACAGAAAATAGAAGCATTTAGAGAAGCAATGTAGTGTCGAAATGTTTAAAATGTAAGAGTTCAAGCCTGGATGTGACAATTTGTAACAGATTAAGTCAAGGCAAAGATCATCCATTAAACAATTTCAGGAAAAAAAACCCCATGTAGCAGTGTGGAGAGGAAGAAGCAGCAGCAGCAGGACTTCTTGATGTAGAATGAGGATGAGGAAAACAGGATTAAGGGGGGGAAAGCAAGCATTTAAGGTGGGATTAAAAATAACAAGAACAAAGCTGTTACCTAGAACCTTGTAGCTGTTCTAAAATGGCCTTGTTTAGAAAAAGATATAGAGAGGTAAATGTACATTTTGGGATTTACAGTTATATGAAGAAACATGGGAACTATTTATAGTCCTCATTCCTCTTTTTTTTAGCTGGAAAAAAAGTAAGTGAAGGATCTGTAAAGGATATATTGCAGCAAAAGGCACATACACTTTTTATATGATTTTCCAAAGTATTCAACAAAAATAGCTGTCAGGTAAAGGCTGGCTAGAGATGCTTTGAACTTGGGTGAGAGGTGATGACAACTTCTAACAGACAGATAGCAGTAGTTGTCTACCATTGTCACTAATAAAATTAAAGAGGGATACTCCTTCAACAATTACACAAAACACTCTGTGAACATTGTACTGATATAAGGGCACCCCAAAAATTACATTGCTAAAGAGTGTCTCAGCTTGTAGACATCTGCAAGGACATTGGAGATACTGCATTCTGGAAGTCATACCAATAGAAATGGAAAAGGATTAGTGAAACCCATAAGACTGTTTGGCCTCTTGCCTGTCCACAAAAAGATGAGAAACATACTGACTATTTTAGAACACAGAGCAAACTTGGATTTCACATGATGAAATTATGGCTGTGATAGAAAATGAGCTATTAAATCATGTGTTCTTTTTTCAGAAAGAAAAATTTAGTGTGTAAACACAATTTTTTTCACCCATTTGTACAGGGAAAAAAGAGAAATTAACTAATTCACAAGAAGTGAAAGAATGCAAAATGCCTCCCTGATTTGTTCCGCAATTAACCCACATAAAGAAATAGAGGTATAGAAACCTAAGAATAATTTCATCTGCATCTAAATCTAAAGCCTAATTTCATATAAATTTCAAAGAATATGCTAACACAAGGCTGATAATGAAGATCCTCTGCCTGGAGCACACTTTCAGAAAATGGTTCTCTGTACCACAGATTGACTCTGACTGAAAGCCTCTAAGGAAAGAACAACCAACAACAAGCAACAACAACCAAGCAACCAACCAAAAAATGAAACTAACAAAAACTCAAAAATCAAACCAAACCAAAAACCAGCACAAACCTTATACACTGATACAGAGTGCTTTCTCAGTGCAGATTGCTTAACAATTTGGGCTGGAAGCCTAAGTCAAAATTGAACAAAAGCCAATCTGCTTAAGAAGAATTCACTTCCAGCAGCCTCTGTTCCACAATGACAAAGCTCTGCCAGCCACAAGGGGCACAGCAGGAAGAGAAGAGAATACAGGAGGAGACTTGGCTTCATACCTATTGCAGCCTTAATCATCTTTTTTTGAGCTGGCTTCAGCTGTCAGTCGTGTGGAAAACAAACACCTGTGAGGAAGTACAAAACCAGCTCATATTAGAGGTGATATTACAATCAGCATCTGCTGCTCATCTGCCACTGTTTGGAGAAAACAATAATGCAAGTCCTATCATGAAATCTGAGGAATGGGATGAATGAGGATGTCCACCAGCCAACAGGGAGAAATAGGAAGGAAGGAAGGAAGGAAGGAAGGAAGGAAGGAAGGAAGGAAGGAAGGAAGGAAGGAAGGAAGGAAGGAAGGAAGGAAGGAAGGAAGGAAGGAAGGAAGGAAGGAAGGAAGGAAGGAAGGAAGGAAGGAAGGAAGGAAGGAAGGAAGGAAGGAAGGAAGGAAGGAAGGAAGGAAGGAAGGAAGGAAGGAAGGAAGGAAGGAAGGAAGGAAGGAAGGAAGGAAGGAAGGAAGGAAGGAAGGAAGGAACAAGCATGATGCTAGGCTTTTATGGATTGATTGTTTTTACTGCTGTTCTTTACTGCATCCTGGGTGCACGAAAATAGTAACATTGTTGGACAATAAAACCTGCTCCCTTTCTCTCTTCTAAGGCTTTTATTCCAATCTCATATTTTCTGTTTCCACTTCCTGTAATTTCTTGGGTTATCATCTCATTTGGCCCTTCTAAAGATATTTTCAAATTATTTGCATAAGTAATCCACCTAAACTTGTAATGTTTATTATTTGTCTCTGTAAGGGATACTGTCTAGTCTGCAGGACCTATCACATTCATGTAAGACAGGTAGCTATCACTAGGTTAATAGATAACCAGGGTTTATACCACTATGGACTGTGAAACTAGAGAGATTGTCCGTGCTGTGTTTTGAATTACATACTGAAATCTTTGACAAGCTGATAGTTAATCACAGACATGGGAAGATGGTGTCCTGATGCCATTATGTAAAATTACAGATATATACCTACAGCTGCCTTCAAAAGATATTTCTAGTGACTTGATAATTTTGCAAGTTACTTTCTGTACCAGATGCTCACAGGTTCTTTCAGTGCAAAGGGTTAATTTGTTTGTTAGCAAAAGCGGTAAACAGATAATCTGACAAACCTGGTCTGGTGGGATAGAGGCCTTTTAAAGCAGAGAGGAGAGAGTTCTAAAGTGGCTGTGGTAGGAAGGCAAGACTAAGAATACAAGGGTTTGCTTCAGCATTTAGATTTGCTCATGGGCAGAAGAAGAAAGGTTAGGATACTATTGAAGATGAGTAAGAGGCAGTTACAAAAGTCAGTTTCCTAGGACATGTTTTTATTCTAAAGTTCTAAGTGCTTGTATATCATCTTGGTGCCAGGAACTGCAGTTATTAATTTTCAGCATCTTTGTACTAGTTAGGATACTGTGACACATTTTCAATACAAAAATAAGATAGAGTGAAAGCTCTCTATGTTGTAAGCATTATGTAATAATAAAGTTGTAACAGAAATAAAAACCAAGATCTGGTTTAATGTCATAATATGGTTTTAATTTGCTTAATAACTTCCCATGGTACAGGCAGGATTTTGACAACAGTTTTTTCTACATTAGACAAAACTGAAAGCTAACATCAGGAAAAATTACAGAGAAAATAAAGTATTTCAAGAAATTCAGGGACTTGATTTAGAATACTGCTTCCATTTTTGAAAGTCACATGTGGCAGCATTTTGATTCCAGAGGACTTTAAAAATTGCACCTATAGTTACATGGCAAAACACTGTTGTTGATATTAAAGAACTTTGTAGAAAAAGCTGTAAGGATGTTGCAAAAACCCATGCACTTTTTTTCCTGGAATTTAGATGCTTATAGTATATATTCTGCTAATTTTTCTAGGTTAGAATTTATGTCTCTGGGTTGATATTTTTCTAATTGGTGAGGACATTAAATTGTAGGTCTGTACCTGCAAAAATTTTAGTAATTGTCATTTTTGCCCTCTGCAGGTCTGAAAACCAATACATGTGGTTCTGGTGACCAGCAGAACTGGTGGAACCTTTCATTCACTGATACCCTTTGCATTTGTACGTTTTTAATATACTAGATGCTGAAGTGAGAGAATATGAAAATGAAAAAAACCCTCTGTTTCCTTCCTGGAATAACCATGTTAAATATGCATATATTGCATTCTTGAAGCAGCTTTGGGCTTGGACAAGCAATAAATTAGTCCCTGAAACTGTGAGTAATACTTTTCATAATATTAGGTTTAAAAGTTAGGGAGAGGACTTTATGAAATTACTCTCCTCCCCATATATATATGTGCTTTTCCTTTTCAAAGGTGTTGGTATCTCTCTGTATATTGTCACTAGTTGTTCATAATTTTTAATTTTCTGTGTATGTCAGAGGATATGCATGCCTTTTCTCCTTGTGCTGACATTCAGATTATTAGCCATAATAACTTGAGAGGAAGAGTTATCCAGGATTGCAGTCCTAAAAAGGCTCTCCTATTTCAATAGTGTTACAAAGAGAATAGGGGAGGATCTGTAGTTTTGAAATCTGTCCAAGAAAATAAAGAAATACAAGGAGGCAAAACAAATTTTTTCCTTTCTCTAGAATGTGAGGTCAGCTACCTGCAGTCAAAAAGGATCTTGAGTGTAGAGTTTTCTAAATGTTACCTTGGATCAATACATGATACCTCTAATGCAGCAAACTGATCATCTCTGCACCTGCACAAGTCACCCAAATGAAGGCATCACATTCTATCCTCTCTTGATTCTTTAAAAGGTCACAAAAGTTACAACTAAGCACATTTCTTAGAGCAGAAACAGGTGAACAAGGTAGTGTGTCATTACAGACAAGAACTATAGCACTGAACATGATATATTCAGCTGGAGGGTAGTGATATCTCAAAAGTGAAGGTTTCTCTATCATGTTTTCCCATTAGCAGGCTTTTTAATTGCACATTTATACAATTACTAATTTGCTGCACTGATTAAAGTAAATGCAGTTATATAATGGGACAATTGTGGTTGCAATTGCTAAGTCATTTGCATCTGTGCGAAACTGAGCAGGTTTATGCTTGCTTTGCAAAATAGAAATATCAATGAAAGATGGAGAAATTAAAGTAATCAGAAATTATGAGTTTGGATAAAGAAGAATCCTGCACTGCTCATTTCTAATAAAGCTAAGTGACCCAGAGTAGTGATTTTATATACTGGCATGGTTCAAGAAGGTCTGTCTCTTAAACTGTGTTTTAATATGCCAATACACTTGCTTCTAATCTTAAGAAGGTATTCCCCTGTTTCACTGACAAAAAGAGAGAAAGAACCACTGTCTCACTGGACAACAGAAATCATTAGTGCAGCTAGAAAACAGTATGATTATTTACTTGAATGAGAAAACACCAAAGGTCACTTATTGCAAAGCTCACTAACGCAAACCAGTTTTTCCTGAGAAGAGTCACATTTCCAAAGAAGATAGATTTGAATATGCTAGGTTAATATTTATGTTCCGGAACATTCAGATACTCTTCCAACATATCAAGAGCAAGGTCTCCAGGGGTTAGTTGCTCATTTTCCTGGTATGATGCTCTTCTGTCCTGGTATGGCTTTTGCAACTGTTGTTGCATACCTCAAAACAGCAGGATTCTTTCAAAAATTTAAAAACCTTGTTTTGCTTTCCTGTTTTTGTTTTAGACTCATTTAGGCAGATTAACAAGAAATGTTTCTTTGCAAAAAGCAATAATACTGAAAACAAAGTGAAGATTTTCTCGTATCACATAGTTCAAAAAGCTGAGGCATAAACTGTTGGTTATCAATGGAATCATCAGAAATATTAATGTGATATGTAGCGTCTAATTGCATCTCGCACCCTATTTAAAAAAACCGACCAAACCAGTGATTCAACAAGCTGTAAGTGAAATCTAGACTGCAAAGGAAGTAGCAAAATTCTCATTGATTCCTTTAAAGCAGATTTTATGCCTAAATACGCAGTGGATGCAATATCTCTAGGAATACACTGCAGTAACAAAGCAGTAGTTACAGCACTGAAGGGATGGGTTGGAGCACAGCACTGAGGCTCAGGTTAGTTGAGACTTAACTCAAGCTGCTAGCCAATTAAAGCCAAAGAAAACAGTTTTGAGGTGTTTTAGATTACATTGCTTGCGTTCTATACACAAGTAATACATGAGTAAAATTAAAGAGAGTTTTTCCTTTCTTCTTCTTGCTTCTCAGTCCTGTAAGTGAAGAACACTAGGTCTTTAGTGTCCTAGAGCAGCTTGAGTCTTGAGGGACGACACAAGTTTGTTTCTAAATTAGGCCTAAGTCCACATTATTTTACTTCAGAAATGAAGAACCTCTTTACTTTTTTAGTCATGAGCATGAAGAACAGAGGAAATAGTGACTCTGTAATAGAGAAGAGCAAAAATTGATTTTGGAAGAAAAAGATAACCTTTGTTAGGTTATTTAAAATGTGGGGATTGAAAGGTTGGTTTGTTTGTTTGGATAACTGTTAATTGTCTTCAGTAACAAATAGTCATAAGAAAAATCTTGGAGGGGGACACAAACTTATTTACATTGTGTCTCTATGTAGGAAGCCGCAGTGATACCCTTTTACCTCTGAGTAATTGCTGAGCCAGCTCCCATGTTTGTTGTTTATATGTTACACTTTTCAGGGTGACATAACAAGTGTCCTTCTGTTGCCCTTTAAACCTCTCTAACCATTTCTTTTTCTGTGACCCTATCCAGTGTCCTCCAGCAGCCATTGCTGTATAAGCCTCTCTGTGTACCTATGTCCACACAGAAACAACCTCCCAAATCACTGGTGGTCTGGACAACAGCCATTTTCCCCAGCTGAAATTCTGCAGTCTGTTTCCAGTGAAATTCCAGGCTCTTGCGCACATGGCATGCATTTATGCTGATTAAGCACCTTTTTTTTAATCAGCAAGGTGTGCACTGTCAAGCATATTTGACTCAAATACAGAAACATAAATTGGTTTACTCAGATAAAAGCTTTGATCCGGCAGTAACAGATAACATGGAGCTACAGGAATCCATAGTGCTTATGGATCCCAATTTGCTTTTGGCCTTCAAAGCAGATTGCTAAAAGTGGGTAGGAATTTCTTCACTGGCACTTAACAGAGCACTGAGTTCTTGAGAGTGAGAGATGCGCTATTTCTCCTAATAACATTGGCTTTTCCTTGCTAGCCTGACACAAATAGGCTTCTAAATTATCGTATGCCATTTGTTACTGCAATATAGGAAGCATACATTGCTGCCATACAACAAAAGTCTAGCTGCAAGCTCTAGGAGCTCCAGTGAGATGTACTCAGAAAAGGAGCCCTGCTGTGGTTCAAAAGCATAAAATTTATTTTCAGACTTTGTTCATTTTAGTGTGTGGATAAAGCCAAAAGAGGTAGCAATTAAAAAGAGTTGTGTATATATTTTACATATTCTTTTAGGATGTGCTTGCTATCCTAAGAGTTGGGAATGGTCAAAATACCTTGTTCTTTCCAATAAACTGCTGCAAAGATAAGAGATTTTTTAATGACCATTAACTTGGAACTAGTTTAATGATGTAGTTATAATCCTTAAAATTACTGATCGACCCTTTTCACCTAGTCAGCTGTTTGCTGTAACATGAAATGAGGAAACAGTTTCTTGGATGAGATAAACAAACAACTTCTTATTATTGCAAAATTGAAGTGTTCAGTGCAAGCAAAATGGTTTTTTTCCTTTTGTTTTTAGCAGTTACCACTTGCCTTATTGTTTAACTCCATCTCACTGTTCTTATATTCCCGCTTTGTGTTACCTTAAAGAATTGTAACAGTTATTATTCCACCCCAACTTTCTTTTTTTTTTTTTTTTTTTTTTTACATTTGCCTTATTCACAGCTGCTACAAGGAATTTAAGTGTAGAGATTGGTTTACTTAGGTGTTTTGGCTAACAAAGGTCAAGAGTTATAAATGTGTGAATCATTAATTGTAGTAGGTGTTCTTTTTACTGTGTTGCTGAGAATTGCACAGGAGAACAGAGATTGAATACTTCCCCACAGGCTGCAGTGATTTTTCTCCCCATTGCCAGAGTTAACTTTCCACTGGTACAGGGAGATATCTGCTCAGTTTTATTGGTTGCTTCTGGTGGCCACTTGGACATCCACCAAGAAATAATGTTACATTGAGTTTTCTGTGACTGAGCCCTTGCCTTTCCCAGAGAACAGAGCCTCATACTGAAGTGCCATAATATCACTTACTGACAGTGTGTTAATCTGCCATTTCATCAGGATATACGTACACATTTATAAAAGAAAAGGATTTTAGGCAGATCTGGGAGCTCAAACCATAAATCATGTGACTGATCCCAAAGCATCTAACACTATTCAGTGGGAACATTTCTGAGCTTAAAGTGAAGTTTGTGAATTATTAGTTGCTAGTTGGTGTCCCAAAAGTATGCTTGCATGGTATGGGTCAAAAACCTTGCTGTACCAGTATGATATCTTCTGAGGGTAGACATTACTTGTGACCAGGGGTCAGGGACAGATCCTAGCTGGTGTGGCCTGTGACTTTTTAAATTGCAATGGTCAGTCATTGAGTGTATTCATACAGTGTAACTGAGGGTCAGTGCTCTGCACTGACAGAGCAGTATTGCACTTAACATGCTCCATTTCTGAGTGGAAGTCTGGATGTGTTTGAGGGCTCTAAGAAAGAGCAGTCTGTCTCCATCACACACATCTGTGGAGCTTAGACTGAGGCAGTCTCTCAGTGGGGCTTTGAGGGTTGACTCAGTGTGGCTGAATGGTAAATGTGGACCAAAGAGCAGGCTTGAATAGCACTGAGGTGATATTGCTGAGATATACAGAGCATGCAACATTTGAAGCATGTGCTTCCCTTAGCAGAACAGGGGCATACATCAACATCTACTAGCGAGAAGAAATATTTTAGTATGCAAGATCCTTTCTTTCCAGCAGCAAGATTAGCACTCAAAGAAAACTTGGGAAGGCAAGCAGTGAAAGCTTGAAGAAGAGGCAAAGATTGCAAAGTATCTAGCTTTGTAAAAAGACGTGTAAAAGCCAGTAGTGAGAGCAGTGCAGTTTTGGCATCCAAATGCAACTAGCAACCTTTGACTCTATGCCAGTTCAGCACTGGGTGTGAAACTCTTGGCAGTTTGCCTTGACTTCACAGCATTTTTAGGTCTGGAAACAGAGAGTTCAGAGAGAGAGGGAGTGCAGAGACCTGACTGTTGAGATTATTTTATAAATCTTGTTTGTTTCTCTTTTCTATTTACAAGAAATTATTGATGCCTTTAGGGGCTACAGAGGATCTAGCTCTCAAAGCTTAGGTTGGCGAAATAAACTACATTGCCCATTTGGTTAGAAATTGTACTTAAGAGTGTTAAGCTGTATTTTATCCTCCCTTTAAACAAAGAAACAAAAATATTTCTGGCCAAGGGAAGCTTTTATCTGATGTGATTTTTCAGTAAGTGAAAATCACATCAGCTTAAAATGCCAAACTTTCTTGTCAAGAGCAAATATGTTTTTAAATACCTCCCCTTTTCCCAGAATCATCAGAACTGCATAGAGTATCTGAAAATAAATGGCCACAGCTTCTGAAAAATCAGAAAAATTAAAATTATAAGAATGTTTCTTGTGTTGTGCTTGCACAAGAAATACACTACATAAAGATGTTTAACCTGAATCTCTAAATAAAATAATTTTAGATTAAAGGGGTGCTTTTCCAAAACAGTGGAATGATTTTCTTTTTGCTTGTAGTAGTAAATTTCCCAGAGTCAGAAAAAAATTTATGTTTGTATTTATGTAAAGAATGATATAAATTCAGAAGTCCTCTCACTAATTTTTCTAAGAGTTTCAATTAACAGATGCATAAGGATCTTTGAGACTCTGATAACTATGGATTTTACTCAGAGTTCTTTTGCCCGTCTGTTTAAGGCAGCACTCCTCCTCTGTGTGGAGGAGAGGGAGGGTGGGTTGTACTTCCGAAGCAGCATCACTGCCACAGACCTTGGCAGCAGAAAGCCCTGTCAGGCAAAGGGGGTGATCTAGAAGCCGCAGGGTTAGCAGATGCAAAGCCTGCAAACCTGAAGTCACCAGCGCAGGAAAGGATTCCACCAGCCCTTAACTTCTTTGCTTGTATTACCATACAGTTGTGTATATTGTAACTTCTGTGCCTGTAGTACCAGCTTTTACTGCCACCACCTTCTCCTGTGTGCAGCACAACCCACAAATTTGCTATTTTGGTTATTCCAGCATCCTTTTGGTAACTTCAATGCCAAGCATGACCACGCTACTTCAAAGCAGAGATCCTAGAGGAAGATGTGTAAACTCTTACAGGCATTGCTGAGAGCAGCGGTGTGTCCCACAGTCTGGCAACACACATGCCTGTTTATTCCCACACTGGCTTTTGGAAGAAGGCAGAGCAGCAGATTTCTCTACACTGGCAAATCCTATGTAGCTGGTTTTGTACTATTCAGACTTTTTTGCTCCCCTGCTTGTCTTGAATAGAATTAACAAATGGAGTTTTTCCTTTAAGCTCCAGTGAACTTTACTAAGATACTCAGAAACTGCGTCAGAAGTTTTAAAGTCTTTTTCATTAGTGGTTCACTTAGCACCATAATTTCTTGTCTTAACAGAGGCACTGACACTTTGTGGGTGACAGTTCTTGCTCTGTATCACCGTCAAAGTGTGTGATACATTAACTTTAAAGCAACGAAGAGGTTTTATTTGCTGAAAACAGGTCTCTTTAAATATTGACCTCTTTAAACATTAAACATTATGGACAAACATCCCAGAATTGATGATGCAGGGATTGCAAAATAAATTACTGTTTAAACCATGGAATGTGCAGCATGACAGTTCAGTACAGCTGTCAGGGCCACCTCCAGCTACCCTCTGGAAAGTGCTCTTACCAACTGTCATATTGGGGCTAACAGTGGTTTCAAACTTATTCCAGGAAGCATTGTTGTCAAATAAGCATACTGATTAATTTCTTAAATGACTTCAAATCAATCTCTTACTGTCTGCCTTCTGATTAGAGAAGTTATTACTTTGTGAAAAATAAAGTGATGTTGGTCATTTGGGCATATCAAAAATGAAAGTAGGTAAGCCAAGACATATAAAACTTCATAGCTAGTAATTTTCTCTCCAGATAAAAAATGTATCGGTCAGGTCTTTGGAAGTTCCAATCACTCTGACATTTTTATTGCCTCAGGGAGCTTGCCCAGCTCCAGTTTCAAGTTCTTTGAGTCAAGCACCTTGCCTGAAGAAGGGAGCGCAAATTCTAAGCCATTACCACCCTGCTCTGAGTTTTTCTGTCAGATTTGTCTCCTTTTCACTACACCTCAAAAATAAGAAACAGCTGTTCTGTGGAAAGCCTCAGAAGAGTGTAAACAATGTTATACACCAGGTATGTTTTACTGACAGAAAAGCAGAAACAATCCTTTTGCTCAGAAACAAAATTTTTTGCAATTTTTTGTTTTTGCAAGCAAGCTTACCTATAATCCAGTAGGAAGACTTTTAACAAAGGAAGAACTTGCAAGACCATATACAGGCTGCACTTACTGCAGTACGGAAAACTGGTGGCTTATCTTCAGGACAGAGTGATAAACCATTTTTCTATGCTGCATCATAGGTGAGACCAGAAGCACAACTTTGAAGAAAACCTCCCAATTTTTCCCACCTACCATGCTACAGAGAGGTCTCAAAGCATATTATCTGGATTACCTGCAGGTAACTCCAACCCAGAAGATTTGCTCCTGGACTGCTTCAGCCACTAATGAGCAACAGAATCGGACTAGGTCAATCTAAAGAAAACCTAACTGAAATCAATGTATTGTGGAATACCCATTAATTGTTTTACCTTATAGATCCACTCCTACTGTGTTATCCTACTTGTCTATGCATGCATAGCCCAAACAATCTCCAGATACATAATTGATTGCCATTTCACCTGCAGTATCACCTTTGGTAGGTGTTGATTAATTCATAAATGCACTAATAAATGAGGGAAAAAAAAAAAAAAACAAACCCCAAACAAACCAGAAACCAAAGCCAAAGAAAAGAAATGGTCTCTGGTTCAAAACTGAAGTGCAATTTCTGTCTAATGTGTTTTCTTCTGCTGCTTCAAAGCTTCAGAAGGAAACACTGGGCTTCCAGCCACAGGGAGGATTAAAGCTCAGATGACTTACATCACTGTTACTTCACTGACTTCAGTGGACAAAATGACTACACATCCTAGATAAAGATCTAGAATAAATGTATTTTGCCATAAGCAGTTACTGCAAATTCAAAATTTATGTGTAGGTTTTTAATTACCATGATAAGACTATTACAGCAGGATAAATAACAAGATTCACTCACCTATTTTCTGCTCTTCACTCCAAGGCACCAGTTTTACTACATTAGAAAAGGCAGGCTGGAAGTATCCCTGGTGCCATGAGAAACAATAGATTCACACAACATACCTTTACAGAATGTGACCTAAACCCCTACAATTTAGGCTTCCATTTGTATGCTATATGTTTCTGTATGTCTCTCTCCATCTATCTACATGCATATATTCTCAGGCAATTATTTCTGCCTCAAAGTTTACATCTGTCTCTTCCTGTTTAAGCTAATCTGCATTGATCTGCTTTAAATTAAGGCCATGTGTTATACCTCATAATTTTGAGGAGGTTTATGCCAGCCTGCATTCTAGCTATCAATATTCTCCTCAGCAGAAGCTGCATGTTAGTTTTCCACCTAAATGCTCACATGTGTGTTAGGTTTCCAGAAGATTGTTATTGTTATGCTCTAAAATAATCTACTTGGGAGAATCTGGAAGAATCCCTTTTTGGAGAAGAGATCCCTCCTTGATATCTGCAGTCACTTAGATGCCTTCTGCATTCCCCGTTTTTCAAAGACTCTAGAGTTTCTATCCATCATTTCCAGTGCTGTTGGCTTGGCATGTTAGGGAATTTCTTTCTTTCTTTTCCCAGTGATCATAGAATTCCTAGCAAGGACATTCCTAGCAAGTGCACCTAGAGGTAGGCAACTGGGATGTTCTAATATAAATGATGTTGAGTGTAAAGAAACTGGAATTTTACCAAGACAAATTCATTTTAAAATCTAAGTGGAAGGTTACAGTCAGTCGAGCTGATCTTGACTGACATACACATAAAAGACAGAGGTTAAATCAGCTGTAAATCTAAGCAATGACTATCCAGAGAAAGCTGCTGATCTCATTATAGGTGACTGCTGAAAATATAGCAATTCTGTAATAGACATGCTCTTGCAAAGGATATTAGCTCATAGACAAAAAATGCTGGATAGTTGAAAAAAACCCCTTCCAAACGTTGTTGTATGTGAGCACAAAGCAGTTTATCCTGTAAAAAACCCTAAAACAAAAACAATTTTCTGACAAAGAACTGGGACACAAAGTCTTGGGTTTAATTTTGTTGAGAGAATTTGGATTTCCAGCACCTTCTGAGGAAACTGAGCAGTGGTGCTCCTTTTGAGTCTACTAGATATTACATAGTTATTAATAATATTCCTGACATCGCTGGTGAAAGTTAAAATCCAAGACAACTGAGAATAAAAGCAGTAGATAAATTGGCAGCTTTGGCCTATGTGCCCTTTTATCTGAAGAAGTCTGAATATTCAGTTTTGCAAGTGTGATTGTGCAACTCAAGATAACCATTCCACTTCTGTCCCAAGGCTCTTTAGTTAGTCACTGCCTGCAATATTTTCTACAGTACCTGTCCTTGACACTATCCAACATAGATGATTTTAAACTTATGTTTATTGAAAGCGCATTCTTTGTGTATGAGAAGCTCTTGTTTTCCTACTGCCTCTTAAAAAACTGGCTCTCTTTCTTTGCCTCCATCTCCACTCTCTGCACTTCACGCTCAGAGAGGCTTTGCTAACAGTTCCAATGCAGCCACTCATGGAGAACCAGCAAAACATTTCAGAAGCTGGGCAGTATTTCACTTGAATAGTTCAAATCATCCTTGAATTTAAAGTCGGAGATACGCTTGCATAACTTAATTAAATTAGGTCATTACACAAAAAAATACTTCATCTATGCCTGATTTACCTAATGCTTTCTGCTGGTGCCACCAAAGAGTCATCCTGAGTCTGTGACACCAAGAACATTCAGAATTTTAAAAGGAAACAACATAAACTCAAATCCTTATTCTTCTGGGTAAGGAAATCACCCAGCTTGGGGATTTATTAGGTGGAATTTAGAATGTATCAAATCTGACTGAAGATCTGGAAACTCAGGGTCCTGCTAATACTTTTAAAAGGGAAACTCACTCAAGATGAATACAATGATGACAGCATTTGTGGTTGTGAATAAAAATGCAACTAACAAACTGACACATCTAAGAAATGCTTTTCTAAGACACACAGCTGGACTGTTGAAATACCTGGTGGTCAAATCTTGGAACACAAACTTTCCTCCACCTGACGAACACCACTGAATTTTTAAGACTTTATATGGGCAGCTTTCTAGCTGCCAAAAGTTGTTGAAGAATTTCAGTTTTGTTTTTCACACATTGTCAAAAGATTTTTTGTTTTGGCTTGTGTGCTTTCAAAGGCAGAATAGAAATATTGACAAAGTCACTATTCATGTCAGTGTTTAACTGCTGATTGGCAACTCGTTTTCTGTATGCTGGTGGAAGCTGCTGAATTATAGGTTTGGCTGGAAGGAGCCAACAGTGAAACTGAACACCTGTTCCTCAGTCCCAAATAACTGCAAATATAAAGGGTCTTTTGTTGGAAGATTATTGAGATTCAGAGAGCCAGGCAAGAAAGAAAAATATTTTTTTTCCCCAGTCCAACTCTGACCTCTGAACTCAGGGTAGATATTTCTACCATCTTCATCAGCATGTGATGTAACAAAGAGATGTTAGTTTCTATTAGGTGTTTTGTTTCCTCCACATTATTTCAATGAAAGAAGAACAAAGTTTAAAGTGCTGGATGTTCCTATGTTTAAAAATTCTATGCCAGAACTAAAGAAAAGTTGAAGAGATGGACTTTGTTAAGTCCTTGTTTTCTATACAAAGAATAAAACCCAGAAAAAACTCCAGAGAAAATAGGCAGGTATTTTAGGTTTTACATCTTCTAACAAAAAGCTATTTCACATTTTTAGCAGTAATTACACATAACTGTCTACTAAAAGAAATTGTGCAAACTTTCCACGAAACACCTGCTACTTCTACTTTTTTAATATTTTGAGCTTTCATTTTTAAATTTCTTCTTTTAAAAGGAGAGCCTTGAGAGAGCTGTGTGGGGATCTCATCACTGTCTGCAATTCCCTGAAAGGAGGTTGTGGTGAGTCAGAGGCCCATATCTGCTATAGTGTCTGCAGTGAAAGGACAAGAGGAAATGGCCTTAAGCTGAGATAAGGCAGAGTCAGAGTAGATGCTGGAAAAGAATTGTCATTGTTAGGGTGGTCATGCATTGGATTAGGCTGCCCAGGGAGGCGGTGGAGTCACCATCCCTGGAGGTGCTCAAGAGACTCCTGGATCTGGCATTGGGTGATGTGGGTTAGGGGTTTTAGGGCAGTCCTGGGTTCATGGTTGGACTTGATGAACTTGAAGATCTCTCCCAATCTCAATTATTCTATGAAAACACTCACCTGGGTTATTGCAGGGTAAACATGCTGTACTTTGTGTTTCAAACACATTGAAACAACTTGGCATTTACATGGGCCAAAATACTTAGAAGTGTTTTTGTTTCAGAGGTGGACTTTTTGAATGTGTATATAACAAGTGAGGCGGAGTCAACCCTGATATTCACCATGTAGTAATACATCAGGAATAAAGGGTCTGTGGCTACATTAGCATTTGAATTGTCTCTCTGGTATGAGACCATTTATCTAATTTAATGTTTCTGAATAGTCTGACATGTCAAATAAATGTGAAATAATTGAATCCATAGAAATATCAAGATGGCTATTTTTCAAAAGAGAGAAAGACAGTAAAAAGATGAAGGAAGCAGCAAAAAGAGAATAGTAAGCTACTTATAAATGTACATGTCCAATCCAGTTTTGACAAAAACTTGTGTAACTTTTTTTTTTTCTGGGTGCTCAATAGTTTTGCCACATTCCTCAGTGTGTAAATTCTGAAAGAGGCCCACCTTTTTCTCAAGAATTTTCACCTATGCATGTGCTCCTCCATTACTGGACACAGAACAGATCTTCTTGCCCTTCACATTCTTTCAAACTTTTAAACCATTAGAGAGAATATGATTCTGACAGTCTGGCAAAAAAGCCTTACCTCATCCTGTTCTCAGAATCTGTCCTAATTAAGGGGGTGTTTCCTCACATTTCTTTAGTAAAGCTGCTGGTGTCATCAACCTCTCAACAGAGATGGCAATGGATCTCTTCACAGCTTAACTATCAAGCTTTCAGTAGTAACTGCTATTTTGTGGTGTTCCACAGGCTTTTACCATGACCTTAAAGGCATTTCTCCAATATTTATTTCAGTTTTTGAAAAACAAAAATTACCATTTTCAGACTTCTTATGTGTAAGATTTTGGGAGCATAGTGGGAAAAAAAGAAAACTTTGAGTAGAAGACTTAGACTGCATTTTGTTTTCCAATTTTAAACTCATTCTTACAAAACTTAAACCAACTTTATAATCTTATAATCTTATAAGTGAGAACTGCATTAAATGCTCTCAGAGAAAAATCAGGGAAATTATCCTACCAAACAACAATGAGAACTTTGCCTGAAGGTATGTGGCCATCACTTTGGTAGGGCCTGCACAAGTAGTATGCCAAGACCAAAAAAAAGAAATCTATCCCACAAAACTTAAAAATTCAGAAAGAAAATTTCAGAAAGAAAATTTCCCCTCACACAGAAAAGGAAGCCTCTTTTAGCCCTACCTCCTTAAATGATAATGCTTTACAATCCCTGCTTTCTACTTTACATGCACCTAAGTCTTGTACATACATCTCTAAATACTTACATATAAGGACCAACATTCTTCCAAATTCAATTTTCTCCATGTTTTTCAGAATTCAGGTGATTCCAAAACTTGACTTCAATGTTGCTACAGGAAGGGACTATTCTAGCATCAGAAGAACATCACTAAATTCAGTTAGAGAGGCTTAAAAATTTATAGTAAATTGCACAAAATCTCTCCAGAAATACATACCTTTTTATCAGTCCAACGTGGACTATGTCACAAGCTTTAGAGTATTTTACATAGGCCTATTTTGTGGCACTTTCAGCCCAGCAAGAACTGTGGTCACGTGCATAGGATTTCTCAGAACTTCATCCAAACCCTCATAATCTTTTTGCAGTAAATGTGATTCCCTTCTTCCTCATATCTGTCCCAGTTCTGGTTCTAGAGCTACTTAAAAACTTGGACAGCTATTTTCACCAGCATTATGAGCGATATAGACACACAATGGGTAGGCATAAACCACAGCTGATCTGAACTACTTTGATTCGATTTTATGTGTATCAATACTTTGCCATGCACATTATTAAATGTTACTTCAAGGAGCAAAACTTGGGTGGAAAAGTACTCTGGTGCTTTGTCCAGGAACAGTGAGTGGAGGTCCACAGAACACCACAACATCTGGTAACTTTCTTTGCCTGGGGTTTTAATCTCGCCAACTGTATAGTAATTCTTCCTTTCCCATACAGCTTTTTCTGGTTTTGTCTTCAGACAATGTAAGCTGTCAGTACAGGAAATCTCTTGCTGTGCCTTTGACTGGAACCAGAATGAGAAAACTCTGCCTCACCTTCAACTTTCTGCCCACTCTGTTGGAATGACACTAAAATAAATGCTAAAAAAATCTGTCCAGCTCTGTTTAGGCCATTCAAACTAACATTACTTTCAGCTGTTTCCAGCTTCTTGTTCCATTGTGTAAAGTGGCAGTTTAAAATATGTTGCTGTTAAATTAGTTTAACAGTTCCTGTATAAACAGAACTAAGTACCATCTAAACAGTTAAACCACTGTTTTTCACTAGGTGCCTGACTGGGGGGAATTTCCAATAAGAGCTGACGTAATACTTCTGCTTGTGAAATAGACAGACAGTGTCACCTGTGTCATCTCTGGGCTGCATTGCAAAGGCATATCTTTGTGTCAACAAGGGGATGTGACCTGTCCTCATAATTGATGCAAAAGTACTGGCAGTCTGGGAGAACCACAGCTGGCAAAGTTAGAAGTTAGCTCTGTGACTTTCAGGTGAGGTCAGATGATGGGAACAAACTTGCTTTAGACAGGCAAAAGTAAAAAAGTTTCAAATAGGCAATGTTTTTGGCACAACCTCTATTTCCAGAGAAGAGCAAAACCTAATACACATCCTGACCAAAAGCCAAATGCTGAGCCTTGGCTGCCTATGTCTAATTTTCATTGTAATCAGCAGGAATTCTGTGTATGTCAAAGGTCAAAACTGAACCCCAACTTCAGCTCAGATCAATATAATCACGTGATTTCACCAGCTCCACCTAAGTGTAATAAAGCAGAATTCAAGCTATCACATCACTGGCTAATTTCGTGTTTAAGCAAAGATACAGAAGTTGAAATTAATGGCAGTCCAAAAAAAAGAAAGTAGATGTAAACAAAACAAATACCTTGAAGTACAAAATATAAAACCCCAGACATGTGTCAAAGCATAGCTTAAATGTTCCATGCACAAGAGAGTACATCTGAAGGAATATAAGATGTGCTACAAAACCAGACATTAAAGCTGCAGAAGGAGAAGAAACTCATAGATGAATTTACGTCAAATGTGTCACCTCAACTACCGTGTATAATTTTAACGAATGGCAAGCAATCTGATAAATACCACTGAGAATTGGACACTTGCAGTTGAATCCAAGAAAAAAGTACAAAACCTGTTCTCCAGCCCTTTTTCCACTGAAGGGAGAAGTATTTTCTCTTCTGAGGTGCCTATTGGCTTGAATTCATTTTGCACCATGTACTTCCTCTGCACCACCATGACATGAGACTACAATGAGTCTTCTCCTTCCAGAAGATCATAGTTTTCATTCCATGCTCTTTCTTGGCTGTCCCTTAGGAATATGACTGTATGAGCTGCAGAATCTGACATACAGCATGAGTTAAATCCACAGGCACTCTAGTCTTAGCAGTGAAGGTTATGAGGTCCAGGACACTTCTAATTGTTCCAGCAGAAGAAACACAGAACACCTGCTCAAGCTCTGGTCACAGTTGTATGCATCCTTTGAAGGCAGACAGGCATGAATTAAATTTAATTTTTAAAATAGTAATTCCCATCTCACGCATGCAATCTGTACACAGATCCAGATACAGGTTTTGGGAGTTGATTGGTGTATATATATATGTAGATGCAGATGGCTGCATACATAGATAAAGTTGGTTCCACCTGTCCTTAACTGGCATATCTCTCACTGTAATTATTTTTATAGTAAAAAAAAGCCCTTTGCCAAAGAACTCTTGATCATCCTTTTAGGATGCGCTATATGATTTATAATCTTAGAACAGGAAAACTTACCCCTCAGAGCCCTCCCAATTTGTTTTTCTGTATGCATTCAGTTTAGCTAAGTTTATATATTTAGAAAGTAGAAGATTAGTAGAGCCAGGGAGAATGTTAAATAAATCTGAAGTGTGTGCATAAATCTGAATTTATGGCACAGTTTTTAAATTTCTGCCTTCTCAAGTAGGAGTGAAGATGATGTATTATAGTGTGACTATGTATATATTGTCTATTTTAAACTGTATTATGATTTAAAATATTTTACTACTGAAGTAGAGAAGCACTCAGATCTTAAACAAACCAGTCTTAGAGTAGGAGCCAATTCTAATTGTAATGTAATGTCTTCCAGCTGCTACTGTACAATTCCAGCAGAACTTTTCCTGTTAGCTGCTAGGATTTATGTTACACTTAACTTTGAGGTGTTCTGGCAATGCAGGGCCTGGTTCCACTTCTCTACTCCATCATGCTCACAGTAGTGTGATGATACATCATCAACATGGCACAGCATGTCTATCAGGGCTACCCCAGAAGATGCTGAGCATTTTGTTTGCACAGACAGCAGATCTGGCTCTTGAATTCCTTCATCTTGCTTCCCTTGGCAATGTGAGACCTTTGAGATTTTAGTCTTAAGAACTAAAAGGACCCCCCAAGAGAAAGTATTGTATGATGTGGTGACTTTTCACTCTGAAATGACAATTTCTTTGTTACCTCAATATCCTCCTCCTTCAGTGCCCTAATTGTAACAACCTCAGCATACTATTCCTATTTGACTTAAAGGAAGGAATTTAACTTAATGCTAGCAAGTATGATGTCACTAAGGAAACAGAATCCTCTATTCTCCCTGTATGTTACTCTTGGTATAAGCACCACTAGGAGACTAGGAGAAAGAGGCAAGACAGAGAACTCTGTCAACTTGATGCATATATTTGGCAGGCTTAATCCCTGTAAAAGAACAGTATGGTAGAAGAGTGGATGAAAAACCCATATATCTTCTATATTGAATGTGATGCTTTGCCAATCCATTTAAACATCCCACTCTTGCTTCACCACAAAATCAAATTCCCTCTCCTGGCTACAGCCCATGATGCTTAGAAAATATCATTAAGGCAGGAGGGAGTGGAAGCTGAGAAGGGAAAGAAAATAGCAGAGAAAGTCAGGAACAAAAAGGAGTAAAACCAAGATGGCAAGGAAGTCGGTGGGGGAAAGGAGGAAATAAAAACAGATTTTAAGATGACAGCATAATTCCACAGACCCAAGATAATGAAAAATAAGTTACAAACCACATCAGGAGTGCATTTTAAAATGCCTGGCTTACTTTCCATGCTTTTAGTCCACTGAGTTATTACTGGTCTGCATCCAGCAAAGAAGACACCCTCTTAACTGGAGAGGACCTTCAAACATAACAAAAAATACAACTGCAAACCAAATGGTGTTCTTCAGTCAGGAGTAATGGTACTTACGGGAGCAAAGCAAAAAGTGAAAAAAAATAGTATCTAATCAGAACTGTAGGGGGAAAAAATGTGTCTATGTGGAAAAATGTAATTTCCAAGTTGAAAACTAACCAGGAAACAGGCTTGAAATAGTGGAAAACAGTAAACAAATTCCTGTGAGATGAACTAACATTGTGCCCTGCAATGAAAAGTAATTGAGAAGTAAAGAAAACAAGTGGTTTGGAGCCAGAACATAACAAAAACCATCACAGAGTCTCAGATCCCAGATAGCCCACACACTTCTGGTGGTAGGCACTTCTTGAAAGAGCAGTCTGTCTCCTGTTTGACTCAGGAAAGTTCATAGGAATTTTTAAATCACAGCTGTCTCTCCTGAGGGAACCTAAGAGATATAAAGAACATTGCTGAATCAGTGCTGCTCTTTCTAAATGCCCAACCTCAAAAATTCACCATTATATCACTAGGATGGAGAAAGATCAACACCATTGCATCTGATTCTACTTCTGTGGGGATCAATAGTTAGAGTTTAATATAAAAGCACATCTATTAAAAGCTTTTCTGAACTTTGGCATTGTTTTACTTTACAAATTTCTTGTCAATCCCATTTTTTTTTCTTCAGCCTTTCTGTAAAAGAATCACACCTCCATCAAGAAATTTCCTGTAAACCAGTGGGTTGCCATCTTAGACACAAATTTTCTGCTGATCCTATGTGCTCATTATCTCCATGCAGAAAGGTGTTGTATTTGCCTGAAACTTGTCCCTCTTTCTTAATTGAGCTAGCTGATCTGATGACTGTACAAAATAGTATTTTCTTTTTTATGGGTCTCTGGAGCATTATTCTTATTAATTTATGTATTATAAAAATTAGTTACAAGATCTACCCTATCACAAAGACCCCATGCCCCCATTATGATTGTCTGTAAATCAATTACCTTTCTTGTGCCTCATCTGGAAATGTGATGCCAGAGGATGAGTCCACAGAAACTACTGACATATCTGGAAGAGCCAGTACTAACACAAGAAGTTACCTGAGAAGTCAGTTGCCTTCTGAGATCCTGTGCCAACACACAGGTATCTAATACAGACTCTGTTCCTTAGGACAAATGCCAACAAAGCTACAGCTACCCAAAGGCATTTAAGAGCCCAGTGTGTACCCCAGAACCATGCTCCCATGGGTGTGATACAACAGATTCCTATCAATCAGCAAAAGAGAATTACTTGAGATATACCCATGATTCATTCAAATGAGATGGTAATACTGGCTCCTGTAACCCATGATGTCCCTACCCTAGCAGGCAAGGCCACATACTTCGACCCCTAATAGGAACTTCATGTCCTTATTAAACAAAATTAAATCTCTTCTCAGCACTCTTAATATTTGGTATAAGCTATTTGTATCACAATAATATGAGTTACATAACACTGAGAAATCAGCATGGCTTTTAACTGCTAAGTCATTCCCCTTTCACCAATCAATAATTCCAGGTCTCTTCTAAGGATATAATCTCAGCAAAGTCCTCAAGAGAATCTTGCATGTGGAGATCTTACGTGCTTCTAAGAAGCAAAGACTGTGAGTTGATTGAAGATTTCTATAAAATATTCTTTTGAGATCTGATTTGTATAAGCAAATAGGACCTCTGATTTGTGTAGGTTTTAGGACCTCAAAATTACTGCCAGTAGAACTGCTTGATTGAAGGGCATCATCTTTCTTTCTTTTCTGCATGGTCCATTATCCCGGGCCATTCAAATTCTCTTTATTTAAGCATGGGATGGTTTTCATGCTTAATAACCAGAGTGTAGCATAGTATGTAGGAATATCTGTGTGCTAACTTAATGTGCTGTCACTTTTCATTAGTGTCAGGAAGCTGCTTTCAAGCCACTGTATTTATTTAACAACAAGGTCAGGACATCTGTGTAGAGGGTTAAAGCAACCAATATTAGTTCCAAATTCTTATGTTGATGAGTATACCTGGTACAGCACCAAAATGTTTCTTCCTATCCTAAATAGGAAGAAGGAGATTTACAGTGTAACAGGTTGCTGCTTCACTGTTTTTTGAGCATGACCTTTCTGGCATGCTTTCCACCTTGCACCAAGAGCAGCTGAAAGTATGCATAGCTCTTCATGAACTCTGGTGATTTATTGCTCTGCATGTATTAAATCTGGTGTTAATTTCAGTGGACCTTAATATGCAAAGCTGCAGGCTGTGGTGGCTCAGAAGCATCTTCAATCCACTAATAGGTTCCAGCCTTTGAAACATTCTGAACATACGTTTAGATGGATAGCTGAAGAAGGCAGCAACTGTTTGACCTGTCTGTTTCAAACCACTGGAAAATCTTGGTCCTGGTTGCTCCTCACTGAAGTGTACAAATGTCTTCACACAGCTGATCCCAGTGAAGCTGCAGTCCATGGCAGAGCCTGAGCTTTGGAATCTCTCTGGTTTGTGGTATAGCTGGCTTTCAACAGGGGTTGTAAATACAAGCTAGTGGCAGGGCGAAAATGCAGTTATTTGCAGTTGCTTCATTATTTTCAAGTGACAGTGAGATATCCCGTAGAGATAGTGAGGAATACTTGTTTCAGACAAATGCTATCATTAAGGCAAACATTCAATATTACAGTGACTCCATGACTCACTCATCTGCTTGGGATCCTCTTAACTAGCTGTTTTGCAGTTGAAAATTAGGGAATTCTAAAGGCAAGTCAATATTTAGTCTTGTTTTGTTTGGAACTAGCTAGTTTCCAAACCCCCACCTTTATTTTAGTATGAGTCTATGAAAAGAATTTTCCATTTGTTTTGTATAATTTTCAGCTCTGTGGAAAAGACCTGCGCAAGTATTTGGGAATTTTTGGTTATAAAAGTTGCTTTTATTGAATGTTAAGGTTCAATAAATACCTAACAAAATACCTAACATTATTTCTTTTTGAAGTGGGCTTTCTCTGTAGAGGTGCATTTGATATTTCTAGGTCTTAATTTCAAAATTAGTCTTTCACTAGAAGGACAAGGTAACTGAATCACAGAATCATAGAAGGGACCTTAAAGATCATCTTGTTCCAACCACCCTGCCATGGGCAGGGACACCTCCACTAAACCAGGTTACTCAAATCCCTGTCCAACCTGGCCTTGAACACTGACAGAGTTTGGGCATCCGCAGCTTCTCTGGGCAGCCTGTGCCCGAGCCTCACCACCCTTGCAGTAAAGAATTTCTTCCCAACATCTAATCTAAAGTTATTCCTTTTCAGTTTGGAGACATTGTCCTGTCACCACAGTTCCTGATGAAAAGTGCCTCTTCAGCTTCCCTGAAGGGCCCCTTCAGATACTGGAAGGTTGCTTTGAGGTCTGCACACAACCTTCCCTGCTCCAGGCTGAAAAGATCCAGCTTCTTTAGCTTGTCTTCATAGAGGACATAGTTACTCTATAAGAGCACGTCCTAATATTTTAGCTCTCCATGGAAGATTATATTTTTTTAGGCAGCAACAGAAGTAAAGATTAGCTAAATTAATTGAAAATTAGCACAGGGCTTGCAACATTTTTGTAGAACTATCTGCCCTGTCTGATAGCAGGCCACCAATTTCTCTGTTGTCAATTCCCTTCTAATTATAGAACTTCATATTACTCGCCTGCTACAGACTTGATACTCGAGGAATGAAAACCTTCAGGAGCTCAGATGTTTAAGCAGTTGAGGCTATACAGGTTACTAGGCAAAATTTGACTAATTTTGTGTACAACAGTCAAATTTTCTCAAATGCACACTCTAATGCCCATTACATGCTTTTATGAGTCAGGAATTGAGTAAGGGATATCACATTGCATATAAAAGGCAACAATAATTTACATTTTTCTACTTTATGCAATTCAATTTCACTGAGAACCCTGGAGTTGTTTTCCTACCTGGTTTAAGAAATTTTATAACTGGAATGTTGCAGTACTTTGCAAAATGCCCTAAACACTGTGTTAGCAAATATTCCAAGTTTGGGAGTTCTTAAAATTACTTAGGCTGTTTATTCAAGTGCTTTGTGCCAACAGAGCAGGGGCCAGAATTCAGATTATAAACTTGAACACAAGGTTTTCATTTTTGCAAGATATCAGAACCCCAAAATAGGTAGAACAAATTAAAGGACCTTTTTAATCTCTGTCTACATTGCAATGCAGCAACGAAGTGAAGTCCAAAAGCAGAGATGTGTGCTATTGGTTTTCACTGATGCAATAATGTAGGAAGAGGCTTTTCCTCTCATACCTGCCTGTTGTCTGAAGACTCTAATTCTGAAAACTCCTTATGGACATGAAACTGGCTGTTAAATCTTTCCTCAAGCAGCACCTCTTCACTCATAAATAACAATGTTCAGGAGGGACATAGTTTGAAATCTCAGGTAATATAAGTAACCAGAATTAAATACTCAATCCTAGTAATGGCTGTTTCAATCAGTGTAAAACATTTTAATTTGGTTGACAACAGCCCAGCTATTCCAACCTCAAATGGATAAAGATCTAGCCCAAGAAGATAATAAGGTGTCCTCCAGCATCTGAACTTAAACAGGACTATTTTGCACATTTCCTATAAAGAAAACTTTTTCAAGTGCTTTTTTTCTTCCTATGAATATGCTTGGTAAATATTCTCATATAAGCAACCTCAGGCTCATTCAGAGCCCTAGCTATGGGGAATAGATACATACCACAGGTCTCGGTGCCCTCAAGTAGGCTTTTTCAATATTCCTATGAAAGGTTCAAACCATGCACTCTATAAACATATGTAACCAAACCTTGAATGAACTTGGTCTTTGAAGTAGCAACAGACCGTCAGCATTTACAGTGTAGTTCCTCAATTTCCAGAACTATTTCTGCCACTCAGAAATGCCTGTCCTTATGCTTAGGACATGCAACTTCAGGGCCATCCACTGAGTGAGTGATCAACAGGAGATCTCTGCACCTGGTTCCAAGCACTCACACAGCAGTTTAGTAATTCTCTAAATGGAAAAGCTGTATACCTGCCTGCAGATTGAAACAAGGGAAAAAACATTTTTCAGCAACCTTATTTGATCAGAGTTAACAGGGGATGTTTTGCTGCGGCATCTTTTTCAACGATGGAAAGAAGAGGAGGTTTCTTTCTCTGACTGTGGCTCTCAGAGCTTCCCAAAACAGTGACTTACAATGAAAATTGAACACTTTGCATTGACAATGTGATTTTATAAAACAAACAAAACAGAAACAAAAACAAACAAAAAAGAAACCCAAGAGATCCTGAGGATCTGATTCTGAATACTGAGTGGGAGCAGAGAACAAGATGTAGCTGTCTTTTGCAGCAGAATTTTGCTTTCTTGTCAGGTAATGTATTTTTCTCATGGTAGCTTTGCGATTCATGTGATTCATGGATCTCAGGGAAACTAGCCAGATAAGGGTAGCATGTACCACACAATCCTCTTATGCTGTTCCTTTAATCATTATGAATTAAAGAAGTAGGTTAATAGTATTTAATCTCCTAAGAAATACATTCATTCACATGTATCCATCATGTTTTAAAATGTTCTTCATCACCACAGGTCAACCAAATAGCTAAACTAAACCTGGGAGAAAGCACAGGTGCCTGAAAGAATAGAATAGGCATGAAAAATAAACCAAAGCACAAGTCAGTGAACAGCATATAGACTTTATCTTTCTGGTTCAGTAAAGCATTTTTTCCTACTGGGAAGTGAAGTGCAAATAGACTTGATTTTAACATTATGTATTCCTCTCAACCTGCAATGAAAGAGGAAGAAGGTACACCTTAAATGTCATAAAGTTAAGTTTTAAGAGAAAATAGTGTACTTACCTCTCTGTACCAAAGGTTTCTAGTGAATTAGAGAGTAAAAGCAAAGGGAAGAGGAGACAGATCTGTCAAAGGCATAAGATATTTCCATTACTTGTTGAAAAACTCCACATCCTTTTGTGTGGCATGCACAAAAGGTCAATTCTGTTAGCAGATTTTGGGAGTCATTCATCCCTGAAGAAATAAGTCTTAAGCACCACAGGGTCCAAAGATTTGAGATTAAAAATTATTGAATAAAGCTTCGTAAGAGCTACAAGTGTCAGAACTAGTCTTGAAGCCCTGCAGGGTTGATCCATGGTGGTTTTGCTTCCTTTACCAGACAACAGTGAATGGAATTACTCTCCATTCACAGAACATAAGACTCTAACATTCAAGTACAGTGAAATCTTTCATGAGCTAAACTGGGAAGAGCAGAGCATATGGTATGGTTGAAAAGCACTAAGCTTCTGCTTGATTTGTTCTGTTTGTCTCTGTAAATAGTCAGTGTAGGCAGGTCACCTCTTTTACCCTTGGGAAGGCTATATTCTTGCAACACAGCTTTCTCTCAGTCATGAGAGGAGTGTGAAAAAATAACTACAAGGACTAGCTAGTGAATAGCACATCTTGTATCTTTGCAGTTAAAGGAAAAAAAAAGTGTAATGAAAGAAGTGTTATATATAGGGTGGATTTTGATTCTGTGTTCCTCTATACATCAACAATGGACAATGATGAACAATGTTCAAACATCAAGAGACTCAAGGCTTAAATTACAAATTGAACTGATTTGTGTATGCCAAGGTTTTGCAGTGAGTTAGACAGAAAGTAACTCCAGGCTCAATTATCCACAGGAATATTAAGAAAATCGTTAGAGCAGCAAGGGACCCTCTTTGAGCAACAATTTCTGCTAGAGGCTAAAGGTCCCATACCTCAGCATATGGAGCCAAAGTGCTGCTCACTTGCTGGTTATACATAAGTGAACACTCCCCTCAAACATGTCTATAGTTTCAGTGTATCTAGCCCTTGTCAGCCACAGCCAAATAAACTGAGATGGCCTTTCCATACCTGGAGAGCCCCCATTGTCATCTTTTCCCTTGCACGTGGCACATGCCTTCCCGATGACTTTTTGCTATAGAGCCTTCCCATCTCAAACATGTCTTTGATAAACAGTTTCTCTTCTTACTAAATTTTTAATAATAACAAGACTCCAAACCAAAACCACCACACCCTTGGAATTTGCTGAATTTATGTAAATACTGCACTTCACTCCACTCCTGGAATTACTTTGCCTCCCTATGTCTTTCTGTTGCAGCTCATTCACTGAAGTATTAGAAGTAAATAGCAAATCATGTTTAGGCTGAGTTCCTCCTCCTGTTACCAGTCTGGATGATTTGAGGCAGTATCTCTCACCACGTAACGATCTTAGTGGTATCCCAGGTAAATGTTCAACTCTCTTCAATTTACAGAGACACTGTTCAATAGCACCTTTCAGGTAAAAGCATATAAAATGCTAAACATCTGTTCATTGCCCAATGAAATCTAATTGTCAGCCTACAGCATAATTGTACCTCATCAGATGGCCAGTTAACACTATTCCAAAGCTAAGGTACATTCACATGCTAGAAGATTTAATACCTTGGTTGTTCAGCCATAATAGTGTGCAAATACTTTTTGCTGTTACTGGTTCCTGTGTTTTAAACCAGCACAAGTTATATGAGCATATTTGTGAGAGTGAAAAGGTGATTATACTTCTCATTATATTAGTTGATATTTGTTGATTGAATATTGCTTTTAGTAGGTAGTAGCTTTGTGCTTGTGCTGTTCAGAACACCTCATGCATAGCTAATGCTTAGGAAGTAGCAAAGATGGTGGCTGTGGTGTGTGTTCTAAGGACTCAGGACACAACTAAACAGTTCTCATAAGGTTTTTTGTATTTTTACCCTTTGTGTTGGGCAGGCCACCTCCCATATGTTGAGGTATAGAGGACAAAAATACCTGGTTGGTACCTTCTTCTGAAACACCTAAATTCCTGTATTATTCTGTGCAATGTACAATATTATGCTTACCGTGGCTAAATGGTATTTGGGACAGCTCATGTAGATTGTTGTTATCCCTTCTGCCTGTATTTCCTCTGTCCTGCTTTCTAGGCATATGAGTGACTAGCTGGAGTACTCTGGGGTTCTATGTCTATGCATCCTAGAACAGCTAACTGCTTGCATCACTACTGTACCATCTTGGCTGTCTCCTGATCTTCCATTCCCCCTGGCCTGACCATGTGGTCTACAGGCTATAGAGTTTGCTCTCTAATTCTACCTAGTAAGCAAAAGCCTGATGAATATGCTGTAATTGAAGTTAAAGTTAAGTGAAACTGCTAATTTTTTTCAGGAAAGATGAGGAGACCAAGAGGCACTGGGTGCTAACTGAAGTGCAGGACATTTTGTCTAAACATAAGCCTTTTTTACTGTGAGGGTGATAAAAAAACACCAAAAACCCTGAGAGGCTGTAGTGCCTCAGTTCTTGTAGATACTCAAAATTCAACTGGACATAGTCCTGAGCAATCTGCTGTAGGTGACCCTGCACGAGCAGGACAGCCAAACTGCCAGCCTCAGCTCATCTCTCATGCTGTCATACTTTCACAGCAAGGCATAGGTTCATTCAAAAACAGTTACACTGCTCAAACATATTCTTAAAATTTGACACAGCCCCTCTGGAAATAGGGTCACATAAAGTAAATATTTTCTGGGCTTATCAATACAGAGGGAAACATGTGACTCATCGTAACCCAATACTGATAAAATTTAAACTGCTGTCTGACTAACCAGCAGTCACTTACGAGACTAGGAGAATTGCTACACATTCCCTACTTGAGAATATGTTATTAACTGCATTAAATGAATGAGATAGCCTCTGTACAGGCAGTTGGCTGATTTTTATATGTTTAATTACAGTTAACTCTTTTCAAGAAGATTCTTTCCCTGTGACTAAATCTGGAGGATAAAACTAAACATCAGTGCACTCAGTGACAGAACTCCCCCCTAACTTACTTTGAGTCAGGATTCTTTGCATGTTTGACATACTGCCAGCTTTAGAAGTCTTTTCTAACAGTGTATATTTGGAAAAGATTTAGATGTTCATGAGGAATGTAGATTTTGGTAAAGTGTGATAAGTATTTTAGTTATCATGGAAAAAAAAAGCTGAAAACTCTGAAATCTATGCAGAAATCTGGTTTTATTTCAGTTTTCTTCTTCATTAGCTACACAGAATACTTTGGGAACTCGATATTAGCTGAATTAAGTATGATTAGTCTTCTTAAAAGTCAAATATCTGTGCAATCAGTTTTGCAAATCATCATGAATGAAGCATTTCTCTGTTCCTATTTAAAACAGAGTCTGACAAATTAAAGTGTAAAAAAAAAAAAAGAGTAAAAAAATGCATAAAACTATCAAGATGGCCTAAAGCATTAAAACCTAAAATACTTAATTAAAAAAAAGGAAAAGGGCACTGCCGTTAGCTGTATCTACTGTACTACCCATAGGTACAAGTGACTGGAAGCTTAGAAGTTTATATAGTTACTAATTACATTGAGAGCATACATCCCCATAGGTCTATTGAGAAGAATCAGATGATGTTTAAAAACCCTATTTCTGATATTCTCAAGTGTGATATCCAAGGTGGAGTTTAAAAGGCGCTAGAATTAGAAAACAAACTATTTAATTCTAACAGGAGCCTAAAAAAAGGCATCTAACCTCTGAAGCAGGTTATGGCACTAGTTAGCTTAGTGTCCCATAATTGGCATTTGCTCGAGGAAACTGCGTGCGGTCTGGAGGCTGCCCAAATGTACTCCAGTGTACAAGGAATTGAAACTGATCTGGCTGTCAGCCTTAGCATGCAAGTCTTCGGTCTCTGGTTGAACATTCAGCAGGTCTTATGCAAATGGATGCTGATGCATCTCAGTTGTTCTCCTGCGGCACTCCTGTAGCCTGGAAGGAAAGAGGAGAGGTTTTTGCTTTAAGGAAAGAGACTGTCACTGCCTACTTTGTGGTCTCGTTGTCGACCTTTGTTCTCGGAGTAGCTCAGCACCTTAAAATACTTGGAAATACTATATATTTTCAGTGCTCCTTGCCAGAGTTTTGTAGAAGGCACTATGTCATCCCAACAAAGTCACCCTGACAAAGTCACCGTCTATTGGCTCTGGCTGACAATGGGTAAGCCCATGGCAGAAGGGACTGCTGAGGAGTGCTTCCTCCCTCAGGCTATCTTCTCTCCCCAATAGCCCACTCTACTTCATTTTGACAGAAACTGCTTGGACGTCTAGCTTGGAAGACAGGCTGCAAAGAGATACTGCCTCCCCCTGCAAACTTCCTGGCAGAAGAAGCTGGTGTGTTGTGACACTCAAGACAAAATTAGTTTTTTGTCAGTGAACTTTTCTATCAGTAGTCCCATGGTTTGTACTTGAACCATGCAGCTACTCGCATGGTCAGGTCTTTTGACAACACATACTATTTTTTTATTAAACCTATATAACTTATTGTGTATTTCCTGGAGAGTAAGTTCATCAAGACTTCATCGTGGCAGAGGTGAGAAATCACATGTGTTTTATCTATAAAACAATTAAGACAAAAAAGGAGAACTGAATGTGCTTTTGTTAGGCTGATCTTCCCATTCATAAAAGATACACAAAAATACTTTACATTACTCTTTTGGTATTTATAATTTATAGATCTCCCTATAGGCCTCCCTCTGTCCTTCTGTAAGCAGAAGAAAGTTTGCTTTTCCAGTCCATTCTCCAAAAACCAAGTCACTGAGACCAGAAGATTTTTGTAGCATGAGGTCATTTTAGGCAGCTGAATGGTTGAGACTTGCTATCACCTTCTTCTTTAATGAAATTCTATTTACAGGAATTCATGAAAGAGACCCAGTGATAAAGATTTAGTTCTTTCCTGTAAGCCAGATCCACTTTCCCACAAGTGGTGAAAACACTGCCAGATGGGTACAGATCAGAGTAGAGAAACACTCCAAGCCAAAATATATAGTCTCCCTTACTGTCTTATGTACTTAATATTCAATAAAGACTTAAAACTAGAAGAAAGCAGACAAACACTGAATCCTTGCATGAATTTTGTTCAGAATTCTTCCACATTGATTACATTTTAAAATCTGAACTATAAATTCAAATTTATTTCTCAAGAACTTTTCAAACTTGGGAAGGTCAAAAATTTGTGTTTCAGCTGCTTGGTAATGTGACAGGCTTCAGATAAATAATTTACATGGTATTTGTCAACTATATAAAACTTTAAACTGATCTGACTAAGGACTCACTCTAGGAAACTCCTGAGCACTAAATTTCTGGCTTCAAGGAAAACTAAAGTGGTCAGTATCAAACAAAACTAAACCGTGTTTGAACATCTGTGGCTGAACATCCTGAATCAGTCTTTTCTCCCCAAGTAAGTAGTTATTTTTCCCAATGCATGGACTAGTGCTGAAACCCTATTAATCTCTCCCATATGTCCTAGCTTGGTTGCTCCAAAAATGGTCTTAAGATTTCTTTCCTATCCAAATAAAATCTCATGCCATTGCCCAAGAATGCAGATAGCACACAACAGGCCTACTCTTACCCTCAGAGAAAGACTTGCTCCATGAATATTGTGATTCTGAAGAATTGAATTGATTAAAGAAGTATTTACAAAAAGCTACAAGGTTTAAAACCTCTTGAAATGTGATCCTTTCTGGCAGAATAGTTTAGGCAGGAAACCTTACACCTGACTAATTCTGGCGAAAATAATGTAGCTACTTCACACTTTCCATTGACTAGATTGTATTTACTATAATTTGCTGCCTGCAGATGCTTAACTAGTAGTAGATGTCTCATTAATCCTCTGTGCTCAGGAGAGGTAGGCCACAAAACGGGGAACTCCACACAAGGGAAGTGCAACTCAACCATTCAAACAATATCTGGAAACAAGTTTTATCTGATCCTAGACAGGGATGGCCCAGGAAGGGCAGAGGTGCTGACCCTTCTGCCTGTTCCAGGGCAGAGTCACTGTAGCCTATGCAGGCAGCAGGGCAGCCCCTTGTGCCTGTCCCCACAGGGCTCAGAGCCTGGGGCCACGTGAGGAGCACCACATCTTGTACTCACACAGACAGTCCTTTCTCCAAACTGGCTGTAGAAGGTCATTGTGACTTTGTGCTTGTGCCCAGTCCTCTGATCAAAGGTGTTGCAGGTGTCGAAGGGTGGGCTGTACAAATGCAGGCTAACAGCAGGCTCTGTGTGGCTTATGTTCTCCACACGGTGCAGGCCAATGGAGTCTACACCAGCAAAGGCACAAAATGAGAAGGTATGTTAGCAGGAAGATCCAATGAGGTCTTGACTGCCTGGAAAAAATGCTTTTTATACTGTAACTCATGAGCAAATAGGCATGCCCATATTTCCATGGGCAACAAGTAACGCAATACAGGAAATTTGACTGCTATTCTCTAGCAGAGATTCCCGAATACACGGGTAATTAAAAATATACTACTGCTTTCCACAGTTCATGTAATTTCTAGATCATCTGCCACATGATAAAGGTCAATAGAAATCCCAAGAAAATTAAGGAAGATGATACTGTAAGTATTTTTCTAGCTTTTATTCCCGAAGGACTTCAAGCTCATTTACTTTCCTAGGAGAGCTGTTGTTATACATGCTTCAGAAGCAGGATAGGGGCAAAAGCTTTTTTGTGTTGCTAATGCTTCACAAGTAACAAGGATATCAGTCACATTAAAAGTCAGCTACATGCACTTGGAGAATAGATTTATGGGCAGAGATATGGTATCTTCTACTGCAGGCATCTGTTTCCTAATGAATCCTTCCAGTTTATTGGTTTGGAAAACACATTTTTCATTTGTTTTCTCTTTCCAATAGGGTGACTAATCAATAGTGACTGGCATACTTCCAGTCATGACTGAATAGTAAGCACAATCAAACTATTACTTAAAAATGTAAGGTATGAAGAATCACATCCATGAATCAAACCATGTCCATTCTACATTATAATGGAGGTTTTGAGTTACTTAAGAGAGACTTTGAATTTAATTTATGACCCTGCTGTAAAAACAACTCAGGCCTTTGTACTTGAATTTCTTATATAACACCTGGACCTGTATTGGGCAACATAGCCATGGTACCCTGACAGTCATGAGTACACTCTTAACTCTGATTTGAAGCCCCAAGTGTTGTTAACATACTTTATCTAAATAGAATAGGGGGGAAAGTCCTAAATCTGTGCTCATCTAGTGCAAAACTCAAACATGGTTTAGTGGGCTCTAACCTTTACATACAAGAGCAAACAAGAAACACACAGTAGAATCATGAAGGCACTTGCTATTGATGCAGTTATGGCAATCAACACACTGTCAGTGTTTTCCTTCTGCTTGTTTAATGTGTTAAACCAAAACATCTGTTATGAAACATGGCAGAGATCCAAACAGTCTCAGAGATCTGGACACCAAATTTGTTTTAAACAACTGAGGAAGCTCTGGAAAAGAGGCACACAGTCTGCAACTGTTTGCACTGGAAAGGACTGTGTATGTAGGAAAACCTGACTGAGATGGAGAACCTCTGTCTCTGGCATGGGGGCATCAGCAGATGTGTCAAGCCGCTTCTTGCATTTCCTGCCCTATCAATTTAGTGTTTTCATTTAGCATGGCAAACTTCAGCAGCGGGTTGCAGAAGAGCAGTCTTTCTCCCCAGCACCCTCACCCTGGCTAAGTTCATAACCCAACATGAGGCTCCCTCTAGCTGGGAAGTTCCCAAGGTCAGCCCCACAGTGTGTATTCTCCAGTGTTTAACCCATGACATATAAAGCAGATGACCTGTCTGTCTGCTGCTTCACCTTTGTTCTGTTGAATTCAAGGTGGTCCAGCATGATGTACAGTGTTTTTCATAGCACCAGCACACATTACACCCAGATGGCAGCTCCAGGATGGTCTCCAGCAAAGCACAAGGTGGTAATAATTACAGATACACATGATGATGGCATGGATTTAGTCTTACTGATGGAGTCTCAGTCATTCTCAACATTGTGTATTTTTTTATAGACTGGGAATTTCAGTTTTGCTCACACTGCACTTCAGCACTACAGTCTTTTGTTGATCTGGACAAGAAGTAGCACTATTGCAGGTTTCTGTTCCTGGCTGGTCAATTTATTTCATAGACAGCTTTTACATTTTCAACATAAGTTTTCCATGACTGACTAAAAGGTTTACTTCTTGGGGGAGGGGGTGGAAAAAAAAAAAAAAGGCAAGGTGATCAAGCTATCTAAACTTTGCTTCTCTTATTTCTAAAAAAATGCTATTCAAGTTTATGTTTACAAACAATTTTAGATAATCATCAGAGGCACAATGCTAAAGTCTGCTTGAACTAGAGGAGATATCCAGTATATTAAATTATCAAACAATTGCTACAGTGTTTCAAGAGTGAGTGAAAAGCACATTTTTGTTGTGTTTTTTTTTTTTACTAAATCTAAATACAGGCTTGTGCACAGTCTAAAGAGACACATTCTTAAACTGTGCATAAAGTCATAGTATTATACTGTTAAATGTAGGAGACTAAAAAGCAGATGAACTCTTCTGTTAGGAATAGGACTTATGGACAAATAGTTGTCAAAACAAGTTTAATATCTTACCATTAATGTAGGCACATTGATTTTCCCTCAAAACTCGTTCTGATTTCTTAGTCATTTCACCATTTCCTTTTTTCCCAGGCCATTCAAACAGAGTCTCCTTTAGATTTCCCTGGAGGATCTTCATAAAGCAGTGTGAGTCAGTGTGATCATGGATACTGCTATATATGTAAAAAGAATAACCAAACTCAGTGTGATCTGCATATTTAATTTCAGTGCAAGACAGAAGACATAGCATATTGTATGGAGACAAAACCTTAGAATGAAATTCCATTACATAAAGGACATGCATTAGGGGATGTCTACTTAAAATTGCTACTATAGAAATATATTGAGATAAGTTCACGTACAGCAGGATTTGGAGAAGAATCAGGTATTGGTGAGCCTATGACTTTGACATGGAGAAATACAAAGAAAGTCTGGAGAAAGGAGTAGGGCTGAAAATTTCTTCAGAATGCAAAAACTCTTCTGGGCCAAGAAACAAAACAATGCTTCTACCATGACCCCAGGCAGAGGCTGGAATAAACTTGCACGTATACCTGATCTTTGCAAATCCATCCTGCTTGCTTCCAAAATGTGAAGAAATGAGCTAATTCTGCTTAATTTCTACAGCCTCTTTACTGCTGGAATTCACATGCATTGTTGAAAAAAATAAAATGCTGTACTCCAATAGTACTAAATACAACCAGCTATACTAAGCTTTTAATTTCACTGGCATTTCAGGTTCAAAACCAACAGAATCTGGTAGGATTTGTTTGCTTTCTTGATCTCTCTTCTTGCTCTGAAGTGTGTTTTCTGTGCCACATTTAGAGATTACATATGGATTAGATATTTAGTTTAGTATTGGTTTAGTTCTTTTTAAGTACAGGACTAACTGTTATAGAAATAAGTGGAATTTGGACAAAGGGAGGGATCTCCATTCATCAGGGGCAAAGGAAAAGAGGGAATTTGACCCTCCGAAGTACAACGCTAATGAGTTTCAATCAAAAACTTGGTACTTGTTTTAGTCAAATTACTGGTTTTAGTCAACAAACATTAGGATTTCTTGCAAACTGAGATGCTGAGAGAGCAGAGCTTGCTTCAGGGACAGAACACAAATGCCACATTGTCATGGTCCTTCCAAAAAAAACACAAGAAAATCTGACCTTCTTCTTGTAGGAAGCAAAACCAACTCAGTCTAGCTGTAACAAATACCCATCCAACTTGAACACAGTTTAACATAAATGACAGGCTGTGGGGGAATAGCCCAGAAGGAGTAGAGGTGGTGACCTCTGTTTCTAAACTGCTCTATCATATTATGGCATCCCCTAAAGAATACTGTACGTGATCAATTGCAACAAATAAAAAAACCTATTCCAACATCTCCTTAGGTTTTTTATTTAGATGTGAGAATATTTGGTCAAAACTTGCATATTTTGCTATTCCATTTTTTGCTTTAGCCTACACTTCATGAAAGACCCTCCAAGAGACAGATTTTGCCCTGATATGATATTGTGTAGGACAACACAACCAAGTGTACAGTCTATGCACACAACTCAGGAGACCACATCAGAAATATGATCCATTTTGAGGGAAAAGATGGGATGCATGAACCTAGAGAAAGCCAAGCAGCTCTGGAAAGGGACTCCCTTCTCACTATTTGCAGTCCTAATCCAAATCTAGTTTTCCCATCTTGCCACAAAAGCAGATTTAAACAACCCGAAAGAACAAAGACTATTTAAACTGCACCAAGTCCTGCTTCTGAGGCTGGGGGTTATATGGCTCTCTTGTAGGGGACAGGTTGAATGGGGTCATATCAATCACTGTATCTCTGTGACTAAAAACTTTCTCTGACAGTAGAGAAGCTTAGCTTTTTGTACAAAAACAAAGCATTTTTGAAAGAGTGCTTTAAAAATGGCCATGAAGTACAAACTTGCAAAAGTTATAGCAGATATTCAGGACTGCTATACTAAGAGGAGCTCTGCACTGCTTACTTTCCAGACACCTTCTGACAGCTCCCATAGGACTGATTTATTTTTCCTCTATTTCGCAGGACAGTGAAAGATACAGGGAATTTATATGTTTGCTAAAATCATGGTCTTTCAATACAAACCTGCCGTGACCTTCACCCCAGCACAAGATCATCAAGTTGAACTTTCCATTTCCATTGTCCACCAGATTTCTTGTATACCTGAAATACAAAGTGTTTGCTCTTTATTGTACTAATATGTATATATAAGAGAAAATTATACAAACATGTTTATGAGAGAAGGTTGTGACATACAAAAACTCTTCTTCTTCTGTTTTCTTGAAATCAAGTTTTACTTAGAAAAAATGAAATTGTATTTGCAAGTTTGGCGCTTTTTTGTAAAAGCTATTTTTCTGAGAAGAAAAAGGAAAATCTAATATTTTAGATTCATATTTTTTTTTACATAGATGTTTGGAGTTTGGGAACTGTGAGTCAGACTAGAGTGGTAGACAGGATCAAATCAAAATGGTTATTGAATGAAGTCACTTCAGCAGCTGGCTTATAATTAGAAACAGAGGACTGCAATGAAACAAGAAAAATACATAGTTACATTCTTCTGCAGTTCCTTTTCTGATATTCTTGGCTTTCCTTCTCTTACACAGAACTCATTTGTACAAAGCCAAAATAACAAAGAATGAAGATGTTAGACTTCCTGTACATGGTCCACTCACTCTGTTCCTGAAAGTTCCATGTCTTGTATTGTAGCATTTTTGTGTGGATTAAGCACTTGTGAAGGACATTTTGCCAGCATCTACTTCTAAACAAAGTTTATTAGAGCAAAATTTCTTTTAAAATAACATTTTATGTTTGTTCCCTTTTACTCTCCTATAAGCCTCCCCTGAACTGCTGTTCATCTTGTTCTATTGAAAAGTTCACTAGAAAAGGGATTTGGATTTTGCTTAATTGCTTCCCATAGGGTGATCCTTCTGATCCGGGGCTGATGCTATGGTACAACTAGCTCAGAGGGACCTTCAGAATTAATTTTAGCAGTAGTCATGAGTATTTGCACTTCGCCAAGTAAAGAAAATATTTACACCTACCATGGTACACCTCAGTCTCACCTGAAAAATGCAAGCAAGGGCACACAAAAAGTGCACTGGTGTCAATTGAATGCTTTCAAATTAGTATCCCCATAAATCCACTCTATTTTACTCAAGAAGGGATGCTCATACCAAACCACTTTCAAAGCAAATATACACTGCCTCTCACTGCATCCACAACCTGAACATATATTATGTAGACATATTTTTCCTATGATGTCAGAGAAGAAGTAATCAATGCCAGCATTTGACAGAACTTTTCAAGTGCTGCTATTTCTATACAGGTCTGGCTGGACAAAATAAATTTATAAATAACGAGTAATAAATAAATAAAAGGTTGCCATGAATACTTCCAATGTTAACACGCTTTGTTTTCCTGATTCTTAGTTTCCTATGTTCTGTTACAAATGTCATGATTTGTTCCAAATGGAAGATAGTCACAGAGAGGTGAAAGAAGGCTAAAAAAAATGTCAAGCTAGAATGATGCTTTCACTGTGGCACAGTTAGAATGAAAAGTTTTGGAGTTTGGGGTAGTTTTTTGGTTTGTTTTCTTTAAAGAAAGTACTTGAATGAAACGTATTTATCTTGAAATTTAAGGCAACAGTAGCAAAGACAGATCAGTTGCTAGCAGAGCAAGAGGGAGTTAAAACACTGACAGGTATTTTCCTCCCAGCCGGGGAGCAGCGGAAAGCCCCGGTCTGCGCGGGGCAGGCGGCCCCCGGCCCCGGTAAAGGCAAGGCAGGGCAAGGGAAGGCAAGGGAAGGCAAGGGAAGGTAGGGCACAGCAAGGCAGGGCAAGGCACAGCAAGGCAAGGCAAGGCAAGGCAAGGCAAGGCAAGGCACGGCAAGGGAAGGCAAGGCAAGGCAAGGGAAGGCAGGGCAAGGCAGAGCACGGCAAGGCAAGGCAGGGCAAGGCAAGGCACGGCAAGGGAAGGCAGGGCAAGGCAAGGCACGGCAAGGGAAGGCAAGGCAAGGGAAGGCAGGGCAAGGCAGAGCACGGCAAGGCAAGGCAAGGCACGGCAAGGGAAGGCAAGGCAAGGGAAGGCAAGGCAGGGCAAGGCAGGGCAAGGCAAGGCAAGGCACGGCAAGGCACGGCACGGCAAGGCAAGGCAAGGCACGGCAGGGCAGGGCAAGGGCCCAGAGCGGCACCGGCTCCGCCAGGGACCCCGAGCGCCTCCTCATCGCCCCGCGCTAAACCCGCGCCGCGGGCGCGCTCCTCTCGGGCTCTTTCGCCGCACTCCGTTTACGTGTCCACTGCTCACTGCGGTGTCTCCCGGGCCGCTGAGCGGCGCGGCGGGGGCAGCCCGAGCCCCGGGGCCGCCATTGGCCGCGGCCGCCCCGCCCGCTCCCCGCCCCCGGCCCCGCAGTGCCCCCGCGACCCCCGCCCGCGGCCCCGGCCCCCCGGCGCTGCCCAGGGGCTGTCGGCCGGTCCAGGCGGGGTGGGAGGGGTTCGCCCCGCGTCCCCGCTGATCCCGGCTCCCGTCCGCGGCTCTGGCTCCGCTGGCGCGGCCGGGGCTCCCTGCTCCGCGGCGTCTCTACCTGTACTGGTCAAACTTGGCGTATTGCAGCCACTCCTCGGGGTTGCTCTCGTACGACTCCATCAGCGCCTGGACCTCGTCCACGCTGACTTTGTCCTCGGCGAATATCTGATGGAGGATGCGGACCAGCTCCTCCAGGCTCCGCGCCTTCCACGTCTCGGTCTGCAGCGGCTGCTCCATCCCCGCCGGTCGCTGCCCCGCCGCCCCGGCCGCTGCCCCTGCCCGGCCCCCGCCGCCGCCTTTATGCGCCGGGAGGCACGGCGGGAGCCTACACCGCCCCGGCGGGCGGGCCCGCGGCCAGCCGCCCGTCCCCGTCCCCGGGAGCGCGGCCACCGACCCCGGCGGGCGGGGGCGGCCCGAGGCGGCGGCGGAGGCTCCTCGCACCGCCCGCTGCTGTGGCCCGCCGGAGCCCGGGAGAAGCGGGGCAGGTCGGGCCGGCGGGCGGCTGGCGCTCCGCTATCCCCGGCGAGGGAAATAGGAGGAGAAGTGGCTACTGCTGCCGGGGGGAAAGCATCTCTCTGTCTCTGCCAGGGAGTGCGGCCTGCCGCTGCCTCCGTTACTTTGAAAAAATACATCTAAGAGCTCAATTGAAAAGCAAAACAAGACACACAGCTATTTAAAACACAGAGAATTGCTGCAGGAGGTCGCCTACAGACAGCCTGCCCGTTGAAAGTGCTGTTTCTTAAAAGCCAGTGCACTGTGCAGGAACATTTAGGGCCGCCGGAACCACTAGCACTCAGAATGACGGCCAGAAACACAGGGAATGGACAAAAGAGACCGTGCTAACACAACAAACCGTCCTCGCGCTCCTCAATCTATCCAATCTATATACTGGCAGCAGAGCAAGCAGATGCCGTGCCAGCCGTCTTCTTTCCACTTCAGCTGTTAACAAAATGTTGATGAGTCATGAATTCTGGAAACAGAATTCACCATAGAACAGCGTTTTAAGAAAATCCATCTATTCTTTCTTAAAAAGCAAAAAAGAGTTCAGCTCTTCAGGTCTTCCTTATGATTCTGGAGCTGGAAGTAAGCAGACTGGTGGTGTGGGCTGCTATAGCTCTGAGGCTCAAAGGTGCTCACAACACTGGCAGCTTGTGGTTTCTCTTACAATTGAGGGATTTTTAGAACACCTACTTTCTCTTCCCTCTCCCTGACCTGTACACGAAGTACAGACACGACAAAAAGAAGCAACGTTAATAAAGTAGATAAAGCTCAAGAGGCCTAATGAATTTCTGGCTTCGCTTCAATAGGGAATACTTTCCTAGTTTAAAATGGGGCTGGAATCTAGTACACTGGAGTGGAACACAAATCAATGTACCGAACAGGTACATTTTCAGCCATCATTCCAGAACCTCTCCTGGCATGCAGAAAGCAGACCCTGCCTTATCAGTATTTTGTGAAGTATTGTTGGTATGTGTGTGAGAGAGAAATCTGCAATGATTTCAGTATTTTTTAAGGTCTGAGAGAACCTAAGACTATCTTAAATTTCTTAAACACAACCCTGGCACTGATCTCAACAGCCGTGTCCAGTTTTCCTGGGCCAAATGCAGGTAATGAGCAAACACTTGATCTCTCTTGGTAACTTTTTCAAAGTCACAATTGAGTCTTATTTCTTAATGAAACTTGCCTCTGGTCTATTTTAGCTATTGGTTTGTGGACTCAAGAGATTGGATGGGGAAAGTAGCACCTTTTTTCAGTACTTACCTGCGTAGTCTCATACAGCACCATTAAAACTGCTTTAGGTTACCAAGTGTTAGAATTAGTGTGAACTATCATCCATTTATTTCTAAGACAGAATTCAAATTCTTTTGGTGGCTGTTGGAAGCACTGCCCAAAGGAATAAAACATCCCTCAAGAATAAATTGCAAGGATCACAATAATGGGTTGTGAAATGAAGAATGAGGTAAGTTTTCAAATATTTTATGTATTATTCTGATATTCACAGGATCTGACAGAAACTAATTTTCAGCAGCTACATTTCTCTGCTTATTTGTACACCTGTGCTTGGAGGTATTTTCCCTGGTATTCAAATCCATGGGAAAAAAGTGTTATGCCACTGCCCTTAATCCCTGGGACACCTCAGTACTTTGATTCATTTGCCACAATGTTGATGAGATCCTTAAATACTGCTAGTAAAAGGACATTTTATACCCTCCTCTACTACAAGTAAGGGATCAGGCTAGATCTACTTACTGCAGTTTCCAACTGCTGCTGTGTTTTACAGTTTATATAGTTATATTTCTTATTTGCTCCTATTCAAAAGTGTTTACAGCTTTTGATTTGGAATTGTTCAACATACTTTTTGATCCCCAAAACTTCTACAGGAGTTGATTACTTGACTGCCTGAACACCATTAGGAACAATATCTATGTCTCTCCAGCGTGTGCTTTTGCTTATGCCCTATTGACACAAATGGCACAAGGATCTGAGCATATTAAGAGTTAACTGTCACTGAAAATTCAATATTAAAAAAGAGAACATTGAAATCTACACAGCATGGAAATTGTTTTTACATTTTCGGTTGTGATTCTGCACAAGAAGACTGCAGGATTTTATACACTTTTATTGCTGGAAATCATACACCTGCAGAAATTAACTATTATACGTATTTCTCAAGTATCCTATTAAAAACTTGTCTTGGAGAACAGGAGATTGGGCTTTAACTACAAAACTTCTGATTTACGTACAAATGCTGAAGCACTCCGCTATTACCCAGAAGACAGGTATAAGCAAATCAAGCAATCATTTGACATGACATCTAACTCCAAGAGAGACTTAGGAGCTCGAGTGCTCAAGCACTTACTGGCATGTCACCTCCTACTGGGGTGCAGCTCACAAGGTTTCTCTCATGCTTTATTGAGGATAATCTTCAAGTCAGATCAATGGAATTATTGAACTGCAACTTTGCACCATGTACTAGGCCTGCAAATGTAGCTTGTACTGTACTTTATTTTATGTCTTGTAACTCCAAATAAAAGTTGTGAGTTACTTGAAGGTAGGATCCATGGTGCCTGAATGACCAGACTCTTGTGGCAAACAACTATGCTGTGTCTCTTTTGTCTGTTAGCCTGGTCAGGCAACAGCGCTTCAACACCAGTGAGTACTTACACCTCCTCCTCCAGATAGAATGACTTCCCTAAGTCACTTCTTCTTTAAGTCTCTATTCACCTAAGTTTCTGATGTTTGTTGAGAGCTCTAAAGAGAAACCTGGATCTGCAGTTGTAATCCAAGTTTTGGGACTACATGACTCGATGTAGTCATGAATCAATGTATCAGTGCAGCTGTTCCTCAGTCCCATAACCTGTAAAGTGAGATTGAACACTCAGTACATAAGAGATCTTACATGAGAAACAGCTGCATGCGCAGCAATTCTCAAAAACATCTTGAGAACAAGTTAAACATCAGTTTAACTGCAGTTAAACATCATCTGCAGAATAAAAACATGCAGTAAAACTTGAGTGAAATAGGACACCACATACAAAATTATGTCATTCACTGAAAACACCAACAACTACTAAATGGCATGAGCACTGCTGAAGGTAAAAACACTCCAAACAATGCAGTGAAGAGATGTGTGGCATTAAACCACACAGCACAGAAAGGATTCTTGGAAAAATCAATCTGATCCACTTTTGGTGGGATATTAATATACCATACGTGTGCCATAAATAGAAAATACTAACATTTTTCTCTGCAAGAAAGACACTTTAAAGTAAGTTTGTGGTCTTTTTCAATTTACGATATTTACATGAAAAAGCCAAAGTGCTGGCTAGCCTCTGCATTAAGAGTATTACTGCACAATTTTGCTTGGAGATCTTTTTTCTTTGAGACTTCCCATTAATAACTCTTTAGGGTTATTAGTTCTGTTACCAAACAGAGTTCAAAGGAAACATCTTTATCTGCTTTAAATGATATACTGATTTTTGCAATTGGAACATTTTAACTCAAATCTTTTTAAGTTAGGCCCTCAAAGCAATTATATTTTAACTCTACATTGTGTCCATCTAATTGATATACACATATTATATATATAATTTGCATTGGAACCATCATCTCTATCATGGGAAGATAGAGAGGAAAGACTCCAAAACTCCTGCACTTAAAAAAACCAAGCAAGTAATGTTCATCTACTTTTAATAAAGGAAGTTATGATTGAGCCAAGACATAGAACTAGTACTTCGCCGCTATCTATAATCTGCACACTTAACAAAAAAATGTTGCTGGGAATGCAGGGGAATAATTTAAAAAACATTTCTAGATTGCTCCCAAAGTTTGAAAAGAACACATTTTTCCTCCCAAAGTCTAACTCTTCTCATTGTGCACACAAGGGATGAAATCTCACCTGGAATTTCACCTGTGTACCTAGAAACAAGTATCCAAGGACTGATCCCTGGCACAGGGGCCAGCTTGGAAAGAACAGATTACATCAATATTATTTACCTTCTAAACTCTGTAACAGGCTGATCACATCCAATATGCCCACCAGAAATGGTACCCTGTCCACTCCTAAATTAAGCACAGGCAAAAATCTGTGCCAGTACCTGTTCTAACAACCAACTGTACAGATGACTGAGCTACAGTGTCTCAGAAAACTTCCTAGCACTACCAAGTCTAATGACATAAATGTAGTGTGACAGGCTTAACAAAAAGCCTTTAACCTTGTGGAGAGGTTGAGAAGCTGGCTGAGAAATGGGAAAAAGATAAAAGACACAATAACTTTCAGAAAAGACACAATGGCTCTCAGAACTAGAAGCTAGGACAAGGCCAGCATGAGGATGAAGGAGAGGAACTGAGATCATGAGAAAGAGGAGTTAAATGCTACAAGGTGATACAAACTGTTGTAATATGCTGATATAACATGAAGTAAACTATTGTATAGTCACTACCAATTAGGAGCTTAGCTTTTGCAATATGTATGAGCTAATTAAGCAAAGTATATAACTCAAGATTGTACTTAAATAAACTGAGTTCTGCTGATGACCAACTGGTGTCTGCGTCTCCCTTCTCTAACAAATGGCGCCCGAACAGGGACCTGAATCTGAAGCTGCCTCTCGTCTCGACTAAAAGAAAAAGGGGGAGCACGTCTGCCTGCGCCTGGCGAAAGAAGAGCTTCCGCGCCCTGGTGCACGTCTGCCACGGTTGGAGAAGTAGGGTTGGGACCTGATGCAACCGGGTCGGCGTTAAACGAGGAAGGGATAACGCCCTCAGGAGCCATATAGGTGGTCCTGAGCCATACGTGCTGCCGAAGCCGGAGAGTTGCAACAGCGCTGACGATATAATGGACAGGCAAGCAGCATATGATTTATTTATGACGGGGTTAGAGAAACGGGGGGTTAAGGATGTAAGGAAAGACCTCCCGGGGTTGCTAGCATGGGGAAATGCTAGAGGTTATTTTGCTAACCCACATACGGTGCATGAGCTTACAGAGTGGAAAAAATTAAGTGATGAGTTGTTTACTTTAGTTTTAGATGATGATAAGACAGTTAAAAAGTTGACTAAAACATGGCAAATTGTTCAAAACACCTTATTGCAACACCAAGTAGAAAAACGAGCAGCTCAGCAAGCAGTAGCAGCCCAGGGAAAGAAGCTGATGTATTCATCAGAGTCAGACTTTCCCTTGCCTCCTGGATGTACAACAGTACATGTGCCTCCAGAGCAAATAAGTGCCACCAAAGGGGACACGGTAGCTGCAGACTCTGTACCATCAGCTCCCCCAATGCCTCCAGTCGCTGCGGGTCAGCTGACAGATTCATGTCCATTACCATGGACTGGGGAGAGCGATGAAACTATTCCAAAAGTTGAATCAGATTTGACAGTGGTAATGGCCAAGAATCGGAGGGAGGCATGGAGTGCCCTAGCTAGAAAAGAAGTAGAACGAGGGGATGCACAGATGATAGAAGCAGGGAGCTCGATGGCATGCCCGGTAATATATAATCCTGCACCGGGAGGAGGTGTCACTGCCCAATTGACTTCCCTTGATTGGAAATTACTTTCCCAATTGCGCTCCACTGTTAGCCAATATGGGGTAAACAGTGAGCCTGCTCAGCAAATGCTGGATTATATCTGGGGTACATATTTGCTGTTGCCAGCAGATTGTCGGAGTATTTCTAAGCTTGTGTTTACACCCCACCAACTTTTGTTATTTCAACAAGCCCTAGCGCAAGAGTCAGTTGCCACACAGAGACAACCTGAGAATCCTCTACATGGAGTTACCTTAGATGAATTGCTAAGAATAAGCAATTGAATAAGAACAGAGGGACAGGCTCTGTTAGGACCAGAAAAATGTTGAGAAGTCCTAAAGCTCACTAGAGCTGCTATGGATAAGGTAAAAGATCCACATAGAACCCCTATATATATATGAGAATAAAACAAAGTAGAGAAGAACCATTAGGCAAATTTGTAGATCGACTAGTAGAAGAAATAAAAAATACTAGAGTGCCACTCTATATGCATGGAGCACTGCTTAAACAATGTGCATTGCAGAATAGTAATAAGAATACAAAAAAGGTACTAACCACATTAGGTGCCAATTGGACTATTAAAGAGGCTATAGAAAGAATGTCGCTGCAGCCTGCAGGGTCACAGGTTTTTATAGTTGAGGCAATTAAGGAGCTAGGAAAGGAGATTGAAAAAGGGTTACAAAAACAGTCAGAGTCAAATCAGGCTCAAGGCCTTGCAGCTCTTGCTCCTCTCCGCGCCTCAGCGGCAGCTCCTGTGGTTTCTACAGATCACAGGCCACCCTCCCTACGATGTTACCGATGTGGAGGCAGTGGGCATATGCGAAAAAATTGCAGAGCAATTGAGGAGGGCAGAAGCAGCAAACGCAGGCATTGGCCGCCCTGACATCGCTGCGAGCAGCAAGTACAGCGAGAACTGGACCAGCTCCAGCCAGAAAGATAACCTGCTTTCGTTGCGGAGAGCAGCCCTAGCAACAAGAGTCACCAATCTCTTCGCCCTGTCTCCTCTCTTCGTGCCTACACCTCAGGATCAGTCGACCTAGACTTGGCAGCCACAGTGGACATATCTATTAAGGACAATTGCCCTGTGCCAGTTTCCACTGGAGTAAAGGGACCAGTAACCTATCAGGGACAGTCGGTTCCTGCTTTACTTTTGGGACGATCTTCTACTTTTTTAAAAGGATTGGACATTACTGTGGGACTTATTGATGCTGATTTTACAGGCAAGATTTGTATTTTAGCACGGACACTGTATCCTCCAGTGCTCATTCCAGCTGGCACCCGGATAGCTCAATTGTTACCATTTTCGACCTTGGCTCCGAACATCGCTCGGAAACACAAAGAGGATACTATGGTTTTGGCTCTACAGGAGGATCAGCATTCTTAACACTGGACCTGCTGAAGTACAATATATTGGTTGAAGTCACAAGTGTGTGCTTACACCCACAGGTCCTGTGTGGATTCCCAGCTGCTGGATGCAAGCAGGGAATGACAGCACCCAGCAGTCCAGCAGAACGAGAGCGGCATCGCCTGCTCCTGATCCTTCAACCTGTGATAGCTCAGCTCCAGCCAGTGTGGCCTAATCCTCTAGTAGTAGAAAATAGAACTGATGTACTAACATTGTTGCATGAACTACAAAGCACCCGACTACGATTAATTAAGAGTTCTAACTGTCTGCACTGCGACAAGCCTAACTGTGGTGCTTGGGTAAAAATATATTGTGGGGCTTGTTGCAGACAATGGTGGGTCTTTCAACAGCAGCTTGCACAGCCATGGTGCCCACGCTGCTCCTTTTATTGGCATCGTTATAATTGGCACACCGCCATAAAAAATTATACAGAGTGCAGTACTGTGCCAAAAGCAGTAAACCTTGTTCAAGATTTAAGTCAAAGAGATAGGCTGAAATTGGTATTTTTAATAGAAAAAGAGGTGTGTCGCCTGTTGGCACAAAAGGCTACTCTCATATTGCAGACAACCTGCAAATATGGGGTGGGAATACCTCATATGCATCAGGTGGATCCTGCTGATACAGATATGTGTTGTCGCCGCTGGGCTCACAGAGCTACCAAAAACAGACAAAAAGCAAAACATGTGGGTCACTTGGGTTAATCAATCTGGTCAGGATAATTTGTGTTTATCACCTGCCACGCCTTCCAATCCATTTCGCACTTGTCTAAAACAAGAATGTGCGAGAGAAGCGTGGAAAAGTTACGTTTCTCACTAGCAAAATAAAACAACAGCACAATGAGAATATTGCTCTTAGTTTGCTGAAATCATTCAGCAAGGCAGTACTTCTCACTGTGACCCTCTCCTGCCTATTGATTTGGCTATATGGCTCGGGAAACGCTATCTTCTTGGAGCCCTTGTTCAGCAATTAAAGAAAAGGGGGGAGAATAGGGGAGAAGAGAAAGACATTCGGGTATTAGAATGGTTACAGCCACCCCTACAACAATGTAAAACTGTTTTTCAAAAATCAGAAATGTTGGCAGTCCTTATCCATAAAGACAGAGAGCGTGCACGGCAGATTACGGGGAATGAACCAGGCACTATTCTGTTGCCAATAGCTCGAGATATACTGCAATGGTACATTGAAAATCATGAGGAGGTGGGCCTTGCTCTGCTGGGAGGAGGGGCTACAGTTGTGACAACGGTAAAGTGGCCCCCACCCTTGCGATAGGTGGGAAAACAACAGTGGCTGAGCAAACCTCTGCGGAGTGAACAGCCCATCCCAGAAGCAATCACAGTTTTACAGATGCTGAGAAAAGGTTACAAAAAGCTGCTATTACATGGCAGCAGAGAAATGAATGGCAAAAAGTAATATTGCCTGCTGAAGAGGGGGATTCTTTACAAACTTTGGAATTGTCAGCTGTTGTATAAGCCATGAACCAGTTGAGTCCTAACTGCAGTAACAAGGTAAACTTGTGGGATCCCCCAGGAGTGATCATTGCCTCCATCCTTGTCCCAGGTGTAGCAGAGTCACAAGCCTTGGGTCACAAGCCTTAACGCAGTTAAGGAGATTGGCTTGTTAGACAAGTAAACAACTTAACATCACATCCAACATTATATCTGATTTAGTAACTGATGTTAGCAGCGATGACGATCTTTACAGGCCCTTGATAAGAATTGTAATAACAAAGTAGAGTTATGCGGTCCTGCAGCTCGTATTTTTGCATCTATAACCCCTAAAGTTGCACAGCTCATGCATTGGTGTCACTTAATACACTTGCATGTTGGGCCATAAAGCAGGCAAATGTTACTACGGAGGTCATATCAGCACTCACTCAGGACGTAAACAGCCTGAGACACACGGTTCTTAAAAACAAAGCCACTATTGACTTCCTTCTTCTTGCTCAAGGACACGGGTGCTCTGAGTTCAAAGAGATGTGTTGCTTTAATTTATCCGATCATAGCCAATCAATACATGCACAACTGGACTGGCTAAAAAGGCACACGACAGAGGTTAAGCTTTCACAAAATCCCCTAGATGATTGGCTAACCCAGACTTTTGGTCTAACACCATGGCTAACTCAGCCTTTGAAAGAAGGGCTACGATTTTTGCTTATGATTTGAATTGTGAAGGTATGTGTTGTATGAATTTGTCTGATCACTCACAATCGATTCACAAACAAATTCAAAAGCTTCAGGAATTGACGCAACACCTACAAGTTAGCAATGGATGAGATATTTTAGATTGGCTAAAAGGCTTAGGATTGTCAGGATGGTTGCGTTCATTACTCATGTTTGAACTGTTGTGTTTAGCTGTGCTTATGATGCTAGTTGTTTGTATTCCATGCTTTTGTTCATGTATGCAACAAGTGATGAAGCAGACAATGATTAAAATGTGGCATAACACGCTGTTGGCACAAAAAGAAAAAGGAAAAAGTGTGGAGGATTTGGTTAAGGAATGGTTGAAAAGAAAAGGCCACAGTCGAGTAGATTTAATAGCGCTGTAAGTTTAGAGCAAGCCTAAAAACATAGCAACTTAGAGAATATGGAAGAAGTATAGAAATGTAGCAAACAAAATGCTGAGATGGCGGCTATTTGCAAATTCACCTCGGACGGACGAGTTCCAAGGGCCCAGGACTCGTCTCCTGAAATCTGCAGGTCGGTGATCAGGAAACCTCTGAACTGAATTTGAGAACACCTGCACTGCATTCTTCGATTTTGGTAAGACAGCTGAGTTTAGAACACGGGAGGAGGGAACTCTAAGGGAAAAAACCTTTGGAAAAAACCTTTTCCGTAGCAGCAGTGTAGCGAGGAGAGAAAAAAAAAAAAAAAAAAAAAAAAAAAAAAACACCACCTCACCCGCTGGCCTGCAGCCAGCACCGGGTTTGTCTGTTGCTTGCAGCAGCCTTGAGATGTGAGTGGAACAGACAGTTATGTGTTATCCACAAAAATGTAAAAGTTGGCTTCCAACTGTGCCTATGATGATAATAGCTGATAACCAATGATGAGCTATGATTTTTGTTTATGATTTTAATTGTCATTCTATGCGTAGTCAGTCTTTAATGCTGGTAATCCTTAAAAGAAAAAGGGGGAATTGTGGAGAGGTTGAGAAGCTGGCTGAGAAATGGGAAAAAGATAAAAGACACAATAACTTTCAGAAAAGACACAATGGCTCTCAGAACTAGAAGCTAGGACAAGGCCAGCATGAGGATGAAGGAGAGGAACTGAGATCATGAGAAAGAGGAGTTAAATGCTACAAGGTGATACAAACTGTTGTAATATGCTGATATAACATGAAGTAAACTATTGTATAGTCACTACCAATTAGGAGCTTAGCTTTTGCAATATGTATGAGCTAATTAAGCAAAGTATATAACTCAAGATTGTACTTAAATAAACTGAGTTCTGCTGATGACCAACTGGTGTCTGCGTCTCCCTTCTCTAACATACTCATTTTGGTCTCAGTCAAAAATGTGATTCAACCTTTTTTAACTACATATTTTAGGATGAAACAATCTCTAAATGAGTTTTTGTTACTCTAATTCTGACTAAAAGAGGCATCTGACATCTCACAGCGTTATGGCCATTAAAGCAAGAGAAAAGTGTGGATTTTTAAGACGTTTAACCTTGGAAGTATATTAAATATGGTAGTACCAAAGCTGAAGCATGGTCTTTTTAAATAAGAAACATATTTTATGTTTTCTTGTCAAGTGTTTTTCTTCTCTTGATGATCCAACACAAAACAAGGTTGAAAACACCTTATTTTTCCATGCACATTGAATTTCATCAAGCTTCTACAAGCTTGTAATAATCACAGTCCTCATGAAAAACTCCAGAGTTAAAGGAATTTTTGCTCCCCCTTTTTTTCTTTTCACTCTGAAGACAAAGAGGTAGTATTAGAATGCCTTGAATAACCTTTGTATCCCTGAAGAGTAACTGAGACATCAGGGTAATCAAGAATAACAAAAGCCAAGAAGTTGTGCAAATAGGCAGAATTTGATTTGCGAAATGAGCATGAACAGCAACAATGGGTAAACAGAACCTGCTTTGGAGCTGGAAGGAGTTTGAAGAAGCAATGTATGGATTTCCAACCCCCTCCCTCCCCCGGCCCTATGAATTTAGTGTGTATCAGTACATTCAAAATTAAGTTGTGGGGGTAATTAATACATCTTCTGTTAGGGCCTTAGCAGCACATATCCGAGACTTTAAAGTCCTGGAAATGATGACATTTGCTCAGCATGCACATAGGTGACACAACTGTGTATTTTATCATTTTGCTCAAGGCAACTTTAGTTTCATTTAGCTCCTTCAGGTTTCCATGTGCATTTAAGATTAGTTCAAGCTACAAATTACAAATCTGTCATTAATGCTAGTCTCTAAACCATTATGATAATTCAAAAATAATGCCTCACAGTTTAAAGGATTTGCACCTGGTGATTAACTTGAAACAGGGTAACTGGATTTTGCATAGCATTATTCTTTAATATAGGATGCTGTGAAGTACTAGGTCCTTCATAAAAACAGTATAATAACTTCCCTTTCCAATACTTACCTTATTTCTCAGTCTTTAGAAATTAGTTTACTGATTTTTTTCAATTTGCCTTTTCTGTTGATTCAATTACACTAAATCAAGTGAATTACATTAAATCAAGTGAATTACATTACATTACAAATATTGGCAGTTCGGTATAGTATACCAGTATGATGCCTTAAGTTTTAGCTTTCATGTTTTTCAAATTCTGTGCTGCCTAGGAGTGTAGTTCTGAGCCCCATATTAAGTGCTGGTAAGCTCTCTTCACAGAGTCGGTACTCAAAACAAATCCTTTTCCAGATGGACACCAAGGACAACTGTTACAAGTTTTCAAGCCCAAAAGCATAAATGGTGGACTGAAGAAAGAAAATATGAAAGATGGGAGTTCATAATCTGAAGCTGTAATTGGGCAATTAAACCCCATATGGAAATGAATCAAAACCTATAAAAGTATGAGACCTCATGACAGCTCATCCATCTTGTGACCATTTTGAGTCCACTTTGGGTGTAGCCCTGGTCAGGCTCTTGTCCTGCAAGGTGTACCCTTAAAGGTGCTACCCTTTTAATAAATACCTACTTTATTCTTTTAGCTCTATCTAGTCTCTGTTCCAGGTCAGCCTTCTCAAGGCATCACTTATAGTAGCATATTGATTGAGCAAAAATGCTCTGAGTAAATCTAGACCTTTTTTTTGTTCTGTACAACTCTCACTGATCTGTCCAAGAGTCAGTCCTTACTTTCATACCCTTTTTCTCCCACTCTAGAAACTGAAGTCACTTAAATAATAGTCACCACTTTTGCTCAAGGCATACCAAATGCAGAGAACACTACTTGAGCTTCTGATTTCCAATTTACTGGAAATATTCTTTTTCTTTTCAAAGAGATAAGTACTTCAGGATTATCTATGATTTTAGAAGCTGTAACTGTCTCTTTTTAAAATAGGAGATTTAACATGTCTTTTGCAAATTCTACAAACAATGTACTGGGAATCACTTATTTGTTCACTTGACTTGACACATTATCTACTTGACATGCAGTCTAGTTTGTTACTTAAGAATATGAACAAAAAAAAAATTTCTGCCACCCTAAGTCACACCTCAACTCCAGACAGAAAGAGTCCATGGTCCTTAGAGAGCTACCAGAGGTAAGTACTGACCACCTCCCTAACGTGAGGTACAAAACTACAGGGGAAGGTGGCAAAAAGGAGGACTCTCTCTGGAAAGAAGGTACAGAAGTTTCATGGGAAAATGAGCAGAACTGGAGCTGGCAGTCATTAAAAGTAACAGAATAAAGGCAGCCACATAGGAGCACTGAGGAAACAGAAAGCAAGGGCTGGATCAGGTAAGTACTCACCGCAGACTGGTAAACTAGGGGCCAAGAAAAAATTACTTGGGGTTGGAGAAAAATTGGGAGCAGAAAAACGCTGAAGCAAGCAGTAATAAGTAAGTATTGTTCAGGGAACAAGCCGAATCTTAGACAAATGAATAATTCAAAGCTTCATGATTCATTTATCTAGATCCAAAAAGGTATGTAGTAAAGAAGGAAATCCAGACTATTATCAGATTGGGTTTTACATTATCAGATTATCACATTTTGAGGAATTGAGGCAAATGATTTTTTTAATTCAACTTCAGAGGATAAAAAATATTTGTAGATTCAGCATAAATGACAACCTTCTATAATTACTTGGCAGATACAATGACCCAGAGTTCCTCTTCAAGATCTATGTTTTTACTTTTTAAAACCAAAACACAACACACGCATCAACCTTCTTTCATCACTTCTGAAGAGCACATTTGCAGTTTATCAGTAGTTTCATTTGTTAAGTGAGGTGAAAGGCACCAAGAGAAGATTCTTTAAAGAGAACCAGACTAGTAGCTTATCTTAGGTAAACATACTGTCACATGGGAGAACAAACTACTTATATTTGTAAGGCCAGCACGTGGACATACTACAAGAAATATTGAAAAAGAGCCCTAGATAAAACTATGCAAATATCTTTGTCCTTGTGTACCCTCTAGTGGCTGTCGAGGTTGTGCTGGCCTCACAGTAACTAAGCAGGCAACTTCCTCAACCAGACAGAATCAGAGTGCTCTCCTCTGCAACAGCTCTTTTAAATAGGTGGAGATTCATGAGATCAGGGTTCTGAGCAGGGGAAGTATGGGTTATTTCAAGTTTAAGTTTACAACAAATTCTGCCTTGCTGGTTTAATGAAGTGAACCCAAGTTTTCCACTTTAAAAGTGCCAAGGTACATCAAGCTATTCACACAGCAAGCGTTCAAAGCATATGCCTGTGTAACTGTGGCATACATGCATGCTGCATGCAAACTCTGGCAACGTCAGGAGGTTAAGCTGGGTATTACTCTTCCAGAAGTCCTCTGAGGTGAAAAAATCCTGATACACAGGTTATAGAGACTACATAAGAGCCACTTATGTATGAAATAGCAATTCAAGACTATTGTAAAAACATGCTTTAAACTACAACTGGCTGTTTTGTCTGTATGTGCTGAAGAACTGGATTACATCAGGGACAAAAACTGTCATCTAGCATAAGAACATTCCGCAAGCGAACAACTAACATTTAATTTGGTTCAGCTTAAACAAACATAAAAAACTGTACAGCAGACATTTCAAATAAACCCACTAAAAATCTCCACCCCCCCAACACCTGAACTCTCCAATAAATAAAAGCAAAGGTCAGCACCCTAGTCAAGATACTAAGTTCTCTCCGTAATGGAAAAAACCTCAAGTCAATCCTCACTGCTACCATTTAGCAAAAGAATATAAATTGCACACTATTGTTTAGTGGACCACACAGCTGGTGAAATACAAAAATTAACAACAGTCAAAAAGAAAATGTATATAGTTTTTAGCATCTCATAGCTACTTCTCCATGAACTCAAGATGCAACATCTAGTTGCATCATTCAGCTAAAGATGCAGTCATTAAATAGCATCAGAAGAAACACCTTGAAAACTGCTGAAGTGTTGAGCCTTCAACAAATCACTACAAAATTTGTGGAGGAGGGAAATATTGTGAGGCCTCTCATGAAGTTGTGTATTATAAACAAGATACTCATGTTACCAATTTGATGAAGGCAAAGGGTGGAGTAATTACACTATATACCTATTTCTATATATTACAAGAAATAAAATCAAAATATTGTCTTGAAATGATATGAGATAATGCACATTCAAGATGAAGACTTCACAAAGAACGGGATGCACACCACAAATGTACAACACGTTAAAAGTGAACTGAATCCCAGGCTACATGTACAACAGACATTACTTTTAATAAAAAGGTTATCTTCAGTACAGCATATAGACAGAGCTGTCCAGTCGGTACTGCAGAAAACTGAAATAGTTTCCCTTCAGATACAGCAATTAAGTAGTCAGCAGCAAGAGTGCTGGCTCTACCCTATGTGGCAGATGCAGGTGTTTTTTCTGCATCCCAAGTGTACATCAGAAAAAAAGCCATGTGATCGTATAGTCTAGCCAGCTCTTTGCTTATGCTATTCACCTGCATCATATGTTCATAGGCAGCAATACAAAAATCCCTCTTTCCGTGTGTTTGCAGCTTGAGTTTAATTAAGTCCTTTCTCCATTTTGGAAGAGAACACCTGAAACAACTATGTTGCCAGTCATTCATCCCCATGCCTGAGTTTTGCAATAATGCAGTACAAGCTTGCCGTCACTTCCAAAGCACTGCAAGAAAAAAACAACAAAAGCTGTTACAATTATTCATGGGTTAGCATACACATGAAGCAAAACAAAAAGCCTTCCCATCAGATAAAGGTGTCATGGAACCCTGTCATGAGAAAGCTCCCCATTACAATGAGAGGCCCGACAACACACTGCACATGAAAGAATTCATTTCCAGAGACTACATGAAGTCACATCTCTTTGGATGACATTCACACAGATCTGTGAATATCAAGTGCATTAGACTAAATGCAAGGTATTACTGCTAAGGGCAGTAACACATTTCAAGTGTCTGAGGTGTGCTGACAAATCGTGATTAATACATTTGGAAAGGATACTTAGATGGAAGTTACCTCATAGAGGGTCCCCACTTCTTGGTCTGGAGATGGAGCAAAAGACTGGTTTACATATATGAACTGCAAAGAAAAAGAGAGAAGAGATGGAGTTCTCACTGGGAACACAGAAGAATCATTCTGCAGTCAAAAGTTTTGTTATAATCTTTTAGCATATAACAGAATATGACCAGTTACTATCTTCACTGAAGTGTGGAGGGGCAACATGACCATGAGGAGTCACCTCTGCCTGCCCAGCCAGACTGTGCTGACTTCCTTTTCCTGCAAGCTGACCCCTTACTCTCCCACGCAGAGCACAAAGTGAACTCACTGGTTTAGCTGTTGCTCTTATTTCAACCCAAACCACTCATGCTATTCCAGATTTGCTCAATTGGAATGGCCATCACAGAAATTAGAAACATCTTGTTCTATTTTCAAGTCACCCTTCTCACTTCCTGCTCCAAAAAATGCATTTATACATACAGGAGCTAATCCACAATGACAAAGAGGGCCTTGGGATCTGCCATGTGAGGTAGCAGTGAGTACTGGGGCATCATGTGCTGCTTCCAAATAAAAGATATAAAATTCCAAGGGTTTTGTTCTTGAAGTATAGCCTTAGGCTTCAGCCACACACAAAAAGGCTACATGCTCCTATTTTTTTTATTTTTTTTTTGTCCTGAAATAACGATACGATAGTCACTGAATCAAACTGTACAGAATGTCCTGAATTAATACCATATCTATCACTCTTCCTGGAGACATTAAACCACGGAAAAGCAGATCCTTCATGATTTCCAGGTGAATGAGAAGGCCAGTGCATTTATGCCTATATATACTTAAAAAAGATCCTCCAAACCAAGAACAGAATGAATTCAGCTCCGCTTTAGCTGACCACTTTAATGAGTCTAGCTTTAGCTGTATATCTTAAATAAAAACTTAGGATTGTATAGATGTTGAGAGTCCACTGCAGAACAACAAAATCAGTGAAATTGTATTTCCAGCTCTTCCAGTGTTATCCCAAGGCCACAGTGGCTAGTCACTCCTGCAGGAAGGAATCCAAAAATAATACTGTCCATCTCCTGCCCAAGGGCAAACACTTCCCAACTACACATTTTAAAAGCAAAATCAGTTCTATGAAGCAATGAAACTATTTTAGATGTGAGTTCTGAAGGAAACAAGACACTCAGATTCAGAAAGCTGACCCTAAAACTTCTGGACTGTTTCTCAAATACTATGTCTCTATAGCCAGTTCCTCCAGGTACATGGAGCCTAGGAATGTTTCCCTGGGATACACCCTGCCCAGGGTGCACACAGCTCTGCCTGCCAAGACACCAAGAAATACACAAAGTGCAAAAAGCCCAGAGCTCAGTGCTGGGCACACCTAAACCACGCTGTTACAGCTCGCTCAGTTTACATCCTGAGTCTACTTGGAATAGTTCTCTCGGTGCTCCTACGCCAAGTTTCCTACAGGCACCTGCAGACTGGATTCCAACAGTGCCTTTGCAGGGTTTGACAGAGTAGACCTTGTGCGCAAAGGCCCCGCCCGGTGCCCGCCCGTACCAGCTGTTCGGAGGCCATCAGCTTGAGAAACTTCTTGATGAAGTCCACGAGGCCCTGGATGGTCCGGGTCCGCTCCACCGCCCACTTCTTGGTCCTCATGATGGGGGTGTCGCCCACGGCCTTCAGCAGCACATCAACTGCGGGGAGGAGCGCGTCACACCGGCCCGCCCCCCGCCGCTCATTGGCTCACAGCGCCCGCCCCCGCCGCCCATTGGCCCCCGTGCCTGCCGGTCACCGCGCCCGCCCGCCCCGGCGGAGGCCTCTCTCCCCATTACTTTTCTTTTTCGCGTCGCCCGCGGGCTCCTCGGTGCCCGGAGACCCGGCCGGAGGCGGGCCCTGTTCGGGGGGCCCCGCCGCGGCCCCACCCTCCGGGGTCTCGTCCCCGCCGTCGCTCCGGCCGGTGCTCTGCGCCGCGGCGGACGGCGGCTGCTCCTCGGGCTCCGCCATGATGCAGCTGCTGCGCGGGCGGCGGGAAGTGACGCCACGCGCGGGGATTGTCCCTGGTGGGAAGCCGTCCTCCCGTCACGTGACACTGCGGGAGCGTCACGTGCGGCGCGCGCCGTCCCACGGTGACGTGGTGCGCGCGCCCCGGCCCGATAGCGGGAAGGGCTGGGCAGGGCCGGGAGCGGGGGGGAAGAGGAAGGGAAAGAGCAGGAGAAGGAAGAGGAAGGGACGGGGGATACAGCACAGCTCGTCCGGCTGCCGCCCTCGGCCCCCGCCCCACCATGATCAAAGCCATCCTCATCTTCAACAACCACGGCAAGCCGCGGCTCTCCAAGTTCTACCAGCGCTATGTACGGGCGGGCCGGGCGGGGCGGGCTCGGCGGGGCGGGGGCCGGGCGGTGTCGGGGTCCCCGGCCCGGCCCTGCCGCTGGGCCCGGGGCAGCGCCGTGGGGAAAGGAGCGGTGCTGGGACCGTGTGCGTCAGGCTTCCAGGAGAGCCGGGGTTGTTTAACTGAGATTTGCTGTTCAGGCGCTCCGAAGGCGCAGGGGGAGGGAGGGATCCTGTCCCGCGGCAGGCTCGGCACTCCCAGCTGTGTGTGGAAGCGCTGCTCCAGGCTCTGCTCTCCGGCTGTGCAGCGGGTCTGTGCCACGGCAGGGATGGCAGAGCGGGGAAGATGGTTCTTGAGAGGAACTCTTTCCTTTGAAAAGTCCCAGTGTGCTATAAAATTGCTGTTGACGTGAAAACGTAGCAAACTGGAAAAAAGCATTCTTTTCAATGGGAGAAGGCAAGCAGCAAAGCAGCTCTGAAAATGGGGCACAGGCGTTCAGTCTGGATGGAAAGAGCGCGCTGGAAACTCGTGATGCAGTTCAAGGATAAGAGATTTTTAGATAATGTTTTGAGCATACTCTATTTCCTAACGAATATGCTGAGGTCTGCTTGGGCATTAAAATACAAGACAACAGTTGGTATTTCTTGAAGTTATGTAAAGAAAGTACTGTTTTTCTAGCATGCAGTTACTTGGATTTGTGGCCCCTTTCTTGCATTTCTGGGTATTACAGAACTCACAGTTCACTGGAAGGGATGTATCTTAGTTGCACACCTCGGAGCAGAGATGGTGACTGTGACACTTCAGCTTGCACAGTCAGGTTTTGAGTTAAAGGCACGTAACTGATACAGGTCTTTCTTATGTGTGACCGAAGTAGAAGGGGAAGGAGAGAAACAAATGGCCAGAGGATACCAGATTTTTCTTGTAAAACCATTTGGAACTATCAGTTTCATAACTGGCCTTAAAACAAATCCTCGATGCTTAAAGTAGGGTAACGTGTTTGTGTAAACAGAATGCTTTGAAGTTTTGAAAATGTGAATATCAAATTAAACTAAGGAACTTTCTGGTGCGCAGAAGCAGGTGCAATTGTATAGATTGTATTTTTATGTGTTATTTCAATAATGTAGATTTGTTTCCGGACCTTTTGAAGTTTATGCATTTTTTAGTGTCAATTGAACTGGTACTGGAGGCAAAGCTCCGTTTTTTTCTACAAGGGGTGCATCTCCTGATTTCTAGAGAGATTAATGTCAGATCTGTTGAAGAGGTATTTATTTTTTTCATAATATTAAAACTTAAAATGAGTCTAAGTTTTTTAGCTGATATGTATGAGAAAGGAAACTGCATAAAATGAAGTTAATAATATTTTGCAGTTAGGTAGAAAAAATAATAATTTATGGCAATTAAGATATATGTCATCATTTTATCTTTCAGAATATAGACCTGTGACCATAATTTCAAAGTTAAATATTAAGTTTCTAAGGAGCCAGAAGAATTCAGTCTCAGAAGTGCTGTTTCTGATCTACTAAGAGTTAAGGTCATGGCTTAGGAGAACCTGTTGCTCATGATGCCCTTGTGTTTTAAGCTACTTCTGGAAGTGTTACATATTTGGGATTTGTAGCTTCCCTGCTCCCTTCAAGCTTTGGGGACTTCATTTTGCTCTCTGTTTATGGATAAAAGTAGTCAAAGCATACCTGTAGCTGTTCAGGCTGTGTTGGCGATACAGAAGGTTCAAGATGCTTGAGAACACTTCGGGTTTACTTAAAAAAACTACTTTTAGGTTAATTGTTTTACTGAAGTTTCTTTTAAAAACAATCACTTTTCCACATTTCTCAGTAATACCTTGTCCTAGGGTGACTTTTTGGTGCAGCTTCTGCAACTTGTAAATAATGGCTTTTTGTGTTGAAATGATACGAACAATACAGGTCTTGTTAACTGGCAGATTTAAGGCTTCACAAGTAGATAGCTTGAGAGTGCTGATATTCTTTGTGTTTTGCAGTCTTGTGCAATGTGAATTGTCAATCATTTTTAGAAAAGTGTATTTTCTTTCACAGAGTGAAGATACGCAGCAACAAATTATCAGAGAAACTTTCCATTTAGTATCAAAACGTGATGAAAATGTCTGTAATTTTCTAGAAGGTGGACTGTAAGTATCAAGTTTGAAATAAACGCCCAATACTCACTTTCAAGTGTTATTACTTTTGATTGCAGTACAACTTTTCACAGCTGTAATGTAAATGCCATGTCACTTGGGATTTGTTGATACACAAGGAGTGATATCATTCTGCACCAAGTGAACTTTTTCTTTACTAACTGAGGCATAGCTATATGGACCAAAATATCTTAGGCAATAAAAGTTTTTTTTTTGCCTGGTGTTGGAATGGCCACAGTGCCGTATCCAGTGTCAGATATCTATGATTGATTCAGATACAAAGGTGGGGAAAGAACAGGCAGATGTTATTTTGCCATAACCAAGCTAAAGATTTCTCATCACATTTTAAGAGGCATTGGCATTTGCCATAGGCATGGAATCAGGCAGTGAACGGCCTGTACAGGAATTCACAGCCCAACCTTGATGTTTTTAGCACCATGCTCTGACCAACTGTGCTAAATCTTTAGAAAATTAAATACTTTGGAACTGTTCTTTGGCTTGAACTCCTAAAATTTGAGCTGGGAGGAAAAAAAAAAAAGATTTTAAATGTGCTAACTAGTACAGTTTCAACCAAGACATTTTATTAATAAAGGAAAGGCAAGATAGGAGGAATGTGAGGCTTATGTCTTCTGTCTTAGTAAGACACAAAAATAATTTTTGAGCCATCTTCTTTGTTTTTGAAAGTCATCTTGCTTTAGCTGAAGAAATTCTGAAATGGAGATGAGTTTTACTTTGAAGTAAAAAACTTATTAGCCATTAGCAAGAGTAAATAGGTAAAAAGCCGCCTTCTAGAAGAAGAGATCAGAATTGATGGAATAAGCTCATGATCTCCTGTCTATGACAGATGGGTTGTCATAGTCTGTTCAATATTATGCAATTTCTGATTGTTGAAAGTTGGTCTGCTAGCACCTAGATTTTCTGTGTGCAAAGTCAGTTAAATGTTTTAACTGTACCATATCAGCTAGGATGTCTTTCTTGATCAAAATGATTCCTGATTTTTGTTATTACTGTTTTTTAAATTTAAAGTATTTTTTCCAACTACTCAACTGGTGATTCTATCATTAAGTTCTTGGAAGTGATCTCAAGTTGGAAACATTCCGGCTTGAATTCTCCAAGTGAAAGGCAGAAGACATTTGGAACTTTTTTAAAAATTACAGCTGCTTAACAAGAATAAACTGAGACAGAGCACAATCCTGGCTTTTCTCCTGTTGTTCAGTTACAGGGTTAATATTTTTTCAATATTTTTTTTCAGGACAGGGTTCACTTTATAGTTTGCAGTTTACCCAAAGGCCTCAACAGTTTATGTGTAAAACTATGTGTACATAGTATGAAGTATTTGAAAGAATTGGGTAGATAGGTCACAAAAAAAGGGATTTTAATTACTGCATCTTTCCAGTGTCCTATTTGTTTGTAATAGTGTTGTCTAATACATAAATGTAATTCCCGCTCTTCACAAAGGATTCCCCTTCCCTACACCTATCCCTGCCCTCTGCCAAGCATTAATGCAGAGCAAATTGCTTAAACTGAAGTGACCTAAAAGATTTTTTTTTTAGGTCTGTGTATGCTCTCCGTGTGATAAAGACAGAAACTAAGGGGATGAGTTATGGTGCTCTAAATGAGTGATTCAGTTCTGGTACAGAGTGAAGGAAAAATTACAATAGTCATGGTGATGTAGATTGCAGCCCCAAAAATACTTATGTTTCTGTAGGAGCAGTCCTCCTGCAGCTCAAAGCAAATGTCAGTTATCTGATGTAGCTCTTCTGTGCTTTATGTGCCTCTTTTGGAAGGCCATAGCAGAAGAGTAGAAGAACCTACCTCTTTAGACCTCTTCTTATTCAGTGCCATGATGATTAGTGAGTCTATAAAAATATAATTGCTTCTGTGACTGTAACATTGCATCATAAATTATTGTTTGAAGTATGGTCCTTCTTCTCTAGATATGAAACATTTTGTAGCACTAGTGTTATATGTTCTTGGTTATTAAATGGATCATAAACCTAATTATGGCTTTTTCTGTAATCCAAATGCCAGTCTTCATTACAGTTTTTTTCTCCTGATGCTCCTCCAAGAAGGTCAGGGAGGGATTCATAGGTGTACACCATTAATCTGTAAAGCAGATTAATCCCTGCACAGTGCCTGTCTGCTAGTGTGGAATGGAAGTACATTTAATACCTGCTTTTTTGTGATCTGTTTGAATTGATGTTAATAAAAAGGTGCACAGCTTGATGTCATTTTTATCCATATGGATAACAATAACTGTGCTTGTCTCATAAATGTAAACTGATCTGTCTTACTACTTAGTTTTCCATTGGAATTGTATCACAAAATAAAAGTTGCAATATAGTTGAATTTGGGAGAGCTCCAGCTTTTAATAATAAGCCTCCTATTAATCGAAGTAACTGTGAGGATTTCCTCAGCTTATCCTGAAATGCTACCTAATCTTTCCTTGTCTTATTTTCTCTTCAGATTAATAGGCGGATCTGATAACAAACTAATTTACCGACATTATGCCACCTTGTATTTTGTCTTCTGTGTGGATTCCTCAGAAAGTGAGCTTGGTATTTTAGACCTCATACAAGTAAGTTCTTTTGCTGCTTTGTGGATTGTTTTCTTGGGTTGTTGGTTTTTTTTTATTCGTAATAACTGTAATTCAACTTTGAAGTAGCTTAGAACTTAAATACTTTGCTTGCCTTTATTTTTTGTTTATATTTGGAAGGTTACTTTTATGCTGTGAACATACTAAGAAGTGCTGAATACTATTTTCAGATTGTTTGCAGTTTTATGGGCTGTCTTTGAAAAAGTCATTTCCTGAGTTGATGGGAAAGTGAGGAAACTGTTTGGATCCTCCTGAACAAAAATTCATTTTAGCTTTTCAAGACCTTTTTTGGCTGCAGATAGAAATAGTGCAGTTCTAACATTTGCTGTACAAGTGTAGATTATGAGAACTTTGATAGGCAATGCTCTGTATGTGTATATGTACAGTTACATATATTAATATATATCCAGATTCACACACATATATGTGTGTGTATATATATATTCACTCTAAATGTATAATGCATAAATATGTTCAAAATCTCTTTGGACTAAATTTTCATTGTGGCTTATGAGGTTTTTGACAGGTATTCCTTAGAAAAGGAGGGCAAATGCTCCCCTAGGTATGTGTTCTGTGCCAGGGGAATTGGGATGGGTAGGGTGGGGATTGGTCAGGAGAAATAAGATCCATAAGCCTAGGTTCTTTCTGTATCTCAATAAGAAAGGCTCAACAGCACAAATGGTTTAATAAGATAACTGCTTATTAGAACAGAATGAGAAGATGAATATAGATGGTAAATCATACACCCCTTCAGGTGCTGGGCATGCCACCTTCATGTGGCACCCAGTGGAGCCCAGGTGGGTTTTCCTACAGTGCATGAGGAAAAGCAGATCCTGTCTATGGAGAGAAGCTCTCCCTCTTTTGAGTCTTTTAGCTATTATATAATTTCCTCACAGGAAAACAGCTCTTGCTGAAGGATATTTTCAGTTAGAAAAACTCGCTGCAGTTTGAGGTCATGACAAGGCCATGCAGGTGGCATGTTTACCAGCACCATGTGGGTGCTGCCTGCAGGCTCCTCTATTACAGTGAACTGGCTGAGTTTATCCCTTAGCCAAGGAATTTCTGCAGCACAGCACAGGCCACTGTGTCTGTTCAGGTTGTGTTACATGGATGACTAACCCTGAAACATGCAACGGTCCCCTAGTCAGAATCAGTACATTCCATTCCTACAGTTCATTTTTGCCAAGGACGTCATAGGTTATAGATTATATTAAGAAGATCCAGGCTGCTCAGCCCAGTAGAGCAGACAGAGCCTGTTCAAGATCACTGACTCCTCAAGTAGAATGTCTTCTGCAAGGCGTCCAGGTACAATTTCCTGCCAAATTAGGAACACATTGGGACCATTGAGTTCAACTCCTGGCTTGTCCAGGACACTACAAGAATCACATCATGTGCCTTGAAGCATTGTTCAAATGCTTCTTAAACTCAGGCAGGCTCGGTGCTGTGGCCAGTATTTAAACTGCTAAATGTATTTATGTAAAAAAAAAAAAAAAAAAAAAAAACCACACACACACATATATATATATATAAACCAATAAGTATAACTTACTGTTAAGCCTTTCAAAAACTTGTACATCAAGAGAATTGATTTATTACATAAGTAAAATCTGTCCTGAGACATAGGACTGTATCAGTTGGTTATTTCACTGTGGAAGCACTGTGGGTCTTGAAAGCCTCACAATTCCCTGCAGACCTTTCTTGAAGCTGCATAGCTTCTCACAGACACCTCTCACTGTTCAGAACAACCCCTCTAGTGCTGCTCTTCTGGACAGTAGATCCAGAAGAGTGCCTGTGTGGCTAACAGGGGAGGAAACTCTCTTCTGGATTGTTAATCATCTTTGGTCATAGAACATTCTGCAATGTCCGAACAGTGCAGCATCAACAAGTCACGTGCACAATGGCTGTACCTGTTCATAGCTGTTTGTTATACAGGGTTGCTTCGTTGCCTGTTGCATGATATGTCTTCTTACTTGGAAATGCCACAATATTTTGAACAGGGGAAAAAAACATATACATAGACAGTGCAATCTAGATTATATGTTCAGGTGTTGAAGGAAATTACTAGTACCCATAATTATATAGCCCCCAAACTTTCTGAATTAGAGAATCAAATTTTCCTCTTAAGATATTTTGTGTCTTGTACCAAAAATACTTCAGTAGATTTTAATCTCTGAGTCTTTATGTTTCACATTTTTTTCAAATACACCAGTGTTTAATTACATGTCAGTATAATTACTTAAAGAAAACTGAAAGGGAACTGCTATTTCCATTTGTAGAAATACTTTGTTTTTCTGACCTGTATGGTTTTGTTTATAAATCATACAGTCTCACCACAGTACTCACAGCTGTTGATTCAAATTTCTCTTAATCACTGTAATCCATTTGATTATAGTATAGAATATTAGAGGTATATGAAATATTAAGAGTATAGAGATTAATTAAATATTTTTAATTTCTAGACTGGCTCAGAAGAGGGATCTGTTTAATCTGTGTAGTAATAGCAATCAGAATTAAATGTACCTTTTAATGAAAGAGGGCCCTCAGAAAGTTTATTATTACTTGTCAATCCCACATGCTGTGTAGATTAATGGTATATATACATGCATATTGAATTGAGCAAATAAACTTTTTTTTTTTCCTGAAAAGTGTTGAACTGTTCTTATACATCTTTGTTTACTGTAGTTCAGAGATAACACAGGTAAGAATAAGTTATCTGAACTTTGTTATGAGTAATTCATATAATGAATTGTCTAAGTAAGTAGATAGGTAAGGTATCAGTTTATGATGGAAAATAAACTGATGAAATGAACCTAGAATTTAGTATAGCACTTCAGAGGTTTCTGTCATGAAACTGAATAAATGCACAGGAGATTAGATTATATACGGCAGTCTGCCATTCATTTCAGCAGAAAGTTTTTATTGTGATACTTAAGATACTTTTGTGAATGCCACTTATCTTCCCATCAGGTCAGAGCTGTTTCACAGGTAAGTCTTGTTGACTCTTCATTCAAGCACCTGGGGCAAATTCACATTGTTAATTTTTGACCATTTTCTTCCCTTTTTTCCCTAAATATAAACTCAAGTTTCTTTTTATTATATTTCCTTACTTGGACTGGGAGATGGGTCAGCATCTGTGCTGTGCTTAGGTTTTGTAATCTTTTGGAGTCAATGTATATTCTGTCGTGCTATTTGAGCATCTTTGTGTTAGCCTGTGAAGTGTAAGGTTTTACTGCATGGAAGGAAAATACTTGTGAAAACTAGCTGTAGACTGCCATAAGGAAAAAGTGAGGGATGTTTACAGTCGTACCTTAACATCTTATGAACTTAAGAGCCTGTATCAGCTCTAAGAAATTTGTGAGTGTCTTGGCCCAGTGCTGTACGTCAAAGACATAACGAGTCAGCAAGCAGCAGAGTTTGTGAGATCAATCTTCTGTGGGAAATTCAATAGAGCTTTTCAATATAATGGTGTTCAGTGAGATGCATGTGGGAAATGCAGTACGGTTTATGTAACATGTTTTTCTCAGTTCTTAATGATAAAGGATCCGGACCAGAGATGCTTTTAAGCTAATTAAATAAAAATTGGAGAGGCGTACAATGGCGGTGAGAACTCTCCATGGGCAGATTGAATTACTTCTGTCTGCAGGTTCATCATTGCTGTTTATCAAATGAAGAAGAAGGGGATGTTCTTGGTATGAGTTACTTGTATTGTTTTTAGCTCATTTTGTACCTGCTTCTGTTAGTGTTTGACATTAGGTGTGCTCAGATACATTTAACTGATTAGGTGTTCTGAGTTTTCTCCTGCTCTTTTTATCTTCCTACTAATGTATGATTTATTCATTTTTTTCTCTTATTTGCTTATTTTAAAAATGATTTAATTTTTAAAATGAGCCCTTCATTATAAAGGTGATGTTTTATGTTTTGACATATGGCTTGCATATATTCAATAAAAATTTGGTATTTTATTTCATACAATTTATGCTCCCAGTGGGTATCTGACTATTAAAGCATATTTTTTACAAAAGAAAGGTGTAGGGGTTTTCCTTTTTTTTTTTTTTTTTGTGTTTTCTGTTTACTTACATGGAGATGTGCATGTTTTTTTCTTTTTACCATAGAAGAGAATAATTTCAAAAATGAAGCACAAGGGGGAGCTAGTAACTAATTGTGCATGCATCTTTATTTTCCTGCTACTTAACTCATTTATTTGTGTTACTCTTCCAGTAACATCACAAGGTGCATCTGAACTGATGTGTGTGGAGGGTGTGTGTGTCCCAAAACAATTGATGTGCTTTCTCTTCTGGTTTTTGATCTACAAGTCTGCAGTGTCTGAAGTGATTACTTAAATTTTAGCACTACTTGCCACAGTGTGCAATTCATCATTTGACTCAACTAAAATTCTGGTGGAAGTGACTGATTTTATTTACCATTTCAATCATTGAAGGCATCTTAAAATAGGCTAAGAAATATTAGTGTGAAAAATCTAGTTTACCTTCCAGACCAGTGTTTTAAAAGACCATTTTTAATGGATGTCGACTTTATAATTTCTGGCATTATTCTGAGTGAACTCGCCATCATGAAAGGATGATGAGGGAAATTTTCAAAGTTTCCATGAGAAATCCTTAATCAGTGAAAAATCTCTGTGAAGAAATAGTCAGTGCCAGCTGATTTCCCTTAGATTGAAAAATATTTTTGTGCATTAGTGGTCATGCATTATAAACAGAGTGGGGTAGCAAAAATAGGTAAAGGTTTAAAAGTGACCACTCCAACAATGAATCAAATGTTGCTATAGAAGCTTTATTTACTAGAAGAACGTCACGAAAATTAAACTTCTGTGTTGTTGATATGTGAGCATGCATGCTGATATTAAATACATGTATCTGGAAGGTGGTGTTTTTAGGATTCTTGAGGTGCCTTTGTGTTTAATGGGATTCTTGAGTTGCCTTTATGTTTAATGGGTTTCTTTGTTTTCCAAGGAGCTAGACAGATGTGGGAATCATGTGCAAAGTTGGTGACTTATGTGAGGAATAGTGTCAAACTCTTAGCTCTTGTAACTAAAACCATTGGACAAAGGCTGCATTTACACTGTTTCCAATCTTCTTCTTGCAGCTAATATCAAACAGCACTGTCCTTGTTAACTGCATTCTCCTAAGGTGCAAGGAAAGTAAGATAACGTCTTCGGTGGTTTGTTTTGCTGCACATGTTGTCAAGTGTGTAGTTTTTTTCTTCTTAACATATAAATTTTTTTGTTTGCTTGCATTCCTTTTTTATAGAAGACTTATTTTCACAATTAATTAACAACTGCTTGAAGAAAAAAATCCCTGCTTTGCTTAGCTTCAGTATAATTTAACAGAAGCATATTCATTCTCTTAGTTAACTTGTCACCAAACCTTATTGTCCTGAGTCTGCCTCTGAATATACTCTATGTTCCTAGTTTAAGTGAAAGATTTGTATTTTGTTATTAAAGAATAGTCCTTGTTCTAAGTGCATGGATCATCAGTTAATTTGTAGTTTGACTTCAATATTTTAAAGACTTTAATAGTGGTAATAATAACAAAGGGAGGGTGTGATTGTCCTCTCTTTTACAATGTGAGCAGGATCTGAAGACCAGCAATTAAGATGTAAAAGTAATCTTTATTGATAATGCGAAGTAGACAGTTGGGAATGGCTAATGGCCAGCATTTCTGTTTCACTGGGTCTGTAGGTATAAATATATGTCTATAGAAGCAGGACTTCTAGCCACAAAGAGTGGAGGTGAATGGGATCTGGTCAGCAGTGGTGTTCCCCAGAGCTCAGTGTTGGGGCTAGGCCTCTTTAATATCTTTATCAATGATCTGGATGAGAGGTTTTTGAGTGTTCTTCAGCCAGTTTGCAGATGACTGTGTGCTTGGGTGGGGGTGTTGATCTGCTGGAGGGATTCAGACAGGCTGTAGTGATGGCCCAAGGTCAATCGTATGAGGTTCAACAAGGCCAAATGCCAGGTCCAGCTCTTGGGTCACAGCACTGCCTGCAGTGCTACAGGCTGGTGCAGAGTGGCTGGAAAGCTGCTCAGTGGAAAAGGACCTTGGGGTGCTGGTTGACAGCATCTGAACGTGAGCCAGCTGTGCTGGCAGCCAGGAAGGCCAGTGGCATCTTGGCTTAGGTCAGCAATAGTGAGGCCAGTGACTGTCCTTCTGTACTGGGCACTGGTGATGATATGCCTCAAATCCTGCGTCCAGTTTTGGGCTCCTCACTGCTAGAAAGACATTGAGGGACTGGAGCAAGTCCAGAGAAAGGCATTGGAACTGGTGAAGGGGCTGGAGCACAAGTCTTACAAGGAGTGTCTGAGAGAGCTGGGGATGTTTAACCCAGAGAAGAGAAGGACTGGGGGTGGGGGCTTATCTTTCTATACAACTATGTGAAAGGAGATTATAGAGATGTTTCAATATCTTCTCCCAAGAAAGAAGAAGTAGGACCAGGGGAAACAGCCCCAATTTGTGCCAAGGGAGGTTTAGACTAGATATTAGAAAAAATTTCACTGAAAGGTTGTTGGACATTGGAATGGGCTGCCCGGGAAAGTGGTGGAGTCACCATGCCTAGTGTTTTGAAAACATTTAGATGTGGCACTCAGGGGCTTGGCAGTGCTAGCTTGCCTGTTCGACTCATTCATCTTTAGGTTTCCAACCTAAAAAATTCTGTGATCTATGTCAGAACATGGTTTCTCATTTCTATTTTTCTGGGCCTAGGCAGTTTGAAATCTGGTGCCTCTCAAATGGGCTTCATAAATCACGTGGAGCAGAGAATCAAAATTGAAATAAATTTATCTTCCGTATTGCTTCTTTAGGATGTTTGAGTTTAGAATTGAATAAAAAGTTCTGTACAGTGACAGCTTCATAAATAATATTAAAAACATATTGTGATAAAATGGCCTTGAAACATATAAACTGATTAAAATTTCCAACAAGTTAAAGTTTATTTTCTTACCATTAATAAAAGATCAATAAAATTTTACAGAAATTCTTTTTAAGTTTGAAGACCCTAAGCTCAGCCTTACATTTAGCTTAGAGAGATCGTGATATTATCTGTGTCTGCAGGAGTTATCCCTTGGACAAAGGGACCTGTGGGTACAGCTCTCTAAGACCAAAGTCTTTGACAGCACTCGCCACTAGCACATGGTGATTGGCATTCAGGAACTTCAGGACTGCAAGTACAATCATCATTATCTAGACTAGTTGGGCATCGGGTGCTCCTGGTGTACCAAAGTACAAACATAAATGCCAAGGAATCTGTTTCAGAAACACCCAGAGCAAGGTGATGTACAGGCCATATCTGGCAGTGAGCATCAGTGGCTGGAGTTCAGCAGCTGCTTGGAGTTTCTGCTTTATGGTTTTGTATCTTGGGTTCAGAAACTACTTATTTACCTGTGTATAAACTGCTAGACTTTTCTAAATTTATATGGTGACATGCCTGACAGGATTGGGAGTTGTGACATTATGACAGATTCCTTTTTCATCCTGGGTTCAGTGGACCTAAGTCAAGTGAAAGCTGCTGTACTGCTGCTGGAAGGAGTGATGCTGACAGTTAAAAGCAAAGTTAACAGTCTGGGTAATTAGGAGATGCCTGCAATGTAGTAATTATTAAAAATAATAATGGGAAAAGCTGATTTTTTTTTTAAACTTCATAATTAAATTCTAATTAAATTGGATGGTGTACTTTGAATCACAGTTGAGAAAATTATAGTGTAGGTTATGTTACTGGTTTTTCAAGATGTATCTGTATTTTGAAACAGTGTGCCTTTAAGCAGAGTTTTAACCTAAACTGGCTTGTGCATACAGTTTTGCCATCTACATAGATAACATACTTTTGACATAATGTTAACCACATAATTTCTGTAGATGCCTTTAATGCCTTAAGATCTGACCAGTTTTTGATTTCTGTATTGGCTCTTCTCAAACCTCACACCTAATGGAACTATAGAAATTTTGTAAAGATTGACCTTTGGCACTTTTTTTCCCTCTTTGCAGGTATTTGTGGAAACATTAGACAAATGTTTTGAAAATGTCTGTGAGCTGGATTTAATCTTCCATGTAGACAAGGTACTGTAATGACATCCTTAATATTTTTATCAAGTGGAATGTTTGGTTCAGCTGATACTTGGTATTAAACTCTGCCTTACTTTCCAGAGGAGAGTAACAAAGCTGGTAGAGGCTCTAGAGAGTAAGTCTTGTGGGGTATGGCGGAGCCTGCAGGGGGAGTTCAGGCTGGAGAGCAGGAGGCTCAGTGGGAAGCACACTGCCCTCTGCAATCACCTGAAAGGGGGTTGTAACAGGATGGTGCTTGGTCTCTTCTCCAAAGTAACCGTGGATAGACAAAAGGAAATGGCCTCAAGTGGGATATCAGGAAGAATTTCTTCCCTGAAAGAGTTGTCAGGCATTGAGGTGGACTGCCTGGGGAAGTGATGGAGACACTGTAACCAGGAGTATTCAAGAAACAACTGGACATGGGACTTAGTGCTGTGGCTTAATTGACATGGTGTTTGGTCAAAGGATGGACTTGGGGATCATGGAGGTCTTTTCCAACCTTACTGGTTCCACAATTCTGTGACTTAATTATCAGTAAAATCTAGACCATGTCTGCTAAAATACTTCTGTTAGTTGAAAGCTGCAACAGAACGTGCCTTTCTGATGAAAAAGAAAATAATACAGGAGATTTGCATAATTGTGTTGCACCTAAAATTGTAACATCGAAGACATCTGAATATTCTTAGAGTAGGAAGAGCTTCAAGAAATAATGTGTTCTATTTTGTTTATGGTTAGGTTTCATATAACTCAGAACTGAAGTTGTTAGGTGTTTTCCAGTTAGGATTGGAAGGTGCCTTTCATTTGCTATGATTATGTAATTTAGATGCTGTGTGGATCTGTCTGTTTAAAATCTCAAACAGACTGTCTGTTTTCAAACATTTAGAAACATTCTTGTTTGAATATTCCAGGTATAAGAAACAAATATTTTACTTACTAATTTAGTTTAGAGAAATGCTCTTACTGTAGTCACCTTTAATTTAAGTGTATAATATTTAAGTTAATATTTCAGTGTAATACCTAAAATGCTGAGAATTCCATGTACAGAATTTATTCCTTTGGTTGCGTTTTGTGCCTACTGTTTCTTACTGTACAGTCACCTTTTCCCATCTGTGAACATCTTTCTGAATCAACGGCAAAAGGTGTCAAAGGGAAGTAAGATAGAAGAAGTAGACTGAAAATAATACCAAGTTAGGTATCTGAAAGAACTATTTCAAATTGACTCAGTTTGTTTCAAAATCAGAAAATTCAAAATCAGAAGCATTTGCACCTTGACCAGACAGTGAAATGCAGATTACCTAGAGTGAGTGTTTAACCAATACTTAGGTCAAAAAGCATTCTGTTTAACCAGTACGTAGGTCATGACTTAATGACTTAAGTCATTAGGATTTCTAGTCATTTCCATAACACGTTGGAACATGTTGGATATTTCCAAAATGACAGATTAAAGTACAAAAGAGTTTGAGTGGTTTATATATTAGCTTCTGAGCTTAAAGAACAAAAGTACTGCAGTCATTTTGTGGGAAGGAGTTTGATCTTTAGCTGAAGAATGCTTTGGCTGATCTGTACTCTGAGCTGTTGCTCTTAGCATTTTTCATTAAAGAGTATTGCTTAACATAACTTGATAGACAGAATATTTCTAATAATATGTAGAGAACTTAGGTGCTTCAAAATGTTAAATTTCTTGAAAAATGTTTTACTTTGTATTGGATATGAGATGATATTTCTTCTTGAAAATTACATATCAAATGGACACTAGAATTTAACTGTTTATTTTGATTTACCAAAAATCTAAAAATCTGCTGGAGAATCCCATTAAATGTTTAGGCTAGAATTTTCAAACTCTGAAGAATATGGGAACTCTAAATATTAGATTATTTAGTAAAAATAATCCATTTTCACAACAAAAGGCTGTGAAACTTTGAGATAAAAAACTCTGAATGTGACCTTAATCAGTGCAGTGATTTTTAACTTGAGTGCAAATGAACAAAAGAATTCAATATAGAGTCATGAACTTCTGTAGTAATGTAGGCCTGCCACCAGCTATACATTAGCATTAGTTGTGCAGCTGTGACTAATTTGATGTCATTTCCATTCTTCCTTTTTTTCCCCTCGAGTTTAAGTTCATTAGTATTCTCGTAGGTCTGAGAACAAAACAGGAAGAAGTATCTGTGAGAGTGAAATTAGTGTTAAATTATCTTTAAACTACTTATAAAGTCACCTTGTCAAGAAACATAATGCACCAAGCCTTCAGAGTTAATGCACTAACTTTCTTTTTTCAGATATTTGTGGCCTGGCTTGTTAATATATTTCAAATGTGCAAAAGAAAAAAACAGCAGCTCTTGTTTGATCTAGACATTCTTAGTTATAATGGGTGCTTATGTGTGGGTGCTGTTTGGGGTGAAACCTTTGAAATATTTGTATTTTGAGTAGTCTAGTATTGAGAAAAGTGAGGATTGGCTAAGTTATTTTAATAAGAGTTGCTTTGTGTCTTCAGTTCTTGATGAAGCTGTGGGATACTGCTTTCTTGCAATTCTCTAGTGAGAGCTGCCTAAACCATCATTTTTTCTTTTAAATAGATGATGTAGCATGTAGAAGAGTTGAACTGTGTAATCTCAATAGCTGTTGCCTCCGTAGTAATGTTTTATGTGGTATTTCTGTAAGGAAATATTTGTTTTCATCAAGTGTTTATGATTGTACAGGACTCAGCAGTAACTTATACTAACCTGGAGCCAAGACAGGTATTTTTTCCAGAGTGTTGATACAGTATGAGAAATTCATTTAGAGAATGGAATATAGGTGGGAATTAATGTTTCTAATGTGCTGTAGCGGATGAGGACTTGGAGTGTCAGGAAGTGTAGTTTGTACAGGAGAGAATGTAACTTCTCTTTTAAAGATCATCTGTATTACAAGCAGCCAAAAAACTTGCTACAGCTGGAGCAAGACATTTTGACATGTCTTGTGAGGAGGAGGGGCAGGTTTATTTCAGTCCTGCATTGATTCCTACACTGAGTCCAAGAGTCTAATGCTTTCCGATAGTAAAGGCATCACTGAAAGCTATTATACAACTAAAATAATAGAATACATTCAGCTAAGGATGTAAGGGAATAGTTTGGTTTTTTTCCACAACGTTTTGGAACCTATTGAAATATCTCTGGGAGTATCATGATCTCTTGCAAGAATTTATTATCTAACCAGAACAGTGAACCATCCAGAATCAAATTTCTTGAAGAAAAGAAAATATGTTTGCCACATTTTCCTGAGTTTTTTCTTGATACATTCCTTCTTTTTTAGAGTATGCGTTCCTGCTTTTAGAGTGTGCATTGAACAAAAATAGGAAGCGCTCTTCATTTTTATAAGAACACTTTAAAATTGCTATTACAAAACAGCAATTTCTGATTTTAAAAAGTTGATGTTCCCAGCAGTCAGAGCTCTTTTGGAATGTTAGGTATCTATTCATTGTGCCTTCAATCTTTCACTTAAATAGTATTTTGAATACACTATTGAAGCATCTTTTGCACTTCATTGCTACTTAATATATTTTTATTTAAGTTTTTTTGGTTTTGTCATTGTTTCTTCAGGAAAATAATCAGTGATTTTTTTAATAAGAAAAAAATAGAGACAATAATGTGTATTTATACATTTAATATATATTTGCAATGATTTTGCAAATTGAAAAGAACAGTTACTATTTATTTTTATGTTGCTGCTGCTTGCATATGAACAAACATATATTTAAGAGAATGGATTACAATAGTTACATAATTTTATTAGTCAAAGCTGTGATTTCCTTTCATATGCAGATTAACAAATAAAATTAATTATATGCTATTATTTAGAAAACCATCCCTTTAGAAGAAAAGTGGGGCAAGACAAAATATTCAAGCTTCTTTAAAACATCTATGCTTTGAATATTATTGAATACTGTGTGTTAGACTTCACTATTGCATCCTGAAAGTATGAAAAAATGCAGAGAAAGGTAAGAAACATGACCCAAGGTATGGGGCAGTTTGCATTGAGGAAGAATTCTAGAGACTGGAGGCAAAGGAGTAAGAAGCATATAGAAAGGAAGGATTTGGAAGAGCCCAAAGGGGCCTGAAAGAAGAGCTGTTTTCAGCCTCTCTAGATACATTAAATTATAAATTCATACAAAAATACACTTATAATTTATCAGGGGAAAAAAATTTATTATTTTTTTTAGGTATGGCACAAAACCACGAACTGTGTTGAGTTTTGATGTATTACCTCCAGGTTATTTGATTTAGAGATTTACTTCTGTCCTTGATCCACAGGGAGACTGGGAGAATGTCCAAAGTAGTAAACAGAAATAAGCTTTTGAGATACCAGATTGTACATTTATTTCTGAAAAGTAGAAAAATCCTCCTTGTCTTCAGATTTAAATAGTAATACAGGATTAAAATATCATACATTATGTGGTAACACTGGATTTTTACTAGTAGATATGCAGAAGGATGCCTTGTAAAAAGGAAAAAAACTCCCAAACAAGTCTTTAATATGTTTCGAGTGCAGACTCTGAAGCAGCAATTCATGAACCAGGGCTTTCATCCTCAAGTCAGGGCTACAGGGAAGAGGGATATTTAAACATATCCATTTCAGTGATGTCCCCAGCTGATTTATGTGCTCCTGCTGTGTGAGTCCTAGCTGTCAGTCTTAGCTGTAGATGCTGAAGACTCCATATTTATCTTGTGTCTCAGGAATGTCAATTCTACTTCTGAGCCAAATCTTGGGATCTGTGGTGGGTGAATAGCAGTCTCTCAGTTCTCAGGTGTAGCCCAGAGTAGTGTTTACACTTCTTTTTGTGAGCAATTTATTCAGTCGCGTAGGACCTGTTTCCTGGAGGTGTTACTGCTGTTGATGCTAATTCAAACTCTAATAATTGGCTGGAAAATGGAAACAAAAGAATGAGGAACGTGAAAGTTTCTTAGAATTGGTAAGTGGTATAGCTGATGAGTTTGTAACAGAGTTGTGAACTGAATAAATACTGGAGAAAGGAACATTAAATTATGAGCTTTGTTCGCAACTGGCTTTAGATTATATGCTGACATTGATTAAGTGACTTACAGAATACATGTTTCCCTGTAATGAGGTACCTAAAGCATCTCTCCAGATTGTATGGAGGATATTTTTCATTTTTAAATTTTCTTTTGGTCTCTTTTAGGTCCATAATATATTGGCTGAAATGGTCATGGGTGGAATGGTTTTGGAGACCAATATGAATGAAATTGTCACTCAGATTGATGCACAAAATAAACTGGAGAAATCTGAGGTAAGAGTGATTGACTGTGTAGTTTCTAAACTAACACCAGGGTTGTAGTAAATGCATGCTATATAATGCTCTTTGTCCTTCATAGCAAACTAAATAGTGTAAGCTGCCTGCTTATAGTGCCAAAAATTTGCAGTGTATCTGAGGGTGTTGCACCTTTCATCATAAGTGATAACTGCTTAGTCGCTGCTGATTAGGTTTTGCTTTTTGTATCTAATAGCATTGCTATTAAGATACTTCTATACTTCTCTAAGTTTCTCTTGTAGAAAACACTTTATTTCCAGCCTAGTTGTTATGCTGAACTAATGATTTCAGCACTAAAATAAAATTAAATAAAGAAACAAACTGTGTCTTCAAAGACTGCATATTCCTGTCTGATAGCATGCTTCTAAACACCTGAAATAAATAGCAGCAGTAATACTGCAACACAAGAAAATAAATTGGACTGAAATGGACCAGATGGAATTTAAAGCCCAGTTTTAGACCTTTCAAAGTAAATACGAATTCTGTAATTTTGATAATCTGAGCCTTTGGTCTTCAGTGAGTGGGAAAATTATATTCTGTGTTTGCCCATAACAGGCTGAGTAAAGGATCACACGTGATTTGTGGGAATCCTTTTTCAATTCATCAGTTGTTGAATTTGTGTTTAGGAAAAACATTTAGATTAAGAAAGGATCTTAGAATTACTCTGTCTTTCATACAAAATATTACTGTCTCTTTAACATCACCATATGTGCCTTGTAAGCCAAAATGCTGCTAATGTATCTTAACTAAGTCTGTGCTTGATTCTAAATGATGAGAGTAATTCCACAGAGGAATACATCAAATCAATAATATTCAAGTTTCTAAACAAGCTTTTGCATGAATTGGAGACTTTCTAAAGTTGAAATCAGCTGAGTAGACTGAAATCTTCCAGGTGGCATAAATATAAACTAAATGGCATTTCAGGAGGGGACCAGAGAACTTCTTAGTTTTAACTGAAGTGCAATAAAGAGAGAAATTAGTTCTTCAGCTTTTAATTTTTGTGGTACAATGTGTACTGTTCTGATTGGGCAGTCTCAAACTGCCAACTCAAGTTTTTTTAATACATTTAATTGTTTGTTTTGCACAACTTCCAAACTACATCCAAAAACAGGACAACAATATGTGGAAAACAAGAAAAAGCTAGGTATGATATGACACAGGTCATAGCAATATGCATCTGAAAGGATTTTATGGTAGATTCTGAACATGTCCAGAGTGTTCATTTTAATGCTTTCGTCACACTCAGAATGAAACATTGGTGACAGAGATGAATATTTGAAGTAATTCTCATAATTTTTTACTATATTTTAATAACTTCTGTATACATACATTTTTCCTTATTTGATAGAAAAGTAGCCATGTTGCAAAAAGCTGAACTTGCTGAGCAGCTGTGTACTGCCATGTATTATTTACATATTGGTTCTATTGGAAAGCATTTAATTATGTAAATTCTGTTACCGAATCAACTGTAGACCAGTCTCTGACTAGTGTCCTGAAACACATTGATTCAGTGCAGCCAACTGCAAAACTTGATGTCTTCCATTGTTCATCAGTATGTCAGTCTTTCTTTTAAGAACATTTAGTGTAAAAGTAAATGAACTTGAAGTGTATACAAAGCAAATAGGAACTTGTTCCTTTACCTTCACCAATGAATTATGGAAGGTAAAGAAGTAGCAGTGATAAATTAAAATACTTGGTGACTGGGATGAAGCAGAACGTTTCACAGTCTGCTCGCCACAAATACTTCCTTTTTACTTAGTTCAGGGACTATTTTTTTTCAAATTTAACAGTTACTGTAATGTTGAGATACCTCACAATACCTGGTAATTATTTCCTTTGATCATTAATCATTTGTTGAATGTATATTCACAGAAAATTCCTGATTGTTATTTCTTTTCCTTTTGTCTTTTTGATCAAGATTGTAAATCTTTCAGTATGTATTTCCTGAACACTTATTTTCAAGGCAAAAGCAAATCCATGTAAATCAAAATAATAAATAAATTTAAATAAATAAATAAATAAAGATTAATGAATTTTGAATGCTGGTCACTACTGAAATCAAAACTACTGGATCTTCTTCGTTTTCTTTAATTAAAAAAAAAAAAAGAAATTAGAAATTATTATTGATGTAGTCCATAGTTTATAGGAGTGCCACCTGTGCCCACAGCATTGTTGCTTTAGTTCCTTTGGCTTTTGGACCACTGTCATACCTCCTGCATTTACAAAGCAGCTGTTTTAAGGTTAAATTGCCTTTCTTTTAATAGCTGAAATGATGAAACTAATAAAGCTATAACTGGGTTACATTTTCAGAAATATGTCTGTTTTTATTGTGCCCACGCAGCTTTCAGTAATACACAAAATTTAGCTATTTAGCATCAGGTATTTGTTTAATTATGCACTAAGTTTCTAAACAAGCTTTGAGTAAGAATTCAGTGAAAGAGACTGAATGCATTTATTAAATTCACATATATTTGAGTAAAGTTATCAGCTCAAGTAATTTGTTAATATTTTCAACAGAGATTAATTAAACCAATATAAGGGAATCCCTAGCTTTGACTTGTGATTCAGCTAATATTGTTTGAATGGGCTACCAAAGAAACTATTTGTACCCTAAGAAATGTCTTGTATGCATTTCCCTGCCCTTCAGTTTAGTGTTAGTCTGTGAATGGGTTTCTGGTCGATCCTAAGACCAAAGAATCATTGTAATAAAGGGAGGGAATTCTCTGGGAGAGGGGTCATTGGGATTTTATTCAGAACTTCTGGAAGTATTGTAGGTAAACCTGGGCTATCTTTTCTCTATTTGGAGTGTTCAACTGCGTGTGATTTAGACTTTTAAGTTGGGCCTCATTTTTTCTGAACCTCCTGATCTTTTCTGGCTCTTTCCATTCTTCTCTCTTACAGACCTTTATCTTTCAATCTCCCAGACAGGACAGGTAGACAAAGGTATTGGTGACTTTTAGAAAAAAATGTAATTTTAACAAAAAGGGAAAGCAAAATGATGTCAAAGGCAATAAATTACGTAGGCCAGACTCAAAAATTATGTGTAAAAATACCCATACTAGTCCTTGTAGCCTACTTTTTGTGCTAGTTTCTTGTAGTTCCCTCATCTTTTTATTGGCTATAGTGTATTTTACTAGCTTTTCATTGACATTATGTTTTTTATTTTATTTCTCTTCCTGCATTTTAGAACTTAACTTTTCTTTGTATCATTGTTAAGAAACAGAGGAGTATGAACTTGTGTGAATATTAACCAAAAACTCTGCAAAATTAATGTCAATAAAAATGAACACACAAATAACAAAATAAGATATGCCATAATACATGTAACTTCAATGCTGGGAGAATTTTGTCCCTGATGATCTAAAATGAGTAATATGAATTCTTTTGCTTCACCATTTAGTATTTCCAGATAAAAACAATGAATTTTTACCTGCTTGCAAAGAGGAGTTTCAGAATAAGCTTCAGGTGAATGAAACATTAAAAATCTCACCATCAAAACCAACAAACTGAAATAGTTCTGTCTAGAGAGGATGAAGTTATCAGTGCAGTTTGTAAAGATGACGTAGAAATTCTGAAGTTGATCATCCAGCCTTAAATATGTTGAACATAAAAGAAGAGAAGGGCTGTCAGAATGTACTCGACTTCAGATTTACTGTCATTATAATCAGAATGTCTGGATTTTGCTCTAAGATATCCTGGTAACTGCAGTCCCTGAACATGAATGTTAACAAAGAACAGAAAAAGGAGAAGGAAATCATATGTTTGAAATTCAGTTTATGGTCAAATGTCACCTGCCATTTGTTGTTTGAAACATCTAGTTTAGCTCAACAGTTTGAATGTCAGTCAGTGTTAATAGCAGTACTTCAAATTAATTTCCACTTGTTTTAAGTCTCTGTGTATTCAAACTGCTGGTATTTTAAACAGGTGGAATCTTAAGTTGAAATTTATTTAATTTATGAATAGCTTTGCTCTTTACTTTTTATATGATCTTCCTAGGATAGTGTACTGCAATACTGTTAAGATTTAACAAAAAGAACTCTACAATTGGATTTAGTAGCACTGAATTGTAAAAGCATTAGCTAAAAATAGTTTTTGGTAACATGCAGCATTTAACCCTATATTTGAAGTATGCTACAGCTCATGAAGAAAATCAGGGACTTGACTTTCCTCTGCCTAATATGTTAACTAACACTTGTAACATACAAGTGTTTCATTGGTAACTCTAGGGAGCTTGATCTCAGATTTTTGATTTGGTTTCTTTTTTTTGTTTTTCTTTTTGTGTAAAGCTACTTTTCTTTTTCTGCGCTCTGCTCACACATATTCTGTTTTTATTTTTGGGTCTGGCAATGAAAAACAAACAAAGAAATAATTAATCATTCCCATCCATTACTCTTTTTGTGATTCAAGTGCTTAAAATTCCTAAGAGTATGTCTTAAGTCTTCCTATCTGTTTGGCCTCATTTTGATATACTTGCAGACTTCATTTTGGTTTTTCTCTAATTACATTCATTTATTTAACCTCATAAGCAGGGGACATGATCATTCCTTTATATTATGTATTGCATCCTTTCATGATTTCATATTCCTGCTGCTTTGAAATCATATTTGTTCTGAAAAGAAGCATTGCTATGAAACAACAGCAGCAGAGAGGTCCTAGTACCTCGGAAGTATCTGGAAAAGGGTGGCTTATTTTGCAATGTTAGCCTTCATTATTTTGTTTTCCAGTAGGCTGTGGTTTTTTTATATATTTATTTTAGTGCTAGCCAGCTCTGTGTAAAGTTATGTGGGATGACAGTTGGAACATTTTTATTTGTATATGTGTATTAACAATATTTGTGATGTGCAATATTTTTCCAAAATGATCTGAATTTCTTTTTAAAGAGTAAAATGAGGTTACTGGGATCACTTCAATATGAAGTTACCAGTTGGGTGTTCTAAGGAAGGGTGATGATAAGAGCAAAGAAAATTGATTCCTATAGTAATTAATAATGGCCTAAATAAATTAATGACATCTTATGTTTCTCACCTGATAGATTAGGACCAGTAGAGTAAAAATCCTGTTATTTAATGTGTCTTTTTCAACCTGTGAAACAGTGTCTTTTTGCATATATGATATTGCTCTTTAAAAGTGTATGAACATGTTTACAAGCATTTCTAAAACTCTTAATACGCAGCATTTCAACATTAGAGCACATCCTTCAACAACAACTGTTGTTGAAGAGAGTACAAAGGACCTGCAGCAAAACTGTGTTGTATTGGCTTATTGTTATACTGGCTGTATGCAATTCATATTGTCTTTCTGAAATTTCATGAATTATGTCTTAAGAAGTTTCAGTTTCACTTGCTTCAGTGATTTGCTTGCTGTGACAGAATTCATCATTCATTGCATGTTTAAGCTTGCTGCGTGTTTTGTTTTTTCAAGTGGAACAGTTTTTTCTTTGCATGTCAACGACTTACCTGCTGAATTATATGATTAAAAAGGCAGATGAAGCTTGTTGAGTTCAGTGTTACAGTGAAAACTGTATTAATCAGGTACCTCTAGAAGATGCCTCAAAAGCATATGGGGCTGAAAGTACTTGTTGTACCTTCGTGTTTGTAAATACAGTTCACTTCCAGTAAAAGAAATGGAAGGACTGTGTACTAGTTCACTGCCTGACATGCTAAAAAGGAGTGCTAAGGAGTTCAAATATTGAATTAAGTTGTATTAGTTTTCCAGCTTGGGAGTTCAAGTGCTTTTCAGTCATTTTATCCATTAGACATTGTTTCTGAACTGTTTTGCTCTCTCTTAGAAATGCTGTGTAACTGTGTTGTGCTTGATAGGGTGGACATGAATTGTGCTAAATAGCATTCTGCTATGCATTTTATGTATCCACTATCTACAAACTCATTCAATATGGAGAATTACAGAAGAGAATTTAATAGTAGAAGAGAATGTAAAGTTTGAAAATCCCACTTCAACATCTGATAGTGAACGATAATCTCGCTGTAAAAAAGATAGGTAATCTGACAATCACAGCAGTTTTGTCAGGGATCTTCACTGATCTTGATCCAGAATGGTCCTCATGAAACGTGACTGTTGGAAGTTGTGACTGTGTAGGGGGGTGGAAGGGCAGTGGTCGTGTCAATTGTGGTATTTTTAATAATTCTCAATTGTGTCTCCATTGTATCCTATGCCATTGGGGCGGGAGGCAGGGACTGTAAGTCTGTATAAAGAGGATAGTAGCAGGTAGGTAAAAATAATGACCAGTTATACTAAAAATGTTATTTGTCCATTAAGAATAAATAACTTCCATTAAATTAGGGTAAAGAATCTCCATCCAAGTCACCCAGAAGGCACCTCTCCTTTGAATTGCCAGGCATGTGCTACCATGTCATTTACTTACTATATTTTTCTGATTTCCCATTGTTTCAGTTGTAAATTGTATGATTCATTGCTTTTAATTAGTATTTTCATCTTCTCTATGGAAAACAGTTTACATTGCCCCATTTTGCTTGATGAATTTTTCTTTGATTATTGCAAATAGAACTTAAAGGATTAAAAGCATTTATTCTTTTATCCACTAAGACCTCAGTCATAGCTACGTCTTCATTTAAAATTAGTATTTCCAAGTTCTCTGATGTAAAAGGACAATGTTGGACACCTTCATGCCTTCTGCATTGTTGTTTAATAAATATAAAGAAAATGCAATGTCTAATACTGCTCCTTTAACTTACTGCAGATTCAGGGATGCACTGCAGATTCAGGTCTTGGATACTTGCATTTCTTAATACTGCTAGTGTTAGGTCCAGGTTTTCCTCTAAGAAAATATTATTACTGAAAGAGCCTCTGAAGTGAATGACTTGATAGACTTGGTGATGTTAAGGGAAATGAATAAAAAAGAGGGTTTGAAAATACTTCCTTGCACCTTTTGAATTTTATTTAGTCTGTACTTCTGAGAATTGGTAATTTGGTTATGTCAGGGCCAAGGTGAGGGCAAATTTGGGTACATTAGAGATTCCGTTTTCTCAGCTTTCTTCTCTGCCCCCACATGCTTTTCCCAGCTTTGGCATGTCTCACATGGGAGGGTTTAACAGGGAAGATACTGTTAAAAAATGACTCATGGCTTTCTAGTTTCTGTTTCTTTTCTGGGAATCATCCCATGACCAAAATGTAGGAATTTGTGATGCTTTAGACTTCCCACATAAAGGTTTAGTTCAAAATCACAAACTTTAATTGGTGTCTTTTGTCTTGAGTTATGTTTTGAAGGGAGAAAGAAGAAGGAAGGATTTTAGTAGGTAGGATTTTAAGTGAAAATCATACGCTAGCATGACTTTATATTTATTACTTTTAAGAGAGCAGTAAAAGGAAGAAAATATTTTTTTCGTAGCCTTCAAAAAGTAGAGTGGTTATCTGATGAGTGTGTGGGGTGTCTATCTCCTTTTGTGCCAGGTGGACACCGTGGAAGTCAGGTGTACTCCTCAGTAAATTTATCCTGCATTTGCAATGAAATTCAGTGAAAACCAAGAATCTGAAAAGGTTATACTTTGAGTGGTAGTCATGTACCAATGCTTTTTTAATAATCAAATATGACACAACCTTCTTGAAGATTTTCTTCTTTCATTTTGCTGTATTTCTTGTTCAGAAATACTTTATATGCACATGGACTGATTCCTTCATTCTTTGACAAACCTAAAATTAAAGACCTTCAATTTCTACAGGCTTAGTCTCTTTTTAAACCAATTCCTAGCATCTTGCTTTGTTTCTTGTGGATTGGTGCTTTTTACTGGGTCTGCAAGATACCACACTAAGACTAGTAGTTCTGAAAATCACATTGTGATTTTTATTTGTTTTGAATATTTTTAATCTTACTTTAAAAACATAAAAAAGTTACTTCTTTTTACATATTCAGAGAATTTGGAATGAGATGTCTTTTTCTGCTAATAAGAAATCTTCTTTTAAAAATCTTCCATGGCTTTTTTTTTTCCCTTTCAAAAATAAAAAAATATTTTTACACTTTTGTGGCAAGCCTGAAGTAAAACCACACTGAAAATCCTAAATATACATAGGGAATCTGAATTTTTAGGAGAAACGTTTCCGTACTTAAAATTAATAGTATGTATTTTTCCCAGCATCAAATACAGTAGTAACCCTTACTAGTCTTGTTTTAATAGTCCTTAAAATAACAAGATTTTGAATAGGTATTTCAGAAGCAATAGGGAAGGATGATTTATGGTATGTCCTCAGACCTCTGAGCTGTAAATTGTTAGTATTCATGATATACCTCAGTGTGTAAACTTGGCAGCTACTTTATCTAAAAGCAGACCTAAATGGAAGTCAATAATTCTGTATTGTAAAATATGCATGTTTATACAGAAAGGCTCTAATTTTGTGTGCAAAGAGGCTGCATGCAGTAGAGGACTTTATAAAAAATTGGTGCTATTTAATTTAATAGTTTAATTCAGCATAACTGTCTTGTGTAATGCTCAAGGGGATGCAGATACGTTAGAGTATAATTAGTTACTGTGGGACAACAGATTATTCTAGTTTGTCTGTAGAAATTATCTGTCTGCATGCTCTTCATCACCCACAATTGCAGGGTGTTTATCCTTTTCATCTTAGTCTAAGCCACCGCTGTGTGTGTGTATATATATATTTATATGTGTATATATACACATGCTCTTGTGTATTTGTGTGTATGTGTATGTATCTGTTCATTGATTGAGTGACATTCAGCACCTTGTTGAGGTTACTTATTCTGAGCCTGTAACCAATGTTAGTCAAGTGAACCACGTGAACTTTTAGAATAGGTAAGAGACAAAGGCAGCACATTGGACACCCAACACCTTGAGACTGTCTCTTCTATAATGTACACATTACATGTGCTTGGATAAGCCTCCTGTTCCTTCCTCTCATACTTTTCCATCCAGTTGACATTACATGTTTTACCATATAAAAAGTAATATGTGAACTGTTTTCTCTTTCTGGTTTAATATTTCCAAGTAATCCATTTCATTCCAAACGCAATTACCATGTGGTTTTTCTAATTGTGTAACCATGGAAATACTTTTAAAGTTATTTGTCTGTGTATATTGCTGGTGAATCTTCTTGTGACCAACTTTGCCTGACTTGCATTTTTCCTCACTTTATATACAGGCTGGTTTAGCAGGAGCTCCAGCCCGGGCTGTTTCAGCTGTAAAGAATATGAATCTGCCAGAGATCCCAAGAAATATTAATATTGGTGACATCAGTATAAAAGTACCAAACCTGCCCACTTTTAAATAACATGGCTACTCCAGGTAATACCAAGGAAGAAGTGTATTAGAGATTTACTGCATAATTGTTTACTAAATAAACATGTCTAACTTTTACTGTTTGGATAAAACTCAAGGTACTGCATAGACATAACCTGAAAAATCAGTGTGTGGAGTTGAATGTTGCTTTTGTCTTGTTTGTGAAATTAAAGGAAAGGGGTAGTTCCCATGTGATTTCTAAATTACATTCCTATGCCCTTGCAAGGCATATCACTGTGTCTCAGCTGCTGCAGTATTTTGGGGAAGTATTTAAGATGTTCTTTACTTTGTATAAACTATAATGCTGAGGGTTTTTGTATATTCACCGAAGTCTATAATTAGTGTGTTCTTTAACTACTTCTGTTTGTCATGATTATTTAAAACTTAAGTGCAAATGTTGCATGAAAACATTTAACTCATGTTTTGTTTAAATAAAATCATAACAAACTGGACTTCGAAATACCTGTTTTTTGAAGTCTACTGTTTGCAATAAACCATGTTATTTCCTATTCATGGAGCCAATTGACTGTATATAAATACTATAGTAGCAGACATTGATGTTGTAGTTTAATCTCTGAAGGGCTTACACAGGAGTATTGTGCTGAACATATTGGCTCTTTACATTTCTCACAAAAGCTATTCATCATTATACTGAAGGAAAAAACTGCCTTTTACTGAAGATCTGATGACTTGTTTACATATATATGTTGATACTTACACAATCTGATAGACTTTCGCTGATGGTCTGACTTTGTTTTGGGGAAAAATGGGCCCTGTGATTGCTCTCTGTTGTGAGAAGCACAGAATGGGCTGAGGAGATTATATTTGGGCAGCACAAACCTGTACATGACAGTTTATCAAATAATGTGATAAAGAAAGGCACTCTGGAAAGATAAATGGGGATACTTTAATAGGGACTCTGTGCCTGGTGACATTTGTGATTCTCTACTTTGAGAATTAGATTTATGAGTCACATAATATTGTCAAGACCTCAGAGAAATCTAAGTGCTATCACGTCTGCGTAAGTTGCTCAGCTCCTAAACTCTTCTGTGATTAAAAAACATAAAAGGGGGATAGTGATTGTTTTTTATAATCATGCTCTTAAGCTTTGTGTGATGTACAAGTCTGTTTAAATGAATAATAAAAATATAATTGGGATATTTAAGAATTCTGTAAAGCCTGTTTTTCTCCAAAGAAGTATTTACTTGATACTGTATATGAAAATGCAATAATATTGTATCAACAACAACAGATTTCAGGACTAATCTGAGAAGTCCTGCATTACTTCAGGAATTTGGATTTGATGTAAACTAAGTGTTCTTTTCCTTTCAGTTGAATGTTAAGACATGGTCTATAGGATAAACTTTTAAGCACATCATATTTTTTTGTTTCATCAACAGTAACTATTATCTTTTGCAAGTATTTGAGAGAGAAAAGAAGAAATTACTTTTGAGGTAGAAAATCTGATACAATCCAAGAAATTTCCATGCATTTCTTAAGGTGGGGCGGGGAGAGATCAACAACTTCATCTGTATTCTTTGTATTACATTTAGTAAATAGTAAACAGTATATCTTACATAATATGTATAATGACTTACATTTAATAAGTAGTAAACAGTAAATAAATTAAAGTAAACATTAACTAACATATACTGTTAAAAATGCTTTTGAAAACAGAGTTGCTCTCTCGAGACCTCTCAAAAAGAATATTTATTCTTCCAAATCAATTTTCTTAGTTTGAGGCTTTCGGAAATTTTAAGTGGGGTTTAAGCAATTGACTGCCTCTTTATCATTTTGACCAAAGAAATTGAGAGAGTAAAACATGCGGCCATTTTTTTTCCCCTTGTGAGGTCTTCTTTAGTATTCCCAAGTTGGACACTTTAGTACAAAACTGAAAGTTACTATTTCACCTGCTTTTGCCTAGTTTTGTTTATTTTACTAATGCATGACACATGTGACATTCAAAGTAAAGATGTTGAAAGCTTTCCTCATTGTTGGCCCTGTGATGATATGGTTAGTCTTCCTGCCAAAGGAGGAATAGGACATTTTGAAACATTTGGTACTCTGACCTACAGAATGTTCTTTGGGTTATTTGTTAAAGCAACTCAAAATTTCAGAAATTCTTCCGAGTCCTCTATTTTCATCTTGCTTTCTTCCCTCTACTTTTTTTTTTCAGATTTGTAAACTTATGTCATTGAAACATTTTTCATTCCTTGCAGAGAAATATTTTCTGTCTTTATTTGGATGAAACACTCAAAAGAAAGTATGTCTGAGATGCATCTTGATATGAAGCATATTTCAGATTAACTTCTCACCTCTCAATAGCCAGCCCGTCTTTGATTTTAGTGAACTACATCTTTGCTTTTAACAATTATATAGCTATTCTAAACTCTTCTATTTTGGTTTCATTGGTTTTATTACTGTTGTCTGTGCTGCTTTTCTCTGATCTGACATGTCTTCTGTCAAAAGGCTTTTTCTCTGGACAACTCTTTTCACGAAGCTTCTCTGTGACTAGCCAGCAAATATTTAATGTGAGGCTGTAACTCAGAGCTGGTGCTTCCTTACTCAGAAAATCTTTAGATGGGAAGATATGCTTTATCAGATTTTTCACAGTAAAATTTCACTCCTTTCAAAGAGAAATTCTCATCCATAGAAAAGCCTCAGTGGTAGCACTTTCCCCTTAAATAGACACAGATGCTATGACCATGTCAGCTTCCTCAGGATAGCTGAAGCTTTCTGCTTGCTAGCCCTTTGCCAGCGGAATATCTTTACTTTGCCTGGGGAGGTACTGTCCTCTTACCATGTTGTTAGACACTGCTGGGAAGAGGGGATACTTGCTTAATAGAAATTGTGGAAATAGTATCCTTTCTATTTACCTTGTAAGGCTTGTCTTGTGTTGTATTTAGATATTCATAGGCATACCACACTATCGATCTGCTTTTGTTCTTCACCTTCATGAGAAGATGTGTCTTTTGAATTCTTTATCTTATTTCATCAGTTTCTTCTCAACCACTTCTTAGGATTTAAAATGGAAACAAAATGTGGGATCTAAGTTACTAAGCTCTTGATTATGAATGTAAATTTTTTAATGCTTTTATAACAGAAAATAAAAAAGCCTTTAGCAAATATAGGTGAGCAGATACAGGTCTTGTGTGTGGATATTTATATGTTTATATGTGTATGTATATATAACATCAATCTTCTGCACATTGTTAAAAAGGAGAAAAGGTCATCTTGAGTTGTCTGTCAGATACAAAAGGCAGGCAACTAATTTGCTATTCTCCAAATCCATCGGGCCTGCCTTTTAAGTGGTGTTCTTAAGGGAACTGACATGTGTAAATGAATCACCAAAAGCCATTTTTCTTAACTCCAGGACTCTTAGAACTGCAAGATGGATTCTTCTAAACAAATAGAAGGGCAGAAAGGATAATGTTTCAATAGAGTGAGTGGACATTATCATCTGCCTTCATAGACTTGGAACAGAGCAGCTAGTTTTCTTGCTGGGGTAGGGACAGTAAATACTGCTGAAAAAGCATTTTGACTCTTTGTTGTAAGGTAAGTATCTCATGTTGGTAGGGAATGTCTGTGGCATCAGCAGCACAGACAGAACACGTGCTGTGTCATTGTGTTCCTCTCTCTTCCCTGGACACCACTGTTTTGAATATATTATGGGGAAAAGGGAGAATTTTACATTGCAAGTGTATACAGAAATCCTCCTCTTAAACAGGTGTTGCTGCTGTGATTCATTCTGCTTAACATAGGTAGGTGGAGGACAGCATCATTTGTTGCAAGGAGAAACAGGTGCAAGCCAAAAATTCAAATTGGTCCCGCCTTCCTAGGAGCACATTTGGCCTTTTCTTTCTAGCAGCACATTCCAATAACTGTTAAAAAAACCCCACAGCCTAGGTCTTGCAGAAAATGTGTTTCTCAGCTTCTGCACAGAGTATTCATAATTTTTAGGAGGATCAAGGAAAGCAATCAAGTACTGCTGAAACCTGACTAAAGGTGAACAATTAATTTCACAAAAGGTACTGTTTTGTTATTTGCTGTTAACAGTTACCACAACAAATCATAAATCTTTTTCCATTGAGGGCAATGATCTGTCCTTGCAATTTTTGGTGTTCAGTGATTACCCCAAAATACTCAATGCTTGCATTCCATGGGCAAAAACACAAAGGTAGTGAACTCTGCAATGTTAGCTTGGCAGCCAGATCTCTTTTGTGATGGTTTTGGTCTTGTGGCAGAGTACAAGTGCAGTCTGACCTGGGAGCAGCCACAGGTCAAGACATCCTCTGTTTGCACATGCCCTCTGTTTGCAAATATGCCCATGACTGGAATCCTAGGGACGTTGGAGTTGATCCAGCATCCATCCCATGAAGCAGACTGACAGGCACACTTGTGACATACTGCACTGCTTTCTTGCCCAGCTGGGCTCTTCTGAGGCTCAGCAGCACACAGGCCTTGGAAATCCTTTTCTGTGCTGGCTGTGCTGTACAACAGCCAGAAGAGCTGCCGGAGGAGTAGAACAAAGCCCTCTCGAGATTCTTTCTGAATAGGACTATGAGCTTGTTACCAGACCTCCATATAAGCACAGACCCATAACAACAGCTGTGAGCTGCTTGGATAAGTACCTCTGTGTAGTCTCCTTGTTTTTTGTTAGCTTTCACAGATAAATCCATAGACCTTCTTCTCAGAGGATTGTTAGGACTCGGCCAGCAGAGTCGCTGTGGGACATGAGTTGAATGCTACAGGTTGGGATGTGTGCTGGGTAGCTTTATGAGCTGTGTGCATGGTAGGATACCTGTGTGATCAGCACTCTCCATGTGCACCTGAGAAACTTCACTTGTGTAGCCACAGTGTGTGGCACCCACCTCTTCCCCTCTAAAGGCCCATCTGAACAAGTTTGACCAAGCAGTCTGCAGAAGAGGGCGGCAAAATTGAAGTGGACAGTGCATTAGAAATAGTAATTGCAATAATTTGCTCTGCTGATATGTGTCAGAACAGCAAAGATCTTTCACAATTCAAACAGCCATCCCTTTCACAAATGAGGTGCTGTTCTGCTTCATGTGAAAACCGTTTGGATCAGAGGACAGAACTCATAATTCCTTTCCTGAGACACTGTGCATATGTCATTGCTTGCCTGCCTCTCATACAAAGTCTGTTTCCACATGGAAGGCTGTCTCTATCTGCCTCTCTGTCCGTCTGTCTTTCTTTAATGTGTTTTCAGGACTGGTACTCCAGCAAAGTCCGGCAGGGCACATCCTGGCTGCTGTCCCTCCTAAAGGTGTCGAGCAATCGTTGAAGATTTGATTGTGCTGGCAACATATAAAATATATATTCAAACTAAGAGACAGTAGTTGAGATTACATGCTATGGAAGAATTCTTTACTGGGCAGGTGGTGAGGCAGTAAAGCAGGTTGCCCAGAGAAACTGTGGATGCCCCATGCACGTAAGTGTGTAAGGCAAAGATGGAAAGAGCTCTGAACAACCTGATTTAGTGACATTTGTCTGTGTCCATGGCAAGGGGGTTGTAACTATGACATTTAATGTTCAGTCCCAACCATTCAGCAGTTATATAAACATGTTTCTGTACAGAACTATGTTAATACAGGCATCCATACCCTGGCTGAGGTTTCTCTTGCTGCTTTAAAATCAAGGACAGGTAAAGGTTGGTTAGAGACAAGCCCTTCTGTGGACCTACATGTAGTGCAGGCAAAGGAGGGAGAATGAAAGTATGAAAGCCTCTTGCCAGAAGGTAACTTGAAACTGTAGTATAGAACTGATGGTCTGAGGAGGCCTTACAAGGTGTTACAGTTGTCCTAGGGGCTATGAGGCTGCACAAAAGGCCTAATCCAGGTCTTCAGCAAGAGATGCTATCGTGGAGATCATCTTCAGGAAAAAAATTGGAAGGTAGGAGCAAAGAGTGCATTTTACAATTTCCTGTCACACAGGAAATCAGAAGGAAGGTAAGAAATAGTACTCATCTTTTCCCTCATGGCCTCAGCACAACAGATTGCAAAAGCTTGCAAGTATTACCCTATTAAATGGGCCTCCTTGGCCTTGGAAGTTTCAGTACTTAGGAATCTGTTACAGCCCATTTAAGTAGTTTAATTCCACTATATTATCTCTTCAGTTTGGTTGCAGTTTACTAAAATACTTAGTAATATACTTGTCCAATATACTTACCCAAAAATACTTATCCAAGCATTGTGGGTTAGCACAACACAACATCTGCCCCAGCTGTGACCCCTCCCAGCTTCCTGTTGACTCCCAGCCTGCTCAGAGTGGGGTGGTGTCAAAAAAGACCTTGCTTGACACTGCAACAGGACCAACTGAAATGGGAGTGCTATCTGTGCTGGTTGGTTACAAATCCAAAGCATAGTATCATACCTGCTCCTATGAAGAAAATTAAAACTATTCCAACCATTTCCAAGGGAATAGTAAGAGAGATAGTAGGATGAGGGAAGATGATGTGGTAGGGTAGTAACTCATTAAGACGTTGAATCCTGCATGAAGTCGTTATTTTATATTTATTCTTTCATAAGTATGTATGGTAAAAGGCTTCCTGCTAAAACTCACTCAGGTTTCCCAGGAGGGAAATACCAAAGAGAGGACTTGGACAAAAAGAAATTGATAGTTTGCAGAGCAGCTTAGAAAGGATGCTGCCCAAAAGCCATACAAAAAACAAGTGCAACTAAGACTGTAAAAGAAGGACTTTCAAAGGTCCTTTTATACTCTGGGAATAAAAGTGTGACATTGAGAAATAAATTGAGAAGAATTGAGAAATAATCTATTGGGCTAAGTGAGAGAGAGAGAGTGGTGGAGGAGAGAAAATTGCCATTGCAAACCCAGGTGTTTCTTGGCTAAAGACAAAAGCAGTGAGCTTTAAACTGCTAAAACGTGTGTGTATTATCTGACAGTTGCTGGTTGATATAATTCTGCTTTTCTGACAACCATATATCTAAAGGCAGCATGAGTGATGAGGAATCACTAACTAAGATGAAAAAATGAATGGATTTAAATGTGAAAAAAGAAAACTTGCTGTTTCTTAGTTAAGTGCTGCATAGTATGAACAGCATTTGTGAACATAAGAAAGTACTTACACCATATTTGTGCACTTTCTGATGCAAAACAGTGATAGGGCTGCTGGTGGGGTGAATATTCAAGGTATGTAGTGATAACATATGAGTTTTCCAGTCTCACTTTTCCCCTAGCCCCCTTCTACCTGTGCTACCTGTTAAATAAATAACAGGCTAGAAGGCGAGGAGGGCTGGATTTCTTCAAGGTTTGTGTCAATTTCAGTGCCAATACTGGGATTCCCAAATGATGTTTCTTTTAAGAAAATTTCTCTCCTGCCCACTGGAAGAATGAATAATATTCCAGAGTCTTTAAAGTTTGCTTGGCATCTATGTTTTTCAAGTTTATAGATATTTTGATTTGTGAGAGTATAAGGAGCACAAAGCATCTTGATCAAAATCAAGAGTGAAAATAACAGAGTTGTATTTAGAAATTCTTCTCTGAGTTTGACTGTAAGGGTGTCTGTCATCCACTCACTGTTCGTTGTGTGCTGTGACCTTTGTACTTGTTCACAGGAGGACACAGTTCTGGAATTTCAAATGTCTCTGCTTGTTCTTCCCACTCATCACTCTTTCCTCATAATTTTTTAGCCAAATAATTCCAAATAAAAGTTTGAATATGTTGGGAGGGGTAGAATTGTTAATGAAGATGACAAGGGTTTTAAATGAGTTTTCAAAATGAAGGTGCTCACTTCTCAAGCGGATCCTCTAAGTTTTACCTTTGTTACAAAAATTTGGTAAAATAAAAAGCTTCTTAATAAAAGTGTAATTAAGAAGCAGGCATTCTTTATTTGGGTGGATGCACGGGGGCATAGCTTCTCCAAAATCTCTGTGTGCTGAGTACAGGAGTGTTTTGGTTTTTATGCTGTATTATACACACATACTGATTGATTGTCCCAGAATAAACATACATATGATAAACATTTCCCAAAAATCATTAACATGTTTCCCCTCTCCTTTATGCATGCTTTCTTCTGTCCTGGGGGTCTCTCTGGTGGTCCCTGGTGGTCGTAGACCCCACTGTTTCAGGTGACCTGGCTGAGTTGGCAGGGCACTGGGCTGGTGAACTTCCAGTTCTCCTTCTTACACAATGGGCATTGTGCAGTTCTATAGACCAGTGGTTTTGGAGAACAAGCATTATGTTAGCTCACCAGGCGTAGACAATTTATCATCTGGTAACATCTTCACTAGCTGGAGATATCTGGTGAATTAGCAAGGAGCCTGGGTTCTTTAGAAGGGGAAACCACAGCCTCCAATGAGCCCTTCAATGCACATCATGTATGAGAGACCTGAGAATGTGCTACTGTGGTTTCAGGCTACAGACTCGCCTGAGGATGGATGGCAAAAACAGAGCTGTGTCTAGACAGCAGCGGGGAGGCTGAATGCAGGGTCTTTCAAGTTAGGGGAAACAGTGAAGAAGATAGAGATAGTCCATTGCCAGAAGACATGCTAGTGGCTTTTCACTTACTTTTTGTTACGTGTAAATACTGTGCCAAATGTTTGAGAGTTCCAGTGACATTTAATGACCGAAGGAAGACCTGTTTGGCACACAGGGTTTCAGGACAGAGACAGTGCAATTTTTTTTCTGTCCCCAGGTTAATTATTATACCATATGTTTTCTCTGCGTTAGCAAAATTGTTCTCTTTTTCCCCTCCCTAGCTTCCGAGTTTCAGTATTATAAAAAGGCTCACTTAGAGTTTTTTTAGAGATAAGATTATCGTTATTACTCTTCTTATTGATTTACCAGATGAGGGGTTTGGGGAGGCAGTTTGAATGGAGCATTGGTTTATATGTGATCTGATGGACAGCTCAGGTTCACAGCTTTTTGTGTGGGATGACTTTGGTTACCGCACACATGGGAGCTGCATACCCCTCACTTTAGCTGGAGAGGAAACTGCAACTCCAGTGTTTCTGTGTGAGAGGCCACTGAACTTCCTTGCTTGACATCAGCCAAGAGTGGTTTTGACAAAATCCATTATTTTAATAGATTCAAATGAAAGAAATAGCAAACTTGGGGGCGCGAGTAGAAACTGAAAAAGGGAGTTTCTTGCCAAGAAGAGAAAAGAAGTTGAACTTCTTGCCAAGAAATTGAAAAGAATTTTTTTTTTTTTTTGGAAAAGTGATTTGAGAGAGAGGTGATGGAAAGTCATGGGAAGGAAGACAGGCACACAGAGGCCATATGTAGGAATTTCTGAAGGAAAAAAACCCAGAAAGATGACTCACAAATGTAGGATGGGAGGGTAGGAATCAAGATGCTACTGAAGGACTCTGGCATAAGGTGCAGTTTGTTAGAGGATTGTCACGTGAAAAAATCAGGAGGGCCTGTGGATTTGCTACAGAGCCATTTGACTTAATGAAAAGTATGGATCTCATTAAGCCCCTGTGAGGGAGAAGTATGGGTGAAGTCCTCTCTTTAGATGGCTCTGAAATGTCTTCTCCAAGTGGACAGACTTTTCCATCATAAATGAAATCTTAATACCAAACTCACATTGATTCTATTTTGTGAACACAGTAATATAAAATACATACATGCATGCATACAAACACACATATATAAAATCAGTTTTATTGATTATAGACAATTTGCCTTAGTTACGTTACTGTATTTGCCAAAGTTCCCAGGTCCAAATGAGAGCTGTACACCTGCTTAGCCATGGAGTGAACATACAGAAGTTGTGTTGGTTTTATTAGTACATTGTTTTAGTGCAAACTTAGAGTTAAATGGTACTGCATGTCATTTTCTGGTTATGGAATTGTTTGGGTGGAGAAACTGGAAGAGAGAGGACTGTGAATCAAGATGGGGCTCTAGGAATTATTGCCGATGCTTATGGAGGAAAATGGGATCTGATATATACTGGAAACTCAATAACGTGACATTTCAAAGTTGTGTAGGAGTTGTTTCTAACTGTGTGGGACAGGGCTTATGGGGGAGATGAGATACGTAGGTAAATAGAGATACACAGATTAAGTACAGTAATTTATTATTCTACTACTTTTCAGAACTTGCTTTCTAACTGTGAAAGGTACTTTGTCCTAGATAAATAAATCATAGCCTTACTTACGTGACAGTCACCAAGGAATAAGCACAGGTGCCATAATTAATCTTAATTTATCATGGTTTCTCTGTAGTTTAGAACAACAAACCTTCTCCCACAAAAGACAAAAAAAACACAAAAAAACCCAAACCAACAAAAAAGCCAAAACAACAAACAAACAAACAAAACACCACAAAATTTCTGTTTCAGGCAGCCACTCTTCTCCTTCCTCTGGTTTCTCTTGAACAGAATCATACAGAAGTAAAACAGTCAGGAAATTGGAGTTGTAGCTGTCTAAGGTGCTCTTCCAGTCTGAAAAATCACATGCCCCTAATTAGAAGTAATAGGATACAAAACGAACAAACAAACAAAACAAACAAACAACAACAACACCCACCCCACACCCCCCCCCCAACAACAAAAAAAACCCAACAACAAAAAAACCAACTCCACCTGGATTTTGTGTGTTGAAGTTTGGCTTGTGTTTGAATATGTTCTTGTCTGCACCTTTGAGTATGAGAACAACCTTGAAAAGTAGATTTTTAAATATTTTTGAGTTTGCGGTGGTCTGAGCAGGTGTGACTGGGATGTTTTCAGATCTATTAGTGTAGTAGAACACTTGTTGAGCTCTGCTACACTCAAGCAATCATACTCAAGCAATTGTCAAAAGGAGCAAGGAGGCTGTGTTACTTCCTTACGTAGATCTTTATAGTGACAGCTTAAATGTCCTCACATAAAGAAGATTGAGGATTGTGACCTAAACTGTTTCAGCTGTGTTGATTAGTGCTGCTAAGAAATCAGCTTGGAGAAAGGAAGCAGGACAAGCACACTGTTTTTTGAAGAGGTTGTAGAACTTCAGGCACAAAACTACCCTATTAACCAGCACTCTATTGTGACTCACTGTGTAATTAGAAACATACCATGTTTATTTGTATCCCTAAAACTAATCAGCTAAACTTACTCCTCCTCTAGGAATATTGAGATCCATCTCATGTTTCAGTGGATCACAAACCAGAGGCTAGCATTTTTGTGCTCAACATCATTGTTTATTTAGAAATGTCACAGTTCTCTACAACATAACATTCCCAAATGAAATCATTTGTAAATCAATACAAAGCAGCTTGTTTATGTGGGGAGAGGGGCATCAATTCAGCAGTTTATGAATTTTGCAAAATTAGAGTTTTGTCAAAGGTGCTTGATTGTGTCCACGGCTGTTAAGGAGTGAATCTGAGCTGACAGGAATTTTTAATGATTGTTTTCACTGCATGCAATTTTTTCTTAAAACCAAAGCAACTACCAAAGCAACACTGGTGCATGGGCAGCTAAAGCCCTGAAGTCAAACAGTAGTTCCAAATTAACAAATTGTTATTACCTACTCTGAAGTTCTCACTCCCAATTTCTTTGCAGGAAATCTTGAAAAATCTTGGGTTTCTCCCTAAATGGTGCAGGAATAATTTTCAAAGTTGGAAAAGTTTCCAGGCACTCCTTCTAACCCCTTCTAAACTGTAGTTGTCTTAAGTAACTCAGCCTTAGCAATACCTGTAAAGTGCTATTCACTAAAGATGAATTACATTAATTTTTTTATCAGACATTTCCCTAGTGAAACACAAGTGTGGGAATTAAGGTAAAATGCAGCATCATGAAGACCTAGATTGTGAGGAGGTTAGTGGAGTTTAGCAAGACAGGATGTTTCAAAGGTAGCCACTTTGAATCAGACTTGTGTAAGAAAGTTATGTATGATAAATAGCTTTTCACAGTTGGATGCTGATGACATGGAGGTCTACTTCAGGCCTGTAGTGTGGGGTTTTTTCCTCATTTGTATGTCGGCATTTAGAAAACAAAGGAGTGTTTTACAAGTTTTCACTTTTCAGAATTGTTTCCAGTTTTTGTTACAAACTAAAAACAGTTTGTTCCCCCAAGATCTAAACAAGCAAAATATGTTCTGTATTTGCTTCATGGGTTCAACCACAAGAAATTTGACCTTATTTGCAATAGTCTTTTTTTGTTTAAAAACATGCAACACATTCATCTACCTTGTATCAAAACCATTGTCAAAGATACTTTTTTTCTCAGCATGTCAAACTAACAGAAGATGGACGTTTTTGTTTTCTGTACAATGCAATAGCAAAAATCTAATACTTTCAGAAGGTAGAGAAAATTCTTTGTTTCAGGTGGCAGTTAATATTATACAGGAGAAATATGCCTGTGTTTACAGTTACCCTTATTGGTTTATAAGAAACATTATATCTTTATATAATTCTTCATATCCCTCCCATTTAATTTAATTTATGGAGGTTGCAGGGAGAGGCTATAAGCCAGGCTTTTACCATCTGGAGTTTTTTCTTCTTTAGTCTTAAGCACCAGGAAACAGGATCAGGAAATCCAGAGCTCTGACTACAGGAGAATGTGTTTTTCAAAGAGAAGTCATGCTAGTTTTAACAGAATTGAACTTCTCATTTGGGACTCCAGTCAGAATTAGTGGAAGCAATCAGTGTGTATAGGTGCATACTAGGAAAGAAACTAATAAACCTACAATTTACATTTCTGAGACCAAGCTGTACTGATCAAACCAGCTTCCTTGACACCCTTGCACCTCTGTGCACAGAACTGTGACAAGAACAATGGTAGCTAGATCTTGCTTTAGAGACAGGTTTATTTAACTGAGTATTTTTTAATGGGACTAAGGAGTTAAGCAAGTTTCATAAAGGGTCTTGAAAGTAGGATGAGGGGCTGAACCCTGTGCCAGTGTTGCTCCATGCATTTTTGTACTTTCTTGTATTCTTTTGGGACCTCTAGTTCTAGAAGCCTCTTTGCTATTACAGTTTGCTCAAACTCCTCTAAAGAGTGCAAAAATTAGCAAAAACTGACAAAGAGTGAGCTAAACAAGTCTGTCTCTCCAGGGTCAACCCCAGTGACAAGCTCAGCATCATTTTGAAACCACATACCATATCAAACCACAAAATCCTAACATTCCTAAATGGTTCGCAATATGGCTATGTGAGAAAAGACAAGAACATCCATTAGGCCATATTTAAAAGACATTTAAAAATGTAACTACTACTATCCTAAGCCAAGACTCATTAAATAACTTTGGACCTCTGCTTATGATGTTCTTTTTTCTAGTTAGTACTTTGTTTGCAAACAGAAAAGTTCTTAGAAGCAATCTAAATTAAGGTTCTTTCTTTACACAGGTAAAAATCCCTGCCGTTAATCTGCCCAGCTGTAGATAAATGAACTAATGATCATTCTCTGTCTTAAGAGAAGGAATTTCAGCTCTCCTTCTATCTGCTTGTTTGGATTGCCTTTCAGACTTCAGAAAAAAATAGTCAAACAAGATTTAAAACAAAAAAAAAGGGGGATTGGAGTCTCTTTCTGCCTGGATTTCATGGCCCAGCTTCTTCTCCAGTGGATTTAGACAGCTAGGCTTCTGAGAGTTTATCCACCCAAGCAACAATGCATGGAAAGATAATCACCAGGGATGCTGAAAAGAGAAACAAGGATTAAGTGTTTTTAAAAAGCACAACAATCAGTGTCTGGCTGGATGTGTCTTCCTGAGCATATATCATGAAGTCCAGTTAACCTTGTTAACCACTGAGTGGAAAGGTGTCAACATCTATGGCACCGAAACAGGTTGTTCCTGAAGGTTCTGCATATTCTGAAGCTCCTACTGGCCTGGGGCTTTTTAGGGTTCACTAAGCATCCTGACTTGGGGTTTGGTCCCTTGCCAAGCTGACTGACAGTTGCAAAGGCAAACAAAACAGATTGGTTGGAGTGTCATATGGAGTACATTATATTTTGAGAAGGATAAAGGTGTACTAATATTCCTAGCCCTAAATTAATACGAGTAAATCTTAAATTATTCCAGTTGAAGAAGGAATTCAGAGCAGGTGCATGAAAGTCTCAGTTTTCCTGTTCAATAGCAGTAAGTGAATGTCTGCAAAAGGGAGAATAATCTCTCTGGAATTTTTTAGGAGTGGGAAGGCAGCTACATGTTGCATGTTTTTTTTTTCAGCTGAAGCTTTCCTTATTTGGATTTTTAAAATGTATTTTCCTCCTACTTTCCACACAGCAGGACATGTGTGTGGTTTCCTGGAACTGGAATATCACCCATTCTTATCCAGACAGCTTTAGCCAAACATTACTTTCAAGCAGCAATAGCCCATGACAATTTAATCTCAAGAAAAAGTCTCCAGAGGTCTCATGTTGGTCACATTGGGATAGCTTTCTTCATGTGGCTAGGGCAATTATATTAAAATCTCAAGAACCAAGACTGTATTCTTTGGAAAGTGGCTATTCTAACTGGGTCTGAAAGTATAAGCTATTCTGTACAGGTAAATGTCATGTAATAGAAACATTAAAATAACAGCTTGAAAGATTCAGAATTTTATGTGTTTTTCCTTCAGCTCACAAAATAACTTTTACTAATTGCTGGTTCAGCTGTTACAAATAAAATATGTTTCTGATTCAGTTGCTTACTTTTTTTGCATGACAGAGTTACTTAATAGACAGCCCTTTGATGTCAAAGAGATGAAAAATTCAGGAGAATTAAGTACCTATCTACCTATTTGTTGTAAAGAAAATTAAACATCTATCTGTTTCAGTTGAGATGCTTGATTCACTATCTGAATGCCTACAGCAAAGTTTACTACTTTGTGCAGGTGAAAAATTCTGATTTTTTTTTCTATTCAACTCCCCTGTTTTATTCTCTTTCTTCTTGTATGGAATGCAAAAGTTCTATTTGTCTTTAACAAATGAATGAACCATCTATTGTGCATTGTGTATGTCCATTGTGCCTTTTTATTAGCCTGTATTAGTTTGTAGTTTTAGTAGTCTCTAGCTATTCTTCTACTCATTATTTATCAGAATTTTTAGTAGCCTTTAGTTATTGTTGCTACTCATTCTTACCTTGCCTTACCTGCCTGGAGAAGGGCTCTGTCTGTGTCACAAAAAGCTCTTGAGAGCTGGATAGACTTTATCGAATATGACATCACTCCTTTATAAAGCCTCCTGCTATGTCTTGTCATTTGTGCATGATTGACTGCAGATTGCTCATCAGTCTGAGATTCTGTGCTGACTGCTTGTGGCAATGTGTCTCTCTTCTCTTGTCTTGGGAGGACTCAGCCTTAGCAATCCATTAAAAACTGCAAGGCTAAGACCAATAAGCCACAAGACAAAGTGGAAGTGAAAAGGGCTTCCTGAGATGAGTTGCAGAGATAGATGCAGTGTAGAAAGTGTGAAAGTGTAATTCAAGACAACAACCTTGTGTTGCTTTTCAGTTTTTTATAGGACTTGGAGCATGCCAATGCATCCTCAAACAGTAGTTCTGCTTTTCCCTGACCTCTGAGCATAGAAAAGGGTTGCTGGCCAGTGAAGCTGGCTGTGTCCTACAACTGTATAGCTTAGCTGTGTTTTGATGGGTTTGGCTTTATTGGTTACTGACTAACAATAACAGAATGTAAATCTTGGTCTATGCTTTCTCCCCAAGGCTCTCTGTTACCATGATTCCCTGTCTGCAAACTCAAGATTGTGGTCTTACCCTCACTTGTCCAACCCAGATAAATTAATCCATTGTGGTTGATAGACAAAGATGAAGCTCAGCATAGAGAGTACACATCAGCAACATCTATTCATAAATTAACCACAGGATCATTGAACCCAAAGAGACCTCATGGCTTTCCTGAATGAACTTGATAAGTACGAACTTGATAAGTACGAACTTGATAAGTACATCAGGCATTTTACTGGACCAGTTTTCAGGTGTTTTCTGATCTTCATCTGCCCTGTGCTGTTCATTGTAAGCCACAATTTAATATGTAGAGAGCCAAATGACAGGCCTTTTTGGATGCTCCTAGGCAGTATATGCTGTATAGTCTTTCTGAGAAGTTTGGGCATGCCGCCGGTTTATTTAAAGGCAACAAAGACTAGGGTAAAAATTTTCTGTGTTAAACAGCCTAACATGATAAATGCAAAAGTAGTAAAATGCTAAAATGAATTTTCTTTGGACCAAATGTCTCCAAACACATGGTAAAGTCAACATTGAGCCTCTGCAAACTACTCTGTTTTTCTTACCATGTGCTGGCAAAGAGTCTGTGGCTCTTTCAGTATATCCTGTCTCTCAATCAAAAACAAAAGCCTGCTATGGCCTATACATTGTGTAGAAGCCTTCCCAACCATTCCATAAATCCTTTACATTTTTTCACGTGCAGATGGTTTGCATTTTCCATTCTTCCTTATATCTGCATTGGATAAAGCTTTTTATGTTGTAGTGACTTCAATTGAAAAGTAAGCACCCATCCATTATACCTTATACCACATTTCTTTGGTTGAGAAAGAGTCTGAGGAAAACTTTTGAGTTTATTACCTTTGCCTTAGAAATATTAGGGCTTTGTAAACTATTTTGACATGAAGTACTCATTGGAGGCTCTACAGAGTTAAGAATCAATTTTTGTGGGGTTCCTAGTCTTGTGCACTTTCTAGTCAAAAACCTCAGAGGTGAAGAATAGCATTTTTCTGGGCTCTGAAGAAATTGTAAGTGATGTGGTTCAGAAAAAGATGGTTTAGCACCCTTCCCATTTGCTGCTCCAAAAATGCTTTCTTTGTTTTCATACTATAATGAGTGCCTTCTTCAGCCAGTGCTGCCAAGAAGAGGGTGTAGCCCCCATGCAAGTCATTAGTTCATTGATTTGGTAGTCTAAACACAAAGTTTAGAAGGCACAGTCATATCACTTGCAGTAATTTGGCTTTATCCCAATATTCATGATAAGAAACAGTTTTGTTATGCTAACCCAGAGCTTGGTCTGGCTTGCCGGCCCTTGAAAATCTAGATTTTAACTGGGAAGAGTGCCATGCTAGATTGTCACTCACAAAATGATACTGCACAGGCATTGACAATCTTTACATGGAATTTAGAGAAGCAAGTAATTCATTAAATATGAATGGAAAGGGCGCAATTATCACTTCATCATTGCTTCTCTTTTTCCACTCTCTGTATTTCTTCAATGGGATGGAGGAGGTTTATATTCTTTTCCTTTGCTCTCACAGACCATAACATTGGCTCAGCACAGGAGGGAGTGAACAGCTGCATGAAGGCAGGAATAAATAGTCAAGGAGTCAAAGTGAAGAAGGACAGAAGTTTTAAAACCAGTGCTGTCACTAGAGATGTGTAAGATGAAATATCACCTTCCACAGAGCTGAAGATTTGCTAACGTACCAGAACTCTCACAGAGACGTTCTGTATATGTGTATATATCACAAGCCCAGAAAGCACAGAGCTGTCTACAGCAAAAAAACCCAACTGGTGAAAAGTTCCAGCATTTCTACATGTTTTTCTTTTCACATTAGTTGAAAGGTCTTTGCTGAATTCTAAATGCTTCACTTTGAATTTAGAGCTTTGTAGATTTTTTGTGCCTTTTTTAATAGTGTATCTATTTTATAATTTTGTTATATATCTGTTAATAATGGTTTTTTATTATACTGTAGATATTTTAGTAATAAGTATATTGACCTTTATTCAGTAAATTAATTACAGAGGGTAGGAAGTCGTAGTCATTATTTAATTGTTCACTGTTTCATAATTTCTTTTAAAAATTATAATATGACTGTATACAATTAAGACATGAACAATTTAAAACACATTTCAAAATTAAAACAACTTGGAAATTATACAGTCTGATACTTTTGAAGTGTTTTGCTTCACATTACTTTAAAGTATCACTTTAATATTTCCCATCAAATTTAATAATGCCTGTGTTTTGCTAAAGATACATGCATAGTCTACCTTTGCCATGTAGCAAGATTTGCCTGGCTAGGTGTGCCAGCTAACAGCTGTACCATGAACTTCTGTCTGCAGTGGGCAAGAGGAAAGCTAAAGATGCAGCTTTGAGCACAACCTCAGTTGTGAGGCTTTTGAAGAGTAAGTAAAGAAAAAATAGAATTAAAAAGTGAGAGGAGAAGAAAAAAAATGTGATACCAGCATTCTGGATACAAACCCCTAGTATTGTTTTGCTACTTACAGTCTCTGTTGCTGGTTATTTGGTGCTTACCTGTTTTTCTGGACCTCCGCAAGCTGTGCACTTGCATAGCTCTGCTTCATTTCACAGATCTTCCAGTGAATTGTATGGTCAATACATGTGAGGCATTCATACCTTGCAAGTTAGATGGTAGATGAGACAATGGGCTCATTTTGATGTCTGTGACCCATTTTCTTCAGATTACTGATGAGTATAATCATTTCACAACTGCTGGATAGATATGTGGATGATAAAAAGTGTGAGTTCCTCTACAATACTGGATATATAAGCAACACTCTAATGAGAGTTCAGGCAAGGAAAATTAATGGCTGCAGGAGTGATAGATGTCCCTCTAAGGAGAACTTTTACTTGGCCCTGTCTTCCCTGTGCAGTGATTTATTGTCTCAGTGAGCTGTGAGCCTCTGGGGTAGTGGGGAACCTTCCTGAATTGACCCTCTCTAATGGTACTAAGGGATACAGCATGGCAACAGAGGTATCAATAAACACAGTTGTTAGGCAAAAGTTAGCTTATTTGCAGTTTTATGAGGACAGTCATGATGTTAAAATGAAGTTAGCATTCCCTATGGAAGTCTTTTGGTCTTGCCTGCTATGATCACATCACTTTGTTAGGGTTGACACAATGAATTTGGGAAGATTACTGAGATAATTATTTGGATGCACTCCAAACTTTATCATTTCTGCTACATACCCAGAGCAAGGAATCATTAAGGTATTTGAAGCAATCCCTGACTGGCATTTTATGATACAGTAAAATATGTTTATGCAACTGATGTGTCTATTATGTGAAAGAAGGAAAAGAATGATTAAGTAGTGTAACAAAAGTGGCATAATTCCAAGGGCTTTGGTTCACTTGCACTTTTTAAAAATACAACTGTGTTGTATTTTAAACTTTGAAAATAATTCTAGTTTGGGATATAAAACCCCCAAAAAGTGACTGTATGCAGTAATTCTGATTTTGAGGTGGAGTCCTGAGTAGTTGCCTTTGGTTCAAAAACTTTGTTTTGGATATTGCTCCTAATATTCTTTTAAAAACTACTTCTTGTAGAAGATTCTTTAGTGATGGGATTAACCCCGTAATATATAGATTGTGATCAGGAGGAAGTAAGGAAACGGAGAATGGAGTAAGCCATTATGGAATTGTAACTTATTGTACATTACCATTCAAACAGAATTATTTAAGGGAAAGTTAATTACCAAGGGAAAAGAAGTCAGGTATCAGGAGAAGCAGCTACTGAAGAGGTAACGGAAGGGGTAGTGCTCATTGTTTGGAAGGTCTATTGTCTACTGTGCTCTACATTGCTTTTTACACTTGACAACATCTTCCTGGCCCAGAGAAGTAGTGGTTAAATACTCTACACTCATGTAACACCAAATTAATTGCATTACTGTCTATGATTTTGAGACTAGGAGGCACCCACTCTCTATTTTATGACAACATTGGCCAGGGATTTTGATCCAGAGACTTGCAGAGGGACGTTGAGATGAGATCTGCATTTGCCCTTTGTGCTTCCTGAATCTAAATGCAGGCAAGATGATAGGGTTCAACGTTTGAGATTTCCATGTATTTTGAAATTAAATTGGACAGATTGTTGCAAAGATTTGGGTTCTGATGTACTCTTGTTTGTATCCAGCTTCAAGAAACTGCTCACAGATATCTCTTTGTTCAATACAGGTGAGATGTCTCAGGCTTCATCTACACAATACTTGGGGGAAATCTTTGCTGAATATATTTATTGTAATCTGTGATATAGGGGTGTCCCAATTACATGTTGTGTGTCATCTTTACTTTGAAATGTGTTATCTCTGGTCCGACCAAGGGTGCAGAACAGGCAAAAGGGGAATCAGCAAAAGGTGTGTAATGTTACTCTGCACAGTGGTTTCCAAATATTTGCTGCAGTAGAAGGCCAGCGCTGCTGTCAATTTTTGACAGCCCTGGAATTATTTTCTTGCCGTTCACAATTCACACCAAAATCATTCTGTGTTTTAGTACTTTCACTTTCCTTGCTGCTCTTTCTTCTGCATTTTGAAATGTCTTGATTTATGGAAGAATACCCTACCAAGGCTCAGGGTAGTTTTAAACTACCTTGAGATGAGTAGATGTTGCTGATGTGTACTCTCTATCCTGAGCTTCATCTTTGTCTACCAACCACAGCAGGAAAAACCTTTCCTGTGAAGTATCTGTTTATAACCTCTAAGGTGCCATCAGCTGAAGCAGAGTATGGAAGAGTAGTCAACTGAAGGGGAAAGAGAACACTTTGTTCTGTTACAGAAAGGAACACTTCAGAGTTGACATTTTATTGGCACGTGCATTATTTTGTGCACATGGTGAGAGAAGAAGTCATGCAATGAGGGACCAAGGGAATATTAAATGAGTCAACCAATTGAGGAGGTGCTTGAAAAGGGCAATTAAAACCAGGAGGGTTTTTTGCTTCAGAAAAGGAAACACTACAAAGAATAGATTGTTCATCCTGGACATCATTTGAAATGTGCATGAAATGGGTGTGGGTTTGGTAAAAGCTGAGCTTGCTTGACAATCTTCTAATAGCTTTCCATGAGTTCCCAGAAGCAAAGTTACTTAAAACTTCCCTTTTGTAAATGAGCCCATGATAATCCTGGTATAGTTATGTTGGACATCTGCTTGGGCTTTGAGGTTTGTCTCTCCTGAAGTGTTAAGTTCAGGATGCGGGACATGGATCTTGTGAGGTTCCGTTTTAAATTCTGGTTAAAATTGCTGCTGGAATCATACATCTTTTGTTCCAGTCAAAACTGACCTCAGGGAAGAAAATGAAGGGCCATTCATAATGCAAGGGGCAGGAACTGAAAATGTGTGCATGTCCTATGATCTGTGATGTGTGCAGTGGTCCCTCCAGAATCAGGTGGACTGATGTAAGGACAAAGGTAGTGCACGATGGCTTCAAATGAGATTTAGTGATACGCTACTATTTAAGATGACTCAGTCAGTATGGTACCAGGGCAGTATAGGAATTACAGTGAGCCAAAGAGTTCCTTCAAGATGTAACTGGAACTAGTTTGGGACCACTGTGAGGTAAGAGTGTTAAGGACTAAAGTTCACCAAAAAGACATCAAGAGTTTTTCTCTCCAATTTACTGAGTGTATTGTGTATTTTCCAGAAGTCACTAGCTTTAACAAATAATTCTGGCATGTGAGGTTCAGTCACCACAGCAGATCATCCCAAAGAATTGCCAGGCAGTGGGAAGGGAAGAGTCCTGGGGCCCCTCTTCTTTTGGGTGGCTAGCACTACAAAACCATGCTCTTTTGGAATGTCAACATTGAGCTTCTCATGGCCTGAAGCTTTGAATACTTTGCCAGAATATCTTTTCTTTTTCCATGGTATTTGTTTTGGTTTGTTTGCCTGCTAGGCTCCACTCTTCCCTTACCTCACAACTAGATTTGCTAATTTCAGTGAAGAAAGTGGCTAGCAGCCCATTTCTGTACTTTATCAATGTCATTCTTTCTGTTTCCAGAACAAACCAATAACATATGTTGCATGCACCCAAACTTTGTCAGGTTGAACTTGTCTTAGTTTTGAAATGAAACAGTAATTTCTCAGTTGTGGGTTGGGTTTTCTTGGCACGGAGACTCTGTTTCTGTCACCCTTGTACCAGACATGAGGAGTGGGCTGCTCCTTTTTGTGACAGATCCCTCTGTCCCTCATAGAGATTTGATAATTTCATGGTTTAGATGGATAATAATGGCACAAGTTTTTCATCTTGACTTTATAATAAAGCTAGTATTCCTGTAGTTTGGCTTTGATGATTCGGAATTTATCCACTGAGTGAACTAGTGGTATAGCCTGCTGCCTTCTATGCTCTGTGCCTTCCTCACCTTGCCATCAGCTTGGAGTCTTCTTTTCACTGATCTTTATGTCACTACTGCCATCTTCCTGAGAAGTGCATCCTGAGTCTGCTCTCCAAAGACTTTTCCCATATCATCTCAAAAACCAGCCAAGTACACTTACGAGTTGGTGGCATGGGTCAGCCTGCAGTCCCACAACTCTACCAAAAGAAAGATCAGAAATCCTTCCCAACTCTATTATTGTTACTGAGCTGTTCTCAAAGGCATCTACTGTATCATTTATCTTGAGAGAATATCCTGCTTTTGCAGCTCTAGCTTTTCCAACACAGACAAATGCACAGAAGTGTTGTATTTGGTTTGTTCTTTGTTTGGTTTTGGGGATTTTGTTTTAGGTTGTTTCATTGGTTTATTTGTTTTTTGTTTGTTTGTTTGTTTAATATAAAGAGATATGCAAAGGCTCACCCACATCCTTTATTCTGTTGTGATCTTTTCTGCACTAAAGACAGGGTCTAGTAGCTGGCAGCATTATTATTTTACACACATTAATTTTAAGTGAAAATTGTATTCCTTTTGATTGTGAGTAGGGATTTCCTATTTCTGTATCTTATTTTATGTCACATTCTTTGTAGAAAACTGATCTGTACAAGAGCTTAGGGTACATTCCCTCCTCAGGTCCATCCATGGAAAAGATTTATGAATTATATTTTGTAATTAATTTATTTTGGGCCTCTTCCATGATGCATGTTTTCTTGAGACAGGTCACATGTCACAAAGTGTAGATATTTGCCATGAGTATTGAAACTTTTTGCCAGACAATCACACAGGCTTCAGGAGAGTTGTTTTTTTTTTTTTTTTTTTTTTAATTGTCTTACTGGATCAGAGCATTTGGAGATCAGCTGAGATCAGATTTAGGGTTTGACAGAGCACACCTAGCAAGTACAAATGAAGACTGCAATGGGATTGCAAACTGCACCACAAGAATAATTCTAAACAGGTACTGTGCTCTGAGATGCCAGAAGAACATACTAAGGGGTTAAACTGGAGACCTGCTTTATTCCATTTATAAATCAGGCTCAAACCTTAGTACATTTCTGCCAAAGACCTGCCAGAAAGAGGCCCTGGAAAACAGGCTGTCTATGGTCTGTAGGGACATACAGAGCTCTGGCCAATTTGATCACAACTTGACACGTGGCCACATTCTGCAGTGAAGCACAGGTTTGTTGGACCAATAAAGTGTTTTGTGAATTTCTTCAAGAAGTCTATCTTTCTAAAAGTGATACCTGGAATCTGAGGATAAAGATGATGTGTAAGCTTTATATCTGTTGGAGTCTTAGGTGTTTAAGTCTCTTGTCAGCATGGGAATTCCCACGAATAATCTTCAGGTCTGACTGGTTTAGTGAAGATTTTAATGGGGAAAAAGTGGGGGGGAATAACTGTACAGATTTCCCAGTAATTTTTGAAAATTTGATACATCTCAAAATATGGAAAACAGTTTATAATCTTATAGCACAGATTTAAAACAATATTTTGAAATGTAAAGTATATATGTGCTTTTTTGTTGGTTTTTTTTGGTGATGATGATGAGCCAGCAGAGCTTGCTATAGCTGTCCAACAATAGGGCTCTGTTCAAAGCTAACTCCCAACACAGAAAAATCAGGCATTTTCTTAGGAAAATGGGCTAAGAAAGATTGACATTTACAGATATGGTGACCCTAAAGAAGCAAAGCAGTCAGTACAGAGGGCCCAGTCCCCAAAGGATATGCATTTCCAGGGAGTTAACTTTGGATTAGCTGTGATGCCCTGGACCTCTCTCTTCTGTGTCTTGGACTGAATGCCCATCAGTGTCTGGAGTGCACAATGCGCCCCAGGATAGAGGCTTCAAAAGTCCTGACAAAGACTGAGCATGGCCCACAGTCCTGGAGAGCTGGACTGGCTGGCACCAGCCTAGTGCAGATGAAGAAGTTATTTCCAGCAGGAGCAGCCATGGCTTTCTTTTCTGCTATCCTCCTGTACTAACAGGAAAGCAAACCAGACGCACTGAGGTTCTACTTATTTCCCTTTCAGCTCCCTCTGCAGCTCTAGGGCTGAAGTAAGCTTTGTGAAGCATTTCCTGTACTTGGCTGTTGCAATCTTAGGCTTGCATGCCATCCAAGAGCCCTCCTTGCAACAAGAGCAGATGAAATGAGAGGAGACACATGGGTCCTTGATCCAAATCCATTGCTCCAACTCCACGGGTGAGAAAAAGCTTACAGCATCCCAATGCATCAATTTTTCAAAGTTTTATTTGATATTCCTCCTAGAGAGCTGATAAATTTCAGCACTCAGGGGACAAGTACTACATTCCTGGTTAATTTCAGTGAAGTTTCCAGAAAAATAATGGGCATCTAAAAGCTTGTAAAACATACAATAAAAAGAGCCAATGATTTAAAAAATGACACCATTCATCATATTAAGCAATGTCAATCTACTAATCACTTCCATGCAGTCTGACAGGATGCAAGCCTGAAAATATTGGAGAAATACTTGGAGAAAAGCTGATACCTCTAAAGTTGTTTTTAAGTGCAATGATAATCATAAAACATTAAACTTCACAAGAGAAGTTAAACCGTGTCTGGAACAAAGTTTCATGGATGCACTCATCCTTTTTTTATTAAATCTGCAACAATTTTCTTTCAAAACTTCATTCCAGAGTGCATTGTTCTAATGGGGATTTTTCTTGCTAAGCAAACTGATGAAAATGTGATGGTTTTTTGCCATATAACCTCAGTTGCAACACTTAGTTTATCAGTCCTATCGACTGCCTGCCAAAACTTCAAAGTCAACCGATAGTATCACCAGCTATGAAAAAAATCCAATAAACTTATAAAAATGCAACCTCTAAAGGTCATCTTCTGCTCATATTCTGGTTAGTGGTTTTCATGTTGGCTGTGCATACTTATTTGTTGCTTTCCATACTCTTCTGTGGATCTCTTCACGTTTCCTAGAAATGCTTTCCTGACCCTGCCTGAGAAGGAGGTGTTTTCCCCATGTAACCTACCTTCAAACAGGGCTGCAGGTCTTGCTGGGTTCTTTGAACACCCTCAGCTCTTTGGAGGGATTCTCCAGCACTGTGACTCTGCTCACAAATTCCTCCTTATTCTGTTTTACCCACACCATTTAGAAACTACTCTGTTGTCCTCCACAAGCAGAAATAACCAAAGAAATAGCTTTGTTTTGCTCCAGTGGCTGTTTTTTCTCCAGTGGTGAGACCTGTTGCTCCTACCTCCTACCCAGCATTTGCTCTGCAGATCCAAACTGTCCCAGTAGCACACAGATCTACAGAGGCAGTCAGCAAGGCCCTGGTGAACAGCTTGCGGCTGGTCTATCAAATGAGAACAGAATTTACAAATTTTTGCGTGGTTTCATTGTCTGCAAGACAGAGGATTATCAGTGGCCTGTCAGTCTGAACCACCAAGGAATATATTTTAATTAAAGCATGGGTTAAAAAACCCCTCCAGCTATAGATCATACATCATTACCAATAATGGTAGTATTTCAAGCACGCTTCCCTGCGCACAACCTTTAAAACAGATGTATAACTTGTGGAGAAAGCACATATAGTGACATATATTGATTTGCTCATATGGTGACCACCACACAATGACACCTCATTCAAAACCATTAACCTGAATTTTTAATTTTATGCTTTTTGATGACATTGCAATGCTTGGTCAAATGTGACCCTTTTAAATTTGAAATCATCTCCACATTGCTTTTCTGTATTGCACTGTATTGGCCAATTAAAACAGTCTTGTCAACACAAATACAGATCTATGTTCAGTTGCTACTGTGACAACTTTTAAACTTTATATCCACTCAGAGTTCTGTACCAGGAGTATGCAAAATCTCTTGAGGGCAGAAACAGTGAAACAGAGTCTGGTGGTGCGTTTGGTTTCTGCTTGTTTGTTTGGGTTGCTTGTCTGTTTGCTTTGAGTTTTTGTTGACTTTGTTAGGCTTGTTGGGTTTTTTTCTTATGAAGGAAGAAATGTCATTCTTTCAAGTCTAATTCTAGTGACTTGCTAACAAGTATCAGGTATGTTGAATTTGATATTGAAGATACATACTCCAAAAAGAATGACATAAAGTTCATCCTGAGTCCACAGGAAGGCTGCAAACTTCTGAAACATGTCCAGATAGAAGAGAAGGTCCTCAGCTGCTCATGCTTTGTTCATCTATATAAAACTTAGTTGCAGCTATGCTAACTGTGCATGGACACCTGTAGCTCAAACTTCCTACTTCAGATAGCTGTGAAACATCCTGAACTATACCCTTATTCAGACCTTCAGAGCAATGGTAAAAGTGTGCAGCTTCAGCATCTTCCAGGAAATAGCTCCTGCCACAGATGCTCCCAGGCATTACAACATATTTTGGCTCTGATACATTATTGTTAAAGAAGGAGAATAAATGATGCAAAACAAATTACACTTTGTGAAAGGAGCAGACCAAGTTTAAAAAAAAAGTGGGGGAAGGGTGCGGAATTTCACTGTGTGCATGGATTTCTCATGCCTACAAGTTCTGATCCTGTAACTATAGAAAAAATCGGGCACTTCCCCAAAACCTGAAGAAGAAGCATGATCAGATCTATTAAAAACAAAATTTTAGGAGTGCTGATCACCCTCAACTGAATGCTGGAATTGCCATATAAGCCATCATTCATTCTCAAATTAGAATGAACAAATGACTAAGAATGTGATAACCTTTCAGCATAAAAATTATTTCACATTGCTTAAATTACATTAAACATGTGATTGTCCTTTTTACTGGCATTCAATAGATATGATTTATGATGACATTACAATATTTTTTACAAAAGCAGTACTATTAACCTTAAAATATTGGAAAACTTTAGGGGAGGGTCACTGTAAAATTTTGCTACCTGAAATACGTCAAATTTTCTGGCCAGCTGCCACAGGAAGTGTTGCTTATCTTACTGCACCTTAATAGATAGTAGATCTCATGCTCTAAGATGTGACCTTTCTCTGTTGTTCAAAACGTAAGGGATTCTAATAGTACTTTGAACAGCTGGTGAGCATGTTTGTCAGATGCTTTGGTACTCTTCAAAGCTACAGAACTGTCTGACTTCAGGTGATTTGTTTCTGCCTTCAGATAGGTATTAAAAGCTTCTTCTGACTTAAACAAGCCTCCTGTTCCTGTCCAAGGTCAGGATTTGATCTGTGCTATGGCCTGAATAAAAAAACTGCCTCGCTTGCCATGGTCGGAGTGCCTGGGTCAGAGTGTCTAGAACCTCCTGCATCTTCAGCTTCAGGAGCATGTCATTCAGATGTCTTAACTGTCTTAACTTTAAAAGCTCAGAAAAAGGGATAAACTGTAATATTTGCACCAGAAGCTCTTCACATGTGTTGTACTGCATGCAAACTATTTTTCCACTTCTAACATTCCTGGGTATATGTATTCCCACCAAGAGGGGAGTGCCCAGTTTTGGCCTTCACTAATCAGTCCCTTTGTGAGATTATAAATTATTTGAGAGAAAAAGGTAATTAAACAACACTTTTTAAAACATTTATTCTAAGTCATACGTATTGTGGGTTGATTATGTGTTAGTGGAGGAAAGTAGCAGGTTTGAATTCTCCACCGAAAACAAGAGAAAATAAAGTGTGTTTTACAGACATGAACTGTAAACTTTAAAACATATCCCACACTGTTAATAAGGGCAACCTTCCCATGTGGTCTGCACTACTTATCACTGAAAAGTTCTGCTTCTTCTCACAGATATGGAATGAAATGCCTCAGTTTTAATTTTGGCTGTGCACTGTTTTGAGGAGTTGAGTGGATGAGAATAGCTTTACTGAACAGTGTCAAGAACGAATAAAAAAAAATTGGAAAACAGGACATGCTCCTTAACTTTCTACAATATCTGTGTTCTTCTTCCCATCATGTCCTTCTCTGCAGTGCTGTCTTTTCTATGCTGATCTTTTTGGGAGCTCACTCTTCCTATCTAGTCTCCCTAGTGTGTCAGTACTTCTGTGGGATGGACCAGCTCTTTGGACTGGACAACAAACTCTTTCCCAAGCTTACAATATCAAGAAAAGCAAAAGATACTTTCCTATACACTTGAATACATTTTCTGTGAAATATTTAAGTGACATGCATCAGGTCATACTTTTTGGAGGGCAGTTAGTTCAGGGCTGCAGGTCTAGCAACCTCCAAGAAATTGGCTGGAGATAATTGTAAAGTCTTAACAGGAGAGCAATATGATGAATAGTGCAAAATTTGCTAGGAGAAAAGGGAGAGGGTGCTGATGTGCAAGATGAAGAGTAAAATGATGTGAAGCATGTGCAAGGATGAGGGTTTAAGTGGAAAGAGTGCAAAGGCCTGAACCAGAGAAACAGAAAAGTCCCAGGCTGTGGGTGGAGAGGACTGGGGTAAATGAAAACCAAATGAGAAAAGACGCATCGAAACAGAAACATACAAGTCAAGTTGTGCAAAAAAAGAAAAGGAAGGTGGGTGAGCCAGCACCCGAAGACAACATGTCATGAAGCTAATGGGCAACAGCAGCAAAGGCATTGGGACAGGCAGCAGATGAGGCAAGAAGAGTGGGAGAGATGCAACCAGTGGAACAGGCTATCAGAGGGTATTCCCCCATCCCTCAAGCGACAGGAAAACAGATTATAGTCTTCTCCTGGAACATGAAATTTTCACAGTGCAATGGCTCAGAGCTGTTTTCTAGACCTGGAGCAGCCAGGCCAGCTGTACCCAGCATAAGGAAAGCAATACCTGTGTTCTGTACAGGACAACAGGAAAAGTTATTTATTTCAATTAACAGCTAAATTAGCAGGAGAGACAACCTTTAGAGTGAGGTCATTGAGGTGAATTTACTTTAAGTCTATGACCAAACAGACTGTAATATCTAATCCAATGCCTCAACTTTGCAAACAGGTGTTTGATGTTGAAGGTAGCTCTTGTGCAGACTACAAGCCTCAGGAAATTATCTTGGGTTCAAGACAATGCGGGGTGTGTGTGTTGGTTGGAAGTAAATTAAGAGGAAGAAAAAAGGGGTGGGGAAAAAAAAAAGGAGAGGGAAACCCTGCTTGTAATCCTATTTACAAAGTGTCTGAGGCAATGGCACCCCAGAGCCACTGTTCCTGGCTTCTGCTCCTGTAAATGCATGGCTCACCGTGATTTAAAAAAGGCGCTGCGACTGAAAAAAAACACCAGGAAATTTACAGGGTTTCATATTCAGTCTTGCTGGCCATCCGGCCCCAGCTGGCAGTCCCTTTCAGTATGTGTTTAAATGGGAACATGGGATTAATCCTATTAATTGTAATGGAGTTAACTATGTATGGACAGTGATGTTTATAGCCTTAACTGAACTATGCAGGAAATGAGACGCTAAACTATTTATTAAAAACTCAGGTTGGTCGCACCTTTATGTACCAAAGGCTTTTCAGACTCAATCACCTAACATCGTGGATTTCCCTCGAGAACAGATGCTGCTCTAACTCCAACACGGCGCTTCTCAAACAGTGACCCCGCCATTTCCTCATCTATTCTCCTGACTCTGTGGTGAAAGACCAAGGAATGAGTTTTGTTGTTGTTGTCGTTGTTTGTTTGTTTGTGGGCTTTTTTGTTAGTTTTAGTGCGTTTTGTTTTTTTTTCTGACCTGTGCATGGGGAGCCCCCACCCCGGCCCGACGGTCGCCTCCCCTCCCGGAGCATCCTGCAGCCGCAGCCTCCCTGCGCTGAGACCCGGCCGAGACCGGGGGCCGATTCCGTCTGTGCAGGCAGCGCTGTTATCCCTCATTCTCGGGGGTCCTCGGCATCCAGCGCCTCCCGCCCACGCCCGCCGCCGGTGCGGCCACCGCCCGGACGCGGGGAGGGGCTGCTCGGCCCCCGCCGGCGTTTCCCCGCGGGCTGCGGAGGCGGGCGGGCCGGGAGCGGCTGTCCCCGGCCGAGGCTGCCCCGCTCCCCTCTGCCCGCCGCGCTCCCTCCCCGCACGGGGCCGGTGACCCCGGGCCGCCCGCCCCGCCGAGCAGCCCTTGGCGGAGAGGCTTCCCCGGGACGGGGGGAACCCGGCTGGCCTGTCCCGGCCCGTCCCGCCCTCGGGCGCGCTCGCTCGCTCCCCCAGCCCGTCAGAGCGGCGGCCGTCGGGCGCGGACGGCGGGGATGGGGGCCGGCGGCGGGGGGCTCTACGTGGGGCGGAGGGCGGCGGCCGCGGGGGCAGCGCTGCTGCTGGCGCTGCTGGTGGCGCTGCTGGCGCTCGCTGCTCTCTACGGGCGCTGCGGGCGGGAGCCGCCGCCGCCGCCCTCGCCCCGCGGCCCCGCGGCCCCTCGGCCTCCCCCTCCCGCCGCCGGCCCCGTCCGCCGCCTGCCCCGCCACCTCCTGCCGCTGCACTACGACCTGGAGCTGTGGCCGCGGGTGCGCCCGGGGCAGGCGGGGCCCTTCGCCTTCAGCGGGCAGGTGAACATCACGGTGCGCTGCCTGCGGGACACGGCCGCGGCCGTGCTGCACAGCGCGGGGCTGCGGAGCCGCGGGGCCGCCGTGCGCGGGCCCCTCTCCCGGCCCGGAGCCGCCGTGGGGGTGGCGGGGCTGCGGCAGGACCAGGCGGGAGAGGTGGCCGTGCTGGAGCTCCGCGGCGCGCTCCGGGCCGGGAGCCGCTACGTGCTGCAGCTGGGCTTCCAGGGCCGCCTGGAGGAGGACCTGGACGGGCTCTTCCTCACTCGCTACACCGACCGCGGGCACAGCAGGTAGGCGGCGGCGGCGGCGCTGGGGGCACCCCGAGCCCATCCCCGACGGCAGCGGGGCCGCCCGGGCCGGGGGCTGCGGGAGCCGGTACCGAGGGGACGGAGCCAGTACCGCCCGGGAGGGGAGAGGGAGCTGCTCCCACGGCGTGAGCGCCTCCCGGGAGCCGCATCCAGGCGGGCTCCAGACGGGGAGCGCCGCACACTCGGGGCTGTGCCCGCCCGGCCGCTCTGCGCTCCCGGAGAGCATCGGGCCGTGGCTCCCCGTCTACAGGTGACTTCACCTGCAGCCCCAGGGACAGTTTCTGGTCTCTCGGTGCCCTCGACTGCAGCGGGGGGTCAGACAGTTCCCGCGCCCCATGCTTGGGAGATGGAGTCCGTGTCAGACTCTTCATCCCGGCCCCGCACGTGTCCGTGTTGCGCTGACAACTCCCCAAATCCCCAGCCTGTGTCTGTGGGGAGCAGGTCTGTATCGAGAGCCCGGGGTTCTGGCTGTGTATTTGAGCGTGAGTTTACAGACACTGACCACACGCAGTTTCGGAAGCGTGGCGGAGGAGGATGAGCGGCTGCTTCGAGCAGCTGTGCCTTGAGGTATTACTGCACATGAACTCGTTCCCCTGTCACCAGACACCCCGTGATTTGCATTGTGGTTGCTATTGGGATGCTTTCCTTCTCTTTCGAACGGCAAAATTAGTGCTGGGGCAGCGTGAGCTTATCAAGTAGTCAATCATCGAAAGCATTTTCACCCTCAAAATAATCTTTTCCTTTTCTTTTCCCTTTCCCTTTTCCTTTTTCGTTTCTCGATTATGAAACTAACTAAAGAGAAATTTAAGTGAAGTGAAATTTAAGACTAGAATTTAAGTACTTCCACGGGAAGACAAGTTTCTCAAAATAGGAGTTTGAAGAAGAGGCAGATTAATTGCTTGCTTTAAAGTTACCTCTTTTTTAATAATTGAAGATGTTGCGATTTGCTGAGCAAACACTGAGTCAAAAGGAAAACCGGAGTTAAAATTTGGATATTGTTGGCTCTGGTCTTTTAATGAATCCACTAAAATAAATTGTATCTCAGCAGTTCATAGGCTTCTTGTTTGGGCAGGTAAAATGCAGTCACAAGCTCCATACTTTCAAGCCTCTGTAGAGTAGCAGCAGTAACATGAAATCACAAAATGAAGTTAATAGGGTTTTTTTTTAAATGGGGGAGGACTGTGTGGCTCTTCTCAACAAGGTGGCTTTTCAGCTGCCAGCTCTTGTGTGAATCCTCATACCATTGTCTGCAACGTCTGGACAATGCAACTATACAGACTTTTTTTTTTTAGAAAAGGTGACAGTTTGGCTAGCCTTAGAGAAAAGTGCAATATGATAATAAATATTTTAGGAAGCACATTCTCTTTTTCTTTCATTGCTATTACTTCATTTACTGGTTGTTCACAGGATTATTTGCGCAATTTAAGTAAGAAAAATCTATAATCTTTTTATTTACATAATTTTATAAAAATCCATATTAGAAAGGAAAAAAGTACTTAATTAGTTAATTCGGTGTCAGTGTGCCCTCCAATTATTAATTCAATTAAGTCCCATCTAAGTGATGCCTAAAGATTTTTGCTTTTTAAGTATTTTTAATATATTTGTAGCTTTTTAGACCATTTACATGTGGTTATACAGATCCTGGTATTTTTCCTACCCTTTCTCTTACATTTTAGAGGAATAAGCTAACCTTCTAACACATTCCTGAAATACTGTTTAGTCTTATTTTTAAGTAGAGGGCCTACAAGAACAACATTTTTTTTCCAATCTGAGAAGAATCTGAGAATACATAACAAGACATAACAAGAAGTGGGGCAAAGAAGCCCTGGACCAACTCCAATGGGACAGTGTCCAGGGGAAAAATTATGTGACCAACTGCTCTTCTAAATGGACAATATTTTTACATGTGATAATCTGTTAAACTTACAAAAATTGTAGAAATCCAATACTGGCATGCCAACAGCCCTTAACTGTGGAGGCATCTGGAAGCTTCCAATAAACTACTGCTTTTTTTATCTTACCATTTTAATGCTATTGTAAAGGTTTTTGTCTTTAGATGGCAACATAAGAAACACTGAATTAGATGCTAATTTTTTTTTGATTCAGGCTCTAAAAAGTTCAGTGTCTGGAAAAAAAAAAGTTGTCATCGGCCTTGCTGCAACAGTAGAACATAAGAAAAAAAGTTTTTAAATCATTCAAATAATGTGTATAATTAAATTTCCAGTTGTTTGGCGTCTTTATGACAAATGTTCCTTTTCATTCTTAGTTCATCACAAAGCACTAATGAAATGTGAGACCGCAGTCTAGTTAAAAAGATGACAATGGTATTTAGACAATGGAATAAATAAAAAAAAATCCACTGAATACAGATGTACTGTATTGTTTTCTTATTTGTTCCTGCACATGTAATGGATACTTTTGAATGATTTTGCATATTTTTTTATGCTTTAAAAAAGGTTTTCTCTGAATCAGGGGTATGCAATAGTATCTTGTTATTTTTCCTTCACTAGGATTTAGGTCATCACTTTACCAGCCATTTCCCAACCTGATGGGTTCCAACAACACTGAAGGGGTTTTGCATTCTTTTTTCGGAGTAGATATGTTTTGAATGATGTGTAAGGTCTGTCAAGGTATTAATGATGGGAAAATTTGATTCTACTTACATAGATGAGGAGTGATACATAGATACATAGATACATTACATAGATGAGGATTACGTAGATTAGGAGTGATACAAAAACCTTCAGTGCCCTTCAGCTGGTAGTATAAAGCCAGTTACTGTTCTGCAAGCAAACTTCCACCTCCAGCAGACTGTCCTTTAAGTTTTCTAAGGTGACTCATACCCGTCTTCAGCAGACACTGGGATCAGTTTCTTGCAGAGGCTTTCTGACCTCCTGACCTGACTGAAACCAGCAGCTGTAATAGACAATGTGACATCTGTCTATGGTCATGCAGTCCTGTATTTCTTGCATGCGCTAGAAGCCTGAGTGGTTTTTGTGATTTCTGCTTGAGGGACCTCTGGAGACCTCTCATTTCAGAAGAGTTTGAGCAAGGCAAACATTGAGAAGAAAAGTCCCTGAAATGTTTGTTCCATCTGAACTTTCTTATTGGTCATATTTCTTGATCAGCTAATCCCACTCCTGTTGTGGGTCAGAAAGGGGTTCAGAGAAACAGCTATTTTCAGTAGTCCTGACCTTACTTCAGTGGAAAAAGAATAAACCAAAATTCCAACTTTACTGAACATTCAACACAGAAATTTTTTGTTATCTGTTTGACCATTGATGACTGTATGTGTTTTTACTGTTGCTGACAATTTGTGCTACCCACCTGATCATGTTTAACACACAAAAGAAAACGCTGAAAAATGGGAGCACTTGTTATGGATAAAGGATAGCCCATATCTGCAGTGCTTGCAGGAGCAAAGGAAGTGAAAACGGAAGAAGCTCACATTTCTCTAGCTTTAAGTGTCTGAAGGGTTTCCTTTTGAAATGGGGAATCAGTATTCTGCATGTAGCTGTGGTAGTCCGTCCCACAACCTGGGTAGGCAGAAAGAGACAGAAACCAGTTTTGCTCTTGTTCTTCAGCAATGCTGGCTCAGGCATACAGTGCAGGGGTTTTGTTGTCTATCATTCTGCACAGAGATCTTGTGCTGCCATGAATGAGCTCATGTCTGCTACTTCAGGGTTAGAGGATCCCATAGGCTGTGCTATGAAGTGCAGGCTTTATGCATGTCACTGTTCACATCAATATTTTGAAATCCTTTTGTAATTTTGCTTGGAAGCCACTCTGCACATGTCCTGTGCATAAAATACTTGACTGGATAGGGATGAACAGGCATTCTAAAATGTAACTGAACACAGTATTTGCATTGATTTTTATTACTTGTTTCTGCACCAATTACTAGAATGCAGTGATGATCTGACTCATTACACACTGTAGGTGTGGGTACTGTCCTGATGGCTCCTGGCTTGTTTGGGATGCCTCAGTGCTAAGAATAAGCATTTCTGACTCTGGTATATAGACTGTTGAGGAACACCTCAACTACAACAGAAAAAAAATTGCCCTGTAGTAGTGAAGTCACAGAAGCAGGAGATTATGCTGTTCTTGTGTGGCCAGCTGCTTAGTACTGCTTAGCTGACAGGTTATGGAGCTTTGAGGACCATTAAGTGTGTATTTTTTCTAATTCTTGGTATGGATGCCCTCATGTGAACAGCTCAGATGTACAGCTTGTTGAGAGTTCTACCACAAGACATTGCTTTATCTTTTGCTTCCAGCAAGTGTGTGTTGCAGGAGAAGAGTCAGAAATCACTCCAACAGTAAATTTAGGTTTTAATATTTAAAAATTAATAAGTATTAAGTACAGATAGATATTATAGCATTTAGTAAGTACCAGTGGATTAGAAGTCAAGGCTCTACACTTAAAGTTATGACGGTAAACAAAGATTATTGAGTAAGTTTCTGATAAAAATCTTAAATGTTGTGTGCAGGTAAAAAATGTCTCCAGCTCATCCATATCTGGTGCCAGGTAAAGGGTCTTACAACTTCAAGGATCACCAGGAGAGGCGTACCTCCATGAGAAGAGATCACTGCCCTGAAGCCAGGTGCTAGGGAGGGAGAGCTCAACAGACTGGCAGCTGTAGATATTATGGTATAAAGTGATTGATTTGTAGTCAGTTCTTCTGCTATTAATGCAGTTCCTGCCATTTACCAGTCCAGTCCAGTCTCTAGTTTTGGTTTGCTGCTGAATTCTCACTGACAGTCTCACACAGTAGGATCGGACCTACTTTAACCTTGATTGGACCTACTTGCTGGGCATCTGTCACAGTGTGCCACAGAGATCTGCCTCAAGTGAGGCACAGCTCCTTGGCATAAGGATCCTTGTGAATATTGTTCAGGGCTTGCCAGTGCACTGGGACAGCACTGGTACTGTATCCCCACGAGTATTTCTCTATGGCACTTGTTAGAGTTGTGCAAGTGCATATACAGTTAGTTAATGGTTGTCACAATGTTTTATTAAAATGTATGATTAATTAATAAGAGTGCATGCATTAGGGAGAAGAGTAGGTGTAAAGAGATGCGGTCTGCTGTATGCAAAATTTTTACTGACTCTGTTTTAGCAGAATTAGAAATGCTCAAATATTTAATCTGGAAAAGGCCTGTGAGGAAAAAACCTAAATGCAATTAAGCAAGACTGCTTTTCTCAACAAACATCGAAACTGAACTGGCTGTTGGGTATGGGGATTTAGTCATTACTTTAAATAATAGCCAAATCTTTTCCAAATCTGTGCATCTACATGCTTCACTTTCTGCTTTTTCTAATCTATTCTCTCTGTGTGTTATACATGGATTTTGATCAGCTGTAGCGCCCTGGATTAATCTTATTTGCATTTTTAATACAGTATGCTCATTGCCTCCCAAATGGAACCAACGTATGCCAGGAGAGTTTATCCATGTTTTGATGAACCTGCTATGAAGGCCACATTTAATATCAGAATTATCCATGACCCAAGCTATGTGGCTCTTTCCAATATGCCTGCTATTGGTAGGTAAACAACAAGTCGATGTATGGGTTTTTTTCTCCCCCTACATTACTTTTAAAAAGAGTGCAATTCATCTGAGAAGTTATTGTCATCCAAGAAAGTGTTTTGTTATCCATTTGCTAATGTCTTCAAAAAGCACAGAAAATCTATGTCTGTGAACTCAAAATTTTGGCCACCGTTACTTAAAATTAATGTCACTGATGGTAACCATTCTGTTGAAGAATTTTATCAGTTGTGATGTGCTCTCCTCTTCCTGCTGGAGGCTGCAGAGAGTTTGATTTCTAGTATTTACTGCTTAGTTAGTCTGTACTTGTGACATCAAGGGATTCCTTTAATTCTCAATAGATGTTAAGATATTTACAACAAACAATTTTTTTTTCCAGGCAGAGACAGTCTGGCTTCCTGTGTATGTACAGAATAAGAACAAAAGGGTTATAAGGCTCTGGAGAGGCTCCTTCTGTCCCTTGCTGGGATCTCATGAGGGGTGTCTCTGGGGTATAAGATTCCAAACAAATTTTCTAAATTATTATGCCTAGGGAAATCCATTTGGTCTCTTGCCTCCTTCTTAAACACTCTTTTTTTTGCAGTTCAATGCCATGAATCTTTATTTTTCAGCCATAAAAGTAAATTTTATAACATTTGCATGGAAACTAAGTCACTTAGGAATTATAGTAGGTGGGATTGCTGTAAGAATAAGTGGAAGCATTTTCTACCCCAAAGAATCTTGTCTATGTCCTCCTTACTTAGGAGGAAAGTATCTGATTAAGAATTTAATAATTCTTAGGCAGATCCAATGAATATTTTGATCATAACCAGTTGTATGTTTTAGATAGGTAGCATGGGATAAATTGTCCTCAGCTTGCCCACAAATTAAAATTGATGGAATTTGATATCCTTCCAAAACTTCAGTTAAGAAGCCCAAGAGTGGATTTTTGCTGTTTGGTTGAAAGGTCATAACTCTGATATGTGTCAGTAGAAATGAGTCTGACTGCTTTCCTTCTACCAGAACCATATAAGTTAATGCAGAAATACACCATATTAAACACAGAGGTAAAAAAAAAAAAAAAAAAAAAAAAAAATAGAAACCACAAAATCCCTTGTTTATTATGGAAGAACTTCAGTTTGATTATTTCTTTGACTTTTTTTCTAGATGTATCTGAAGTGAAAGATGAAAATGGAAGCCTGTGGACAGTTACCACATTTAACACTTCACTGAAAATGTCAACTTACTTGACTGCTTTTGTGATTTGTGATTTTGATTATGTCACCAGAACTGAGAGGGGAAATGAGGTAGATATGAGGCTGCCTAACACATTATAGAAATTTACAACAGAAGTTGGCCCTCTGGTGCATCACGTGGCTGGAATGGAACTCGCTGGAATACACTGGTTTAAGATGTGTAATTCTAAATAATTTTACAGCATTTTTCACTTAAGAAAATAAAAGCCATGAGTTCATTTGTTCCTGCCAGGTATAGTTGTATTCAAATCTTTGTCATTTTGAAGTACTGGAACTCTCCTAGATTTTAGCAGGATCAGGGTCTGTGCCACATTTTGTTAGGTCCAGTAAAGCTTTAGTTGGATTTTTTTTAATTAAGAGCTTCATTGCATGGTCTGGTGTGAACACACAGCATTTTTCCAACAATGTCTCACAGAAGAGAAGCAAAGAAAACTAAATGTGAGGGTTGTTTAATATAACTCTTTCTTGTTTTATTGCAGATACGTATTTGGGCCCGGAAGGAGGCAGTTAAAAATGGGTATGTTGACTATGCTTTAAATATCACGGGCCAAATATTTTCATTTCTGGAAGACATACTTAATGTCAGCTACCCTCTGCCAAAGACAGGTGAGATGACTTATTTTCTGTAATGGATCTGAAATGGCTGCTGATGATGTAGTGTTCACAGAAGCTATGGGGCTTTTTCCCAGGACTCTCCTTTTACAGCTTACCACATCCTTGGAATAAATCCCCTAAGCTTTAAAACACTGAATTCTCCTTTCTATCTCATGGCTTTTATTAACCTGTAAGTCAACATTCTTACCTCACATTTCACTCATTCTTTTAAAGTCTGTTTTTCCTAATAAAAGGGGCAGATGGGACAACAAAGTGGATAGAAAGTATTCCAGTCACGTGGCTGTCTTAGGATCATAGACCATAACATGCAAGGATTTTGTAGTTCCTATGTCCTCCTCGTAAGTCCATGCTACCTGTATGTGTCCCTGCAAAGCATTCCTTGCTTTCTTCAGCATCTTCCTGTCTTGCCTTGGGTGTATGTTCCTGCACATTCCTCCTCAGAAAAACAGGGAGGATTGCCCTGCAGGAAAACTTGTTTCTACTTCAAATGGACTTTAGGGAAGTTGGTTCAGTCGAGCTTCAGTCAAGAAAAATGATGACAATTATGTAGTTTTACTCTACAGTTAATTTGCTACTTGTACTTGGATTCCCAAGGGTTTCAGCATGAATATTATAGGAAAATGGCTAGAATATTGAGAAGACAGAAAGCAGTTCTTATCTGAAATTAATTTTGGACCTTCGAATGGTATTAGTGGATTGCAAGACTGGGGGAAAGGAATTTCCCTCTTTTCTTGACTGGATAGTTTTTTGATTTGTCAAATCTGTATTTTGACGCTTGAAAAAAAATAAATGTTAATCTGTGTAAATTTATTATGTCCCAGTATATTTCTGATAACTGGCAGAATTACTCAGTACACTTCTTTTGGAAAATGCAATAAATGCGCTCTTCACTCTTTAAATTTTCTTGTGTTAATAATCTTACAACCCAGTCAAGGGCGGTAGATTATTGTTTTATGCTTGTGTTCTTCTGTTTAGCAGCAATGTTGATACATTCATTCATTAACATAAAGCTATTATACAGCAGAAGTAGAGGAATGGTGGTGTAGACCTCCTGTTAGGTAGGGTTTCAGTTTCAGAGAGGGCTGTAATACCATTACAGTCCCCACTGTAATTACGTGCGATATCTGCTATATTTCCCAGAGTCTTCCTTTGCAGTTTCACTTAAAAAATAGTAAAATCAGACCAACCAAGTGTGCCTCCTTGCAAATGCAAAAGATTTCTATTGCAAACTCAAAATGTGAAATTAAGAATGAGCACATTTGGATCTAGGGATTTTAAGGGTTTGTCTACACTTGATTTTAATGCAGTTGCAAGTGAGGTCTCTTACCCCAAGGCTGGATAAGAGCTGCCTCACCAAAAGTGGAATACCTTTGCTGTAAGATGGAGGCAATAATCCCAGTTGAGATGCAGCCTACCTGTGATGGGATTCAGCACCATGCTTTCATTTATTGTCTTGCTTTTGGACTGCAGCTTTCTTGTGGTCAGCTGCTTCTAAATGTTCCATATACCTTTTCCAAATTTTGATCTTTGCTGCTGAGTTTAAAAAGTACATCTTTCCTTGAGATCCTGATATTTTGTCTGGTTCTCATATTTTAACTGGAAAACTAATGCCTGTGCATAAGGTAGAAGGAGCAGTACAGAGGTGGCAGTCTTACTATGTAAATAAAGAGATGATGTTTCTAAGGCACCTTTGAAACAAGGGTGGAAAAGATACCTCTGCTCACCCCGCTGAAAGAGTAAGACTTTTTTTTATCAGTTGCTAGACAGAAGAAGAAGGTAATTATTATCTTACCCAAACACAGGAGAAACCCACAGAGAAAGATTTCTGACAGTGAATATATTCTCTTCTAGCTTCCATTTTCATTCAGAGCATTTGCATGTAGAGGATACAGTACAGATCTGGGCTTTGTGGGAATTAATTATGTGGCTTCCTGAAAGAATGGCATCATAGGTGAAAAGCTTGACAAGAAGTGATCATTTGCATGTGTTGCTCTAATACTGTAAAGAAGCACTACAATGTAGTATCCTTCAGTGGGGTACTGAGCCAGTGTGAGCGTTAAAATAATGTGAGCATTTTATTTATGAAAACGTTTAAGATAACATTTTTTGTGTGTGTCTCTGTTGGAATCAATTTAGATCTGGTTGCACTGCCTGATTTTGGAGCAGGTGGTATGGAAAACTGGGGGCTAATTATTTTCCAAGAAGCATCATTGATGAACTTCCCAAGTGATGAATTCACAAGAAGGAAGGCAATGATCGCCTTAATTGTGTCACATGAACTCGGACACCAGGTATGTGGTAAAAAAATTCTGTACAGATACTTGCCTATGACATTGTTTCCTCACAGTTGCTGGTGATGCAGTTCCTGATACTGATTGGTAGAAGTAAAGTAATCACGTAACAGTGTAGGGTGTGAGCACTAGAGCACTGAAAGCCTATTTGATCAAACGTTCTGCTGATGAAGCAATATTAAAAGTAGGTTCTATCATCTGACAGACTGCATGCTGACTGTAGAGGACTCATTGATACAAAACTGTTAATAGGATACTTGGGTTTTTTCTTACAGAATACTTGAATGCCATGAGAGAATATATTCTAGGGATGTAGGGATGACAGTACTCTCTACAATAAACTTGGTACTTTGTTAGGACACTCATACTGAGTCCATCAATATTCTTTTGTAGTGGCAGTGCATGTACATACTGCAAAAGGTATTTGTTTTTCTGTAAGACACAGCCCATAGTACAATAGAACAAAATTAATACAAACATACTATGAACTGGATCTTTGCCCAGCTTTCATAGAAATTTCCAAATTCTTTCTTACTTGATTTGGAATGATAATACAGTTGCACTTCTTTGTTGACAATGTTTAATTTCCTGTCATTTGCCAGAACAACAACTATTTGCACATAGTCAATAAAATGAGAAAAAAAAAAAAAAGGCTTAACTTGGCTAGTGCACTTTTATGCCTTTCTGACCAGGTCTGCAACTTCGCAGACCTTCCAATGAGCAGAGTGTTTTTACTGCAGGCTAGTGAAATAAATGTCAGTGCTTAACTAAAATCTATTTTACAAGAAACTTGTAGTTCTCGTTTATAAGAATTAGCAAATAAAATATAAATCCCAAAATGATCAGGTTTTTTGTTAAATATTAAAGGCCAGATATGATTGTACAGCAGCTGTTTTGGAAGTTTTGTGCTTGCCATGAGAGGGATTTGCTGGTTTTAGAAATGGTTATTTCCCCAGTTTTGTGTATCATTCTTTTGACAATTTCACTTTTTTAAGAGCATGGAAAGATGATTTTGTAATTTCTTGATAAATGCCCTACTTTTAATCACAGCCTGATATGATATTTTAGAAATTTAATTTATATTCAGAAGTATCTAAATATTCTATAAGAATGACATAATGCACTGAGACTGACACTCATGTTATGAAATTGTAGATGTAGCTATTTAAAAATTACTGCCCTGAACCTCTGACTTTTTCTAAAGTACATCTTTTTCTACTGAATTTTCACTATTTGAAGGAACACTTAGTATTTTATTCAATTTACACATAGACATAAAATAAAGTTACTTCAGCCTATGTGTGTTTAACCTGCAAAAAACCATGAAAACAGCACTCCAAGGAGATTTTGAGATATGTTTTCTTTCAATTTAAGTGGTTTGGAAATCTGGTTACAATGAACTGGTGGAATGATCTGTGGCTTAATGAGGGCCTGACATCTTACTTTGAGTACCTGGGAGCTACCTTTGTCGAACCCAAGCTTTCATTGGTAAGTGAAACCAACACTTACTAGCAAAGTTTCATCATGTACAAAGAAAAGGAAGGTGCAGGATGGGAGTTAATTAAACAGTGCTACTACAAACTTCACTCCTGGGAGAAAGACCAGTAGGTTGTTGGAGTCCAGGGCATCCCTCTGGGCGCCCTGGGAAGTCACAGACCTCGGTAGAGAGACCTGGGACCCAAAAAAGAGGGTCTGGGGTCTGTGCAGGGGGGTTTGCCTGGCACAGAGCCCAGGAAGACACAGTCTTTGATTTTGGTCCATGAGAAAAACATCTAACACAGAGAAGAATTGCAAGTCACAAAGGTGTTACTGAGAGTAGTGTAGTTATCACTGTGCAGAAGATTTTGTAGTTATGGATTTTTAGAATGTAGATGCAAAGGGACAAGATGGAGATTTTAGGGTGGAGCCCTGGGTTCTTCTTCTTCTCCCTTGGCATCCATCTTCTGCAGTGACGTGGGCACAAAGTAGTTTCAGTGGATTGGATCAAAGTAGAAATGACCCTGTTAGTATAGGTGATAGACATTGGCACAGAATTGTAAACAATGGGTACGTAGTTATCTGTATAAGAGGTAGCGACCTCCCATCACACAGGGGAGTCGCCTTGTGTCCGAGCTGCTGAGAACACCATGGCCGGACACAGGAGGGGAGTCGCCTTGTGTCCGAGCTGCTGAGAACACCATGGCCGGACACAGGGGAGTCGCCTTGTGTCCGAGCTGCAGTGGACATCATGGCAGGACACAGGGGAAGGGGAGTCACCTCGTGTCCAGGCTGCTGTGAACATCTTGGCCGGACACAGAGAATTGTAAGATAAGAACTAATAAACAACGCGAGAAACCAGAAAACTAAGACCTTGAGACTCCTCATCATTTTCGTGCCGAACACCGAGCACCGAGCTCAGCACAGAACACAGGGACACAGAGTCAGACAGCAGACTCTAAATCCTTCAGAGGTCAAGAGGGAAAATCACTCCCTTCGTGCCCACACGAACCACCAGCCAGCTTTGGAATCTCGGGTGAGGAAACAACCGGATTAAACCCCGAGAATTGGCGACCCAGGTGGGACACACGAGTGGGCACATGGATGGGCACGAACGGGCACGAATGGACACCGGTGTGGGCAGAATCGGTGCTTTCCAGTGGACACAGCAAGACCTCTGAAGGAAAGAAGACAAGCTGAGAAGACAGGGGAAGAAATCTCTAACCAGAGATGTCAGCGGATTGCAAATTCACCTCGGACCGACGAGTTCCAAGGGCCCAGGACTCGTCTCCTGAAATCTGCAGGTCGGTGATCAGGAAACCTCCGAACTGAATTTGAGAACACCTGCACTGCATTCTTCGATTTTGGTAAGAACAGTTAAATTTAGAACACGGGGGGAGACCCTCTCCCGGGAAAAATAAGGGAAAACTTTCTCCGTGCAGCAGCAGTGTAGCGGGGAGGGAGGAAGAAACACTTTACCAGCTGGCCTGCAGCCAGCACCGGGTTTGTCTGTGGCCAGCAGCGAGCAGCGGGTTCTTTTGCTGGCCGGCAGCCAGGCAGGTCCTGTCGTCTGTTATCAGCAGACGGGTCTCACACACCTCTTACAGGAGGTGGGGAAGGGGAGAGCCATCAGCCTCCTCTGGGATTTAATAGGAAAGGAGAGATACCAGCACCCTCAGGATTACCGCAGGGAGGTCAAAAAAACCCTCGAGACAGGGGAGTCAGCAGGTCTCCTTGAGTTTAGCACAGAAAAGTCATCAACTTTCCCTGGGTTTGCCACAATCCTCAGGAATTCAGTCCCAGAAATTCGTCTCGGGAAAGTCAAAACTTCTAATCCATCCCGAGATAAGGACATGCTTGTTTTCGAGGCATGTTCCGTGAGCACGGGACACTTGCCGCAGCACTGGGGGAGGGAGAGGTGAGACAAAGTGCATCCAGGAGTCTTTGCAGCCCCTCTCAGACACAGCGCGTTCAGACACGGCCTGAAAGTTTTCCACTGCCCTTTCCCCTTCAGCGCAGGGACAGACAGAGAGAGGGGGGAAGGGGGAGTGGAGGAGACACCAGGAAAACAGGGAAAACAAGCCCAGATCGCGTCAGTGGTGAGAGATAACACTGCGGCGTGTGCACGCGAAAGCGATCGCGACTGGGGGCGGCCGGGGAGTGCCCCGTGTCGGGACAGCGCGGGCTGCGGGGGCGGCGCGGGCGGAGCAGGGCCTGTGTCCCGGGGCGCGAGTGAGGAGCCGGAACAGGCAGAGAAAGTACAGAGTCGGAAACTACAAATCCCAGAAAGCCTTGCAGCAGGCAGGGAGCACCATGATCGCTCCAGGCGGGACAAACCCCGACAGAGAGCGAGACGCGGGCAGCGCCGGGGCGGCACAGGCAGTGCCGAGGCAGGCGGTGCCAGCGCAGGCAGGACCGGGGCAGGCAAAGGCAGAGCAAGCAGGGAGGAGGCGTGGCCAGGGCGGAGAGTTTCTCCAAGGCGCCACCCCCTCAGAGCGAGTGCTGTGAGCCTGACCTCGCCCACAAGCGGCACTTTGACATTGTCAGTCCAGTTCCCTCAAGTTTTCCTTTCAGCAAAAGGTAGCCAAGTTTCCCTTGAATCCACTGCACACACCCTTTCTTCATTTATCCTTCGGCTACATGCTGGGTTTACCCTTTTCTTAGAGTTTTAAAGTCTCCACTCCTCATCCAGGAGAGGGAGGGATGCCGGGGAAGGCAGTAACCCTCGGGGTTAGGAGGGGCTGCATTCAGGCAAAATAAGAATTCAATTAAAGTTACAGGTTTTCTGAATTCAGAAGCAGAGATCTGGAAATCATTGGATGTTTGCAAAGCAGCTGCATGATCAGGAGCAAAAGACTTATTGTCATGACATGGAAAAGGATTTTTGATTATAGTGTTGATGTATTTGGATCCAAGTTGATTTGTGTTTTAGTATTGTATTGACATTAGAAGTGATTTCTATGAGGTTTTAAGTTTAAGATTTGTTAAGTAAGTAAAGTTGAATTTAAGATAAGGATTGATAAAGTTTAAGTGATAGATTTATATTTTATAAATTTAAAGTTTTATTGTATGTAAGTTTTAAGTGTATTTTATGTTAAGATAAGATAATAAGTTAAGTATATTAAATTATAAGATAGATAAGATAAATAAGAGAATAAGCTTTAAGAGAATAAGTTAAGTTTTAAGTTAAGTAAGTTAAAGTTAAGATAAGAAATAAGTTAAAATAATAAGGTAATAAGTAAGATAAGTTGGTAAAATAAGATAAGTTTAAGATAATAAGTTTTAAGTAATAAGTATTGTTAATTGTATCATGATACATTTCAAAATTCTTTATGTTCTTTAGTTGTTTAAGCATTTCATAATTGTTGTTATTAAGAGCTTTGTTCTAAAAATGTATTAAAGGATATCACTCTAGATAAGGCCAGGGTTTTGGCCACACTTTGACTTTAACTAGAGGAGAGATGTGTTCATCAACAAGCACAGATGTTGCATGTGAAACTTTTCCTGATGGATTTCAGGTTTTAACAAGAGTTGTGCATTTTCCATCAAAGTACAGTTTTAACTAACCTATGGCAAAGAAGTAGCTTTTGTTTCTGCAGATACAGAACATAAGTGAATTTCTGCAAAGAGTGTGGAAATCATGTCAAGCGCAGAAGCTCTGACGGCTTCAAGAGTAGAGGAGAGAGCATGCAGATGTGAACCAGTGTCAAGACTGCAGACGTCTTTCAATCTGCGTGCAAGGAGTTATGGCTTGGGTTTTCTTTTCATTCTGTATTGCATAAATTTGTCAGATGGTTCAGAATCAATTCACGAGAGCACAGAGCGGTTGGGAAATGGAGTGAACAAACTCAGAGAAGAAACCAGATCACAGATGAATGGCATGTTTGATTTCTTCAACCTTTCACGGTTGTGGAAGAAAATTTTGAAAAAAATTGTATGTATTTTATTGAGACTTGTAATTCTTCTCATGATGAAGTTGTGTTTGCTTTAATGCATATGGCAAAGCAGCCAAAGAGGTGTTTTTTGGTGAAAACAAAGGGGGGAGATGTTGGAGTCCAGGGCATCCCTCTGGGCGCCCTGGGAAGTCACAGACCTCGGTAGAGAGACCTGGGACCCAAAAAAGAGGGTCTGGGGTCTGTGCAGGGGGGTTTGCCTGGCACAGAGCCCAGGAAGACACAGTCTTTGATTTTGGTCCATGAGAAAAACATCTAACACAGAGAAGAATTGCAAGTCACAAAGGTGTTACTGAGAGTAGTGTAGTTATCACTGTGCAGAAGATTTTGTAGTTATGGATTTTTAGAATGTAGATGCAAAGGGACAAGATGGAGATTTTAGGGTGGAGCCCTGGGTTCTTCTTCTTCTCCCTTGGCATCCATCTTCTGCAGTGACGTGGGCACAAAGTAGTTTCAGTGGATTGGATCAAAGTAGAAATGACCCTGTTAGTATAGGTGATAGACATTGGCATAGAATTGTAAACAATGGGTACGTAGTTATCTGTATAAGAGGTAGCGACCTCCCATCACACAGGGGAGTCGCCTTGTGTCCGAGCTGCTGAGAACACCATGGCCGGACACAGGAGGGGAGTCGCCTTGTGTCCGAGCTGCTGAGAACACCATGGCCGGACACAGGGGAGTCGCCTTGTGTCCGAGCTGCAGTGGACATCATGGCAGGACACAGGGGAAGGGGAGTCACCTCGTGTCCAGGCTGCTGTGAACATCTTGGCCGGACACAGAGAATTGTAAGATAAGAACTAATAAACAACGCGAGAAACCAGAAAACTAAGACCTTGAGACTCCTCATCATTTTCGTGCCGAACACCGAGCACCGAGCTCAGCACAGAACACAGGGACACAGAGTCAGACAGCAGACTCTAAATCCTTCAGAGGTCAAGAGGGAAAATCACTCCCTTCGTGCCCACACGAACCACCAGCCAGCTTTGGAATCTCGGGTGAGGAAACAACCGGATTAAACCCCGAGATAGGTCTTGATTCTTTCCTTGTAGGTCTCCATCTGTTGAGGCACTGTGCTCATATCTGGCTTTTTGCAGCTGGTACAGAGGACAGGTGGACAGCTGGGATTCTACAGTGGCAAGGAGTGGGTGTTTTGCCCTAGATTTGTCATGTAGCAAACCCTGATTTCTCTTCTGGGTCCTGTTGTAGCTGATGGTTTTCCTCCTCACCTGCCAAGCTCTTTTCTAATTATCCCAGTCCTCAAGTATCTTTACCAGGCAGAGCTTAGGCTGGGTCATTTTGCATCTGCTTACCTTACTGGGTCTCTGGATATTTGGTTGTAGATAAGACAAATATAATGCAAACAGCTAATCCAACAGCAGGGCGAAATTCCTTCCTATTCTGCCCAAATGGCAATAAGCATAAATCCCATAGCATATTATAAGACTCCATCCATTGTTAAACTCAGAGACAGATGGATAGGGGCTGCTAATTGCAGCCATGAGATGAGGTGCACTTGCCTGTGCAATCAGGCAACACCTTGAGTGCTGTGTCCAGTTCTGGCCCCTCAGTTTAGGAAGGACCTTGAGATGCTTGAACCCATCCAGAGGAATGCAACAAAGCTGGTGAAGGAGTTGGAAAACAAGCCATATGAAGAACAACTGAGGGAGCTGGGGTTGCTTAGCCTGGAAAAAAGGAGATTCAGAGGTGACCTTATCACTCTCGACAACTTCCTGAAGGGTGGTTATAGACACCTGGGGGTTGGTCTCTTTCTCCAGGCAGCAACTGACAGGAGAGGACAGTCTCAGGCTGCACCAAGGGAAATATAGGTTTGGATATTAGGAAGAAGTTTTTCACTGAAAGAGTGATTAAATACTGGAATAGTCTGCCCAGGGAGGTGGTGGAGTCACCACTGAGTCATCACTGAGGATGTGTTTAAAAAAAGACTAAATGTGGCACTCGATGCCATTATCTGGTTGAGGTGTTAGGGCTGGACTCGATGTCTTGAAGGTCTCTTCCAACCGAGAAATTCTGTGATTCTGTGATCTTAAATGTGCCTTCAGCTTTTGAAGGGGGGAAGGGTCTTAAGTCTGGGCAATTACTCCAAGGTGCTTTTTATAAGTTTGAACACTGTTTGACAATTTCCTTTTCACATTCACCAAAGCTCACTTGGTGTTTAGAGAACCTCCTGTGTTTCAGTGTGTGCCCATTGCCTTTGATCCTGTCACTGCGCACCACTGGGAAGGCCTGGTTATGTCCTCTGCTCAGCTTTCCTTCAAGTATAGAGACTGAGGAGGTCCCTCTGAGCGCTCTCTTCCCCAGGCTGAGCAGTTCCAGCTCTCTTAGCTTATTCTTACATGAGAGGTGCTGCAGTCCCTTCTCTGAGTTATTGACCATGGCAGGTGGTGTTTACTCAAGCAACATTTTCTGAGGAGCCATTTTCCTTCCATATTTCTCACTGGGTGACAGCAGTAATGCCACATAGCTAAACCCTGGTACCTTCAGTAGCTTAGATTTTAGGTTATTGCCCAGGGTTGCAGCAGAAGAAATGGGGAATTTAGTAGAAAAATGCTATTCATGACAGAAGTAAATGAAATATAGGCTTTAAGTTTTCAGTATTTGTTCATTTGCTGTTTAATATAGTTTACTTATTTTTGCCTGAGGATTACACTGTAACTGACTGTCAGGCCCAAGCCCACGGTACTTTGAAGATGTTATATTTTCACTGGTCATTGATGGTGCATGTAGAAAATGTTAGGATCAGGTATATGGTCCCTTGTACTTCATGAGAAAGTTAGGGAGTGGGGGAGTTCCCAATTATAGTCAAATAATTCATAGTCCTCATTCTCTCCAGAAAGTTAGTATCTTATATTCAGCTCACTTAGATTTGTCTTTTTCTTGCAGGATAAAATCTTTTATGCTCATGTTGTACAACCTATCTTAAGGGAAGACAGTGAAATAGCTCGATCACTGTCAGAGAGTGAAGACAACATCAAAGCATCATTTTCTTTAATGTTTCTGTTTGATAATATCACATACAGCAAGGTAAAAAGATAGAAAATTCCTCTCATTTCTCACAGATTCTAAGCTAATGGTACAAGGTAGGTTTCAGAGGAAGTGTTGAACAAAACTGTTTTGTCATTCAAAACGTGATTCTGCTGCAAATTTATTGGGTGTTGCAAATCAACTTAGCTATGAAGGAAGTGGTGAAAAAATTTAACCTCTGTGAAATATGAAGTGTGGGTATAGACCAACTAGCATCTCTGGAATATTTGAAAAAATGTTGCAACAGTAATTGCAGTAATAAGTCATTTTTTCTCATACTTTTTGTACTCCAGGGGGCTTCTATAACCTGGATGCTTTCTGGTTTCCTGACTGAAAAGTTGTTCATCAGAGCACTTACTGTAAGTTTGAAAAAACAACCCCCTTCATCTTGATTTATACACTTGAAAATATCAGTTGTACAAATTGCTTGTCTTGCTAATGGTTTTCATTGAACCTCCATGAATTCTGATGCTTCTCTTTGTTTCCTAACAGTCGTATCTGAAAGAATTTTCCTTCTCAAATGCTAATCAAGATGATCTCTGGACCCACATCCAGATGGTACTCATTTTATGTCTCTAGTATTCTTTTTCTGGTGTTTGGCATAGTCCAAATTTAAGCCATAAACTATTTGTAGAAGATTGCATTGGGATGTGGCTGTCTGTAGTGCAGTCTTTCTCCTGCATAAAATTTGCTTTGCTCGTTCTTTCAGCTAATGTCTTCTCAAGTGTTTATTTGGCTGCTTTGCTGTACCTGAGATCAGTGGGACTGAGTACAAGCAGTAAAGAGATAAGATAGAAAATCAGGACTGGGCAAAGTTTTGGGTTTCATGGTAATTACATAAGCCTACATGAAATTGCATAGCTATTGTTCTGGAGCTTAGGTTTTGCTAGATCAAAGTGTGTGATGCCTTGGGCTTCATGATCAAAGATGCTGGTGTGTCACAGATCCAGCAATGTCTGTACCCAGGGCAGTAGCTCAGCATTTCACCCGTAAATGCTTTTGGCAGAGATCTGACTAAGAAAAGAGATGATAATATTAGGTTATTTTTTTTTAAATCCACCTTCCTGGTCCTCTAAAGAAGGCTTCTCTTGTGTTGCAGACTCTGTCTAAAGAATGGGAGTGCTAGAATTTCAGATACGCAAGGTTGTCGCATGTTTTAAGCCAGTGAAGACTGTATCAATTCACACTAGTTGGGACTCCAGCTTAATGTCTTTTTCAATTTGTCTTCACTAATTCAGTTTGTTTATTATGTCACTTAAAAATATTTGTGTTCCATCAGTTTTATTTGAAGGAAATGAACTAATCAAGTCTGTCATAGCCATAGAGATATGTAAATATATTAACAGTAAAAAGAGAAAGGTTACCAGCAGGTTGTAGAATGAAACATGTCATCTCAGTATTTCATAACTGCTGAGAAAGGCTTATGCTTGTATTATATCTTTATTAGAATGTCAAAAAGGTTCCTTGAACATTTTTTACTTTTTTTTTTTTTGCATGAGTCGAAGACCAGCAAGCTGCTAAGCGTTATTTTCAGTACTATGTTACAAACACTCCCAGAGATTGACTGAAGCAGTATCAGTAAGTGCCTGTTCATCATAAGTATTTCTAATTTTTCCTTCTCTTTCAGGTTGTAGATGCACAGGATGAAGTTCAGTTGCCAGCACCTGTGAAGCAAATAATGGATTCCTGGACATGCCAGAATGGATTTCCGGTTTTAACATTAAATCTAACTACTGGAACAATCAGTCAGGAACAATTTTTTAATAAAAACAATAGAAAGAGTACTGATTCTTACAAGTATGTTTAGCTTGTGTTTTTATTGTATGTTTATACCCTGTTTTTTACAGGAAATGCTTCAGTTACAACAGCATGTTTTGACCATATGATTTTTTAACTTGTGGTTTTTTCTTGTGATGAGCAGTCAAGTAAAATCTGTTTGAGATTTTGCTGGAGTTTGCAGTAGTTCTGCAAATTCTGCTTGTTTTGCCAAAAAATTCCTTTCCTCTGGAATAGTGACTTTTCCAGCCACATAATAATAAAGGCAGATAGAGGTCATGAGTGCATTGCAGGGAGGATTTTTGCCTGGCATTTTCTTCTTTCCTCATCCCTCAGGTCTACAGACTGGGGACCTGGATGAACCATGCTTAGCTTCTTTCCAGTGCACATATTCCCAGTCTCTTCTGCCTGACAAGGATAAAAGGGTTGCATTTAAATACTTAAGTAAATGGCCCCTTTCTCAGAAAGTGCTGATAGCTGAATAACAGGTTTAACTTCTTGTCAGTGAGAATTGCTAAGTGCCTGGGGCTTTTGAAAACTTATTTAAATGTCTGAAAATGATGATAAAAGTATTTGCCTTTTGACATCCACTTTGTAAACCCCTGGCTAGGGTTTGAACATTTATGAAGGAGCAGTTGATATGAGTTTTGGGGTTCATGGATGGAGCCCATGAGATGAGTTGTCATGTGAGGAAAAAGTGTAAAGGAGAGCAAAATCCAAAGCAGTTTTTTTCTTGGAAATAATTGCTGGTAATACAGACAGACAAGAGGAATTTTGATAAGACCCACAGGGTTTCCTTTGCTCCTGATCTCCAGGAACTGCAAAGCATTAATCCATTCAGTATTCTTCATTAGCTCAGATAAAGAATTCCAAGTCACAAGTGTGAAGTCAGTCCTTTACAGTTAGCAAGCACAAATTACCATGTGAATGTAAAAAGGCCCAGGACCCTTATTACAGAATTCTTCAGATGTTTGAAGTTTTCATCCTTTTTGCCAGAAAGGAGTTTTTCATTCCCTCGGAAAAGAAATTACAGTTGTTGGAATGACAGTTGTATTGCTTTCCTGGGACCTTTTTTTGGTAGATGTGCTTCTGAAAAGTAGCTTTAAGGTCTCCAAAAATATGGTGAAGTGTAATAAGAAAGGAGAATAAAATTTCTGCCTGGAGAAAGAAAGACAGAACAGAAAGACAATGGCATTGAAATACCTAGCACTGAACAATATTCTTGATATGAGAAGGTAAATGCTGATCCAGCAGAAATACCATTGTCTGATGAAATTGCATGCATCAGAGAAGACAGAAGGTAGATGGATATTCTTGTAAGGGGGAACTGATCTGCACTGTAGTTTAGCATCAGCTAAGAACGATTTTTAAATACAAGGATTTTAATAATATCCTTTTATTTGTTAAGTAACACCTGGATTATTCCTATTTCTTGGATGAGAAATGGATCATCACAACCCTTAACCTGGCTAGATAAAAGCAGCAGTAAGTAACGTAATTTTTTGCACATTCTAAAACCAAACTGATAAGAACACTTAAAAATCTTTTAAAAAGAGAGGATATATTTGCATTGAATATGGAGATAAAACTTTAATTCAGAAATGTCTCTGTTTATCCATTGTAATGATTTTGTGTTACAATAGTGGTAGATTTTCAATTAGGTCAATATATTGTTCTTTTCTTTGTTGCATCAAGCTTCAGTGTAAGCCTGAGTTTTTAATAATATGGTACAACACATCATCAGTAGAGATTTCCACAGAAATTTTGATTTTATATATTTTTACACAAATTCAATCTTTTAGGTCCTCATGCTTCTGTAATATTCTTCCCTCAACAGATCTCATTGATGTTAATGCCAGCTTTTGAGTATAGACAGGATCTCAGCTGTGAAATATCAGAAAATTATTAGCTCAAGTAGTAGATAGAAGATGGAAAAAATTAACACTGGCTGTGGGAAGTGACCCAAATAATGTAAATAATGTTACACAGTCATATCTGTAACAACAGAAAATGAATGTTTTCAACATTATGAAAATGAAAACAATGTCTTCATTTGTTTTTTCAAATTAAACTTTAAAAATAAATTATCATAAGAACAGGAATTTTAAAGTCTTATACTAGAAAGTGATTTATGGGCATCTGCTCTTTTTTCTTTTTTTTTTTTTTTTTTTTTTTGAGAAAGAAGTATAACCAATAGAATGGGGTAATCATTTTGCTTTAGGAAGTCTGCCATGCATCAGGTTTTTGATGAGTCAAAAGAAGATGCAGAGACTAATGCAGTGGAATGCTTGAGAGCGAATCTTCAATATGGTGTGCACATTGCAGCTCTCCACCCTCTGGTTGCAGTGGTTAGAAGTTACTTCCTCTCTTATTCAGGCAGTAAGATAGCTTGAGTGATAATTAATTTTACTCTGTACAGACAGGCAAAAAGTAAAAAAAATCATATATATTCCTCCGAATATAGGATGAATCTTGCAGTACTTGCTCTGTCTAAATGCTGGAGTCTCAGTCCTCTGTTCAGAGTAAGGCACTGATGGCTGTAGACTGCTCACCAGTGTTGACTTACTGTCTTAACAAAGTTTGCCTTCTCTAATCAGGACATGAAAACAGAATACTCTTCTGATGAGGCAGTTTAGAGCCTTCAAGGCTGCACTGGCTCCTTCAACACAAAGTAGGCTCTCAGGAGCAGTCAGTCAGGGAAGAACATATGAATAAATGATATGGACTGCAGGAGGAAGCTGTTAGTGAGTGATGTAACTCAGAAGGACTAAGGGACTATCATGGGACTATCTTCTATAAAATAAGCATTTTCACTTACTTGTCTCTTGGTTAAATTTACTTTTTTTTCTTTTTTTTTCTCGATCTGCATTTATCTGAATATTGGTAGGTAGTCAGCTCTTCTGTGAGGTGCTGAATACTCTGTTTTGGAGCTGGGAGCAGTCTTGTGTCCATGCCCTACAAGAGGCCTGGGAGGATATTGCTCCTCATTCTGAGAGTTTACTCTTGGGTAAACTTTCTGAACTCTCATCAGCTGCCTTTGAGCTAAAGGGCTGGAGCAAAGTGGGCCTTCAGCCAACCCTTAGAATCTCAGAGTGCTCAATACCTGAGAAATCATTGGCTTGTTGAAGTCATTCTGCTGTGCAGAGCAGAGATCTCAAGTCCACTGAGCTTTTGAGGGATTCTTTTTGAGTCCAGCCTCAAACTTATGTCTCATATCTCAGAGAAGCACCAAGTCCATTGTTTGTAAATGCAGAAGAAGCAGTGCATGGAAAACAAAACCATACATTCTAATGTCTCTTTACAGAAATCTTTCCTGAAATGCAAATATCTGAGTCAGAATATGACTGGATCTTGCTAAATGTAAATTTAAGTGGATACTACAGAGTGAACTATGACCAAATAAACTTGAAGAGATTAGCACGCTTGCTGGAAAGTGATCCAAAGGTAAGATCATGTTTGTTTTCTCAAGCTTATGAGCAGACTTTTTCTGAGTATTTTTTTAACCTGGAATCACATTGATGAAAACTTGGGATAATGACAAACTCACCATTGCACCACTAAAGTCGCTGTGTTTTTGTAGGGGAAGATGACAGGCCTGAACAATTTCACATCAGCATGAAAAATAACTTTACATGACATTTTGTTTTCAAATTTGTGTTAATAGCTTGTGGTTCTTCTGCTCACTTTAAATCTGCCTCAAGGAGGTTTCAGTATGAATGTGGGACTGAGCTTTAGCTGGTATGAAGTAACCATGAAGAAGTAAAATTTTAAGAATTTTTTTTATTTCCATATTCTGTCAAACCATGGTTCTTCTGCCTGTGAAATTAAAAAAAACAACCTGACTTTTTTTGGTGGGCTTTTTTGGTTGGTTGGTTGGTTGGTTGGTTGGTTGATTGGTTGGTTGGCTGGTTTTTTGTGGATTTTTGGGTGGGTTTTTTTTTTGTTGTTTTGTTTTTTTTTTGGTTTTTTTTTGTTTGTTTGTTTGTTTGTTTTTTTGTTTTTTGTTTTGTTTGTTTGTTTGTTTGTTTTTGTGTTTGTTTTTGTTTTTGTTTTTGTTTTTTTTGTGGATAATTTTCCAGAATTTCCCATCAATTCTATTTGAGCTCTTTCAGTCCTCTCTAGACAGTGCCTTAAAGTAGATTTCATCCCATCTTTGACTTGCCACAGCCTGAACTGAAGGTGAAAGTGGTACAGAACAAATGTGAGTCTCTATGGGGTTGCAGGGTTTCAGTGTTGCCTAATCGTGCAGTGAGCAAAAGGCTGCAGTAGTAGTGTCAGCTCATGGGTTTTGGTAACAAAAGTGAGAAACTTTAGCCTTTCAACCTAATAGTAATCAGTGCAATCTTTCTCTAGAGAGTCTGGACATAAGGCTGATCAGAGCACGTTAAACCTTCCCACAGCACAGTGGCCTCATTTTTTCTAGGCTTCTTTCTTTCATGGTGAATCTGCATTATCAGGACACTGGCTGTGTGCTGACTTGAGGCCGTTTTTTGGCTCTGTACAGTGTTGCAAAAATACAACTATGGGCCAGACAGGAGGTGCAGGAATAGTCTATTAACTATAGGTTTTGTCACATTCAAACAAGACAGGTTCATGAGCAGCATGGGTTATTAAAAACAACAAAGTAGTGATTTTGGATTGACAGTGACAAGTACTGCAGAACAACTACTGATAGTACTAACAATAGGACTGCAACCACAAGCCTAATTTCTTGAGTGAAAACATTCAGTATGGCCAAGGATGCACGCCTTGCCATAAGGCATCCCTTCTGGGAAGGGTGAGGAGGACAGACACATCAATCTGTGCCTACAATTTTGTATCAAATTCTCACAATCTCCAGGCATGTACAAAATCAGAGTGCATTCTGTGCCTTATTAACTAACCGCAACTGTGCAAAGTGCAGTGGGTGACACTGCAGTCAAACCATCTGTACTTTGTGGTAATGCTTCCTGGTAGGAAGCGTTCTTGGTAGCAGTTGTGCAAAACCATCTGTTCCTTGTGGTCACACTGTATGCAATATTTTTTTGCATCAAGAGGCAGAACAAGAATATGTGGCTTCCACCCAACTTCACATTCCTCCCTGGTGGGTGTCAGCCCAAGCCACCCACCTGACCTCTGTCTGTGCTCAGCATCATGCTCTGAGCTTTGTATTTCTGCCCTGCTTTATGTTTCCAGCTGTCAAAGGGCATGTTTGCTCAAGCAGTGACCAAACTGCAGGGGTGTGGAACAAGGAGGAGACACAAGAGCCTGAGCTGTAGACAAAGGTACACCTATAGCTGTGCCTGAGTCACTTATTTCATGGTAGAGCTAGACACACTGCTCTGCACTGAGTACAGATTCTGCCTTTAAACCTCAAAAGGAAAAAATGTACCAAAGTTGTATAACTAGGATATTTTTAGTAAATGTGGTTTTTCCATGTTTTAATTTTAATTACAGTATCTGAGTAAGAGGGGTTTTGAAATTCTCTGGTTAATGTACTGTAGTTATATGTTTATACACAACATAATATATAACTGTATTATGTAGCTCTGTGTATAGATAGATAAAAACATCTCTTAAAGCACATAAATAATTTCAGTTTAAAATTCAGGATTCATTTCACAATGTTTTCTAGGCTGTTTTGATTTAGAAAACCTGTTAGGGATCCTTCTGAAACATGGTAAATCTTTTTGTAAACTCTCTATGACATGTTGAAATCGACTAACACTACACAAATGCTTTCTGCAGGCTATTCCTGCTGTCAGCAGGTTCCAGCTGATAGATGATGTTTTTGCATTGACAGAGTAAGTACGTTTCCAAAATGTTACAGAAATTGATTAAATATTATGATTGCACTGAAGGTTTCTACTTCCGCTTCCTTCATTCCTACCTATGTGTGCCTCCTAAGAATTACTGCTTTGACAAAATGGTGGGGGAGTTATTTAATCCCTTCTTTTGTCAGTGCTGAGTGATTTACTTCAAAATTTCTTTTTTTTCCAGCTCCAAGGAAATTATTTTAAATAGTGGCACTGCCATGAGTTCTTTAGGGATTAACCTGTATCTGTTTCAATGGAAAAATATTACAAATGAAGATTCTGAATCTTCCTTCATTTATTCTGGGCTATCTCAGCTGTGCTCAGCTGCATCACTCAAAACCTCTTTAATTTCTCTTGCTGAGTCATGACTTTATTGTTCAGGTCTGTGATGCTAAAGAGGTCAGCAGTGGTGTAGGAAGCTGAGAAGCATTAAGTGTGTCTGTACCTCACGTGTACCAGAGGTACCAAAAGCAACAGACACCTATGATGAGGGTGTCCCTATGATGAGGGAGTTCAGGGACGAGGTGGCCAAAGCACACTGCCTTGCTTCAGGGCCTCTGGAAGTATCTCTGAAAGGAGGAAGTAAAAATTCCTATTCCTTCTCCCATAAAAATGTCTTTTTTTCATAAGAAAGCTCAAAACTAGTAGCTAACAAGGAATATAACTGTGAAGTACAGAACTGTGCTGCTAAGTACACAAAAAGTATTTTTTTTCTGGAGGAGAGGGGCTTGAATTGGAATTTTGTTGTGAGAAAAATTAATTCCATGCTTGTTCCACACTGAGGGACAGAACTGTCATGCTGAAGTAGTAAATGTTACAAATAATTAAATGTGAATTAAATGTGAATTAGATGTTTTCATTTTTACAGTATCACACAAAAGAACATGTAATGAAAATAATTCTTTTCATAATAAAAATAAAGATGTATTATAACTAAAACAGTCCTTTTCTGCTTATTTTTTTTCCAGTGGGACAGACACATGCTGTCAATGTATTTGTACCATATCCTGCAGACACAAGCAGATACAGTGTGCATGCTGCTATGTTTGCTGACATGATTGGCTATTGCTTTGATAGTGGCACAATGCTCCTTAATAGATGTTTTGAGAATTCAATTCCTAAAATCTTTTATATTTCTTGTATTTTTTCAGTGCCTTTTCTAGGTTACTTTCCACACAGAATCCAGATGCTTTATTGCCTGTTTAATAAACAAACAGATATGTGTGGTAGATAATGAATGTGAATAAATATGCTAAAATGTGTGGGTGTTTTTGTTTTGTTTTTACATAGCTTTGGATATGTTCCAATTGAAACAGCACTTGAACTAACAAAATACCTTGCCAGAGAAGATGAACTCTTTGTATGGAATGTGGTATTGTTAAACCTAATACCTGATAATTTCGAAAGTACACTGAAGAACCATGAAGTATATCCACTTTTAAAGGTATGGCCATTTTCTTAGCTACAAAAGACATTAGACCATGCAAATACATTAGTTTAAAATTAATGCTTCTTAAATTCTCAAGGATGTAGGGGTGACTATGGGTCAGAGTGCTTGTGATTCCTTTCGCATGACTTTATCAAGTTTATTTTTCTAAATAGGAGGATGTACTTAATTACACACATTAGTCAATGATAAGTCTCATTGAATCTTGAGTTGATTCTTATTGAAAAGCAGAAATATGGTCACATTATTTACATTAAGCTTCATCCTTGGTTTTTTGAAACTGTGAATCTGAAAAATAGAACTACCAGTCAGTAGGATGTGAAAAGACTAACACTGCTATGTTTAAAAGGCAAATAGTGTATTTGTGCTCTGTGCTTCCTAGTGCTTTGCATTCACCTTCATAGAATGAAAGAAGAAATTGTGTTTAGATACTAAATTAAATTGCTCTCTCCTGTATTTGAATTACTTGAGATACTACTGTCACATTTATTTCCTTGACTTCTGTTTGAAGTTTTCACTTATGTGAAATCTTTACAATCCCAGAGTAATAGTTCTGTTAAGTTGAAAAAACTAAAAGTATGTTAAAATAAGTGAGAACAAAAAAGTATTTCCTATTGAGAAGGTTTTTTTCCTGTTTCTCTGTGGATTTGTTGTCTTTCATAGTAAGTTTAAAGGTCCTAGTGATGTGAAATATTAATATGCCAGTTTGAATTGAAGTACAGGTATATTGCATTTTAGACCCAGTTCATATTTTATCTAATATTCTCTGTTTTCAGGACATTATTAATGGTAATTTTTTAGGATAAACCTTAATAAATAAGGAAAATAAAAACTTGTATCAAATGAAAGTATTTTTTCTTTCTCTTCTTTTAAAAGAAATACCTTTTAAAGAGAATGTTGCCAATATACCATTATTATGCAGGTTTTATTTGGCAAAATATTGATGCTTTGGAAGATGACTATTTTGCCCAGTAAGTATTCTGCTTTTCTTAAGAGTTTTTTCTGGTGTGATTGGATCTGATACTTTGCAGTTTGCTCATGTAAATTCAAATAAAAGATACAGGAATAATTCTCTAACTAATGTGAATGTAACTAAATTGTTATTTTACTGTCCTGTAAGTGTGTATTCTTTATGATCACACCTCCAGTGAAACTGCTGTATCAGGATAGGAGCATAAAAGATGATAGTTTAAGGATCTTAGTGGTAGCTCTTATTTGAGAGAACAGGCTCAACAGGCTGCTGTTAGTTGAAGAAAAACTGACAGCACTGAACTTAAGATACGATTTCTGGATCAATTAATAAAAAACTTTTAAATACTTCATTTTGCAAAGCTGCTGCAGCCACAGGCTTAAACATCAGAGTGATTTGGACTAGATGCAACCAGAACCTTAAAACTTCCAAGAGGGATATAAACCACACAAAAACTTACCAAAAAATATAGAATGTTAGTTGTCTCACTAATATCCACTAATATTAGTGTCTGGAGACCATTATTGTTTGTTTCATTGTTTTATTAAAATACAGTTGTTCCTAGTAGAGGTTCTTGTAGGTTAATGGCGTCATGTTCTGAAACTGTGGTGGTCAGGCACAGTTCAAGTACTCCAAATTGGTATGCATATCTTTTATTCTTACTGTTTTAACTTCCCTTCAAGACTGTATTTGGAAAAACTCTTGGCAACAGCGTGCTGGCTGGGCCTCCAAGACTGTTTGGACCTGTCATCTGAACTGTATGCTAAGTGGAGGGGCAACCCTGACTACAAGTAAGAATGGTGATCTGCTCTTAGAGGTGTGCCTGTCTAAGGGAGGGGGAAAGTTAAAAGTCTGCTAACAAGGGGAGGCAGAATGAGAAATACCTCTGTACACTGCTCTTATTTCTTGACAGAATGACAGAATTTAAGACAGCTATGTCTGCCCAACCTCCCCCTCCTCCTCAAATCCCAGCTTTATGGTGATTACATAATTGCTGCTTTTTACGTAGACTTTACAGGCTGCAGGTTGCAGATTTTGCCATGAAGTCCAAAACCTGGTTAGCCATGTAACAGGTGAACCTCCTGTTAGAGCTAATATACCATGTGGTCCAGTCCCTGTGCTGTAGTACAGCCTTGGGGTTGTCATGTACACCAACTCAGCTTTAAGCTTCTCTTAACAATACTGAGTGAAGTGATGTTTGCATGATGCAGCCATCTGCCTATGGTGAGCCCATCAAAGTGCTTTGCATGTTCTGTGTTCACATAAAGAGGTGTTAGGAACAGTTGTCAGTCCTTGTGCTGGTACTGGAGCCTAGTGGTCAGGGGTCTGGTCTGTGAGAATGGACCCTGGACTCTACCAGGAAGAGACTTTTTGTATTCAATTATTGCATCATTAAAAAAAAAAAATTACAATGTATTGAAATTCTTATTCTCTTTTCCTCCCTCTTTCTTCTGATGTCTTTCTATGCAATAGTGAAATAGTGTTGGCACCGGTGAGTGAACATTTAAAGTTTATTTTTATTTGCTGTAGTTGTGATAATTATTTTGGTTTTATTTTATATATGTTGATACATGTAGTTGGCTAAGTAAACTGAACTTGTAGTATTATATTTGAGTTTTCTAAAATAACTTTATAGTGATCATCTTTCTAAAAGCCAAACCAAGTTTTGCAGTTCAACTGAAAAAATTAAATAGCCTACACACATTTTGTTACATTCTAGAGAGAATATTCTTGCAATCCCACACTAAAAGTTATAATACTGTGCTGAATTCTCAGTCTGTTTTCAAAATACTCATCTCTCCCTACTAATAACATTTGAGATGATGGAATACTACATACCTTGTTTGATTTGAATAGCTGAAAAGCCTGTGAAATATATTAGCTAATTGGGTTTTGAATTTGATGAAGAATATTAATTTTGCTGTCCTTCTTGGCACTGAGAAAAGTTCAAATGGATTTTATTGGGCCAAATGTGTGGAAAAAATAACTCTGAATACAGTTAAGCAAAAAATTATGTTTTAAGGAGAAAACCCCAAAGAAGATAGGACACTTCTTAGGTTTCAAGTGGCAGATCAGTGTTCCCATGCAGTTAATGAAGAGACTTTACATGTGCTGGGTAGGAAAGGAAACAGACACAATACAGTTTTGACCCATATTTCACAGACTAATCCCTTTATATGCTCTTATGTTCTCCATGCTGAGAGCAAATTCATAACGGCACACTACAGCTGTTTTGCCACTGGTGGAAGCCAGAAGGATTCTCACATCTGTGGAATGAAATAATGCATTTCTGTTTCAGACTGGGTGATCAGCTTTCAGCTGAACATTTCCAAACTGTTCCTGGCAGAACACAACTGGACTGGATACAGTGCATTTTTATCTGTTTTGTGGAAACAACTAGAACTGTAATCCCCAGCCAGTTTCTCAGTTTTACTTTTTTTTTTCATTATAAGAGTGTAGTGAAGCTTGCTGAATTAATGTATTCTCTTAGGTGCTGTTATTGGCTTGTCTTTTAAAAGAAGGAAACTAGCCTAGGGGGAGGGACAGCATTTCTGTCCATTTTACTTTTTTACTAAAGATTCACTTATACTGGTGCTACCTATAAAAGTTAAGAAATCACTATATAATTTCTGGATTGGTTCCAAAAAAACAACATAAAATAATCTGCCCTGCTTTCCAGTAGCTTTTTGAATCTTCCCAAGATCCAGAAATGAGGGATCCTGGCAGGCCAGTAATGTCAAATCATACAGCCACTCGCAGGAAAAACATCAAGATGAATAAGTCACACCCCTCACTTAATATAACCTCAAGCTCCAAAGTCCCTTTGGACCATACTGGACACCCTCTAGGAACTACACAACATAAACCACTTCAGGGCCACCACAGATGTCTCACCACTGCCTCACAGGAGGCTGCCCATCCAGCCTGGCTCAAATGTTGCACATCAGAGCTGCAGCCAAATGATACAAAAAACTTGTCTATTGACACACAGCAACTTTACACTTATTAATTAAAATTTTCTTTCAGCTACTGGAACAGCTTCAGTAGCAAAATAAATAGCTGTACTTTGGCCAAAATAGCTTTACCTTGTTATCATCTTACCATGAGTTCTTACTGCAACATTATGAAAAGATTATTAAACAAAATACCAGACCCTATAACTCAAATCTGTCAGAGAAGGATTCCTCCAGGACAATTCTTTAGCCTGGTGAAGCTACTCTACATGTCATTGGTGGCAATGGTGGCAAATCCCTTACATCCCAGTAAATATCTAGGTAAATGAATCCAAAGTAATTTTTAAGTAACATATCCATGCTTTCTGTTAGTATGACAGTGAAATCCCCCACCTGCAACAGAACTGCCACAATCCCTGCATCTTGTCTTTTCACTAACAAGTGATGTCTGTCTTGTAAAACACCCAACTCTCTCCGTCTTTTCTACTAGTCCTTTGTTTCCAAAATTTATAACTTCCTTTTCTCTACCTTGTGTTATAAAAAATGATGTCATATATCCTTCCTCCTGGCTGACTAACTCTGTTGGCATCATTCTCATTTTCTCTAGGACAGTCTTCTGAAACTCAGGATTTTTTCTCAAATTGTATTTAAATTTGAATTTGCTGTTTCCAGTTTTGGGCCTGAAGATTGGCTTTTCTGACCAGAAACTTATCTGTTTTTCCAAGTGTATCCCCTGATCAAAGGGAAGATAATTTTTACACCTCCACCTACAATCTTGGCTTAATATATATATTAAGCAGACTAACAGTATGACACAGGGAAGTCAAATGTTTTCCTTGTAGCAATGGGACCCATTCTTCTGTAGGGAATTAGTTTGAAATACCATTAGTTGAAACTATTTTCAGATAGCCTGCATACTAGAATATTCCTATCACTGGTAAGTGTTTACAATGTCTTAATGTCAGGGACACATCCTTGCTACAGGAGAAATTTCCTGTTAAGCTTTTGCATATGGAGTATTATACTGGTAATGTTTGCATTTAGTTTCTGTTATGAAATTCGTTGCTGTGTTGAAGAGTCTTCCCTGGGGTGAGAGTAATAGGAAGCTGCCTGTTGCATGGAAAAATGTCCCTTCTGTTTCCTTCTGTGCTGCAAATGGCTCTTTCCTACTGGATGCATTCACCAAAGAAACTTAAAAAACACTTGTCTGGGATGATGCATATATACATTAATACACTCTTTAATGGCGTGATCCATTTCCTAGGCTGTGATGGGGAACAGTGGCATTGACACTGTATGCACACAAAATAGTCTGGTCCAACTGCTCTAAAAATGTTGGAGTTTTTGGTTTCCTTTAAACTGCATACTTTTTAAATGCTTAAATCATAAATAAAGCAATCAGATTTCCTATCCTTATTTACACTGCTATTTTATATTTGTGTTGTTGTGTACCTTTTAAATAAACATTTGATTTCAGTTACGCATTAACAACAGGGTTTGCCTCTACAACAGTACAGTACCTTTAAATTGTATTTTGCTTTGCAGAATTCCCTTTTTAATTAGAAGAACAGTCTGCTGCTATGGTGTTGCAGTGGGAAGTGATAAAGAATGGAATTTTGCATGGGAAATGTACAACCGTACCGACTCTGTTGAGGAAGATGATGACATCCTGCTCTATGCCATGAGCTGTGCCAAAGAGTCATGGTTACTTTACAGGTGACCTTGATTAAGTATATATTGTGTACGTAGAAGTAAATAATAAGAACAAAAATACTTTACTGTGGAAAGCTAGTGGAAGTTTATCTGCCACAGAAGCATGTGTCTTGTCAACCACTGGTAAAGTTTTAAAGAGTTTTGTTAGGGAACAAGTATGAAAAAATGGGACAAAAACAAATAAACAATCCTTCTGCAAAGACAACATGTGGGTCATCAGGTCTTAAGTCCATGTGGGCCAACACAAAAGTTAATACATATATCAAAGAGCCTTGTCAAAATGTGTCCAGAGCACAGTTTGGAATACTGTGTTTATTTTCTTTTACTGACATTTGTGTCTTTGTCAGTAAAAAAGATGTTGAATTTTCTAATTGGTCATATTTGTATTACTTGAAGCATTGGTTAAGGGATGAAATTTTGGACGTGATGGTCTAAAGAATTGTCATGCAAACATTCACATTAACTCCATGGGTCTAAAGGTGTACAAGTAGCATTTTTATCCTTCCAGCCACCTCCTCCAGTGTGGTGGTCATTTGGGAAGACAGAAAAATATGACTGATAATAAGACAAGAAATGTTGCAGAGATGCCAAATCAGCTATACTATTTTCCCCCTTAAAGTACAATCCTTTATTTCCTTTTTCTTGGTCAGGCTAGCACTATTCCCTGATAAATCAGGCAGTTGTGATGATGTACTTTAGTAGCTGATAAGCCAATCTGTTTTTTGAACTGCCACTCAGGGAGTGTTCTGGGGTGAAGAATGTTAAGATGTGCTTTTCCTGGCCCTCACAATTCTTTGTCCATTATGTTAGGCACAGTGGTGGCATGCAAAGGGGAGAAACCCAGCTCAACTACTCTACCCATAAAGCAGCTGCCTGCAAGACCCTATGAGAAAATAGCTCTAAAAGGGTTCATTTGGAAGTAGGAGCATGCAAGGTAAAACATTGAGGAAACAAGGAGAATAATTACTTTTCAATATGTTCAGGCATTCACTGCCACTGACATCATTAGATGTCACTTCTTGAAATACTTCTGAAATCTTGCCTTAGTTCTCATGAAAATCTTACTGGATCTTGTTATAGGGGACCCTATAAACAGGTCATTTTTGTGTAAAAGTGTCTCACTGCTGGCATACTCTGTAGGCTCCATCTGAGTCACAGTGAAGTCCATTGCCTGAAGGTGAGGAGAGTCTGCCCTTCCACAAGCTTGTTTGGTAGGAGCAGTTGTCTTTCTGATGCAAAGATAAGAAACACATCTATTTAATATTCTACACACTCACTTTACTAGGAAGTGAAGAATCAGTGTGCAAGAACTAATGTTAAGGACAAAACCCAAGCTGAATACACAGCTCAGAGTGACACCAATTTTGGTATAACCTTACACATGCTGATATTTGTTGAGATAGGAATTTTTGTGAACTGGATTATATTTCCAGATTGCAGTACTGCATATTTCCATTGTAAAACAGCAAGTGACAGGTTCATTTCTTTCCTGCTTTTCTAACAGATACTTGCAATATGGACTCAGTGACACATTATTTTCTTCCAATCGTACTTCAGTCATCATCTCACATGTAGTGACTAAGGATATTGGACATCGTATAGCCTGGGAATTTGTTACAGAAAATTGGCCACTTTTAAGTCAAGGGTAAGCAAGAAGTTTTGGCTTCCCTCAATTTCTGTGGCTCTTAGGCTCTTTCCTCTATCTTTATGTTTGAGCTGTAAAATTCAGGTGCAGATTTTCCTTCCAGCGATGGCTATTTGTACTGATTGATTCAATTAAGTATGCAGAGCAGAGTTTTCAGAGGATTCAATTCTGATCAGGGTTTAATGCCAAAGAATAGCTCATCAAACACCCGAGACTTTAAAAATTAGTCTGTTCATGACTGTCTCTGTGCTTTTAAGTACTCCTGGGAATTTTGACTCTAGAAATGGGTTTAACCACAAGTGGGTGTAAATGCTGTAAATTGTGGGTGTAAAATGCTGAAGTAAAATCCTCACCTTTTTTTCAAAGAGGGTATGAACAGGTGAGCTATTAGAGCATGCAGACATGCAAGAGCTGCTAGGAACAATTCCAGTATAAGTTCCTGACTTAGATTTTAACCCATCACCAGCCTACCTGCACTGCTGTAGGGAAACTGCAGGTAAGCTTGGGCTATGTGTTTTGAGCAAAGCAAGTATTTTGATGTCTGTTTGAAGACTCCCTCTCTCCTTGGCAATTGAGTAAAGCAGCAAGGCTGTGACAGAGTACATTCCAGCTGCTTTTGATGGCAGAGGAGGCCATTGTGATCCATCAGTGGCAGCATAACCAAAATCAGTCGTTTAGGAGCATTCAAATGTGTAAATTATTGCTAACACTAGAAAAGGTAAGTTGTAGCAGATTCAGGTCGTATCAAACTTGTTCCCTTACAGAGCTTTTCTGTGTTCTAAATTGATGAGAAATTTGCTGAGACGTTGCTCCCTTATTTTCAAACTAAAAGAATAGTGCAAGTGTTTATTTATATGCCACCTCAAGATAGCAACAGGAACACCAGCTTGTTAGATGTATTACTGGTTAGCCTTTTTGGCTGTATGGGCTCAGAGAGGTTATCTGTTTCATGCAAAGAATACACATTACCAAAGTACAAATACCAGATCTTACTGGGAAATGAAAATGAACGGTAATTATTGTTTGTCATGCAGCTCAAATGTTTAAATTGAATACTAATGGTAGTTCTTTAAAAGAAAGGAAACAGTCCATAGTTACAAACTTCAGCTTAGTTGGTATTTGCAGCATAGTAAATACTCACTAAATAGTGTGAGTATTTTCAAATGAGATTAAATTTAGTATATTTGCTAATGTGCTAATTTGAAGGACCTTTATTTCAATTTTACAGATATGGGAACGAATTACTGCATGATGTACTTAAAGTCATGGGAAGATTTGTGAAAACAGATGTACAAATCGAAGAGGTAAACCAGAGAAGCATTTAGTCTCAACTTCATTGCCAGTTTGTAAATACAAGTTTTTATTCTTTAAAGAAATCATTGAACATAATGTTGATGCCTTCCAAACCTTCATGTTTGGAGCAGAATGCCCCCAAATTCTATCAAAACTGTCTCATTTTCCTCAATAAAATCTGTCTGTAGAGACAACCTCTGCCATATCTACTGAAAATGTACCAACATTTGGGCTGCTGGCCTGTTGGGTTTTCATACTGACATCTGTTTAATTTCTCATACTGTTCAATCACTGCTTTCCCAAAATATTTATTTACTATTCTTCAGTCCTCTCTTGTCTTTTGCCTTTTAGACTGATGAGCAGGATTTCTTGTTCTGTGATTGTAGAACAGGCAGCACAAGAGGATTCTTCTACCCAACTAGTCCTAGACAGTGCAGTACCACCAGTACCACTAAAGTTGGCTGCATTTGAAAGGATTTTTAGAGGAACACAAAAAGGGCACATTCTTGATATGTAATGAGATTTCCCAGTGAGTGTAAATCAGTAACCTTGCCCCACCCCTTCTTTAGTCACCTGTCCGTTTTCTGTGTGCTTCTGTCTACAGCACCTGTCAGGCACAGAGTTGCTTGCTGCAAGTGAAGTTCCATGTGAACAAAGTTCATGTGTTTATTTCTTCAGTTGCAGGTTTTTTACAATGCTACTTTGGAAGAGGATGAGAGAGAGGCTGTTACTATGCTACTGGAATCTGCAAAGCTTGAAAATATTGAAAGGAGAAAACTACTAAGCAAAGTTGCCATCTGGTTAGAGAATAATGTAGATGATTGACTTGGAAAACAATTTTCAGTATATTACATGTGATTCACTATCATATTGCTTTTCATTATAAGCTGTAATTAAAGGTAAAGCACATTTTTTTATGAGTCCTGTGGTCGTCTTCCCACTGTATGTCGGGGTAATATAATTCACAAAGAAATCAAGGATTTAGGAAAAGAAGTTATAAACATATTTGGATCTTATATCTAAAATAATTTTCTGCTGAATGAGGTCTTAAGGATGCATTGCTAACAATAATCTAACAAACAGATACAGTCCTGAATCCTTTGGGGGTTTTCTTCTGAGTACCCAAATGAAAGGTGTGCTGGATGTTTGGGGCAAAAACACATAAGGAAGCTGAGTAAGTTTATATTCTGTTTTGCTTCATTTGTAGTGATCTATAACCTGTCTGTCTCCACTTCTATATTTTTAAATTGCAAAGATGACAATAATTTAGAACAGTTCTGTGAAACTTCAGGATTACTAAAGACCTGTAGTGAGGAAATTACTAAAGAATCTCCATAGTGCAATTTTCATTAAGAAATTAATGCTTTGCCATTCAAAATTTTTTTTCCTCAGCAGATCGATACTTAACATATTTGCGTTTGATTAGGAACTGCTTTTGAAGAGCCCTGCTGCTTGTCTCCATTTAGCATGCTTCAGCCCCCAGAATGGTCTTGGAGCATGTGAACTGGATTGATTTTGGATAAAATTTATCTTGGAGATGACGAGCTCCTGGTGTGCGACATTTGGTGGTCATTTTGTCCATGGCACTAGTGTGCAAATAGTTTAAACTAATCCTTGTGGAACCTTGTAGCAATGGGGAAGAAAGCGGCATGGCCCGGTACACATCTAAAGGAGAGGGGCCCAGTGTAGGACAGCTTCCAGCTGTCCCTGGGCTGACCCTCCCCTCGCCCCTGAAGGCCTCTCACCCCTCTGCAGGGGCCTCCCGGGGAGAGTGAGCCTGACACCCTGGGACAGTTGTATCCCACGTCCTGCGAAACATCGCTCTCCTACAGAACATGCGCCCGTCACAGAACCACTGAGTGGGCTGAGTTGGAAGGGGCCCGTCAGAATCACAGAGCCCCACTCCTTTGCCGTAGATACAAGGTTAATCGCCTTGCTTGAACAGTGTTTGGGAGGTGACAGATAGATTTCAGTCCATTAGTATTAGCCAAAAGCATTAGCTTGTGCTTAAAAAGAAGCATGGGATCTTCTGCCCAAGCAAATAATTTATTTGTGGGGTAACAGTATTATGATAATATTACAGTACTGGTGATCAGTTAACATGTTAAACACAGAATATTCTGTGAGAATGCAGGAGACAAAATAAGTTAGAAAACTGCTCTGTGAAAAGACAAGAGAAAACTACAGACATGTTAAAACAAAGAAGTTTCCACTGTCATCCTCTAAATACATTTAGGAAAAACACTGCCATGATGACTGCACTGAATGTCCTCTGCTCTCCATGATTTTTTCCCAAAGAAAAATTCAGTCTATTTTGAGACTGCTTGAGAAGCCCTTTACTGTATGGGCATTACCAGCTGGTGACACAAGTTTGTGCTGGAAATAATTGACCTCTTAGCATTTGATCTAGTTAAGGATTATACCAAAGAAAATTGCATGAATTCTTACAAGTCTTCTTCATTCTTGCAAGTTTGACTGGGAAAGCAGAGGAAGTTGTCAAGGCTGTGGTAAATTACAGGGGTTTTATCATAAAATCCATAGGATGGTTTGGAAGTGACCTTAAAGATGTAATTCCATGCCCTTGTCATGGTATGGGGCACCTTCCATTAGACTGGGTCGCTCAAAGCACTGTCCAGCCTGGCCTTGAACACCTGCAGGGATGGGAAGTCCACAGCCTTCTTGGAAAACCTGTGCCAGTACTGAAGCTGTTTTGCTTCAGCATTTTCTGTGATTTCCACTAGTTAATCACTGGCCCTGTATGTCTCATCATGTGGGTCAAGCAAAGGTCAAGAAACGTCCCACAACTTCACCCTACACCCAGCAGGTTCAAACCATTTCCCTCTAACTATGAGCAACCACACTGCCTTTCTAACCAGTCTTCCATGCTTTTGTCCCCTTTTTTCTTCATCTACTAAACAAAACTTTTAATTTGAACTGCCAATATGTAAAAATTTCTAGAAGAATTTAAAATAAGAAGTTATTTTCAAATAATGCCTCCTGACTATATATTTCAGAATTTCAGTGTTGTTTTCATGGCAGAGGGAGGTTGGTGAAGATGATTGCTAGGCAAGCTGCCTGAGTAGATGCAGATTTGAATCACTTCCAGAATTCACACATTTGCACATGATAGTTGGCATTTATCAGTAGTAGTTCTTGCTGCTGTTGAGTATAAGCTGACTGCTGAGATTTGGAGAGTGGCAACTGGGAAATACTGCAAGAGAAAAAGAGGTGCATAGGAGGAATCTGGGGAAAGCTGAGAAAGCTGCCTTACTGCAGAGAGAATTGGGGTCAAAGAAAGTTCATTGGAAAAGAATATGAGGACATCAGGAAATCAGCTTTAATTGTACTTATGCAGACTATGTAGGTGTTATGGCGCACGTAATTGTGAAGCTGTGCATGTATAGGGCAATTTCCAGTAAAAACAGATGTGTCATTGATAGATAGGATGCATTCAGTAGGCCCTGAGTGGGGAAAAAGAGTAGATATGATGTGAAAAGGCTAGATTTTTTTTCCCTCTGCCTTGAGAACATGGAAGTCAAAAAGTTACACTTATTCTGCCCATACTGTATGTCTGTGTGACAGGGTGACAGACTCATGAGCTGGCAAGAATACACATCATGCCCAGTGGAGAGGGAGATTTTAGAGCTGTTTAAGACAGGGTTCAAGAGCACGAGCCAACTTCTCTTCTGCATCTCTTGGCACAGTTGTCTTTCTTCCCCACTCTGGCTGTGCCCCTTTTCCCTCCTGGCACCCTGAGAAACCTCTCAGGCAAGTGAGAAAAATGCAACTGGCTGTGAGGCCTGGGTGGCCAAGGCACAAACCCCATGCCATCTTGGCTGCACCGATGCACATTGATCAGGAGCAGCCTGCTACTTCTTTCAGGGCTGTTGGAAGTCCCAGCAGAGTGAGTGTAAGGTAGTGAGAGGGGATGTGGACTAAAATGCCAAAAAATTAACTAAGATGTGGCCTTGCCACATTTCTGCTGTGCAGTGACTCACAAAAGATAAAAGGAGTTGTCATCTCTGCATCCCCTGTCTCAGAGGTGTAGGGGCTCCTCCAGAGCCAGGTGTGATGTATGGACCCAGCCTCTTGGCCAAACTAATAGTACTTTGGTTCAGACTCCAAAGGAAACAAGGGTCTAGACCATGACCAGGCTAAAACTTCTCTAGTTCCAACCTGTTCTCTGGCAGCCCATGTAGGAAAAAGGTGACATGGTGAGCATTAATGCTATAAACTTGGAAAATGGAAATATATGATTAACACAGCAAACAGACTCATTTGTGAAGGAACAAAAGGGGTTGTGGGTACAAGGAGTCTCACCTTTACCTTTTCCATCACTTGTAATTTGACTGTTTCATTGATTTGATAAAACCAACTGCTTTATCCCATAAATACTACAGCCTATGTGAGCCTTCTCTCAGCTATCTGCCTGCTAAGCAGCTAGTGGCATTGGGGTGATCTCCACTGGAGCTAGGACAGTTCTCAGGGTTGCTTCTCAAGGTTGAAACACCCTTTACCAACTGCATTGGTAAGTGGCCAACATCTTGCATAACCTTGTATCATAGCACACTAAGACTGTGCACTGGTAACTTTGAATCATTACTGTATCACTGTATCTTCTGTGCAGTAAATAACAGAATGAACCTATTGTTAAACAACGATTTGGTACGTTTCATTTTCACAATATCTAACTTCAATAAAACCATTGTTGCTGCTATGGTTCTTTAAGTTGTGGAAATCTTCCCTGCGTCAGAGGGACAGTGGGCGCTGGTCTTTGAGGGGGTCACTGTCTGTCATTCTTTGTGATGGGATGAGACAAGGATCTGAGTGGGCAGAGGGGGAGACTGACCTTGGCTGGCTGTGGGATACCCATTGTGATGGAGGAAGAACATGAGGTGGAGATCGCTTACTGACTTTTATCAGGGCCATGTTGTAGTTAGGGAATGGCACTCCCTAGTCTAGTGCTCCCACTGGGACTCCAAACCACATGCTGCCTGCTCACTCATTCCTTCCTCCTGCCTCTGCAGTTGATGGAGAGAAGAGGAGGCACAAAAGGCAAAGGTTACAGGTTGAGATATGAACAATTGTCTGCAAACGGCAATGAGATATGAAAACAACAGTAACAGGAAACAATACTAATGACTGACAGTACAAGAAAAAGACAAAGATTCACATAGAAACACTACCTGACCTGTCCTTCCACAGCCCCTGGAAGGGACATCTTCTCTTCAGAAAAGGCTCCCTTCCCTGTGAGAAATAAGAAAAGCCTTAGAATAAGTACCTTTTTCACCTTAGTTAAATCCTATTCACTTCTGTTCACTTTTGTTCACCAAACAGCACTCTGGGAAGTGTTCAGCTGCGGGTCAGATGGGTGGGTTGATAGTTGCCTGGTGTGTGAGGCAGTGCTCAGCTCTGCATGACCAGAGAGCTGTTGGGTAAAGGGACACATGAACAGTGACACCCTAATCCCTGTCCCTGACAATGAGGTGGTGGTACAGAATAGCACCCATAACATCAGTGTCCTGGACATGCAAAAATTAACCTTGTCCTATCTGGAACCACGATAGGGCAAAATGGACTTCACTTGGGGGAAATAATTCGATTTGTTGCTATTAAAATAGATGCCTAATATTTGTTATCCATTAAAATAGCCTTTGATAGTGAAAAACAAAACAAAAAATTAACCATCACCCCCACCCTTCCTTTTTCCCAGGCTCGTCTTCACTCACAGCTCTTTCACCTCCGCTCCTTGCTTGAGTAGACCAGCGGAAGGAGGAAAGCGGGCTGAGGTCAGTCGCCAACCGCTCCTTTCTGACATTCCTTCCTCCTCGCTGTTTCTCCTGCTCCAGCGCGGGGTCCCTCTCACAGACCGCAGTGCCTGCCGTGAGCATCATTCACCTGCCCCGCCGTGCTGCTCTCAGGTGCCTCGGCTCTTGCACCGCCGCTCCACCGCTGAGCTTTCCCCTCGCTTCTCTGCCCGCTGGGCTTTTCCTCCGCAGGCTTTCCCCACGCCGGGCTGCGGGGCTGCAGGCGGCCGAGGGGACACCGGGGCCGCCCTCACGGGGTGCCAGCGACCGGGGCCACACGGCAGAAGGCGAGGCAGGCGAGTGCGGGCGCAGCGGGGAGGGAGCGGGGGCAGGCGGGCAGTTCCCGCGCCGTGCGGCTCGGGAGAGGGGAATGTGCTCCCGGTGCCGGGGAAGCGCTGTGGACACGGTCACACCTCTGCTCTGGGCACGGCGTGGGTCTGTCTTGTGGAGACGGGCCCAGGGGTGTGTCCAAGGCTGCGGATCCCCCGGCAGGGAGGATTTGCAGCCTTCTCTGGACAAAGGGAGTTTACTCTCCCCTGGTGCCTCGCAGGTCCTCTTCTGGCCATCTCGGCCACTACAAAATCATCTCCCGGACTTTCATGTGCTTCTCCCCTGTCTGTGCCGCCTCTCCCACCCCACCCCACCCCGTCCGTCCCAGTGACTTGCCGGTTTAAACACGCAGGAAGAGGCAGAAAGACCTGGTAAACCTGGTTGTTTGGAAAAAAAGATAGGGTAAAGGGAGGAAGAAGAGGAGGGTGAAATTAATTGCAAAATGGGAGGAACAGCACTCTCAGAATTTTAACAATTAAATCATAGAGATCCAAATAACTGTTTGTAATACGACAAGAACATCACAGGTTAATTGTTTACACTGAAAAATATGGGTTTTTTTCCTCTTCAGCTGCCTCATTTGTCTCGCTGTAGGTGCTACTGAGCACATTGCAAGGCAGAGTGTGTTGGGGTGTTCGAGGAGCAATTAGCCTCACCAGGAAGCTCAAGAAAAATGTCACAAATCTGCTCCCCTGCACCTCCCTCACCCCGGTTAGGGACATTTGTGTTGTATCTACCCAGGTGTATTCACAGTCCTGTGATTGTGGGGGAAGGCTTGTCCCTATAGGAACTCCCAGGAGTTTCACCTCTGAAATCGATCTCTCTGTCACCTGAGATTCTAATCCTCCTATGTTTACATCCTTGTAGCCTGCCACCCTCCCAGTAGAAGTTTTTCTAAGCAGATTAAAGGCCACATACTGTCACATATACCATGATAAACAAATACAACTCATGCACAAACAATTAAGAAAAAGTTCAGGTATATGAGTATAATTAGCAGAGTGGAAAGAGATATTAAGCATAAGATTGTTTAATTGCAAATTTTATTATGATAGAGTTAATTTCTGTTCTCCTCATCAAGCAGAATATGTGATGCCTTGGGAAGGCTGACCTGGAGCAGAAATGGAACAGAGCTAGAGAATAAAGTAGATATTTATTGAAAGGCCTTTAAGGATAAACCTTGGGCAGGACAAGAGCCTGGCCAGGGCTACACTCAAGGTGGACTTAAAATGGTCACAAAATGGTCATGAGGTCTCACACTTTTATAGGTTTGGTTCCATTTGCATATTGTATTTAATTGTCCAATTACAGCTTCAGGTTGTGAAGTATCATCCTTATTTTCTCTCTTCAGTCTACCATTTTTTATGCTTCTGGGCCTGAAAGTTGTACTCTTTGTCCTTGGTCTTCAGCAGGAAAAGGATTTGTTTTGTGTACCGACTCTGTGAAGAGAGCTTACCAGCACTTAATATGAGGCTCAGGACCACACTCCTAGGCAGCACAGAATCTAAAAAACATGAAAACTGAAACTTAAGGCATCATATGGAGAGAGAAGAACCTTGGAAAAAAATATGAGAATAAAACAGATTGTAGTTTTTTTTGATTTGGCTTGTTGTTATGTAAGTACCCAGGAGACTGTGATTTTTTTTTTTCTCCCTTGAGTAATTTCTGGTTTATTTTTCACAATAAAACCCCCCCAAAACCATTCTGTGAAGCAAAATGAAGATGTGCAGCAGCATTTGCAGCACCTAGCTAAGGTCTGATGCTTCAATGATGTATCAACTTTTGGGTTTAAAAATGTCTGGAGGGAAGGAAAAATAAGGTAAATAAAAAATTCTACTCGTCTCTCTCTGGATTATAAAATACCTCAGAGAATGGGTGGATACAGCTGATTAAGATAAAAAGACATGTTGGGCTATTTGTCTAAGCCATAAAAGAAGAATTTATAAGACTTGACTGTTTCAGATGCTTATTAGGATTTAGCTGTGTTCTGGAGAAGAATCATGAAAGCCATTAGTGATTATAGGATGCTGAAAATTGGCATCTGGAGGTATCAGGAGAAGGCTGAGTTGTCTGCAGTAGTGCAACAAATAAACTTGAAAGGCAGCAAGCTGAAACATGAGGTTGCACTTCATTTCAGTAATTGGGGAGCATATTTATTTTTGACTTCTGGAAACAGTGAATAGAATCAAGAACATTTTTGTCTAAAGTGGTAAAATATTTCCTTACTACATCCATGTCCAAAAAATATAACACTTCTAAAATTTTTAAAAATAAAAAATGCAGTAATTTCTGACAGGATATTTTTCTTTACTTTCCTTTAAGGAAAAATAAAAGGCTCTAAGAAATACATTTGCTATGTTGTTCACAGATGTAAATGAGAAATTAGAACTCTCATCCCAGTTTATCCAATTCCTTTATTCCCATTCATTGTGCTGAGTACTATATAAAAGCCATAATTAATGAGACAGAAAGTGTGAAGTCCTTTAAGACAGTTACCTGGCACTGTCTTCAGCCTGTTCTCTGGGGAGCACTGTTTTGATTATTTGTCTTCTGTTTCAGTCTCTCTGGGGCTGAGGTCATACTTCCACTATCAGAGGAATTGTGCAGCAGTACATCCAGGCTGTGCCATTCCCCTCCACTCTTTGGTAAGTACAGTTTAAGATTACAGAGACCCTCCTTGTTCTCTTGCTATCTGCTCTGAACTGATCACACACCCTTCAGAACCACAGGTTTTCAGAAGATAGGTAAGTACCTGGCAGATCTCTTCTGCCTATTGCATGACAACCAGAAGTTGCACATGATTTTATAATTAACTGTTTAACTTCAGCTACAGGAGCCCTCACTTCCAGATACAGCAGAAAGTGTCTGGGTTTGGGAGGGAGAACTAATCTGAATTTGAGTTATTTTACTTGGAGGGGGATATATTTCCTCCTCCAGACTCCTGTCAAAGAAAGAACCATTGCACTGTCACTGTGTTTGTCAGGGTTCTCGTAAACCAGCTGAGTTACAAGAGATGAGACCTATTTCTTTTTCTGGTCTGTGTTTCCTACCTGGCTTCAAGGCTGTCCTCTGAACACACATGCACATTCGTGGGTGTGAGAGGAGGCACAGAATAGATGCTAAGTGGTCTTTCCACAGCTTTACAGTTCAGTCCATGGTTGCTCTGAGAAAGATTAATTTATTCCCATTCTTAATTTGGCTGATATCAGATGTCCTGTAGAAATTCCAAGATCTATATTTGAATGTGCCATAAAATTGACTGCTGGTTCCTGAGTGCACAGACATCTCTGCAGAGGTAGGCTGTGAGGAATGTGGGACTATTGCAACAGGTCTATAATCCATGAGTGCCGAGGGGGATAAAAGCTATAGGGGCAGCATCTCATCTTGCCCTGGTGAAGGTGGTGAACATGCTCACATATCTCAGCCAGAATGTCTCCAATGGCACAAACAAATACAACTTGAAAACAATGTGGATTCACTCTAGCAACCCCTGCAGAGGCTTTAGGCTGCTGAGATCAAACAGCCTGATGTATGTGGAATGCTGGTCACCACATTTCACACCAGCTGAAACATTTAGCTGTGTGATCTGCAGGGATCATAAACATTAATATTAAAATCTTGAAAAACCAGATATAGGAAGATACTTCTTTTATGAGAATCATAAACAAATGTAATTTCTTCCAAATCCCAGAAACTTCTGAAACTGTTCTCTGAGCAGAAATATCTGTGTCATGGATAAGACTCTTAATATAACACAGCCTCTGATTTTATTCCTCCCTTACGTTGCTTTTAGCCTGGTCAGCTGTTTCAAGGCTCTGTGCTGAAATTACCAGTTCTTAGCCAGACACTGTAGCCACAATGGGATCTTCAGCTGTGGGTGATCACCTCCAGGAAAGTACTCACTGTATTCAAAAAACATGGGAGAACACAGGTTTTGGTGGAGGAAGAGTGCAGTTGGTAGTTATCCTCAGAGATGAAATTTTTATGGAAGAGACCAATGTTCAATGTGTTGCCCCTGGATTAGCACTACAGTCAAACTAAAAATAGTAGAAGAAAAAAAAAAAATCTGTTCCATGACTAATATACTTTCCTTTGTATAATTAGGTTCTCCAGATTTCATAGTAGATGTCTGTGTCTCCCTCATTTCCACCTCTCCTCAGAACATACTGTGGAGGATAATCAGTCCTGCTCACTTTCCTAGACACATTCTGATTAATTTTTTGGTATCTATCCTGGACATTAAATGCAACATTATATACTTAAAGTATATATATGTGGAGACAGAAATCTGCTACTTTCTGTGTGTAGGATATTTTTGCTGAGGTGCAAGGGCATTTGGAACACATCTGTTAAACAGGATGCTTGTTCTTTTCTGTTAGTATTTAAAATGAGGTCTCCAACTTAGTGTGTTTGGTTCTAGGTAACTGTTAGGACTTAGTTGTCAAAGTAGTCAAAATTTTACATCACCACAGGACACATGGAAGCTGCATGCTTACACTGGTAGCTGATGATGGTTTATCTGCTCCTGAACCTGGCATACTGTGAAAAAACAGGCATGGATGACAATCATGCATACTCATAAAGTACTTTAACAATGCTAGATGTATGGTTGCACTCAAGAGGAAATGTGGGAAGCAAATCCTTACAAGGACTCCAACTTGATTGTAAATGAAGATCAATACTTACCTTCTTTAGAGTGTTGTCCTTCATTTTTTATCCATTTGTGGACTCCTAACAAATTTCCAGTAGGAAAGCAGGCTCCCCCATCCAGTAAATATTAATTGGTAATAGAATTCCTTTTCTAACTCTACAATGATACTCAAGTCCCAGAACTAAAACAGTTGCTGTCAAGCGTCCCATTGTGAACAGTGTCACATCTGTCATTCTTCCTGTTCTCTTACTGAAGAGAACAGGAACCCCCCTCTGAAACAGGCTGAAGGCTGTTTCACCACTCTAAAAGACATCCCCTCCAGGTAATACAAAGTCACTCTCTTCTGCTTCCTATTCTCACTTCGACTGTCTCCCTGCAGGAAGCGTGTCTGCAAGAGAAGGAACCTAAGGCTTGGGCTCCTGTTATCTCAGAGAGGTGCTGGTCCTTTGGCAGTGGTAAAATGAAGATCTTCTCTGGGACAGACTTGGGGCAGCAGTCCTGAAGTACAGAGTAAACTGATAGAGGCCACTGTGCTACCTTTCAGAGGTAATAGGAGAGACTGGGCAGCACGTGGCGAATGGTTGGAGGAACTCTAGAAATCTTAAATTATTTCTGCTTGTGTTTGGTGTTAATGTCTGAGACACTGGTACTGTACATATTGCATAAAACTTTTTTACTAAGTATCTGCACAAGGTTGGTAAGAGGTAGCTAATATCCCTCCTGAACCAACGTTGATGGCAGAGAGGTGATGGATGGCATTTGTAGGATTGACTCATAGAACCCAGGACCTCCAAGGGTACTTTGTTAGCAGAGTGCTGATGCCCTTTTTTCTATTAAACCTAAAAGGTCTACATTCTATTTCATAAAAAAAAAAAAAAAAATCTTTCGCAAAGGAGTGCGATTCAAAAGCCAAAAAGCGTTTATTCCGCTGTTTGCAATCTCCGGGAAGAGCCCCGCGGGTCCGCGGGCAGTGTCGGAGACATTGGGCTGGAGCAGCAGCGCCACCTGCGGGCTGGCGCGGGCACTGCGTGGCACCGCCCTCCCGAGCTCCGGGTTACCTGAACACCCGCGACTTCCCCGCGTGTGCTTCCCGAATTATGGAGTGGCTTTGGTGATACAGCTTCTGTATATGCTCGGGATGTTCTTTGAATACCGTTTTAAAATCAAGCCTGTTGCTGAGACATATTTTGTTTGCATTTGCTGCTGCTGAAGAACACATAAAAGCCTTGTGTAGATATCACCTGCTTACCCTGAAACTTTAAATTACAAGTCTCTTTATATCGTTGTATATGTTTAAAAAATAGGTGCATATTTCAGAAGAGTGGTCAAATGAGTGATCTCGTGGAAGAAAACTGCAAGAAAAGGTGTTCTTCCCAGGAAACATATGCAGAAAAAAAAGTGTCTCCTGCTAAGGACTGCTCAATAAGGCACAAAAATTTGGTATGACTTCTCCAGTACTATTTTATTATCAATATACTTACAATTGCCTTCAATTTCTTCAGTCATTAAAAAAATAAAGACCTGGAGTCAAGAGGAAAATATCAGTAACAACAACAGTGAAATGGATCAAGTTTGTAGTGCAGAGATTTGGAGGGCCAAGAGCAATTCTAAGTAAGTAGGGAAATAGAAGAGTAGTCTTAGAGAAAGGACTATCACCATACCTTATTATTCTTTTGAAACTTAAAATTGCATTATTTATGGTCGTGAATGGTGATGATTATTTATTTAAAAATGATGAAAATTACCCCTGAATCCAAAGCAGACATATCTGAATAGGGTACATGAGATTGCCCTGTATGTTTTCAGGAGGATGCAGCTGAAGATACACAGCATCAACCACCTCGTAAAAAAGTGCACTCAAGTGCATGGATATTTCTGAATCATATATCAGCAGATTGGGCTGAACTGCCGCTGCTTTCCCCTGAGAAACTGTGAAAATGCTCAGGTGTTTGTGGAAAATCACTGTGGACTCTGAAAGGAATGACACCCTCCAGGGAAGCTAAGAGATGGCAAGGCAACTCCATTTACATAACAGGAGAAAAAGATTAATTTGTATGTATTTTTTTGCCTTTACATAATGAATGACAAGTGTATGGTCAAAGTTCACAGTCATTGTCTAAAGAGAAATTGTTTGACATGATGCTTATGTTTGTTTGCAGTGACTTTAGAAATATCTGTCAACATATATCTATTTAGAAATATCTGTCCACGGACTATGTGGAATGGTAATACACAGAGATAATGTTTTACTTCCACAAGTATTCAGCAGTTTTAGCTAATTGCAAACATGAATTCCACAAAATTGGCAGAAAAATGCATCCTCCTATTTCTCAGAAAACTGTGCTCAGCTGTACTTCTTTGGTTTTGTCTGTGTGTTGGGGTTTTTTTCTCATCCTTCTCACTTGTGCAAATGCTTCCTTACTGTATTAGTTACTCCTTCAGATATTTTTCTTGCCCTCAGATTATTTGGACAAAGATAGTTTCTAAGCATCTGAGGGAACAGTGAAAATAAGAGTGAATCCATTTGGGATGTTTACAATCATAAATATTTTATGATCGTTTTGCATTTTAGATGAAGCTGAAGAACAAAACACGTAGTTCTGCTTCTCACATGGCAACTTGCAAACTCAATGCTGCTGTACCAGAGTCATGTGTTCAGAGTCATGATTATTCCATCTCCAGTCAGGATGCACAGTCGGTAAAAGGAATACTTGATTAAGAGTTAGACAAGTAATCATTTTAAACAACCAATTTGATCTTATAAGTTATCAGGAATATTAATTTTAATGTCATTCAAAAGCCAGTGAGGACACTTGGCAGTTAATATATTATATATATTATATAGCTAATATATAAAAATATATTTTCCAATTTTACTAATTACAAACTTTCTGTTATTTATTTATTTATAGCAAAAACTGGAGAAACAATTAAAATACTTAGCCTTTCAAAATCCAGGACCTCAAGTAGCTGACTTCAATCCTGAAACTAGACAGCAGAAAAAGAAAGCATGCATGTCACAGATGAAACAAAATTTTTTTAATGAGTCCAAGTAAGATCTCTAATTTATTATTCTATTTATTTTAAAAAATGGCTGGTAGGCTGTTCATTGAATCTAAATGAAATTAATAAAAGGATTGTATTTTGCAGAGTGATTTCTTATTACCCTGTTGGGAATAAGCTGTGTCGGGAAAACAAGATTTTTCTGTGTGACTTTAAGGGAATTTTTATATAGCATTTTGTATGGCATGCATTCATTTCTTAGTACCAATGGCTGTTGCAATTAGGATATAATGCTGGTATTTCATTTTGCTGTGAGTTTATTAAAGTTTATTATTATTACTAAATATGTGTTATACAGACGTTTTCCACATGTTTGGTTTAGTCTCTGAATGTGTTGAAGCATTGTCTGAGAAAAACTTTTGTTCTCTTTCACAGGTTTACAAAGAAATATGACAAACATGGCAGTCTGCTTTGTAATGGCATGGATTTATGTGATTGCCTGGAAATGGACTGCCTGGGTTGCTTCTATCCTTGCCCCAAATGCAATTCAAACAAATGTGGACCAGAATGTCGCTGCAATAGAAAATGGGTTTATGATACGATTGAGACTGAAGCTGGGGATGTGATCAGTGCACTACCATTTTTTGTGCCTGACTGATTACGTTCTGTTAGTTTTTGTGCCTGAACATTGTTATTTTTTCTTCATATTTTATTAAAGTAAATCTTGGTTTTATGAATTGTCTCTAATGAAGCACCTGGCTGTGGTGCTTCTGCTTTTTTTACTGCTGCCTACCTAGCAAACTTTACCATTCCCCATCAAGTAAAAGAACGTATCTCATTCTTCCTCATCCTTATGAGCTTTGCTGAGGCACCTAGTCAATCCTTTCTAAATCTTGACTTTTTAAAATTGAAGATGTGTGAATTGTTATGGGAAGACTCATTCTAGTCTTGATGGAAAAAGCAGCTCTTTAAGAAGATAATTTTGATTTAAATTGACAGGGAAATGGCAGCCTTCCTTTGACATAACCTTGAGATACGAAATGGACAGGTTTGAATTGGCATCTATTTCTTTCTATTTTAAAGCAAAAACCTAAATTGCTTATTGCCTGGATTCCTGTGGTAAGGTTACATCTTACATTTTCTGAGTAATTTGGTTAATACCAGACTGATGGAAATCCCATTGTTGAATTCATTTGTGTTACTCTGTAGTTTTTAAAATGGACTGTAACTCAGTCACAGTCACAACTAAATGCAAAGTCTAAGATAACTCCATCACAAACACAGTTATTGCAACTTGGAAATAGAGCACAAAACCTGAAAAGAAAGATGAAAGCCAAGATAAAGAAATAGTAGTGCAGAGGCTGTTCTGCTGTGGCTTGAAAATGACTACCATTCCAACAATCCTGCTAACTTTTCCCTAAATTCCAAACGAGCAGTTCAGAGTGCACAAGTATAATTATATTAGGGCAGATGTACATGGGGAAGAAGAAAATGCATTATACATTTTTTTATATGGATTGTTAAAGTTAGTGGTAGATACAAATAGCAACACAGTACCCATATCTGATAGTTCTCTTAGGCAAATACATAATACTTTATGGTTTTAAATCCCTCAAGAGAAATGGCAGAGAACACTTTGTAGTCTCTTGTGAGATTGGTTAAACTCCAGATGACATCGGATCACCTTACACCCTCTAAATCAGTCTAAGCAGAATATGATTTTCCCTATGGAATATGTTTGCTCTAGAAGGCTAGTTAAAATAAGGGAAAGCAGATCAATGAATTCTTCCTTAAGGTCTGTGTGTCCTTCTTCTCTCTCTTTCTAATTCCACCTCTCCTCCCCAGATTATGCAGGTTAAACAACTTGTGACTGTGAATTTACTTTTCCTGTATTTTCCTTGTCTATGTGGCAGCTTTACTCACGGCTCCCAGTGATCTCACTGTGGCTAAAGGAAAGGGAAGGGTATAGATATATATACATTAAACTGCACCCTAAACTAAGATAGCATCTCTCAATCTTTTGCCTAAAAATCAGTTTCTCTAATTTGAAATTATTGTGTCTTCCAATGTATTTCCCTTGCTTACAATCATTATTTATCTGGGAGGAGATATTCACCTTCTGCTTTATTAGATGTTATTACTGCAAAGAAGCCAATCTCAGGGAAATGAACGGTGTGTTCCCATATAATTTTTGCATAAAGATGCTTCTTCCCCTTCTAGCCTCCTATGTGCTTGGGCATTGTCTTATTGGAGTTGTTTTAATTCCAAAGACTACATTGTGCATCTCCTGCCTTTTACAAACTTGGAAACTCAGAAAACAATGTAAGATCTATTCACAGTTTCTTCTTGTTTGCCTTCATTGCACTAAGCTAAATAACAAGCTAGAAATCTATAGTATAAAGACACGCTCTATTTAACAATGTGTCTACCTCTCTATATCTGAAATTGTCACAACTCTGAGAAAAAAAAACACAATAGCTGTCCTTTCATATTGTATTGGATACTTACAACTGCTTCTACAACAAAGGCCATTCAAAATGAAGTATTAATATAATTATTAGCATGTTGCTCAGAAGAAACAAAGGGAAGAGCCATTAAATATTATGACTTTTAAGATGTGAAGGTATGTGAAAGACTATGAGCATCTGAAGCTTTATTGGGTGAGTTAAGAGAACGGCAGGCCAAATCTGTATTGGGGCACAAGGCTGACTAGCTAGCCAGTTGTAGCAGGACTACCTCTTGTCTACCTCTATTTCTCTGCTAGTAAAAGTGACACATGATGTTGATTTTTCGCTTGCTCAGTACTTGCTAATCCTTCATGCAAAGTTCCACAGTGAAAAATTATATAACATAGCACTTCTGAAACACAGAGTAGGAATACAATAGATCATAGTACTGTAAAACAACAGGCAGAAAATTGAAATCTTTCCCAAAGTAAGCTCCCACATTTTTAAATAAAAATTGTTATGGGATTCCTGTCCAAATTGGGACTTAACATTAGATAACTTAAGTAACCCACAAGGTTCATTCAGTTTACCAAGCCACATTCAGTTTACCTTCGGTGCTTTAAAAACTATGAAGAACAGTCAGTCCTGGGAAAAGTCAGATATGTGGTTCCAGAAAGTCTACATATTTCAGTTACAACTGCTCCTCCTGGCTTAAAATAAACTTCTGCATATGGCAAAATGCCACTCAATCCCACTGCATCATTAAAACATTAAAAAAAAATACAAAGAGAGAGAGAGAAAAAAAATAAAAAAAGACACATTTTTGAATTATTTTCCAGACCATTTTCATTATCGTTTTAAAAACCTTCTTTAAGAGTACAAATGAACTTTGTCTATGTCCATGCATGTTATGGTAGAACACAAACTTGACTCAGTATAGGGCAAAACCCCAAAGAGATGGATTAAAGAAATATAGACTGATACTTTCTGAATAAATATTCAAATATCCTTAAATACATATTTGCACCAAATGCATTACAGTTGAGTTGGCATGGCAGGATGGAGTGATGAGGGGAGAGCAGTGGAGTGTTGTCTACCTCAGCTTCAGCAAGGCTTTTGACATTGTCTCCCATAGCATCCTGCGGTGGTCCAGATCCCTGTCCGCATTGCCTGGCCAGCTCTGGCACTGAACTCACAGTGAAAGATCTGGTTCTGTATGCTAAGATACATCCCTGATTCTGTGGGTTCTTGCCTTTGGCAGAAGCATGAGCAATGGCAAAGAAGAGGAGAGGACTCTTGTGAGGAATTCAACTGGGAATTAAACGCTTACGGACTTGTTCACACCCAGGGAGGGAACCCACAAAAGAGTTTTCTCTCTTGTACAGCACCTTAAGTATCGGGGTGGGGAAACGGGAAGGGGACGGCTTGGAACCAATCCAATGGGTGAGGGGAGTGACCCAGAACACAAATGACAGTCAACGGAACAAATCAATAATCCAGGGGAGAGCAGGGACCCTGCCAATCCCTCGACATCCTCACTAGAATTTTCCAGACTTCAGGGCGAGGCTGTAAAGTGATGGACAGGACCCATAATTGTGATTGACACCGGACAATCACTCGGGAGAAACCAAGAAGGGTTTAACACGGGGTATATGGGACAAACCATTGTAACTTGTATCAAAACAGTATAAAACAAAGAACAGATGCATGCAGAGAACTGGCAAAACCCAAAATGTATCACAACAGCACCCCTGTAGGTAAACTCAGGCACTGTGGGTTAAATGAACAGCCAGTGAGATAGATCAAGAAACTGGGTGAATGGCAGAGCTCAGAGGACCAGGATCAGCAGAGTAGAATCCAGGTGGAGGTCTATAGTCAGTGGCATTTCCCAGGGATCAGTACTGGCTCCAGTCTAACTCAGTTTGTTTACCAATGACCTGGATGAAGGGATTGAATGCACCCGCAGCAAGTTGACTGGTGATACAAAACTGGGGGGAGTGGCTGATCTGCCTGAAGGCTGTGCTGATATTCAGGGGACCTTGATGGGCTGGGGAGCTGAGCAGAGAGAAACCTAATGAGGTTCAACGACGGCAAGTGTAGAGTGCTGCACCTGGGGAGAAATGACCCCAAGCACCAGATGGGGGCTGACCTGCTAGAAAGCAATGACTCTTTATGTCTGTGTGTATACAAACGTGCATGTGCTACACCAAATGTGAGAGAAATGCTGCTCTCCTAGATTTTTACCTGCTTAAATTGTTTAAGTTATAAGTTAAGTTAAATGCTGTTAAGTTGATGTACTGTTTTAAATGCTGTTAAGTAAAGTGCTGTTGGACCTTTAGGCTATATTCCCCTTTATCCTTCCCCTTTCTATCCTCAGTGTGCCTTCACCATCTTGTAGGTAGTAGAGAGGACCTGTAGAAGCTTTTATATTTGTCCTGGGTTGCAGTGTAGGATGTACACAAAGTATTTATTCTATCACCATCTTCATGAACTGTTGAAACCAGGTGGGGTAGTGTTTTCCCAAGCCTCCTGCTTTTTCTGCTAATGGCCCATTAACGCCTTTGGGGTGTTTTCTGCTAATGACTTCTGGGGTGTCTCCTGCTAATGACCCATGAGTCACAGGTAACTCCCTCCAGGGGTTGTCTCTGTTAATGGGCCATCAAGGACCCATTTCACACTTCTCATGCTATTGTGAGGTGCTCTGCCCAGGGGGAGGAGCCAAGCATTCTCACCTGGATATAAGCTGGTATGTGGGACAGTGCAAGTAGTACTTATCCACTGGATTCCCAGAGGAGCAGAGCTACCAGACCTTTCTACAGGATCACTGCTTCAGGAAGAGCACCTCATCTGGACTGCTTCCACCATCCTGCTCAGGTTGTATTCTGACTCTGTCAGTGATCCTTTGTGTTATTGTATTTATTTTATTTTACTTTTACCTTTTTACCTTTCTTCTTATTAAATTATATCTCTGACTTGGAGCCTCTCATTCATTTTGCTTTCAAACCACAACAATATTAAACCTGTTTTTATTGATACTTTTGCCAGTGATTTTTTAAACAATCTTAAACACTCATTTATGACATGGGTACAAGTGCAAACCAATAACAGATGAATGGATGTTTGAGAAATCACAACTTTTTAGAATTCTTTTTTAGTAACAGAAGAGGTATTAGGATAAAAAAATGTATAATGGTGCACTTGACAGTAGCTTGTCAGGTTAGCTTCATTATGTATTGTTTTCAGTCAGGTGCTCTCTTTCCTGTGTTGCTTCAGTAAGGGTCTGAACATAGAATCATACAGTGTAGTGGTGTGTTTTTGGTTTCATCAGTTTTATGTATGTATTTGTTCCTTGTTTGATATTGTTTTTTATAAGTTGTAATGGTTTGCCCCATGTCACCCATAGTCAACTCTTCTTGGTTTTACCCCAACCCTAATTATATGTCAGTCAGAAGTTATACAGCCCCTGGGTCTTGTCTGTCACTTTGGGGTCTCTCCCAAAAGTCTGGAAAGTTCCAGTGAGGGTCTCAAGTGATTGGACAAGACTTTGGCTGTCTCCCCACCTGAGTTATTGATTTGTTGTAATATGTGTCATTTACCTGCAGAGCCATACCCACATGATCCCTGATTTGTCCTCAGTTAAACCCAGCCCTGAGTTCCTCTCCCCAATAAAAGATGTTGCTTTTGGGGGTTTCCCACTTTTTCCCACTCTTTCTGCCAAGGGGTCACTTCTGCTGAGGGGTGTCTGCTGAGGCGGATACCCTGAACTGAGGTTATCCCCACTGGGGAATGAATAAAGCCAGTGGATAAACCCTGAGCAGAGTCCCTCTTTCTTTCCTGCTGTCGTTGCTTGACCCTTTCGGGCAAACAGGAACCCAAGGGATGGTGAGGTTTGTCCAGGTACCGAGCCGTGCCCTTTACTGTCGTAGTGTCAGGGCTGGCCCAGGCAGAGAGATACAGACATCTCTACAATACAGGATAGAAGAAACTTCCAGGGTCCACAAATCAAACCTCCTGTGTGAAGCAGGTCCAACTGGAGCAGGTTGCCTGCTTGAGTTCTTAACGTTCATTCTCCTGATTATTAATTTTAAATATTCATTTGATGCAGCAAAGCGTGAAAGAAAACACTTTAAAAGAGGTCCAGGTTGTAAAACCGGAAAATTGGCAGCAAACCTGAGTATCACATCCAATACCTGTACCAACTGGAACTTTATGAAATAAGGAAGCAATTGTCTAGACTTCCAGCCACCCTTGCTCATTTTGCCTGAACAAACTTTATAAAATTCTGCTCTCAGGGGAGATTTCCTAGAATGAAAAGATATGTTGGTTTTTTTCCAGTGTGGAGCAAAACACTAATTCTTTTCCAGCCAAGAAAATTTCTTGCAAAAATTGTTTTTTTTTTTTTTTTTCATGCTTTACAATAGCACAGAAAACCAGATTAAATAGTTGAATATAATTGTATTTCATACCAGAACAATAGCTTGGAAAATGTAATGGCCATTCATAACAGTGACTGTGGGTCCAACTTCTGGTAAAAGTTTGTTTCAATTTAAGACAATTTAAAAAGTGGACACTTTGAAATAAATAACTGTTATAAATTATACAGCCAGAGTTGAAAAATAAAAAACAAAATGTATTTTTTGCGTAATGGCGAACATGGAAAGCCACGATAAAAGGACAGCCCCAATCCCAGGATCGGCACTGGGTGAACGTTGGACTGGCCTCTATCGCACCAGTCTCCCCTCGTTCACAAATCCCACCACCATGAGTCCAGTTTATACAATCTTTATAATTCCCCCAGGCTGAGCTCTTTGTCCACTTCTGCTCAGATTGTGTATTCATGCGTCCTCTTTTGAAACAGTTTTACTTCTGAATAGTTTTTGGGGCAGAGCCTGATGAATAGATGAATTTTCTGGGAAGTCCAGTCCTTGAGCCTTATCTGATTTGGCGCATCCTTGATTAATCACCATTAATGGTCTATGTCCAGGGCTGGAACCTTCTTTTCAGGTGTTGATTCATTTTCTTCTTTTGCTGGAGCCATCCATCTCTGAATGCAAACCTAGTTTTCCCAGAACTGGTATCTGCTTATTGCTTTTTATTTTTACTTTATTTCAGCACGAATTATTTAACACAGTATGTTCCTCATACCAATAACCCTTTATAGTTTTAACCAGTCCATTTCTGCCATCAGGAGAAACAAATATGAATAGATGAAAGTGAAAAAAAAAAAAAAATAACAGTTTACTAACACGGAAAACAGCAACAGGCAAAATGTAACAGTGAGTAATCACTAGATGCAAAATTGCTAAATCTTACTGGTCCTCCAGCCAAGAAGAGAAATTTAGAATGGTGAGGGGGCTGCCCCTCCAGGATGGCGGCTCCCCACAGCCCGTGGTTTGAAGGCCGAAGGGGAATTGACGGAGCCGTTCTGGCGGCAGATGAGAACCACGGGCCTCTCTGCGGGTGACTCCGGCCCCGCGGTGTGTCAGGCTGCCCGCCTGAGGGGGTGAGCGGGGCCGCCACACCGTGAGGGCTCGGGGGGTGACCCAGGGTGAGCCCTCGTCCCGCTGGGCTTCCCCTGGGCTCCTTCAGCCCCCGCCGAGCGCCCTCAGGCCTCCTGCAGGGTCAGGGTCAGGGTCAGGGTCAGGGTCAGGGTCAGGGTCAGGGTCCGCCCTTCTCCACGGCTGCCGCTGATGGGGCCAGAGGACTCAGCCTCAAACTGCGCCCGGCGAGGTTAAGCCTCAACCTGAGGAATTTCGCCGCAGAAAGTGTGATTAAGCGTTAGAATGGACTTTCCCGGGGAGGTGGTAGAGTCGCCGTGCCTGAGGGTGTTTAAGAAAAGACTGGACGTGACCCTCCCGTGCCATAGTCTCGTAGTCTAGCTGATGTGGTGGTGCCCGCTGAGGGGCTGGAGCACAACGATCCCAGACGTTTTCCTCCACCTCGCTCCTGCCGTGAGTCTGAGTTCGCGCTGCTCTCGCTGCGAGCGGCGCGGCCGCGCTTGGCCCCGCCGGGCCGCCGTCGGGGGCGGGTCGCACCGCAGACATGGCGGCGCCCATCGTGCCGGAGAGCGACAGGTACCGGAGCTCCGGCGGCACCGCTGCCTCGGGCTCGGGCGGGCCGTGCAGGGGGGGAGAGCAGAGTGGGTCCCGCCAGGGTGCCGGAACGCGGTGGGGCCAGGGCCCCTCTGACCCTCCCTCCTTTCTCCCAGCATCCGCAGGGCCGTGTCGCTGCTCAACGCCGTGGACCCGAGCCGGTTTCCGCGGCTTCTCTCCCGTCTTCTCCAGAAGCTGCACCTGAAGGTTGGCGGGGCGCGGGGGGCCGGCTGGGGGTCCTGTCACACCGGGCTGGGCGGGGAGGGAGCCGGGGCTCGGTGGTGCTGGGAGGGCGCGGGGCCGGGCCCGGTCGGAGCTTGGGCAGCGGGGCCGCGGAGCCTCAACAGCCCTCAGTCCCTTCCCCTCATTCCCTCGCTTCCCATGCTGATTAGTCTGCATGCTCAGTCTTTCTCTGCTTTTGAGTCAGTGGGCTTCTTGGATTGGTGTCCGTGAATTGGTGATTGCAGATTCCCCTGCAGGAATTACCTTTTACCAGTTGGAGCTGATTTCAGCACAGTTACTGACTTGGCTTTATCAGTTTCTCCCTTATCTTGGGAGTTCTGCCAAATGTCATTGAGGCCCATAAATTCTGCATTCTTTGTACTCACTATCAATGGTACATCCTTATTCCCAAGTTTTGTTAACCTTTCGCTAGGTCTGAGGTCACCGATGTATGTCAAGCCCTAAACCTTAACAAGGCAATTCTTCCAACAAGTAATTTGGCTTTCTAAAACCTGCAAGTCACTTAGAGCTTTTTAGCTGCTCTCTGTTTCATGGGTTATTTCACCTTTCTTGTTGATTAGGCTTGAAAGTATACAAAGAACATCCTTTCTTAAGAAAATGTTACCTGTTCTGCGTTTTACAAACACAAAGGAAACACTAAATGGGTGTTTTATTTATTTTTCTGCATTTGTGCATGTCCATCAACTAAAGACACCTGTGGAATTGAGAATAAAAATGAAATCCAGAGCTTATAATGAATATTTCTGTCATCTTTGCAGAAGATGTTTTTGACTGCAGAATTAAAAAAAAAAAAAAAAAAAAAAAAAAACCACAGAAAAAGAAAAAAGCAAATCAGTAGTCAGTTTCATTTCACAGTGCTCAAATGTTAAATGCAGACTAACTCTAAACTTTGTACTAAATATTGCACGAGAAACTATAAAATGAATCTTATACCAGAAATTATTTTGTTGGTTTTATTGTCTTACTGTGTCAGATTTTGTTCATGTCTCTGTTTTGCATTTAGAAAAAGTATAAAAAGAAATGTGGAAACTGTTTTCTGCACACACATACATGTAGACTAAATAAAATATTGCAGGAGCAGCATGCAAAAAATGCAAATATATTAAAGATTATAAGTGTGAGACTGTAAGGATTCACTTGGTTCAGTTGCTGGTTTGGTTTTCTTTCTATAAGCATCACTAGCTTGGATGCTGCTGTTATTGCAGAGAATTTTCTCAGCTGGATATGAACTCTTCGGTAACTGGAATGTATTGCCAACTTTTGATTTGTTCAGTTTGTTCTTTTTACTACTCCATAGCTTTTTAGTAGATCTTCAAAATTTTAATTGGGATTTGCATGAGCTAAACTGGTTATTGTAATTCAGCCCACTCATTCTCATGAATAATTTTACTTTTTAAAGTACTTAATTAAATAACTACTTGAATTGCTGCAAGCCTGAAATGAACTTCAGGCACTGCTTTGTTAAGGCAATGAAATTCTGTGTGTTCTGTGTGCAGTGAAGTTCTCTGTGTTTCCTTTTAACAACGAATGATTCAATTAATGTTTCCATTTTGATACTCTTGTTATAAACGTTGTGATCGTTTAAAGTTTTGTATAATTGCTTGATTTTTTTATTTGGACAACTAAATTGTTTTGTTTGTCTAGCTTTGCAGTTTTGGATTACTAAGTGGTCTAAATGTGGTGTTTGTTAGTAATTGGGTTTTAAAAGAAGGCAGTATCTACATTTTAAATTACTGTTTAATTTGCTGTAGTATAATAAGTACAACTGCTGTATTTTAAAAATACAGCACATTCTCAATTGTCCTCAGTAACACAGTAGGCTACAGATTCAAATTTGACTTTCAAAATATACATTAGGCCTTTATTTCCTTTGCAACAGCATGGGTGATTTTTAGAAAGATATCCAGAATGGAAGAAGCATACTTAACTAACTTAGCTACAGTTTCGCCTTCTGTTTTCTGGGATGTGATTTAAGTAATGCACTTTAAGTAATGTACTTGCCTTATTTTTCTTTATATAAGGTTGTTGGAGATCTGATAATTAAAAGAATATTTCCGTAGTGTCTATGAGGTACAAAGAGAAAGCTTTTTCTTCTGATGTATATCAGGTAATCCTGTGGTACTGTGTTGGCTTTTGATTTTGATTTTCAGTGAGAGGAATTGCTTTTGCTTTGTGACTTCTATTTAGAAACAACTGGATAGCCACTCTGTTTATAAAGATGAGGAGAAAGTTTTAATTTTGATAAGTATGTTCTTGGTCCTTAAATGAAATGTCAGCACTAAAAACTTTTGTACTTCAGGCTGAAAGTACCTTCAGTGAAGAGGAGGAAGAAAAACTTCAAATAGCTTTTTCATTGGAAAAACAGGATCTTCATCTGGTTCTTGAAACTATATCATTCATTTTGGAACAGGTATTTTGTTTTCACCATTAGGCATTGATAAATGCATTTTTTTTTAATCCAGCTATAGATTTCAAAAATAGGACAGTGAAGTTAAAAAGGAATTAGTGAAAATATGTCTGTGGTATATTTTGTATATTTTGGGGTTATGATTTAACTGCTTTTTGTTCATACCTTTCTGATTTGGATGGGATTAGGTGCCTTCATGCAGTGGTTTTTCAGCTAATGTAAATATTAATAGTGAAGTGAGGTCTGCATGACTCCAAGGGAACTCTTAATAACTATGAGATACAGTATTCTCTCTTATTCATTGTATCAAGCCAGCAATAGGTTTTTTAAGTTCTTGTGAGGAAAATCCTAGACAACATTACTGACCACAGCTTAAGTTTTTTTAAGGGTCAGTTATGGAAAGTTTTCATGCACAGAAGCAGTCTGTACTGAGGTGAATGGGCACAACTAATGTAGCTTGAGTATTTGGAGGAATGGATGACTGGATGGTGTAGCATGGTGCAGTGACCCTGTAAACAGAGAAGGTTTTCTGATTACTACTAAAGCTGGGAAGCTGTTGTGTTACCTGGTAAATATGATAACTGTTTTAAAAATTGTTAAGCCAGTGACATTATCCATCCATTTCATGCAAATATAAAAAGTGCAGAGGGCATGCATAGTAATGGTCTTTTGATGGATTTAAATTTAGTCCTCTTACACCTGTCAATTTATGATTAGTTCACTTAATTAACACATTCCCCTGCATTAGAAATAAAACAGTTCTCATGCTCCCATCCGCCAAAAAATGGAAATGAAACCTGAGGTCAACTCCAGACTGGAATTTTTAATTTTCTTCTTGGCAAAACAGCAGAATTACCTGCTGACTGCCTTGTCCTGATTTCCTCAGACTGCTTAATTTATATTATAGTTGTTGAAAAGAAACAGGAAAAGCAGTTCTCTTCTTGCTTCTTTTGCATAAAAAAAAAAAAAAAAAAAAAAGGGAAGAATATTAATATCTGCCAAAAAAAAAAAAAGAGTCCCAGATGGACTACATATTGTATGAGAACTCTTTGTTTTCCTGCTGATAGCTGTGCTTCTTGGAGCAGCTGCTTGTTCTGTCAGATAATAGCTATTCTAACAGCCTTTTAGTCTGTGGAGGCATTATAGATAAAAAAGACTGCATACAGTCTTTGCCACATATGTTATTTCTTTTTTTAACCTGACCTTGTGGTGCCACAGTCCTCTTTTGATAGTGAAGATCCATATAGAGTGTCTTCCACAAAAAAGTTGATACTAATAGGGAGGTAACTCACTCGGTTTAGGCAAACTGTTCATGGTTTTTCCTCATTTGGGTTTGTTTGAATTGTGTGAATTTTGAAAAGTTCTTCTTTCTTGATGGTCACAATTGTCTTCAAAGCCCATGTTTTTTTCATTGATAGCTGCTTTGCCATTATCTACAGTTGAAACCTGTACATACACTCAATCTGGCTTGTGTCTACTTTTTTTGTAGTTTGTCTATCTTGAGAAGAGTAATTTGTAAGACTGCATTTTGAGATAGTTATGGTTTTCCATCTACCAAGTAAGAGGGTTAAGATGAACAGGATGCATATAATTCTCCCTAGTGGAGTTTCTAGTAAAAATCTTGTGTGACCACAGTGGCCATTTGTATTAGAACATGTCTGCTATGACTTATCTATGACTTATAGAAGAGCACTTAGCAACAGCAGTTATTTTTCCCTCAACAGGCAGTCTATCACAGTTTGAAGCCTGCTTCATTGCAACAGCAGCTACAAAGCATTCACCTGGATCAAGACAAAGCAGAAGCATTTGCTAGTGCATGGGCGACTGCAGGTCAAGATATGATTGAAAAGTTCAGGCAGAGGGTTTTGACCCCTCAGAAGGTAAGATGTTTGGTTTTTCTTCTGAGAGAGAATAAAGTATTAGTTCAGTTTAAAGCAAGGAGGTTAAACTAAGGTGCAAAGTTTGTGACAAGTTACTTGGTTAGTTACAGATACAATCAGTTACAGATACTAGATACATTTGATCGAGACAGTTGAGTTCTGTTGCCTTAAGGAGCTGCTGTAACTGCTGTAACCTGGCTATTTACGCATTATTAGCAACCCACATACGGTTTGTGGAGGGGCTTCACAACATGGCCAGGGGACAATGTGGTCATGAGCATTTGTGGTGGTTGAGCTCATCAGGCTGGTCATTCTCTGCACTTGTATCTGAGCTCCTACCATCTTTAATTTTCTAAGCTGCTTGCTTAGTGAATTTTGCGAGATATTTATTACAATTTTGTGGTGTTTTTCTACAATGGCATATTATCTTGCTTCCTATCTGCCTATTGCCACTTAAAACTTGCTATATGCTTTGGAAGTGTCATTGTATATTTAGACATATATGTCTATATCTATGACAAGGTATAATAACATCATTTTGTTGATTCATAATAACTCTTCAAATGCATAAGGAATTGTATATAGAGCACAGCAGTGTCAGCCAGGATCAAATTTTTAGAAAGAATTCTGCGACACAATTCAGTTACTCTTACTTTATTTTTATCATTGCTGTATATCTTTCTGGGATAAGATTCAGTTTGTTAATTAATGGTTTGGTTAGTAAGAGAAATGTAGAAAATAAATTGTATATATTGAGTACACATGATGCACAGAGAGAACTGGAACAATGTAATTTGTATCATCCTGCTTATTCCTAAATAAATCTAGAATTTCACTTAGGTGTAAAATTCACATTTTGAGAAGAGAAGGTATATCTATAGAACAGATTAAAGATAGTCTGAATTCCGTCACAGTTGATTTTTTCAAAGTATTTAAACTCTATCCTTTGTAAAACTGGGTAATTTTAGGCACAAAACTTACAGAATTCTGATATGCAAAATTATAATAACTCATGAATCTAACAGAGTAAATGACTGATAGTATAAGTATGCAAAAAAAAAAAATCAGATATCTTGGGTTTCTCTTTTTTTTTTTTTAAATAATGTTACCAATGCGGAGTGTACAAGTCCTGAAGTTTAAACGGTATAGTGGTACAGTATGTATAGAGGCAGATATGACTGTCCATTGAATGAGATAAGTAATTTGAAAACCAAGTGAAATAATGAAAGATTATAAGGTAAATTTTTCAACATACAGAGTAAATGTGCAGAATGGAAGGCAGTTCTGAAGACAGCCTAGAAGCAGATGTCTTTAAAAATTTTCTTCAGGCAGGCTATGCATTAATACATATTTTACTGCTGGCTCCTCAGCATATGGGAAACTAATAAAAACACCTTTCATTTCCAGCTTGTACCATACATACCTGTGGTCATTCCATGACCTGATTTGGGAGTCTCATTGCTTTGTTACTTGTCTCCAGTTTTGTGAGTCCTGTAACATAAAATGTTTCTGGTTTATGTTACTTTCTAAATTCAGCGCCATCTGCTAATGCAATGGTGTTTTCCTACTATATTGTATCCCATATAAAGAAGTTTTAAACTGTCGTTTTTAATTGAGCTTGCAGGAAAGCAACTGCAAAAATATTGTAGTGCCATTTATTTGCTTTTTAGTGTGAAATCAGGTTTAAATACAGGTGTGTGCTTCAACATATGCTTAAACCATCACTTTTTCTCCTGCCTTTTTGCCCAGATAACAGGTTGAGTATCAGTTTGAGTGTAATTTGAATTGAAACTTGGATTTGCTTTCTCACTTTGTTTTGAAAGTCTCTGAAGTATTACTCCTGTAAACTTGAAGTTCATGAGAGTTTTTCTTAAACATTAAGTTCACAAAACTAGTTGCTGAATAAAGGATTTTTTCTGCTAGCAAGAAGTAGAATATTTTTAAAATTGCTTTGTAATGGACGAACAAACTCCCGTGTCCTCATAATCTTCTGAATCTCTTTGTAATATCTTACAAGTGCAGTAGGTGTCTGCAGGTTTCATGCAATATTGTGTGTAATCACAAATCTGCATTTATATTCTGTGTTACCTTTCTGTACCTTAAAAAATAGTGAGCAAAATATTCTCTTGTGATACATTGCTGTACTAGCCAATTTTCTGTAAATGTTCATCATCATCTCTTCAATTGAAGTTAAAAAAAAGTTTATAATCCTGAAAAATACTTACAGAAGATTCTTACTTTTTAGATTAGATATACAATTTAGGTATTTATATTGATTTAGAGATTATGTTAACTTACTTATTTTGTACAAAGAGATGTCTATTGAATTATTAATACCCTCTTCAACCTGTAAATGTGAGTGTAACATATTAAACAATTGATCCTATAAATATGTCCTCTGTATCAGTATTTGTTTACATGACCATTTATGAATTCCCAGTTTACATTGTTCACTTATTTTCCAGAAACAATATTCTGTACAGAAAAAGAATGACATATCACAAGTTCTAGCAACATAATCACAGGATAGTGGTAGCTGGGAGGAACGTCTGGAGTATATCTGATGCACTGCCTCTGCTCAAGCAGGGACATCTCAACTGAGTTGCTCAGGACCATATCTATATGGCACCTGAACATCTGTGAGGATGCAGATTCCACAACCTTTCTGGCCACCTTTTGTCCATTCTTAGCCACCTTTGAAGTGCCTAAATGTTTTCCTGTGTTCAGAGAGAGCCTCCCATGTTTTAGTTTGTGCCTGTTGCCACTTGTCCTGTTACTGGGCATCACTCCTACTAAAGAGTCTGGCTCATTCTATATAAAGAGTCTGGCTCAGTCTATATAGCTTTCCTTCACATAAGGAGTTAAAAAGCTCTCTTGTGGCTTCTTCTCATATGTGAGGTGCTCCTATCCCTTCATCATCCTGGTGGCCTTTGCTGTCCCCTTTCCAGTGCCTAGATGACTCTTACATTGTGGAGCTCAGCACTGATTATGCTGCTCCAGGTGAGGCCTCACCATTGTTGAGTACAGGGGAAGGATCATTTTCCTCACCCTGTGGGCAATACTCCTAGAGCAGCCCAGGATGGCTCATGGTTGACTTGTTGTCCATCAGGAGCCTCAGGTTCTTTTTCGCATGGCTTTTTTCCAGCTGGACTGCATCCAGCTTGTAGTGGTGCTTGTCCTCTCCATTGCAGGATGTTTCACTTCCTCTTGTTGAACTTTATGAGAAGAGCTGTCAGACCATTTCTCCAGCCTGTTCAAATCCCTTTGGATGGCAGCACAACCCTTTAGTGTACCAGCCACTCCTCTCAGACCTCACCTGGAGTATTGTGTGAGGGGCTGGCTGAGGGGCCTCCCACATGGGATGGACTCAGATATGTTGAAATGGGTCCACAAGAGGGCCACTGAAGTGATGCAAAGGCAGGAACACCTTTGCTGTGAAGACAGACTGAGCGTAGGAGTTGTTCAGCCTGCTGAAGAGAAGGCTTCAGAGAAACATTGTTGTAGCCATTCAGTATTTAGAGGGTGTTTATGAGAAGGATGGAGAGAGATGTTTTACCAGGGCATGTAGTGGCAGGACAAGGGGCAATGGTTTTAAATGGAAGGATGATGGGTTTAGATTGGGTTTCAAGAAAGAAATTCTTGATGAGGGTGGTGAGACACTGCAGCAGGTTGCCCAGAGAGGTTGTGGATGCCCTGTCCTTGGAAGTGTTCAAAAGATTGGATGGGGCATTGATTAACATGATCTAGTGATCAAGATGTTCCCAGCCGATGGTAAGGAGGTTGGACTAGATGATTTTCAGAGGCCCCATTCAATCCAAGCCATTCTGTGAGTCTATGAATGCTAGTCATTGGTTTTTCTTTTCTCTTTCACATTCTTTTAAAAATACATACGGGCTTTTTCGTTATCACTGTGTGTTTCGTAGGGACTGTTGCTGACTGTTGAGGTGGTGTGCAGCACGAAATACGAATTCAGAATTTAGTTCATATGTGATTCCTCTGTACTTTCACTTACCATGTGCTTCCTGCACATTAGTAACTCTGAGTTTTCTTTAAAGCAGCTTTAGTGGGTGCATAAAGGGATTGCTTGTGTGGATCCGAGGGCAGAATCAGGGTCATGATTAACATTACTGAGGTCTTGATAGATCTGTTCCAACACATACATAGTGTCCCTCCACACACTCACAAGACAGAGTTTATGAAATAACTAGGAAAGATCTATCTGGAATTTCGTATTGTGTTTTACTTAAATCTGAGTGACAAAGTAATTCTAAGTCTCTCCTGATGCGTGGTACTTAGAGGTTGTCTGTTACAGAGGTATTGAGATGCTGACAGTACAGTATTTTCTGTTGTGTACACAAGAAGGACTGCGCAGTAATCTTCCATTTCTGTTTCAAAACAATAAAAAATGGCAGACAATTTTAGGTTTTTTTATTAGGGGTGTGGTTTACACATTAAGAAAATGTTGGAACGTGTGGGATTGATTACCTTACGGTCAAAACTAGTATGTAACTGAGTGTCTAAGTTTGTTATTTCATAATAAAGCTAAAAAAATTGACTTCTGCCATTTTTGAGAGTAGGCCAGTGGATCTTCTGGTTTGCAGGAGTGTTCGGGTTTGGACTCGAGATCACTAGTTATTATGAAAAATAATTTCTTACAGATAATTTGTCTGTATTGACATGTTTGTTCTCTTCAACCAGATTCTTTTCTCTCCTGCAAAGTACAAGTTGTTAAAAAGTAATATTATGAGTTCTGGGTCTTGTCAATTCTGTGCGAAAGTGGAGGTGGTAATGTGCTGGTTGATACCTTCATTAGGATGACAAGTCAAATTGTGTTTGTTAGAGCAGCAGAACAAGTATTTCCCAGAATATTTTAGGTGAAGTTTTCTGTGGCATATTGAACACTATTTCTAATTGTTTGTGAAAAACTATTCTTTTTTGAACATAGGTTTTTGAATTTTTTTTTGTGCAGACTGCTTAGTAGATAAAGATGCTATTGACTTGAGAAATTAATAAAAACTGTGGAGTTAAAATAAAGCCGTACTGTTTAATACTATTTCTCATTTCATCTTTTCATTTTTCTTCCCTGAATTATTGGGCAGTTTTCAGCTGCACAGAGTCATTAATTATTTATATTCTGCTGTTGCATTAATTGGTTCTTTGGTCCTTATATATGTATGACAGTGTCATTATTTCTGCTGATGATAATACAATCATAGTTAATTAAGATGATGGTATTTGTATAATTTTTTCCTTTGAACACATTCTTAATCTAGCCTTTAGAATAATAGGCCAGTGATAATAGTTTGGTATCAGTCTGATCCAGTTTTTCAGTCTTTTCTTGGTAATGTATAAGTTTAGAAATGAGGGCACAGTGATCAGATTAAAATGTGTTTTTTCCTCCCTGCAAAGAAGAGTTAGATTTTTGATACGTTTCATTCTGAATTTTCATGGCTGTTTTACGTCAGTTTTGTTGCTTTTCTCCACTTTTCCTCCCCTTAATATTATGTTCTCTGTATGTGTTTCTGTGTTCTTCACAAATCTCTGTTTCAGCGTCAGATCAGGCTAAGTGCTTAATAGCTTTCTAGTTTTGGAAAACTATTCAGGGTATCCTTAAAATACATGAAAAATAAAAAAGTCCTATGTTGCCAAGCAAGAGGAGTCTTTTATAGCTTTCAGACAGCATTGCTTAATATAATGATGCGTGGGAATGCAACTAGTGAAGTTATGTACCTAAAATTCTTGACAGAGCTGTCAGTTCTGTATCTTGGGTGCCTATTTGAAGCCATATGGGAAAAACACAGTGATTTTCTCAGAAACTTGCCTTCTTGCTAATGGGTGTATATGTAATCTTAATATGCTAAATTCCCTCTGCTAAATGCTGGCACATCTACAGAAATACCCTGAAACACATGCATCCTGTGGTTATGCCAAAAAAAAAGACGAGAATTGGTGTGTGTATGTCATGGCAGAATTTTTTTTTTCTGATATCGGAAGAATGCAAAACAAGGAGGAATACAGCTCAAACTATAAGAAAGAATTTTACAGTTTCTTGTTAGTATCTGATCAACTGATCATTCTTACAGTGACAAGCTGAGGTCACAAAAGCAGTGTTTTCCCTGTGGGCATTGTCGCAGTAAATTGTGAACCAGCTTGCATTATGTGATTCCAATCCACTCATGAGACAAAGAGACTGCAAACGATGAAATACAAAGTAAAACCATACTTTTTTATACCTAATGAGATTATTTTAATGACCTGCTGCAGCACAGCTGAGTCTTATTCTTTCACTCAGCTTTGTTAGTAGGAATTTTAAATGTCTACAGTTTTTAGGTAGTACTTCTTAAAGATTTTTTAATGAGTTACTTCCTATCCTTACCCTCTTCTGTTTTCTACCAAGAAAGTATAAGTTATGAAGGTCGGAAGAAGGTGCATTTTGAGAATGTTTAGAAAAATCTGTAAGTTTATTTCTGTTCTTACATGCAAAATAGCATTTTAAAAGGTTATAAAATGAGTACTCTCCTTGTCTTGTGTAGCTTCCTGTGTAATACAAATCATAATTTTTCCTCAATATGCATAAGAGTTTTTGGAACAGGGGTCTGGTTGTGATTTCAAGGCTTGAAGTGAAAGGTAGCTTCTGGGTTTGTTTTTTTTTATGCCTACTAAAAATGTTTGCCTTATCTCTAATTCAAAACTGTCCAACTCAATCTTTCCTCCATTGAATCTTGTTACATTTTCTGATAGATAAAAACACCAGTCAGCCATGGCTTAACAAAAGTTGTCAGATTGGTGCATTTTTACTGCAGCTCTGTTCCCACAAATATGCCATAGACGGAGCACAACGGGACATTTCCATTACACAGTGAGACCCTAAAGGCTACAGTTTTTGAAATCAGAATGCTGTTTCTAATGTTTGTCATAGAGTCTCTTTCTTTTTGCTTTCAAGCTAGCTGTTTATCAATAAAAACCAGTTAAAGATGAAAACTTGCAATAACTTCAATTAATGCAAAGTCTCTTGAAGTTGTTGCAGCTTAGCAGTGGCCTTACTCTACCAATTTCATGTCATGTAATTTGTTTTGTATCCTTCCTTTTAAACCATACTGGATCTTTTTGGAGGGTGTCTTTTTCCTGATCTCCAAGGTTAAAGAGATGAGGGGGTTTGATTTGAATATCCAACAGAGAAGTCTGAAAATACTGCTTTTTCTTGGTATCCATGCTAAGTAAATGTTGCTGAAGAGAAAAATTATTTTATCCTTGAAGACAAAAATTGGAAATCAGAAGAAATTAACCTCCAGCTAGTCTCGGATGAAGAATCTAGGTAAACTTAAATATTTTCCAATAAGGTGAATTTAGGGCGTAATTTTTACATATTTTTGTTTTAGAGTTAAGTCCTAGTCTCTTCTCTTTTTAATATGCTCCTAATACCTTCTCTGAGAGGTAAGTAAGGTACTGGCTCTTTGTTTTGTTCCTGTTGCTTTTTCTAGCATTCATTACAAGCTGCAACTGGCAGCTTATGGAGTTAAAAAACTTACTATTCTTCATTTTAATTTTTTTACTGCATTCTTAAGTTACTTTTGTTACTTGGGAAAGTTATGCTGAAGGGTCCAAAATTGCGTAGCAAACATGATGTGTTTGTTCACATTAGTGAAAATTCTTCACATTCAGTACCTCTATCTTGCTTAGTTTAATCACTTGGTTTAATCACTTTGACCTAACCTATTTTCAGTCTCTTGGTCATAACAGTGCCTTCTTTTGAGGCTGAAATGCTTTTCTTTCCCCTCTGGCAATTGTGCTCCGTTTGGTCAGTATTTTATGTGATTCTGTAAATTCACTGTCTGTCCACCTAGCCCAATCCAACTCTTTCCTTGCCTTTGTACTACAACTTTGTAATAATTATTGAAATAACTACCTTTATTTATAGTTATTCTTGTCTACTGGTGAAAAATATAGTTCCTCCTTTCTCTTTTGTTGTTTGTTTGTTTGTTTTTTGTTTGCCTGTTTGCTGATGGTCTCACAGTATCTACAAAATTACAGCAGAGTCTGGTTTGACATTGCATTCTAGTGTTGTGTCTAGGTATATAGGATCCATCCAGTGATTCTTTCTTTTACGTTCATGACTGAGAAACATAGCAAAAATATCATTAAAGTTTCAAAGTCTAGTCTTAAAAATTACAGTGAGTCACTGTAGACTGTGCCACTTCTGCTTAACTTGGCTGTGCGTATGTGTTATGACTGACTGTAACTACAGACTTGTAGTTCATAAAAATCTGCAGCCTATTGTACTGAATCTGTTATCTGGGTGAGTGGTTGTACCTACAGTTTCATTGATAGTTATGTACTATTTTTATGGGGACTGCTCCAAATCGTGTGTTTAATTTGAAGATTTGCGTAATGCTGTCAGCTAAAGATGCTAGTCCCTTATTTTGTAATCCATATATACTGATACAATATGAATATTACAAATTTTAAGCCTGTCATTAAAGAGTACTTATCACTGAAACTACAAAATGCCTCAGTAACCCATTTATGAAACAGGGATACTGAACTGCATTGAAGTTAAATAAGTTTGTCCAGTAGAGGGATAGATTTTTAACTACTGCATACTTTATTTTCTATTAAAAAATAGAAATTTTTTTCTATGCTATTAAAAATGTGGTTAAGGATTGCAGTCAGAAATTTCATGCAACCATATGAAAACCCAGCTGTTCCAATGCAGGATTGCTCACCTATGGAGCAATTGTTACAGCAAGACCTGCTGTGAATGAAAGAAGCTGCAGCATCCAGAACTTCCTTCAAAGATGTTCATGCCACCTGAGTCCAGCTGAAGTCAGTAGGAACAATACAGAATAGAAATCAGTGTGTTTGTGCAGTCATCTTCCATGCTCACAATGCTCAAGTTTCCCATCAGGAGAAAATTGGTGTTTGATCTGGGGCTTATCTTAAAAGAAACACTCTCTTCCTCATGACAGATTATTTCTGTGACGAAGACCCTACCTGTGGTGATTGCCGAATTTTTTCCTGTCAGTCCTTGCCTTCTCTTAAAAATTTTCCATTTTTTTCTGTTTTAATATTTTTTTGCTATATTGAGTACACCTTTGGCTACATCCTGCTGCTGTCTCCCATGCATTAATACTCTTCTTGAGCTGGAGAGAGTTTTTGAAGGAGTTCATAGACAGGCATGTTTTGTCATCCTTAAATCATTCTTAAATTATTTTTGTCACCACAGTAAGGAAAATTGATATTTTCATTTCTATAATTTTGATTTTTGATTCTGGACTGCTGAGTTTGCTGATGAAAAGTGTAATTGGCACTTCCAGCTGTAAATTTTAGAGAGAAGAATTAATGTTTCCTCTAGTTTTATGCTGGTGTGATTACACAGATAAGAAGTTGGAGTAATGTATTGCAGACCAATTTTTTTTCTAAATATATAATACAGATTTTGTCTTCTCCTATCATACAAAACTGATAGTTGGTATTGCAACATGCATGTATAGTTTTAATATATTTTCTTTAAGTGAAAATTATTCATTTATTAAACTGTGACTTTGTATATTTTTTCTAATTAATTATTGAAAAATGAAGGGAAGAGATCCCCAAACTTTAAACATAGATATTTTGATTTTTGTTTTCTACAATGAATTGAGGTATATTTTGCCTTCAGTGCAGGAACTAAGTATGGCAGTTGAATTAAACTGAGTGAAAGGATGGCTATTCTCATTTTCCTCTAGGTTATTTGCTTAGAACAACTGAAAAAATACAAGTGAAAGAATAGCACTAGAAAATTCTTACACTGAGGATTATTTATTTCCTCAAAGTATCTTGTTGAGTGGAAAACATTTTTTAAAGTTTTGTTGTCAGTGTGATGTATACTACTATAATAACATGAGAAAAAGATTTCCTGAAGATGTCTTGCTTACTCCGTTATGTCTTTATTGTTCATAACAGTTTCAATTAGTATAGTATGGATGGCTTAAATTACGTAAACAGCTCTTTCAATTATTCCAGGAAATGCTTCATTCATAAAGTTGGACTGTTCCTCTCAAATTAGAAGGAAAAATAGCTGAAGTGAATGAGTTAATAATATCTGAGATAAAATGACAAAATTCTGATTTCGTTTGTTAAAATAAGATGCAATTTCTCTCTTTGTGTAACTGTCGTATTTGAAATGTTATAAGTACCTTGCTAAGGTATATGTGGGCAGAGGCATTCAGTTGTTAATTTTCCCTATTACTGCAAGCAGCGACATTATGTAGGGCACTTTTTCAGGCTTCATTTTTAAGGTATAATTTTTGCTCACACTGGGGCTATTAAAGGTTAGTTCCTTTTTTTCTGCAGGTGTAAGAAATCTACTTCCTCAAGAATAGGCTGAAGGTTGGGTTTTCTTCTCCCATTTATGCCCTCTTCCACAGTATTATTTACTCATTCTTAACACTAAAATAGTAAGTGTTCACACTTTGCAATCTTAAGATGTGAGTACTTACTTTTGACTGTGGATTAAGGTAGCCTATTAAGTAGGGAGCACTCCAGCATTGATGTGGTGAAGCTGAACTTACCTCCAAGAGTAGCTACTGTGTGTAAAGTGATACATGCTCTTACCGATACACCACATTTAGTAGAAATAGATAAGGAGACTGTAACTGTGCAGAATAGTGTTGTGCTCTTGTGCATTATGGTGTTTTTAATAGAAAGATCTTCAAGCATGTCAGTTTCTTTCTCAGGCTATGAAAGGCATAATCTCATGTTCAGTAACACCAGAGTTATCACAAATACCAGATAATTTTGAACTAAATGCTCTCTCAAAATAAGGATTAAATTATTTGAAAATCAAATGGGTGGATCTGTATACCAGTGGAGCATGACACTAGTTTCTGTATTGCTGTAACTGACTGACTTTATCTGCAATAGTTTGTTAGGCTTCAGCCTAATGGAAGACTGTGTTCTCTGGTACCTGTAAAAAAATGAGCCAGTAAGAAGTTATTGGCATTCTGTTTCCTTTATGCAGTTTTTAAAAACCTCAGAAAAAATGAAGTCAATTTCATTGCTTCAGCATGTCCTCAAATTAATCAAACTGTAATCAGAACAGAAGTAACTAGATGCACTTAAACTACCCTGAAGTCGATCTTCGAGTATGGACATAAAGTCAGGAGACCTGGATGTTATTTCGTAGCTATGCAAGTCTACAGAAGCATTCTGTGACATAGAAAGCTGCTGGCAGCCAAGAACAGGGGTGTCCGTGCTAATCAAGTCTTTCAGCACCACTAGACCAGGAGGGGTCGACCCCACAAGGGGAGCCTACAAGAGAGTTGTAGAAGAATTTTTTACTAGGGCATGTAGTGATAGAATGAAGGGAAACGTCTGAAAACTGAGAAGGGGTAGGTTTAGTTTAGATGTTAGGAAGAAATTCTTTACTGTGAGGGTGGTGAGGCACAGCAATATGTGACCCAGAGGAGCTATGGATGCCCTATCCCTGGAAGTGTTAGAGGCCAGGCTGGAAGTGGCTCTGTGTAACCTGGTCTAGTGGAAGTTGTCCTCGTGTGGAGGAGAGGGGAGTTGGAACTAGATGATTGTTAAGATTCCTTCAACACCAACTGTTCTATGATTAGAAGCACATAGTTTTCTGCCAAGATTTGAATTTGCAGAAGGAATGGTAAGATTTATTTTCATTTGTGCTCCTGTTACTGGCTTTTAATTCTGACTGTGGGCCACAAGCTCAGTTTGCTTTAAAATTCTTCTCAGTTAGAAGGCTTTACCAGTTCCTTAGCAACTTTGTGGTAATGAAGATCTTTTGCTACCTAAAAAGGCACAAATTAGGGAGTTTTGTTGCTTTAAAAAAGTTCAAGCAGACAAACTAAACCATAGCCCATTGACAGGGGATGAGATGCTGAATTGAAATAATACTGTTGAAAAACTGTATTATACAGATGATTTTCAAAGATTAAAATTACATGGTAATGTTATCACTTTTATTTACCAATTACCTTAAAGCTATACTGAAAAAATTTGCTGTTGTACTAGTAGCAGACTTCTACAAATTGGATATGTTAGTTTGCCTATGGTGTATGTTCCTTTCCCATCCAGGGCTTTCATAACCTGTTTTCCTTTATAAGCATAAAACTACAGGTCACTTGCTGCTAGTTTAGAATTGCTTCTGCATCCTTTACCCACCAGGCTTCTTAACCAGTTCAATCCAGAACTGTGTTTTTCCCTCTTTTTAGATTTTAAGATGAAACACTGGTTTTGTGCATTTTTCTTGCTCTTCGCTAACTGCTAATCAGTGTTTTTCTCTCTGCCTGTAGAAATGCTCATGGTCATTTGCTTGCCAGAGAGGCTAATACTGGATATAGCAGGATCTTCATAGTATTTCCTGTAGCCAGGTTATATCTAGCGGATTGTTAAGCAGCATTTAACTTGTAATGCTGATTAATTGTCCACATATAGTATAGTATATCCAATCAAGTATATTTTCCGAATATAAAATTTTATTCTATTTAGTAAAAGCTAGTTGTTCTGAAAGCAGCAAGAAAATGGAGAGCAAGAACCTGAACAAAACAATTAGATCTTCATTATAGGTTAAATTTGATCTGTAAATTAACTGGCTGTCTCATAACTGTCTAAATGCCTGGTGGTTATAAAAACCTCAGCGCTGTTGATTTTATGTGTCCAAGCAGTATTTCCATAGTGTAGTTCTTGCAGGTTCATTGCTGTGTTGAGCAACTCATTGTTGCTCTTACTTTCTGTGAGTCTATGCTTAAAGTGCTTTCTAAGGGACAAACAAGTGCCAAATCATGGATGAGAAACAGTGGTTTGCATGGTATTATGGCATCCTGCTAGCACCAGTAAGCTGCCATATCAGTGACTTCTGAGAGCCATATAATACTGGTCTTCTGTAGTTTCTGTAGTGATTTATTATGACCCTTCTAGAATGAGGTAATTTACATGAAAATTCCAGTTTTCTGATTTAAAATGAAAACAAACTTCCAGTCTTTATAAGTGTAGAGACAGACAGGAGGTGCGATCTCAGTTTATCAGCCAAGACCAACTGAAAAATATCCTCTTTTCCTCCTCTGGTATTGACTGAGTATTTAAGCCCCTTTTTCTTGTCATCTTTTAAAAATACTCGACCCTGCTTCAGCAGTTTTGCTGAAGTTGGAGGTATTAGGTAAGAAATTTTAGGTGAATACATATTTTCTGAGATTCTGTTCCATTTCATTGTCCCTGTTTCACAATACTTCCCCTTATTTTGTTTCTTCAAATTAAGTGCTTGCCAACTATTTTTTAGTGTCAATTTCTTGTTCACTTGGGCCATGTCCTTGCTTTTTCAGATTGGAGCCCTGCAACATGCCTATTATTGACATTTGTTCTGCTTTACTTCTCAAAGTTGTAGTCCTTCATTCTTTGTCTGATAGCCTGGTTCTTGTATGGTTAAGATGATTAGCCTGAATTTCTTTGTCAAAGAACATTTTCTTGATTTCTTATTGGAAAGTGTAAAATAAATATATCTGTGTAGTTGGGAGATGTATTTTTTGACAGCTAATATAGAAACTTGAACTATTTGACAGACTTGAATTTCTTCTCAGTTTAGGTTTAATTTGTAATAAAGTTTAAGAGCAGCAAAAAGTAGAAGTAGGGAACTGTGGTGAAGATATGCCAGGAGGAGACGAAAGAGTATGTAAAAACACAGTGGGCTGTAAGAGAAATGGTGGATTCTGTGGGTGTTAATTTTGACTGTGTGGACCTTGATTTAGCTGGAGATTGTGCTTGAAGTTTATGTCAGCTGTAAAGGCTGCCTTGACATTCAATACACTGGGCTTTCTCAAGAGAGTGACTTTCACCCAGATGTTTTACCATAGTTAGATTGGTGATGATCTTGTCTTACCGTGTAAAATACTACTCTCTACTATTTAGCATGGAAAACAGTCTGCTGGACAGGGCTGGAGTTGGAAAATCTGATGTTTTACACTGGAAGAAAATGACTGTGGCCTTCATAGACAGACCAGAGATTATATTTTTATATAAAGGTGCTGCTCATCTTGAGTTGAAGTGTCAGATCCTCTTATAGTAGGGGAACTAGCTGCTTTCTAGTGTGTATCTAGCCTGGGACAGCTGTGGGTGACCACTGAGAACAGTTTGTGTGAGGGAGTACAGAGCTGGTTCAGCAGGCAATGACACCTTACCTCTTCTACAGCTGGTACTGAGTGGGTGCTGGAAGGGGGAGGTGCGTGAGTTCTTCCATGTCTCTTGGTCCTGAGTGCCATGGTAGTCTCTTCAGAAGCCTGAATGAAACAAGATGGACACAAGAACTGAGGATTTACAGTGGTTGGTGAAACCTTCGTCATATCTTTGTTGCCCTGACTTATTAGAAGGGGGTTCATGGAACAGATCTGAAGCATTTTCATATATTCTTACTGTTGGTTTTGTTTAGTAGCTATGTTTATTTCCCTTCCTTTTTTCCAGCTTGCACTTGTTTGCTTTTTGTTATGTCTTTTTTCTAAACATAACCTTGAAGTTAAATACGTGCCGGAGATATCAGTAAGAATTTACAGCAATAAACTGTATATTTTCAACAGTGTTTAGTGTTGCAGTGACAAAGTAGCTTGCTGATAAGGAATTGCGAAAAGAAGCTAAAGGTCTGCAGTCGCTAAAAACACAGCTTTGTTTTCATGCTAGGCATGGAGAAATACTTCTCCTCTGCCCCAGTAAGTGCTTTTCAGTTAGTTTATCACAGATTCTGGCATTGTTCTTCATCATTTTTTTTTCCATAACAAGTTTTATACCAGAAGTAAAAATAATTTTATAGTCCTTTCATATTTGAAAAAGATTGCCCTGAAGTATGTACCACTTGTGACTAACAATTACTTTGCCTTGACACAAGTGCCATGCAGAAACATGTCACTACTCTCAAAAGGTTAATTGACTTTGCAGGATGTTGAATGTCTTCTAAGTAAACAAATACAACCATTTTTCTTTCAAGAAAATGGACCATTTTGATGCCTTAGGCAGCGTGCTATCTATTAATTAAAAATTATTCTCATACATATGACATAAACATATTCTGTGTTTAAAATAGAAAGCAGACATGAATTGTATGGGAAAACAAAGTAATTTTTAAGGTAAAGCAATATAAAACAAGAGTTACAGCTGTTATTCAGCTATAAACTCAGGCCAGTGTGGTGCCACATGTATTGTATTTGTTCTGAGCCCTCTACAGTATTCTGGAATAGATATGTATTAAAAGTAAATTAGAAAACACAAACTTAAATTTCTTTTTCTTTTGGTGGCTTGTTCTTCATGCCTCACAGAGTACACAGTATTTAACAGCTTCAGAAAAATCTTAAAAGTCAGGCTTCATTGGATATTGTTTTTGTCTCTAGTGGCATTGTTTTATGATCCTGGGCAAGCTTCTGTCCTGTCTAAGGCTTGGTTTCTACACTACAGTAATAAGCTGTTTTAGTTGCTGATAGGAAGTCCTTTCTAAATGAGGAGCTGAGGGCTTGAACCATAGTGACTGCAGTATGAAGAGCTGTCACATTCCAGAGCTCGATGGCTCTGTGTTTGTCCTTAGTGGTTAGGTGTTTTATCAGTAGGTGGTACTGTTCCCAGTTGCCTGCTTTGACCTGCTTCTACTATAACCCATAACTTGGGATCTGAGTCCTTTTCTGTTGACCAGTATCAATTTTCTTAAATGAACTATACTTTTTTCTTGATAAAATACCAAAATGGTTTTAGTTTGTTGTTTTGGTTTTTTTTTTTTAGGTACTGTCTTCATACTCCTGAAAGAATCAGAATTAATTTCTTAATTTCATTGAAGTTTGTGGAGAAAAAAATGTTTTCTAGTTTTATCATTCTGATTATAATTTCCTGGAAAATACTGGCTACCACAGGGACTTAGCAGAGTTGTTCATTGATGTGGTTGACTTGAGCATGTAGATAGAATCCACTCTGGATTGTTCTGTGCTTTTGAGTGGGATGGGCTATGGCACTATTATTTTCATTAACCAAGATGTAATCAAGTTAGAGAAAATGAAACCAGAACTATGATTTAAAATTAATGTGCTTTTACAAGTTGTGTAACTTTTCTTTAAAGAATATTCTAATTCGTAGGCTGTGGGCCTACTGTTATTAAAGCTATGAGACACCAGACTTGGAATGTCTTCACTCCTTTGTGTGGTCTGCATGCTTTCATGGATTTGATTAAATGTAAACTTCCTTATTTTTATGACAAATTGAAGTTTGAATGATGCGTTGATTGCAGAGCAGTTGACAGATATCAGACTGACCTGCTGGAGTTCTTCCTGCTGTCCTGTTCTATAGCTGCACACAAAGTCAGTCTGGATGGTGTCTTTCCCTTAACTGTGGCCTTGACTAAACCCCGTAACCATCTTGTACTGGCCTTGGTGGTTAAGATATATCATGATACATAGTTTTCCTTCTGATAGGCTTAGTTTTGTGATGGCCAATGTTTGTCGCATGGTTCTGCTGTTGGTCTGGCGTACAGATAAATGCACTATAACATACATTAGTATGTAAGTGTAAATTGTATAGCTGCAAGCAATTTAGGAAGTTCTGTCTTTGAGATGTGTCCATGGTAGAAGCTTTTGCCATGCTTTCCTATCTTTAATCTGGAGATTAGTGTCACTGTAGGATGCAGGCCGTGTATTGCTGGTCACAATACAAGGCCTTTGGCATGGCTTTATTCTGTTTATGATTTTAGCTGAATTTAGCTGTTAGGTGAGTAAGAGGTTAAAACCAAGATGTAGCACACTCCACTTTTACCAAGTCAGCCACAATATGTACTAGAAGCGGGAAGGCACTAGATTAAAAAGAATTTGTGTGTAAATTTTCTTGGCAGATGGTAAGACTTTGTATTTCCATTTTTTATTCACTGAGGCCAGAAAGATAATTTTGTGGAAGCGTTGTAGTTCTGTTGTTGCGTACTTTATTTGTGCATGATCAGTACCTTCATAATGCTTGAATATAACTTGAGATTAATGATGAAATAAGAATTTGAAATGTATTTTTTTTTTAATTTTGCATTAAAAATTCTATTGCTCATGTGCTTACCTGGGTTTTGACTTTTCAGCATTAATGATTCAAATATGGTGTTAGACACATGAGTAGATCTATAAATTAAAAAATCACCATTTTTGAGTGGTTTACTTTTTTTTTTCTTTTTTGTAAAGTAAAATAAATATGAAATAAAAATGAATCTGCAACTTTGCTGATAAACTTCCACAAGAAGAGGAAGAATCTACTATATTCTGAAACCACAGCATGTGTTCTATGGATTGGGTGTATAAAATCTGAGACATAAGAAGTTGCTTTATTTGAGTGCTTGTATGCAGTTTGAATAGTAATTTTGACAAGAGAAAAGTGAATCTGCCTTGGCGTTCAGGATAATTTGAGGGAAATGCATTGTATACAAATGCTTAGCATTCACAGAGTGTGACACTGTGTTTGTTGACACAGACCACTTGCAGTTTTGAAAGTTGACTTCAGTGCTTTTGTACCATCTGATTGTCATCCAAACTTGTGTTTCATAGCTTGAAACAATTGGATGGCAGCTTAATCTTCAAATGGCAGAGTCCACGCAAGCGAAGCTGAAGTCTCCTCAAGCTGTGCTAGAGCTGGGAGTGGGCAATGAAGATTCAAAGGTAAGAAATACAAGTCTGCAGATTTGGAATAAGTTGTGGTGATGGCCTTACATTAATGTTCTGTTAAAGGCATCCATTGGAACTCTTAATTGTTGTTATTCTTGTAATTATTTTCATTTCTATATTTTGTAAAGGTTATAGTAAACACTTGGAATTGTGAAATACTGATACAATAGCATCAATATTCAGTAGATCGAGAGCTGTCTTACCAGCTCTTTGGGCTGTAACAGGAGAAAGGGGAATATGGTTATTTTAGGTCTCTATAATGTTTTCATAGAGAGTTTATGTTTTATCACATAGCATATGATTGTCGTTCTTATGCTTTTAATACATAGTGGGTTGCAGCTTTCTACCATGTGTGTAGTTATATAAGACATTGTTCATCACTTGCAACCTTTCTGTGCTAATGATGTATTTATGTGAATGATGGCACTATGTGAAGCCACAGAAACTCAGTATTTGGAGGTTTTAAGGTAGAGTCTTAAGTTCAAGGATTTGAATGACTTAGTGACGTATCAGAACCCAAACTCACTAAAGAACATAATTTTTTTATTCATAAAATTTGTCTTGTTAGCCAGAACGTTTCAAATTAGACATATGATTTTTTTTAACCTTATTTGCTAATGGAAATTGAAGTCTTTAGTCTGTGGTATCTGTCAGAATGTTTACCTATGAAAAATCCAGTATAAGGAGTTTGAGGGGAGAAATCAGAACTCAGTGATGCTTTAGCATTGCGTTTAATTCACAGTAATTTTACTAATGTGAGTGGAATTTCTGATTTATGGTGAAATAAAAGAGAATACACAGCTTATGTTTGTGCTTCTCACTAAGACTTGCAGCAGTTGTATTTTTTTCAGCATTTCATTGGTGCAGATACAGGAACTGGACTAAATTTTATGCCCAATGTGCATTGGTGAACATTGAATACAGATTCAGTTCTTATGGCAAAACTATTAAAAATATAGAGGGAAAAATATCACTTTCATGTAAAAGTTCAGACAGAAAGTTCTTCTGTTTCTTGTACAAACAGAATTCAGATAGTGGACTTTTTCTATTGTTTCTTCTCTTAGTTCTTTTTGTGGATATGTTTAGATATCAAGATCAGAATTACTTTGCCATAATTACAAGTCCAGAATAAACTTGTGATGGACATTTAAATAAAACAGTGTAAAAATAAAACTGATGCTCTCACAGACATTAAAATCTAAAAATCTGGGCTGATGTGAAGATCACAACAGGATTACATCCCAGTACATGAGGTGCACTAATATTTTCTTCGTGTGGGTAATTTTTCTGGTGTACCTTGCATCTTTGTGATTTCTTGGTGCATTAAGTGTTGTATCTGGAGATTGTAGCTACTAGATACCTTTTCTTTTCCTCTACAAAATTATGCATGTGCCTTTTGTATGAAATGTGATGTGAATTTAAAGTATAAATTCTTAGTTATTTTATTGTTTTTTTCACTTTTTTTTCATAATTCATGGATATAATGACTTGAAGACAAGGTGCTGTTCCAGAGGAGCTTTCATGGTCTAGCTCATTAGGGGGCAGTAGTGCTCTTTGTCACCCTGGTTCCTTGCTTTCTTTGAGATAGTACTTAGACTCAATTCTGAAGTCAATCATTGTGGGAAGTGTTTAAGTTTACATTTCTAATCTATATATGACAACAGAAGTTTCTCTTGTGTATATAAAAAAAATAAAGCCTCTTAATAAAAAACCATTCTGAGCAAGGTAAATGAAATGGGCTATTATTTTCAGTTTTGCTAACTAAAATTAATTATACTAATACCTTAGTGTTTACTACAAATCACGCTACTTAAAGAACATTTAAACAGTTCTTATTCACAAAATGACATTTAAAATTAGTATTTCAATTATCTCTCCAAGAGAGGTAATCATAAAACCTGTGGCTATATGGATGTTACTTGTGTGTTGAGAAATAAAAAGAAATCTGCTATATGCTGTATAAATATTTATAGAGTACATTTTGTCAGCTTCCAATGAAATGCAGAGTCCCAGAGGAATAAGTCCATTGAAATGGAAAAGTAAGGTGTTCTTTAGTTTTTTCAGGTGGTTCAAGCTGCTAGTACATTTGCATTTCCCAGGAAATACAGTGCTTGTGACTAGCACAAATTGTGATCAGAGCCCATGATTTTTGTTAAACTGTTTTTTATTGGTTTTTGTAACAGAATTGCTGTTTGCTTATACTAAGACATGGAATGATGCTTGTGTTAGCTCCTGTGTGAGAAGGGAGGTGGATCAGGTGGGCTGCCAGACACAGCCTTCCAGCCCGTTGTCCTGTCATCTAGGCTGCTTTGGTTGCTGCTGATGTTTTGTATGAGAAAGAGAAAAAAGGAGCTTCCAATTAAAAATCCAATTAACAGTGTTTTATTGCAATGATTAATTTTTTCTAATGTTTAATTGCATCTCAGAATCTGAGGGAAATGAAATGTCTATGAACTAGACACACAAAACAAACTAGTGTAATAGGAAATGTATTTTTGATTTGCAAAGTCCCTTTGCTTCCCTTATGACATTTTGATGAGTTTAGGTGACATTTGAGAAGTAATGTGTAACACATCAGCTGTGTATAAGGGGGCTTTTTAACAGTTAATTTGGTTTCAGATTTTTGGACTGTTGATTGCAACATGGCACTCTGGAGATTCTGTACAGAGTATCATTATTTTTATGGGTATAGGTTCAACTGACCAGTAGAAGGAGCACAAATTAACAATCCTGACAATCTGTGTTGCTAATTTAGATTTTCAATTTGCAAACAAAGACTGATCCCCAAAAGTGCTATGTTTATTTAATGTTTCTTTCCTCCAGAAGTCCATTCGGTATCTATTCACATAGACACAGCCTCTCACATTCCTTTCCACTGTTAACAGCAATAATTCCTGAGGCTATCTAGTCCAGACTTTCTTAAACAACTGTGATAATTTTCTATAACCATAGGAAGAGCCATATAAATAAATAAATTAATATCAAAGCGTGTAGAAAGATTGAAGAGCTTCAGAAATGTCACACAATTGGTGCTGAGTATCTTCACAGAGGAATATGGTAAGTAGGAGTGTGTTCTTAAAGGATTGTTGCTATTACTCATCATTAAGAAGATCCAGTAAGGCACATTACTATATAAGGTATTTGTTACTGTATATTTTCACACATGATCTGTAGTTACCATTTATGCTTGAAAATTGTTAGGATAAATAAATTATTCTTGCCCAGTGCTGTCTCTCGATAGTTGTCCAATTTTCTTCTGTAAATCCACTCCACAGATTTTATTAGATTCAGTTATCTAATTGCAATTTGTCCTATGGAAGGCTTTGCTCTTTTCTTGGTTTTCTTTCTCCTTATTTAATCTGTGAATTTATTCTTAACGATAAAGAACTTCTTGGGGGAGCTCTGTTTTTCAGTATAAATACTACATAGAGATTCCTTGGAAAAATCAATATTTTGCTTCTTTTGTTCCTTCTTTATAGATGTATTTGAAGATTTTTTACAGGACTTTGTCTGCTAGTGCAAGAACAAAGTAACTGGTAATTGTGCTGGTTTGTTGAACCTGCCAGTGTAATACTTTTGGTGAAAGACACATCATATTAGAATTCTATTATCCTGGTTTACTTTTATTTCCTTTTAAATGATTTCCCCTAACATCAAGGTGCTTAACAGGGGAATGTAACACATGAGAGACTGCGACAAATTAAGAGAGATGGGCAATCACTAACCAAATGAATTTTAATCAGGACAAATGGCAGATTCAGCACCTGGGATGGGGCAACCCTGTATATATGGACACACTGGGGAATGAGATGCTGGATAGCAGCACTGTGAAAAGTGATGTGGGGGTTGATGGTGTAATAGGGGGCAGGGTTCATAGGGGTTGGTGGTTGAACATGAGCCAGCAGTGCCCTGGCAGCCAGGAGGGCCAAGGGTGTCCTGGGGGCATCAGGCCCAGCATGGCCAGCCGGGCAAGGGAGGGGATTGTCCCACTCTGCTCTGAGCTGGGGCAGCCTCACCTCAGTGCTGGGGGCAGTTTTGGGTGCCAATATAAAATAGATACTAAGTTATTAGAGAGTGTCCAGGAGAGGGCAACAAAGATGGTGAATGGTCTAGAGGTGAAGTCACACAAGCTGCAGCTGAGGTTGCTTGGTCTCTTCAGCCTGGAGAAGAAGAGACTTAGGAGACATAGCCAGCCCAGAGCTTCTTTGTGAGGAGAAGAGGAGAGGCAGATGCTGATCTCTTCTCTGTGGTGACCAGTGACAGAACCTGAAGGAACATCATGAAACTGTGTCAAGGGAGGTTTTGGTTGGATATCAGTGTAAGGTTGTTCACCCAAGGGGTGGTTGGGCAACTGGAACATGCTCCCCAGGGAAGTGGTCACAGCATCAAGCCTGACAGAGCTCAAGAACAACATTTGGACAATGTTCTCAGGCACATGCTGTGACTCTTGGGGCTCTGAAGGGCCAGGAGTTGGAGTTGGACTTTGATGATCCTTGTGGGTCACTTCCAGCTCAGAATGATTCTATGAAAATCAAACTGCAGTCTGATTACATTTTAAACTGAGCTGATACTATATATTCATCATTCTACAGAGTAATTAGAAATCTAGGAATCTGGAATTACTGTCTTTTGCTTGTTAACAGCATATGTGTTGGGCCTTTTTTTTTCCTCCTGGTTTTTGCAGATTTTCTATATATTTCTGGACAGTGAACAAAATTTATACCTTTTTGCTCTGTTTACTTCAATAAGTACACCATTCTGCTTTCTGAGTTTTCCATTGTGATTACTTTTTCTGTTAAAAAAACAACAAACCAAAGTAAACGAGAAACAAATCTTTCGTCAGAGCTACATCAGTTACTTAGATAGTAAGATATAGATATAGATTCTCTGCAGCCTGTATGGCATGCAGGCAGGACCTACACATTGATCAATGTTTAAGGAAATACAGTGCTAATTCCCTTTCCACCTCAGTTTAGCCCATTGTTTTTCTCTGAAAAGAATTTGTTTTTGTGGAGTGGCACAACAGTGAGAGTTGGTAGATGCTAGTAATATTTCATAGTGCTATTTCATAGCATTTCTGAAATGGAGGAGGTGGCAGAATTGAGCATGTACTCCTTTTATTTGTCATTTCAGTCCTTGCCTTTGGGGATAATGCAATTAGTTGGTTTTTTTTTTTTTTCTTCTTCTCTTCCAAAATAGAGGAGTAAGTTTTATCTGTAGGGCCTTCAAAAAAGAGGACACTTGAAAGTAATAATGCTAAAAGAACTATGATGAGGTCCAAAGATGAAACAATTGTAAATTGCTTCCCACATTCATCAGCTCCCTCTCAACCATTTTCTTTTCTGATGAAGAAATCAGCCTTTTTCTTCTCAGAGCACAAACAACCTTGTATGTACACCTTGGAACTGAGCTTAGTTTTCTCATCAAGCTTATTTGTAAATCTGTAACAGTTGCAAAAGAAGAAAAGTAGGACAGGCCTTGGATGAGTGCAAAAATGTTTAAAGATTAGATTGAGGGAAAAGAGTTTCTTCATTCCTATTTGGAGGAGTTATTGAGAGACTTGAATAGCCTCAGACAACACAGTCCTGGTTCAAGGTTTTTCTGTGCTTCTGAACAAGCAATGTTGCTGCTTTTGGCAAGGTGTATATTATGAAATGAGTTTTGTTCTGAGAATTAAATCCTAATAAATAGTGCTACTGTTAAGAAAGAAGATAGTTCCCTAAGAGGAGGTTTCAGAATATGAAAAAGGTCCTCATATTTGTAGGAATGGTAGTAAGAATGACAGCATAATCTTGTGTGTGTGGAACAACTCAGAAAAATGAGGCTGAAATTTATAACATGATTCCAGCAGTCACATTGCTATGGAAAGATGACAGAAATTTAATTCCTCCACCACGAGTGATGGAAATTCTGCACTTATGATGAAGACCAAATCCTACATTAGACTGTTTGGTTTTGATCATAATTATTACCTCTGATTAAATCTATTTAATTAGAGGAAAAAATGAAGCTGTGGTCTGGAATTTTTTAAATGCTGAGAGGACTTTTCTGGTTTTTTATTGGCATAGAAGTGGATGTGTGTATAACCTGTGTTCTGTAAGTTGGGAGTAGTTTGACATTTTTCTTCATAACCTTTTACCATGTGATGTGGTTCCAGGAGTATGCACTCACCTCTGGCAATTGTTCTTAGTGTGTACTTAATTCTCTGACTTCATTTGTGATTTTACATTATTTAATTTATCCAGCTTATAGTAAAGATCTCTTTACAGTATACCTATGTTTCTTTCATCTGGCTATACAAAGAATTTATTAATCCAGATGATATCACATAAATTTACAAACCCTGTAACTAGTTACAGGCTCTACACATGCTCTGTTCATGGCAGAACATTCTTAGAACTTTCTGTCTCTTTGTGTCTCAGAACTAAAGAAGAAGATGGTGCCAGTTGAGTATTTATAGTTGGTTACAGCCTTGGGTAACCTCAGCCTACAGTTAGAAATGAAACTCTTGTTTTGTGCAGGAGTAAATTTAGTTGTCTTTAATGTGTAGCTGTATGTTTGTGAGTCCCAATAAACAGCAGAAAAGTAGTTCAAATACTTAGGTTTAAATTTGGTGGCCCATTTAATTGCCAGACAGAGTTAAACTTCAGGGCCTTGAAGGAATTAGAAAAACAGAAAGATCTAGTGAGCTTTTCTTATTTAATGCAGTTGTTCATTACATCTTTTTTCTTAGAAAACCTGTTTCCTGCTTCCCCAAACTGGTTTTGTAGGCTTGGTACTTCAGTCTTTTCAGATGAGGACACATCCCTGGGATTTATGGCACATTGTCAGGAATTTATATACTTTCTTGCCTGTTATTCTCAGAGACTATGCAGTGCCTTATCAGATGAGCTGTTGCTTTTATTTGTGTGAAGAGATGGAAGATACTCTATTTGTTCAGTACTTTTGCTATGATTTGCAGAACCTCTGGACATTATTTTTACTGCTTTTACTGAGGCAGTAAGCTCTGTGGTACCTTCACGAATATGTTAAAAACATCATCTCTCCTAGGTCTGTTTCTTACTGACTCTATGGTAGAAAGATATGGTAGTCTAAGGAATGGGTGAGGTTAGGGAGAGATTAATGTGAAAGTTGGACTTGCTCTAATAGTGAATCTCAGGTTACCAATACTGCTGTTCTGTCTTTTCGTCTTTCACACTGATGGTGGCTGCTGCCTTTGAGAATTGGAGATGGAGGCAGAAGTGGACACAAGGTATAATAAGAAGAAGGGCAACAGAGCAGGTGAAAGGTCTGGAGTCTGATGAGGAGGGGCTGAGGGAACTGGGGATGTTCATCCTGGAGAAAAGGAAGCCAAGGGGAGACCTGATAGCTCTCTACAGCTGCCTGAAAGGTCATATAGCAAGGTGGGGGTCAGTCTCTTCTCCCAGGCAGCAAGTGATAGGACAAGAAGAAATGGTTTCAGTTTGCACTAGGGGAGGTTTAGACCGGATATGAGAAAAAACACCTTCACTTAAAGGGTAGCCAGGCATTGCATATGAAACTGTTTAATTTGGGTTAAGATATTGCAGATTCTGTTACTGTGTAAAATAAGTAAAGTAAAAATACTGTGCAGCCCAAAGGAGAAAAACTGTTCTGTGTCGAAGTATTTGCATCTTGCCAGGGTCAGACCCCACAGCTTACTTTGGGACTGCTTTGGGGCTGTGCATCCTATACCTAGTCATGTTCCCTCCTCCATACACAATCTGTCACATGTCATGTGGAAAGATATGTTTTTCTTCCTGATAATCTCAATACTCATATCAGAAGAGGCTGTGAAAACAGATGAATGGGTTGACAAGGAGCAGGTGCCAAACCAATTTAATACTGTGCAGATCACACCTTGCTTTTGTGTCATATACCTTTAAGAAAAATGGTGAGAAGGACCATTTCCAATTACTCCGTTGATTCGTACCTTGCCAGCAGTTCTCTATCTAGCTTAGCCTATTACAAGCTAATTAGGTGTTTTATGTGACAGGCATCTCACTAGGTCTGCTCAGAGCAGTATAGGAGCCCACACTTCATCATTTGCATTCAGTTTTTTGTTCACCATTGCAATTCTCTCTTGTGCTTTACTTTTTCTTTGTGAGTTCTTTGAATTCATTGTTGTGTGAATTTTGGTACAAAATGGTGCTGTCAAGGAAAAGTAATCTTGGTTCTGAATTTAAAGCAATTTGATTGCCCACTTTGCCTTTGCAGAATTGCTGGACTTGCTTTCCTGTTACTTTTGCTGATTTTTTGTCAGTTTGCAACTAATGTAATTGCCAAATCTGACTTTCTGGAGAAATAGTATGTCTGTTCTTGACAGAATAGAAAGTTAGCATCTCTTGCGTTGCTAGCATCTGTCCTGCTCGAGAGAACAAATACGCAGTACATGCTGTCAAATAGTATCAACGGTGAACATTTGACATCAAACAGGTGTCTAACAATGTTGTGACTCCCTTTCCAGTTCCTCTTCAGGTGGAAGAAGGTAGGTCATCACCTCAATCGTATGCAGAGGAGACAATTTTCACTCATCTTGCATCTTGTTCCTTACCAATGACAGGAGTCTGGTATCTGAAACTGTGTGGCATCTCAGTTTGTGTCACTTGCCTTTGTATGAATGTTTAACAAACTTTAAAAGCTGCTGTGACAAGTGACCTTTTCCACTGGTTAAAATGAAATATGACCTCTTTCACAGGAAAGCCACAACCCGCAGCATGGCCTATAGCCTCTGAAAAAGTCTTGTTCAGTATGATTGTATAAAGTCACTACTAATGAAATAAAACATATTTCTAGAAATGCATGCTCAGTGGCAAGACAGCAATCAAAAGAGATTTCAAGGGAGAGAGGAAAAAGCTTTTTTTTTCCATATTGAGACGGATCCTGTTACTAAGAATACATTTTGAAGCCTTGGAGTAATGAAAGGATAATACAAAAGTCAAAATAGATCCAAAGCTACTGAAAACGTTTGTATACCTTTTCTAGCAATGCCTGATTTGCAGCTTTTTTTGTATTACCTATGGTGCCTAGAGGCAGGCAGCAGACTTTTAAAAAGGTTAAAAATGCCAGATAATTTCTCCGTCCTCTTTTGCAAAGTCAACAGAAACCAGAAGTTCGGAGATGCCTAGTCAAGTTATGAGACTGAGAATTATACAGTAAAAGAAGTTGCCAACAGCTAGATTACTATGAAGCTCTACTACTGCTACTACTCTGCTATTGGTGTACAGTTCTTTGATTAGGTACATCAGCACTAAAGGGTTGACTTGTCTGTTTCATGTGTTGGAGAAATATATTAGAGAATCATAGAATCCTTGAGGCAGGAAAAGACCCTTAAGATCATCAAATCCAACCAGTGACTTAGCATTCCTAACCTGTATCCCCAGTGCCACATCTACATGCTGTTTGAATACTTTGGGTATGATGATTCCACTGTTTCTGTAGGTAGCCCATTCCAATGCCTGGTCATGTCAGTGAAGAAATTTTTTCTCATGTTTTTTGGAGAGTCACAGGCTTAAGCTTTCTGGAGGATGGCACTGTACCTTAGAGGGCTGCCAAACAGGTAATTTATATGTGTCATCATACCTAGTTGTTCTGGAAGGTTTGCAGCCTGGAACTGAGTATAGGATTGAGTAACTGCACAGAGGAGTTAAAATTTTTCAAATTTTCAAATGTCATCTTTAGTCCTCTATTCTGAATCCCAAATAAAGGAATTTCAAAATCTAACCATACACACATGAAAACAAATATATCTTTTGTTCAGGAACAAGTGCATTTTCAGGCAAACACTGCCTGAAAATACCTGAACTTACTACTAGAAAGTAAGTGCTTTTTATTAAAAGACTTAAGAATAGTCAGGAGGAGAAGGTTTATTTGAAGATGCAGTTAGAGGTAAGAAGAAAACCTTCTGTAGATTCAGGAAAGTCCTTTTGACTACAGAGAAACAATTCCTGAGCTGTTTTTTTCCTTGACATTTCTAGATACTTTGCCTATTCACATTCCCATTCCTCCTTTCTTTTTGTTATCTCATCTCATCTTTATAGAAACAGATGCATTGTTCTCCTATCAAAGAAATGCAACAGATTCCAAAATATTTTTGAAATTCCTGAAACATCAGAGTTGCTGTTCAAGTGGGACAGAATTTCTCAGTTTGATGCTGTGTCTAATAAATTCAATATAAGTTCTCAAGTGCTGCCATGTATAACTAGTAACTTTTTAAAATGCTTATTTCTGTTTCTTTTGTTATTGAACAATGGTTGATTAAGTAATATATCATTATAATCCTTTATTAGATAGGGTTCCTTTGTTGTTGAGGTCTTACAGCCCTTTTTATGCTATAGGGTATCTTTTGCTGCTATGGATGTGAAGCAGTGTTCTATAAATGCAAGATGTTTGGCAGTTTTTACACAGTTTCAGAGTTTCTGAGTGGCAGTATATTCCTGTCTGTACTTTTGAGTGCTAAAATTTACTAGGTTTCTTGAGGGAACATTTTAGTTTCCACTTTATAAATTTGTATCCCGTTTAGTGAAAATAAAAGTCTTTCTTGTGAGGACCAAAATGCATTGGTAATAATATCAATGAAATGAAAAATAGCCAGGTTTTAGTATTGAAATTGATTTCTTTGATTTTTTTCCAAGTGCAGATGTATTTGAGACACCATACAGGAGTAAAAGGTAAACCTTTTCAGGAGAGGTACTTTGCTGTAACAGCAAGGAGGAGCTCTGCTGGAGTGCGTTAATTTGCTAAGGATACTGTAGCCAGGCAGATTCAGGTAAGCTGGCACAGTGATGTTTGAAAATGATATAACACAGAACAGAAGTGCATGAAAGAGATATGGGGAGGTGGAAACAGTAAGGGCAGTGAATAGCACAGAAATGCAAGAAAGTAGTGTTCATTGGAACCTACCTGAAGTTGACTTGGACCTGAAGAAGTTTTTTGGAGTAAAACTGAGGATGATTATCATGCAGGAAAATTGTGCACTCTGAGAAGAGTTACGCAGCATGATGCATGTGCTTTGTTCTCATGCATTGAACAGTCATTCTGAAAAGCTCTTGAAAATTCAAGTCAATCATAATTCGATTTTTTTTTTTTTTGTGGAATTGCTTTAAAATTCACATTACCATTTGAAACTGCAATTGTATACTTCTGTGGCCTTCAGGGAGTCACAAAGCACTTGAAACCGCCCTTGACTTTGACATTGAGGCCTATGATGCTTGTCTAGGTTGATGTGTAAGTAAGTTGTGTTTGCTAGTTTCAGAAGAGACGAACCTGACACATTTTTATCTGAGAGACTGCATTCCAAAGATGAGCCACAGACCAATAGTGGATCTTTCGAGGAAATGTGGAAATAGTAAGGCAGAGGAAGGATATGGCAACACAAAACTCCAAAAAAACCCCAAATTACCAAAAAAAGCATCTGTCTGTTCTTTGTGGATAGACAGATGAAACACATTTGTCAGTGCAGAGCATGCAATGTGCAGTGCTGTAACTTAAGCACCTCAGTGAGGCTTCAGGTTGTGGATACTTGTTCTGAATTCCTTCTTTCCTTCTTTGCAATAAAATAATTCACTTTCAAAACATTACAGTCCAACTTGACAGACTGCTGGCTTTTTATGGTGATGTGCCTTTAGATGCTGGAAAAAGAAATACAAAGGGAATTCTGTCCTTCCCTCTGTTTTATGAAGAAGTTCAGTAATGTGCTTTTATCATTAGTATTTTTATTTATTAAATAAAAATTGTGGCTCAAACATGAATCAGCCTATAAAACTGCAAAAATAGCTTTGCATGTCGAAACCAAAGTGCTGTTAATATGCAGATTTGCAGTTATGTGAAATTGCTATGTGTTTAATTCTGTCAGTAAAGGTTGCAGGAGAAGGGTGAGTGTGAATGTCAGGAAGGCTGCATTGGAAACAACATCCAGTAGTGTGCTGTTCTAGCAACAGGTCTGGAACAAGTGCAAAAGTAATCTGTCATTTATTTTGTACATGTGTTAATATCTTTATATTACTTCAGAGCTTGAAAATAAATTATTCTTTGGCTTTGTGGAAGAAAAGTTTTGGGTGTTTTTAAAAGTATCTATTTATATGGAATCACTGTTTCCTTATTTGCATGTAATTCCTAAGCTTCTGCTAAAATACTATTTTTAGTTATGGGTTTGAGGTTTTTTTCTGTATATGTTTTTTGATGATTTGTTTATTTTTGTTTGGTTTTTAGAACTTTTTTTTGTGGGAGGAGTTTGTGTTTGGGTTTTTTTTTTGTTAAAGAGTACTGGTATCTTTACTGAACATAAACGTGTTGAGAAGAATGCCTTTGTGGCTAAAAAAGTGTCTTGTAGTTTGTGCCACAAAATGCCTTTCAAGTGTAATTGACATAAACAGTATAAAGATAACCATTCCATTTCTGCAAATGGTTTCTCTTGGATCTCCTGGATTTTTGCCCAAACACCAGGTCATTGTCACCATTCTGAGTTAAGGTTGGGCTTTGACGTTGTTGAACATCACACTCTTGGGCACTGCAGGGAGCGCATAGTCCAGGTGCTGAAAACAATGCACCTTGGAGCAGAAGAGGGCTTGGCACTGCATCCTTCCTGCCTTGAATCTTAGTACAGGGAATCAGTTGTGTTCCGTCCCCTTCCTGAAGTTGGTGTATAAAATAATGTAGAAGATGATTGCTGATACTTCTACAGGTAGGTAAATGCTATATGAAAAATAAAAAAACCCAACAGTTCCAGGGAGTATAAAATAGGACACACTCATGCTAGGAGAAGGATCGGTGAGGTGGCCCACAGGATTTCCCCAGTACTTCTTTTGATTGCAATAAAATAATTTCTTAACAAAAATTTAATATATAAATATGAAAGTAGTAAGGGACTGTATATGTGCCAGTGACAATAAAATCTGTGTTGCTCTCAATTCTCTTCCTCTGTCTGTGGCCTGCATGGCACCTGGAAACTAGTACAAAATGGGACAGGAAATTCTACCAAGGAGGAGATTACCTGTGGAATGGGCATCAGGGATAATAGCCCATTGTGGGGGGTTCAGTTTCCTTGACTATTCTTGTTAGAATGTTGGAAATGTTTTTAATCCTTAATGATGCTTAACTTAAGTGGTATTGTTTCGCTTGTGAAATAGATACCTTTGTCAGCAGTTCTCAAGTATCCTTCAAGGCTAACACAAAAGCAGTAGAACAAACTGTGATTGTAGATAAAAACCCTGGTTAGAACCTGCCTTCTTCTGGCAGTTGAGAACTGTGTTGATTCTCCCTCTAAATACATCAAACCGTAGTGTGTGTTGTCTTCTGTAGAGCGTGGATGAAGTTCACATTCTCACAGTTGTGCATGTATGTTTGTAAAGTTGTGCTGCAAAATGGAGCCCTGAAATGAATTAGAAAATGAAACAAAACTGATGGCCCGAAAGTTTTTAGAAATTATGAGATCTCATGTTTCTGGTGGGATCTACAGAAAAATTGCACTGGCACTGCAAGGAATAGGCAGATTTGCAGGTGGTTGTGAGTTGTTAGTGTGGGGAGGGGTGTGACTGTCGCAGCGCGCCTCCTCGCCCGGCCAGCCCCGGCGCACTGAACAGCCTCGTGTCCTGTGGGGTCTTGGCCCACGCTCCACTCAAGGGCAATCGCAATAGGGTCGGTAAATGAGAGAAGGGACTCTCGTGGAGGTGGAACAGGGGAAAACTTTATTCTCCGTCCGGAGCCTCGGAACGAGAGACCCCGAGCTGACCAGAACATGCACTTTTATCCCAGGCTAACCCAGGGGAGGGGACGAACAGCACAGCCAATGGGGTGGAAGCAGGGAGTGGCAAACATGTGAACAGAACCAATCACCAGAAATGGGGAGGAGAGAGGGTCAGGACCCAGCCAATCCCTAGGCCCAGGCCTCAGGGTGATTGCCGTGGGGGGGTAAGGGTGATGGACAGGATGGGTGGCGGGAAAAGCTGACCAATGGAGAGTTGTCTCCAAGGGCTAGCAGAGGGAAATGTAACAACTGTATGCTTAAATAGTCAGGGGGGGGTAAACAACAAGATGGAAGCCAGGGGAAAGAAACTTGGAAGCCATTTTGAACTGGGGTACATAAAACTATAAAGTACATAAAAACTCAGAAACACCCACATGTGACATAGCAAAGAAAATGAAATTTTAAGCTATGCCCTGTTTTTAACTGTTAACACTGCTTTTTCAGAAAATAGCAGTCATCTCCCAGATTTTAGCAGGCATTTAAAGACTATCATTCTGCTTTACAGATGCAGATAAAAGTGAGACTCTTACATATGTATGTTTGTCCCTTTAGTATTGCTACTAATGTAAAGATTAAGTTGATTAAAACTCTTTAGAGGCAGGAAAGATAAATTACTTGCATGGAATTTGTTAAAATTGATGCATTGGCATTTCTTTTTAATGAAATCAGTTAGATGGAGAGAAAATTAAAATATTTTAAAAATTCCCACAAATTAAAAAAGCAGGAAGTTTCTTGGCACTTTTTTTTGTAATCATGTTTGTCCTTGTTTGTCTGACTTGCTATTTAATTAGATTGGTTTTCTGTTATTAGTAGTGTTGTTCATATGCTCAATCTTAAAATGACATGCTTTTTACCCCAAGAAATTCAATTTAAAAGAGCTGTTGGTATAAAGTTTGTATATAAATTTTTAGAGCTTAATATATCTTGTGCTACCATAGCTGTTTTCAAATGATTTTCCATTGTGTCCAAACATAAGCAAAAAAACTACAATAAGAAAAATTTGATATGTAAGTAAAGTACATAGAATTAAAAGGTACAGGTATGAAATAGCAATGATAGGAACGAGAAGATTACGTAGTTGTAATCAGCATGTATTATGAAAGAGAAAACAGGAGAGGAACAAGAATGGGAATTGTGGAAATGTCAATGTGGACCACATTTACAGTAAATATTGTGCAAATTAGTGATAGATAAGATAAAATGAAGCTAAAATACTTTTGGTTAAAGGATCAAGAGTGACATGAAATGTATGAACTTGATCAAGGTAGAAATGAATGGATGAAAATCAAACTCCTCTTTGAGCTGCAGGAATTAGCTTACCACTTTGTTTTTGAGGCCAGTAATTGGTGTGTATCTAAGTGAGCTAAGGAAATCATGAATGAAAGGGATTATTGCTTGTAATATATCCAATTATAAAAATAAAAAAAAATATAAAAGTGTCAAAGAAAAGACAAGGGTTGCAGTGATCAGATCGACAGCAACTGAAATACAGAGATTCTTGTCTGTGATTATAGTGATTATTATTAAAAGGATTTCAATGTATTCCTTCAGTATTTTAAGTAACATTTTCAAGGAGGAGAAAAAACTGAGAACATCATTGGTAATGGCTAAATATGGTTTGGAAGAAATGGTTTCAAACTTTTCAAAGTTTGAAATTTTCACACTTCAGAAGTGCTGTCCTCAACTAAGATGTGAGAAGTAGACATTTGTAGGATATATGTTGAAAATTCTCTGTAAGGCAAAATACTTGGACTTGCAGAGGTGTCCCTGCTTTGAGCAGGGAATCTGGGGATGGTTGGGCCAGATGGCCTCCTGAGGCCTATTTTCAAGGTAAATTATTGTGCAGTTGGGCAGAGATTTCATTTATAAAAATGTAAATAGACTCTTCTAAAGAACCCTCAAAAAGACACTGAAGAGATTAATGATAATTTTGTATTTAATCTGCTCTGTTTTGCTTAAACAAGGAAAGTGAGATAGAGTGCATGGGTTACAAAGATGAACCTTTTGTGGATGGTTCCTAATTCTTTTTGACTCTTTCTGAAAACCATGCTGTACTCATCAGTGGGTCACATTTTCCATTTTGAGTTTTATGTTAAGATGTCCAACTGAATTTTCATTAGAAATGCTGCTTAATGGGAGATGTAAAAAAACCCCCACAGCTTTGCAGATGAGTTCTTCAGTGAAATGGATTCTCATTAAAAATCACTCAGTCTCTATTAGATAATGGAAAATAACAAGTAGCTCATAACCTGGCAGACTTGGGACCTATGTCAAGCATTAATCAGTAGTATGATAGTTAAAATAGCCTGGCATTATAGTAATTATGTGAAACATGCAAAACAAGGGGCAATTTGACAAGAACGAGCACCAAAATGAGGTAAAAGCTATTTACAAGATAAAGGACTGAGGACAATACTTGTTCTTTGCCTAGAGTGGAAATACTGTGGTATCCCATATTTAATGTTGTATGAAAATAGCATTTGGGTATATATTTGTGGTTGCAGTTAGTCTGGGCATGGCTTGTAGTTTAAAAAAAAATAGTTTGAGACCTGGATTCTGATCTCTTGTGACTATGATTATTGACTTAGTTTATTTTTACTAGAGTAATACTAGAGATTTAAGTTTGTTTAGTACCAATAGGCAGAGTAGCATTACAAGGAATTTTTTTCTATTTCTTCCATGAACCTGTTATCTGATTATGCATTTTACAGTGTAGGATTTGGCAAGTGAGGCATGAAGGTTAAATGTTAAAATTAATTATTTTTTTTTTATCCTTGAAAAGCTTCAGCATTTGAAATGTTGACCTTGATTTTACTGCATATTCTTTTCTAAACTGTGCAGTGTTCTGTGTGGAGAAAATACCTTGTTGTAATAGGTAACTTATATGATTAATTTCCTTTGGACGGTCTGAAATTACCGATAGATTTGTTTTAACCTGTTACTTTGTGTGTAACTAAGATAAGCATTTGTAAATTCCTTGCAGCTGTAATCCATTTCTGTTGTACTTAAAAATAGCAGACTTATGCCGCAGTTGGAAAATGTTCCTTCACACTACTGCTAAAGGCAGTTCTTGATTTTAGTCTAGCACTTTCATGTTTCCTCATATTAGTGCTCTAACCTGTTTACTGTTACAGCTTCAATTCTCTCTGCTGCTTTCTTTTGATGCTAATTTTAATGCAATGCTCATGCTCTCTAGAAAAATTGTGGAAATGCTGTGGAAGTTTTGGATTCTGTGTAGCTTTGCTTCCCTTCTTCACAAGTAATGAAGAACAGTGTTCCTTATTTAATACGCTGGCTGCTAAAATTGCATCTTGACTGTACTTGGGTGTGACGAGCTGCACACCCAGTTAACACCTGTGCCTGAGCTGGTGTTGGCAGGGCGAGCACAGGGCTGTGCTGCACTGCTGGCTCGGGGCTGCTCGGCAAACAGGTCTGATTGCTGAAGCTGTTGGGGGGATGCACAGTCCCGGCACATCCTGTGGCACTGGCACACACCTGTGCGCTTGCAATGCCTCCACAAGCAAGTCAGGTGTCAGGAGTGTGCTAATGAGGTTTCCCTTTGAGGTGCAGCCGGAACATGTCACTTCTCTCAGTCCGCTGCAAACACCACCAGTATGAGGGTGGTGAGTGTGGGTGGAGGAGCTGGGCAGCTTGCTGGGGAATGTGGAATAGTGCATGGCTGCATTTCTGTGGCATTGCTGGGTGGTGTATGTAGGATCACTTTTTAAACCTTCTGAAAGTGTTTGTAAAATGAAAAATGTACAAGCCAGTTGTTGGACTGAATTCACATTTAATTTTCATAAAGTGTAAGGAACAGAAAGATGGTAGTGGAATGTTACACTGCTATAGTTAAAAAATAAAAAAAAAAGTTTTTATTCAGCATATTATAAAAAAATATTGTTTATTATTAGGCTAAGCTTGGAAGCAGGGTTTTGCTTGGGTGTTTTGTCTTTAACCATGGTAATCTGCCAGTGGAAAGTGTTCATCCTAACATGCAATGCTTTCTGGTGGTAAAGGTATGTTGTGCTTGTTACAATACATAACGGCAATAGTAATGCTGTTGCTTTCCTCATTTATCCTAATAAAAATGATGCTTTTATTTAAAGTTTAAAAAAATCACACACTGAAATATGTGCCCTACTTCCCTTTGGGTCTTGTTTATTTTATTGATTAAATTCTGAAATTAGACTTGTGAAAAGTTTTGGAAATTCAAAATTAGTCCTTTCTTTCTTTATCATATGAAATAACCTTTGCAGTGAAGGAGGAGTTGAGGTTTTTTTCTCTCTTAATATCCTTGTGAATTAGGAATGGAATCACTTTTTTCTGAAAACATATTTTCATATAAAGTCATAGATTCTGCCAATAAATTTTCTATATTATTCCTATTTGTAAATTGCTAAAAGCTAAGGAAAAAACCCAACCCAAACCAGAACAACCAACTTGAATTCTGTAATCTGAAACACACTAATGCACACAGAGGTAAAATAATAACAAAAGGTCATGCTGCACTTTGATGGTAAGATCAAGAATAGAACTCACGCTCTGTCTCTTGGGAAGCAGGATGTCTTAATTCTGCTTCTTGTGAACAGAAGGGAACATCACATATTTGTCATGTGTTTTTTAACAGTTGATGGATGCTGAACTATTCTTGCACTGTTAGATTCTCAGAAGTAATAAATATGTCTAAGGCATGGCCGCTTAAAATAAAAAATTCATACATGCTTTTGTTGTCTTTAATCCTGCGCTGTAACCATTCCGTAGGTGGGGACTGTATTATTGCAGCTTATTCATTTGTTTTACTTTTAGCAACGCAAATATGACATGCAGAGCAACATGGTGGGGGAGTAAAGGAGTGGATTTTGACAGTCATGATGTTAATGGCACAGTTAAAACAGTGTAAATGAAACTTCAGATTTGCATCTCAGTGGGGCTGTATGTTGTAAGTAAGGTTTTATAGAAGTGGATAATCTGAATAAATCTTAAAATCACTAGGCTGTGTTGCCTTGCTTTGTCTAAGATTTGCATTTATGGTGGCCTTTTGTGCCTACCTCAGAGCAGGAGCTTTTTTACAGCTTCTTGTGGTACGTGAGTTGTGGTAACTTCTGACAAAAGTGAAAACTAGGCATAATTTTTAGACTGGATTTAACCTAAGAGATCTGTCGTTTAGGTCTTTGGGTTGTAGACATAATCATTATTATTTGAATAATTTATTACAGACACTCTTACCAGGCTATGTTATGTATTATTCTAGTAATTTTTTTGACATGATAATTTGATGGATAGCTTGCTTGTTGAAAGTAAAAAGCTTCTGTATGTTATTTACTTCTTCTTGATTAATTTTTTTTATGAGCAAGGGATTAATTAATTAATTCCTTGTGCTTTATCACTGCAACTGATCTAGTTTATTACATTATGTCCATGATACCCATGACCTTGGAAAAGTCATAAAAATTTCAAATGACCTCTCCAGTTTGCCCGTGTCACTTTAAAGGACAGTCCTAATAGGATAAATGGCAGCAAGCAGAAAGAAACATGCTACATGGCAAACATACATTTTTCTTTCCTGCTTCTATATATTTAGGTTAGAATACTTAATTTGTATTTTCAGACACCAGGCTTTTATAATCCAAATAACCTAAGTAACCTGAATTCTGCATTTGGAACATCAGTTTTAATAATTGACATATCATTGCTGGACCACATTTCGGCCTTTTAGCAGGAATCAGAGAACCAAGAGTTCCTCAGTGCAACAGTTACTATGAGCGTGGTACACAATCTAAGTATGTTTGTGGAGGTGGTGTTATAGCTGTCTGTTGAGGAATACTGTTTTACTTGTCCTTAAGTATACTTTTAATTGGTGTTTAGAAGGAATAAGCCCTTTTTTCCTGAATTTCAATATTTGTAAACAGGACATTGTGATTTAGTGGGACTGAGTAATATGGCAGGCAGTAATTTAAATTCTGGTTTAGCAGGTACTTTTGCCTAAAGGCCTCTTTTTTTTTTTTTTTTTTTTTTTTTTTTTTTTTTTTTTTTTTTTTTTAAGTACAGTTTGATAATTAATGAATCATAAAACATAGATGCAAGTTGGAGCAGAATTTTTGTGCACTATGGAGATACCCAAATACAATGTTATTGCTGTCCAAAATCATAGGACTAGTCCATTGAACAAAATAATTGCATACAGCACTGACCCAAAAAAAACAGTTGTCTCTTGTTTATCCTTTTGCTGTGGCCTCTTTTTTTCAGTAGCAATTAGAGAATGTGTTGAAATCAAGTGAAGTACATCTCTGTAGGGCACATGTGGAGACTTTCCTTAATCAAATGCTACAGCTTAGAACCTAAGGTTACATAAAAGATTTTATCATTACACTTATTCAGAGTTATGTTTTAACTTTTTCTGATGTATGAGCACAAGACTCTACACCTTGGTTTTGTTTTCTTTTTTTGTAGTAGTGGTAATAGAAAAGGTTGAGGAACATTTCACATCTAAAATTGGGTTTCTGATGAACTCCCATGTTCCCATAGCAATTTTAGTAACCACGCACTGTTTAACTAGAAGAGTGACTTGAGGATATTGCCTGGTTTCTCTCTACCTCCCATGGTAAACCTTCTGTTTGTTTTGTGAATTTAGTAGTCAGAGGTGCGTGGAAAAAACTTGCCATCTCCTACTTAATGACATTTCACAGCCAGTAAGGCTGCCAAACTGCTATACAACTTTTTACTTCATTAAGCAACACAGAGGAACAGATCACAACAATTACTTTCTACCATAGTGCCTCATGTTGACTGAAACATTTAAGTCTTAAAAATAGAGCTGTACCGTAAAATAAAAGGCTTAAATGGGGGATGAACATCTTCACAACTTCAAATAGGTCTAAAGGGAGAAAAAGTGCAGAGACCTGGGTGAAGAAAATTGAGCTTTTTCACATGAGTGAAGCATGAGCTGAAAACGGTGAGAAAAGGTTAAGCTATGCTTATCATAGTATATTATATTAGAGATAAAACTTAACCTTTTTTTTTTTTTTTCAGCAAAACCACACTGAAGGAACAAAATGGAGCTAAGTGTTTCTGCTTTCCTTAGTGGCAACACTTGAACTGTAGTGACACTTAAAATAACCCATGTGCTATTTTGCAAAGAACATGACTGTATCAAAAGTTCTTTAATAATTTTCTGACCAACCTGCATTTGTGATGCTTTCAGAGTAGGGCAGCAGTAGTCTGATAATCTTCCTCAGATACCAAAAGGACTTGCAATATAAATTGTTTGCTTGTGGTTATAGAATTTGTGTTTTCATATGTGTTTTTTGGTTTTCAAGAGCTCTAACTAAAAATACATTTCCTTCTTTCTCCCTATCTCTCTCCAGCAATAAAAAAATGCTTCTCCTCCTCATTCATCTGTATACTGGTTGTGGCACATGGTGTTTTGGTTTTTAAAAGGCTAATAGACTCAGTGCTTGTGTTAGCGTGGCTTCAGGGTCTTTTTTCTTGAAGCAGCAGATCAGACAAAATGTTCAAGAAGAGGTGGTGAAGAGTGGACAGTAAAAAAGTGTTCTGTGTACAAACCACTGTATCTGTGGAAAAGACCACTTCTGTGGTCTTGGGAGAACCCTGCAGGTCAGTTAGAATAAAATTTGATCTCCACAGTATGTGATAGCAAATTGTTAGTACATATATGTGTTTCAAAAGTGTTTTTTCTGTTGTGGGCGGGCATAGACCACAGTTAATGGCTTGACTGTGGTGGTGGTGTTAACTAAGCTTCTGTCTTACTGAGAACTTGCTTTGCTTGTGAGTTCAGATTTCACTGGAAATTGGGCAATCATTATCATAATGCATTTGCCGAAGAAAATTTGCCGCTTCCATAGGCTTACAGTGTGACAAATTGTGGACAGTACTTGGGGGGAGGGCTGGCAGATACCCTGTTATTTTTCAGTGTTTTTACATTGCTTTGAGGATAGATAGATTGTTACAGCAGAGGATAAATATGTAACGACTTTTTTTTTCTTTGTCTCTTGTCCTATAAGGAGAGTAGGTTCTGGAGCTTTGTCCTTATAATTTTTCAGTGGTAGAAGATCTGCGTTACTACTTTATTTGTATATTGATGGAACTTCCTGTAAGCTGCCTTTAGAGTTAAATCAGTAGGATGCAAATTACTTTGATAAAACTGCCTGAAAGTACTCCAGAACACAGTGCTGTGGGATAGAAAACACTGAATTTATCTTGCACTTGAAATTTAGAGCTCTACAATTCTTATTGTTTCTGTCCTTCAGACAAAGCACGACAAAGACAAAATAGGAGAACGACTCTTGCAGAAAGCAATTTTGAATTGTTGTACCAAATTTCCACTATTTCTTTATTTGTGTTTGTTATTTTTAACTTGTTTATCAGTTTAAATTTAGGTCATGATTTCTAAAGTAGCATCTAGGCTGTCAGATTCAGTTATGGCTTTCTGATAAAATAATTTTAACTCTGAAAATTTGACATTTCCTTGTCTGAGATTCTGTAACTTGATCTGGCTTCATAAATTTTACCCTGAACCTCTGGCCATTTCAGCTTATTTGTCCAACACAAACCTGAAATAATGAAAATACTGAATTATTTGAATTGAAAATGTTGTAATTGGGCTTTGTGCAGCAAGGTGAGTCATGACTTGATAAGTAATCAATTTTGCTAATTCTGCATTGAATTAATTGTAGAGGAAACCACTGGGAATTCTCTTCTGCCATATTTTAGGATTTACTCTGCATGATTTTCTGTAAGGAATCCACAGAGATTACTTTGTTGAGTAATGGGTTAATGTAATTAGTTGAGTAGACATAAATTCACCTTCTGCATTTAAACAAATGAAACTGCAAAGAGGCAGATTCCCCTGTTCAACATGCAAAACCAGGAGATCTTTTTACATGATTTTGAAGAAAATGAATAAGTGCAAAAACTCATTTCTGTTACTATAATAAAGGCATTACAGATGCCAGCTCCTCATTAGGATGATACTCCATAAAGCATACAGGTATGTCTGTGTGTGCCGACTGACCCAGTGATAACTTGGAGTACTCATCCACTGTCCCAGAGCTGCAGTGGATAGACTGGAAGAAGATGAAAACAATGGAGAGCAAAAGGAAGAAGTTTTTTTAACAGTTGACCTACAAAGCTTCTCCATTTAAAGTACTGGGTGTCATTTTCCTACTGTGTAACTTAATCCGCTGCAAAATACACAGTCCTGCTTCTTAAGAAAACAAAAAGATGCCAAACCAGAGCCAGACCTACCACTGAGCTTCTGGATTATTTTTTTTTTCTTGCTTCAGGAGGTTAAAAAAAATCAACTACTCCTACTTCTGCAGCAGGAGGGGAACCTGTAGAAACAAGTATGCAAGAACCAATAATAAGGGTCAGCAGGGCAGTCTGTTAAGTGACATGAGAGATCAGACTGAAAATGTAAAGCTTTTTAAATAGAACTTCTATTATCCCATTTTCTTGTTTCTTAGTTAGACTCTAAATCAGGAGTTGTTTTAATTACCACTAGAGATTTTAAAGAAAGAGTGTGAGCTGATACCGTATTAGTGTTGCTGTGGTGTCTGGCAAATTTGGTAGCATCAAGGACAATTTGTAGAACCCTATTCATTATTGAAGATAAACTTAGTAGATCATAGAATAATATAAACACATACCATTTGATTTCCTTTGTCGTAAAGGTCAAATATATCCATTGTGTATGTTAGATGTGTCTTGGCTTTGATTAACTCAGTTTGTAGGGTGGAAAGAACTGTAAGGTAAGAGGAACAAGTATACAAGTGGTTCCTCACAGTTGCCAGGTTTTTCTCTAAGTGCTAAAGCTTGTTTTTGTATAAATTCACAGAGTGATTGTAAAGCAAAGGCTAAAATTGAAGATAGAAAGGGTAACTTCATGCTCAGACTTGGTCTTATGAATTTGTTATCCTGACCTTGAAGTGCTTCATGTTTTTAGAAGATAAAAGTGGGATTTTTTTTCCCCCACATTTACTGGAGTATTGCATTATTGAAGTGCTTTTTTAAAAAAAACCCCTAACCCTATCAAAGGTAATTGGACATTGAGGACTAAAGTAATATTTTCATCACTGATTTTTTTACTGCCTTTCATTACATTTGGATTTGGAGACATTTCTGAAAAACACTGTATCTGAGAATCATGGAATATTTTGCCCAAATCTGATATTTGTTCAGTACAACTCCGTGTGAGAAGGTGTGATTTTGGGATACCGTGCAAGACATGCATTAAGCGCCTATAGTGCTGCAAGCTTTGGTGGTTTAAACATGAATTTTTCAATTTGCCTTTATTCTTACAGGTTTTTTTGTGAGAATCCTAGGTTTCGTTTTGCCTGAAAAGGAGTGAGCTCATTTTGAACTGAAACATAAGTGCCTTTTCTTGTTCAAAAGGAGAGCCTTTACCACAGGTGCCAGATAGAAAGTTGGCAACCTGCATACTTGTTTACAGTGTTTCTTTTAATGTTGACATCCACATAGCTATAACTCATAAGGAATAAATATTTGCTGGAAAATACAGAATCTTTTCTTTTATGAAGAGAATGGTGGGTAAAAAAATGGTAAAATTCAGATGAGGATTTATTCCAGCTTTTTAAAAAGCTTCAGATCAGAGATTCTGTTTGCATGTTATCTTTGAGTTGGTGGTTCAAGAAAGAAATAAAGTGTTTATAACATCTATTAATAAATGTTTGATCAATTGAGCATTGTAATGTCTGGAAGTTGGATAAAATACTGAAACATAGCTGGATAGCTATACAAACATTCTTTATTTTTTATTTACAGTTTTAAGCGATGATGTTTTAAAGTGCAAATAATCTGCACATAAAAATCTGTTCTTGTGGAACAATGTAGTCTTTTTAAAAGAAATAAATTTATAGTAATGTGTCAAGAGAGTATTGAGAAAATAGACCCCAGCCACCTTCCTTGAAAAATAAATAATAAATCACTCAATATTACCATTTTTTAAAAAGTGAAGACAAATCTTAAACAATGCTAATGTTCAGATCAAAGTGGAAATTCACGGCATATGTGGCCTAAACACAAGCAGCAGCCATTGTCTGGTTTCTTCTACTTTCTTGTATTTGCATTTAATTTGGTTTAATGTTGTGAAATGTAAAACTGGTTTAGGTATGAGGGACATCTTACATACTGTAATCTTGAACTGCACATGGGAAGTACTGAACAATGCATAAAGAAAACTGTGTGTACAACCCATTTACTTTACTGCACCTAATTATTTGCAGATAAAAGGGGCAGTTTTAGTCTGGAAAACTGGTATTCACACTTTCGCCTCTGTGCAGTAAAGAACTGTCTGCTGTTTCATTAACGCCTGTTTCAGAGAAACGTTTTTTTCTCCTTGTTTTAGCCATTACTGTCACTACACCACAGGTGGTAAAGCAGTAGAAAGTGAACTTTTGTCATCTAGAATCACTAAATATAGTAAAGAGAGAGAAAGATGCATTAAAAATGCTCCTATTTAAGATATGTGAAACAGAATTAAATTTGGTTCTTATCAAACTGTAAGGCTTCAGAACCTGAACTGACTCCAGAAGCAAACCAGCAGTATATGAAGTGATGACACTTTCAGGGAGGTTTAGCAACATACACCCAAGCTTCTTATCTTGGTGTCTGCCTTTCACAAATGCATACAGTGGCCTACTTAATTCTTCCAGTTTTTTAAACAAATTTCTAAATGCCTGTAAGCAGTGGCTGCTCTGTGGGAAGATATTCCCCCACAGCAAACCCAGCTGAAATGCAGTTAAAAGTTCATCAACTTTTTCCTGTTGAAACATCTTTTACAGTATTTCAGCTTAATTAGTTTCAGAACTCTGTTTGAAAGAACACAGCTGTATTTCATGTCCATTGAAGCTTGTACATTTCTTTGAAGTTTTCACAGTGTCTATGAAGACTGGAAAAGGAAATATTTCATGAAATTTTGCAGCAAGAATAAAATATTAAAAATACTTCATAAGCTTAATAATCATAGGAAAATGGATTTTTTCTGTTCTTTTTTCAGTTTCATGTGTACATTTGAGAATTACAGTTTTAACTTCCACAATGCTGTTATTAAGAGTATTATTAAGAATGTATAATTAGCTATAGAATGAATTTCTGAAATACAGCAAGGACATCCAATGTTCAATACAGTACTGCTTTTAGCTATGTAGTGTTCAATATCATGGATCTTATTCGAGCTTAGCTTCTCATTAATGGTGTATTTGTTGGAATCTAATACCATGTCACAGTTTATTAGGAAACATGCTTTTGATTTTCGAAGTTTTTTTGTTTGCTCTCTAAGGAACAATTTGGTGCTCCTAGTCAAATTTCATGGCTTCCGACTTAAATTTCATACGAGATGTAGGGAGGAGAGATAACTATGGTGCTTATGTTTTCAAAAGGAAGAATTCTAGGAGGGAAGCGTTTCATAGTAGCATCCAGAAAGCAGGGAGTATTGAATGCACTTGTTTCAAATTGTGCAGTTTATCTTTATTGGTTTTGGTATTTGTTGCCACACAGTGGTAATCCCTATCAAGGGCTTTGATTTAAGGTTACTGGTCTGGATGCTGTTTGTTCATCTCCATTCTCTGCTATCTCACGAGTATCACACCAGTTTTTACGTCAGAGGGATAGTCCTGGTCAGTCACTGTAGGAGGCATCACACTGTCTATGCAACTGCCTCTTTCCAGTGAGGGAGTTGTACTGGTGCTTCCTCTGCTTCCAGGTCATGCCCTGGGGACCTCCTCTGCCTAGTGGTTTTCTGTGCTTTAAGCCAGTACTGTTTGGAGCTGCTTTCCTGCTTCTGAGATGAGATTTTGTCTTTTACATTCCAGCTTGTGGAAAAGGAATACTGTAGAGTGGAAGTAATATATGTTTTACTTCAGGCTAAATATTGCACCATGATCTATGTAGTAATCGTGAGTTGAACTCTACCACAGATAGTCATGTTGGTCTTGCAGGAGAAGGACATTATGAATTCTTTCTGGCTGTGGGCTTGTGCTAAGTTATTGAACAATTGCTTTGGGTAGAATAGCAGTAGACCAGGGCACTTTGCTATGTGTTTCTGTTGTTTGTAACAAATTGTCATTTTATCTGCACCACAACTTTATCTGAAAGTAATATTTTTTTTTAAGCTGAGTATTGAAGTGGTATATATAAGGTAGTACCTACTCAGGTACCTTGAGGAAAGCACTGAAACTTGAAAATTGCATTGGAGATATAGACAGTTTCTCAGAACATTTTGCTGGAGTGTTTCAAATATGAGTTTTAGACAGAACAAATTTTACTTAGAAAAAAAGAACAAAAAAGGCAGTCTGTTGTAAAGCTGTCATCTTGGGGTGCAGATACATTTTAGGCGGCTGGTCTGAGATTGTCCTATATGTAGCCACCTGCAGCTAGTGGATATTAATAATTTGGACTATTTTAACAGATGCTGCGATCAGATAAAGCTGTCCTGTGGTTGTATTACACAATTTTTATGTCACTGAGAAATTGAAACACATGGAAGAAACCACCAGAGGGTGAATATCTCAGCTCCTGATACCCTGCAGATCCATACTGTGATTTTAAAAATTGTGCCTAGTTGAATTTCCATAGGGCAGAGCACATGTATAGCCTGTGTTTTTAACCTTGTAGTTCTTTGTTTTGTGTAAATTCTACTTTATAAAGTTGCATTCTCTTGTATTGGTATTTTCATGTTTCCTGTCCACAAATGTATGATATATGCTTTAGGAATTTAGGGAAAGAGCTACACAAAGAACTATTAGATTTTCAATGTCACATTTGATTTAGATATATTATTTTAGCCATTTTCCTCAATCATCATCTCTTTTCGAAGACTGTACCATTAAAATAAAATCTCTCTTCTTGATCTGTTTCAAAAATGACGGACAAATGGTACAATAGGGAAATCACATGTTGTCTTTTTGTAGCTGTAGTGGTGTAAGTAGTTTGTAGTAGAGACACTAAGTAAGTTTTGTTAGTAGTGTAGACGCTAACAGGAATGTCTTCCCCAGGTTAGTAGCAGAAGAAAAAATAACAATGCAACAGAAAATGTTGGTGTTATTTTTGAAAGGTAACTTTAAAGTGACAATTTCTAAGAAGAACATTTTCATTTAAATTATTATTATATCTTCTTAATTCGTTGTCATAGAATCCTTTGTAATGTTGATGAATCAAGTAACTTCAGTAACCAGATATTTCTTGTCAAATGAGTGGTTTTTAGAGAACCAGTGGAAATGCTGGTGTCTGCTGTGATTATTGTATACTTCTGAAGATGACTAAATATGTTTAAGCAGAGAATGCTGTTTAGCCTGAAAGGACAAATCTCACAGTGAAAGGTCATTGCCAAAAATACCTAATATTCTTATTACAGGTGAAGGGCTGCATGCGGAGTTGAAAAGGAATCCAGCATGTATGCTGCTCAGTCTAATTGTAACATTGCAGATGGCCATTATATAAGGAATGCCTCTAAATCAATATCATCCATGCAGAGGGACTTCTAAGTGTATACCTGATCCTGAAAGAGCAGCAGCTTTCTATTTTTCTCCAGGAATGTAGATCTTGAAGCAGCAAGAAAGACCTTCACTTCCAGGTTACCTTCTTGGTTGTGCTGATTTGGTATTTTATATTCGATTTTTCCCCTGATCACCATGCTACCTTTCTTAATATGGTTTTCTTTTTATTGTTTGCATGCATCAGGCTGAACCACATATTACATGGAGACAGTTATGCTTTATTAAAAATGAATGATGTATACCCTGGTTAGGATTTTTTCATTAGAAGGAAGAGTATGGTGATGCAGAGACTGAATTTAGCTGAAAGGGAACAAACCAAACTAGCAAGGGAATAATGTACAGAAACCATAATTGGCCATGCTAAATTTGTCTTCAAGTGTCTACAGAAACTGGCAGTGAGCTTTCAGTAACAGCAGTCATTAACATCAGTGTGTTAGCGCACTATCTGTAAGCACAAGCTATAGCAAACTGGAAGGAAAAGTAACTATTCATGTGAGTAGTATAACAGTGGTGGGAATTGGACAAACAAGTTGCACAATTTACATGATACAGGATTAGGCATTAAATAATCTATCCTGTTTTCATACTGAATGAAAATACCTCCTCATCCCTAGGTAAAGAGCTCATCACCTTTCCTGCCAGATCTGGACAGCACATAAAGAGGATTGTGTATCATATCAGTGGTTCATATACTTGACATTTGTAACTAAACATACAGTTCTGTGTTTAGTTATGTTCAATTCTATTGCCATCCACTTTTCAAGTGCAAAAATACATGCTAGTTTGATGGTGCAGTTTGCACAGGTTTGTTTAGTGTAGGTTTCCACCTGTGTCTGCGCAGTTCTAGGATATACTGCTTTTCTACAGCTGGTTGAGTAGAGAATTTTGAAGGGTCTGAACACCAGGGATTCAGGATGTGCCTACGCATCTTCTTGTTGGATGCACATTCATAAACTAGCCAGAGTAATGCAAATAATTAGTGTGCTAGATAGATCAAGGTCATATATTACTAGTCTGCTTGGCTTTCTGGACGTACATATTTTCATAGCAGAATACTCCTCATTAGGATAATGTGCAACTTTTGGGTAGAGCAAGCAGTATTTTTACAGTCAGCTGCCCCCCTATTCAAAAATAATAGATGCCCTGCTAGGTTGCTATGTGTAAGTTCAAATAAGTATTACAGATCTAGTATATGGACTAAATTGAACATACTTAGGCATGGTACAGATTGCAACAGCACATTTCAAGCTTTGTCAGGTCCCAGCATGATAACAGGTGCTTCAAATTGTGAAAAGTTACTAAACAGCTAGTACACTCTTTTCATGTGTTACAACTTTTATGCACCCTCATTTATTTATCATTTAATTGGGACCTTATTTTTAAAATGCATTATCTTTTTAGCATTTAAATAATGAAATTTGCTATCAGTGTGATACAGTCTTTATATGTAATGACACATTGCACAACAAAGTTACGTTTCTTAAAAGACTGAAATTCTTACATGAGGTGCTCACAATGCCATGAGCTTGCTTGTATTAAATAGTGTGGTTAGAGTGCTTGGCTAGTTGATTTAGTACTGCAGTATGGAACAGCTGTTAGTTTATTACGGGTGCTCTCTGGGATTACAATAAAAGGATTGGGAGAAGAAGCTGGAATTGGCAAATTGGTTAATTATGCAAAACAGCATGAGCTATAAAGTTGTTGTCTGGTGCTGCTGCATTGGGATGTCTTGCAGACATCAAAAATACCCATAGCTTTTGTTTACAGGTGAACCTGACAAAACCACCTGTGTGCCTTTAGGTGCACTAGCGGTTAGGTCAGGAAAGGTTTTAGCCTTTCAGCTAGAGTGTTCAAGCTGAGGAATACCTCAGAGTGAGGAGGTTTTGTAGGGAAGTGTGTGCAAATGGTTTTCCACACTGTATGCATGAAAAGAGAAGATGTGAAAGAAATGACAGTCAGAAAAGTGGTGTGTGAGCTTGGAATATGAGTGAGGCACAGGCCTGTAAAAAAAAGGACTACTGAGATCATCTGGCTTTCAGCAACAGTAGTACTGTTTATAACCAAACAAAAAGAGCATCTTGCTCCTGTGATGTTCCTTGCCTTGATTACTGCTGGCAAAAATGATTCAGCATATTGTTCACCTGATGATGAAGGCTTCCAGTTCCCAGCACTGCTTGTTAATGACACTTCTTGTGTGCCAGTGTTGCCTACAGCTTTAGAGTTTTTCTCTTTCCCTTTTCATACATCCCTGGTTTGTTTACAGAGAGTACTTACTGCCTCTCAGCTTTCATTTTACTAGGCTAATTAAACAAGCTCTGTTGGTATCCTCTTTGTACTGTCCTCTCCTCGCTTCTGTGGTTATTCTTGTACCTTTCCCTTGCACATGCTGGAGCTTAAATCATGAATTTTCTAAGACAGGTGACCAGAACTATTCACAGAGTTCAAGATTAGTTCTTACCAGTTTTTTGTAAAATATCCCCATCTCTACTGAAAATTTGCCCCTTGATATAGCCTGATTGCATATGCCTTTTTGACAGCTCTAGCTCTTCGACAGGTTGTATTAATCCCAATTGATTAATACATCCAAGTCATTTTCCTGCTCTATTATTTTGACTTGATGATTCTTTAGTAGAGATACAGTAGAAATTTGTCCTGTTCCCAGAATGCTTGGCCTTGTCTTTGTGCTATTGTATTTTGTCATTACCAATACTTTGGTCCTCGAAGGCTATTCAGTTCTTGCAATACAATATTTCTGATTTTACCCTGTATTGATACTAGTTCCAATTTTATTATTTTTTTTAACCATCATCAAATATCATATTTATGATCCAGGGCTTTTTATTTTTTTTTTTTTGCCACAAGGTCATTTTTCACAATGGTTTGTAAGGATCTCCATTCTTAATCTCTTTTCTTGTTCAATAGTTTCCTTCCACATTGTAGCATCACTTTTTTTTTAGTAAAACCTTTACTGTTTTACATGCAGTTTGGTTTTTTGTATCTTACTTACTAGTGTCCCTACAATTTGGTATTGTAACACTTAGAGAAGCACCTGTTTTTGTAAGACACACTGATTTCAGTTGTCTAAAATGTTAGTTACCTCTACAACAACAAGTTACCCTGGATTGTTGTGCTTCTGTGAGAGAACATAACTAAGTTCAGCCATTTTTGTTTGGGTGAGAATCAGTTCAGTAAAATGCCGTATGAAGTTGATGAAAATGCCAAATGCCAAATAAGCTTGTCTATGCCTTTTTAGGAGACCTTTATTTATATGACTGTCTAGGCATACTTTTAAAAAGTGTATTAGGTAATTGGGAACCCTCATGAAGTTTCATTTTTGGATTAAAAAATTAATATGTAGGCTCAGAAATACATTGAGTTCCTGCTTGCTTTGTGCTGTGAGAAAGAGGCAGAGCATTTTACAAAAAATTTTTGTAATATACTGAGCTTTCTTTTTTATGATGAAAAAGAATACGGAGGACATTAAAAGAAAAGCTGGCAATATTCCACTAGCAGTCCAGCCACAATATTGCAACCACAATATTTCTTGATGAAATACACTATTCAAGTCTGTCTTTCTTGAACAGAAACATACTATGCAAATCTGCTGGAGGAGGCCTGTATTGGTATATACCATGGCTGTTAGACATGATTGTTAGATCCTAACTGTGTCAATCTTGTGAGCCTTCATCTGGATGGTACCTGACTGTCTCCTTTGTATTTAAAAATAGAAATGACAATCTCTCTCTCTCTCTGCTTTTTTTAGCTTGATTAGTTCATAGTTGAAAGTGTGAGACACTTGAGGGAAAAGCTAAATTGAAGGGTTGAGGCTCCCATTCTGCACGTGGTTAAAATGCATTGTTCTTCCAGGAGCAATTGCTGCCATCTTGTCTTTTGTCACAGTCACATGAAAGTCTTTCTTTCAGTGCTTTCTATTGTTTGTCAATTGTGCTGGTGTGGAAGATTATGTCTGTTATGCTGTTGAAATGGAATGGAGAGGGAACCCAGCCTCAGCAGCCAGTGCCATAAGAAACACTGAGAGATGCTTAAGGCTGTGCTCAAAGTGCAGCAAAGGCTGCACCAGAGCAATGGCATGATTTCTTCCTGGCATTTAGGAGTTATAAAATAATTTATGCATGAGCTGTATTTCTGATAATGTGCTCACAGTGTTTTTTCACCACAACGATTCAAATAATTCAAGGTGGCGATGAGGTATACATGGTACAGTTTGTTTTTTCTCTGTTGTGGGCAAGGATGGAATGAAAGGTTACTGTCTGTAAATGACTGTCAGTGATTTTTTGCCTGTTTTTATCTTAGTGTTTAGTGACACTGACACCATCAACAATGTGTGAGGCTAAGCAGCAGCAAAGAAAACTTTACTCTAGATGCATCTATGAAAAAGCTGTTTAAGTGGTTATACAACAGAAATTGATGGGATAGGCTTTGTGCTAGGTAAGAAGACAGTGTTTGCACTGAATAGTGTTTAAGGGGAAAAGGAATAGAACTTCCTTGTGGGCATTAAAATATCTCTTCCTTCCCTATACTGTACAGATTCTATCCAAAGAAAATGAAGTATGTGCTTAGTTCTTTTTGATGATTCCTCAAAATTATTTTTAACACTGGAAATGACACTTCTCATTACTCTCTGTCTGGCTGTACTCAACATTATTGTAATTACTTGATATAATTAATGATTTTTGTGATTCCATAGTTCTGTGCAAGAAGAGTCCTGTTATTTACATAATTTGAGTAGTAGCTTATGAACAGAGAGAAAAAACAAATTTACAGATAAAGCTCGTTAATACATTTTGAGTTCTCTATATTGCAAAATGTAATCCAGGGTTTTGTCTTTTTGGTAACCAAAGCTGTTTAAAAATATGTGTTTTCACCTTGATAGCACCAGATGTGTTCAAATGCACTAGAGTGAGTCTGAGTTTTTGTGCAACTTGGGGGACATGAGGGACAGTGTTTAAAAATGAGACAATTATGAGAAAGAAACACTAAGAAAATGTGTATGTGTCACTTCAAGCTATGTATAAAAATACAAGCTATAGATATTCATCCCCTCCTTCAACCAAATATACTTTTTTCTTTTGCCAACAGAAGGCCTTTAGGTAGCTGTGTATTGCTACATCTCTGTTGAAAATTATCCTACCCAGGGGGAGGTTGTGATCCTTCAGTGCTGTATTGGCAATTATAAAATGCAGGCCAGAGAGGGAGAAGATAAAAGAAAAGAACTTGGTACATTTTCTCATGGGAGATAGGACCCAGGGCACAATGGAAGAGGCATTACAGTGATGCCAAACAAACTTCTGGAGCATTCAAGCTCAATTTATCTCCTCCAGTAACTCTGCTTCTGTGAAAAAACTCCCAAGTGTAGCAGGGAGGGAGCATGGCCAACTTTCTTTTCTGGCAACTTTGGTTTAGCCACTGGAATTGAATGCTAATAGATTAATTTGGATACCTACTCAACCTGAAACTTCATCTAACAGAAAAAATGCACAACTATTATTTTTTAAAATATATATTTTTATATCTATTTTTATTTTTATTCTGATAAATTTTTGCAGATGCTGCAGCTTAATAACCCTCTGAAAGTGATGTATTTATTTAGCCTTGTATACCTAGGTTTCATATTAGTATAGACTTTTAGGTCATAAGGCAGTCCTGTCCTACAGAAATATCCCTGTGTTGTCAGAAACACAAGATAAAAAAAAAGAATTCCTTACAACCATATTAGCAGTGAGTTGCCTTGGTCTTATGTGAGTTGGAGGACTTTTTTTCAAAAGGATTTTGGAGGGCATAGGAAGTTGATGCATAAATATGGGTTTCTGTTTGTATGTTAATTTATTTTGGGCTTCTGGGCTTGGGATTTTTCTTAAAATGTGAAACTTGATGTTTGCCTCTACTTTTTTTCCTACCTTTTTTCTTGAAGAAAAGTAACCTTCAACCTCGTTGCTCAAAGATGTCTTACATTAGGAGTCTTTCTTTTGTGTTGTGATGTGCTTGAAGGTTATTATTTTTATTATATTAATTATCACTATTATAATTCAAATGCTTGACCAACAATAGCTTAGTTCATCCCATTTCAGAGTTACCACTGTTTGCAGTTAAAACAGAAGTAACTGTATATCACTTTTTAAAATACAGTAGCATCTTGAATCCTTCTATGTTACACTTAGGTCATAAAATGAAACTTGTGAGAATCACACATAATGAAGAAAAAGGAAAATGCAAAAAAAGAGAGCTTGGGAATAAAAGAGCTGGATGTGTAGAGCATAAGTCTGATGAGTAGGAAGGAAATAGGTGTGCCAGAACTCCAAGATTTACTTCTCAAACCCTATGTGCTTTGGAAGAAACTAACTTAACAGTGGTAGGCTGCAAAATTCAGGAAGTGTGGACATCTAAGAGATGTGGAAAGTATTTTAATTTCCCAAAATCTTCTCATTGTAGAATACAACTAACATGCTAGAGTTACTGTTGTAACTACTGTAGAGCTACTGTTGTAGCTCAGAAGAGGCCAGTTATATTTGTCTGTGAAATCAAGGACTAGAAACTCTGAAGTGTCATCACTCTTTGTGTATCTAAGGAAGATAGAATTATGGTTCTGTCTAATCCTACACACATAGCAGAGTATAGTATTTAAAATACTGACCATCATAACTGCATTCATGAAATCCACTTAAAAAAGCAGTACAGCATGTACTTATATTTTTATTCCTCTTTGGCAGGTCCAGGATCAGTATTGTCCTTGGTGTCCAGTCATCCTTGCAGTTGTTATTTAGGATATTATTTTCAGAAATATTTGGTAACTAGAAATACATTTCAGTGAAATTGCAGAAATACAGCATTTAGAGTTAAGAGATGTAAAAATAGGGTATAATTGGAGATTTACTTGGTTTTGGCTTAATCTAAATGTAATTAATTGTAAATCTAATATGGGATAATATGCAGATGAAATAACATGCAGATAAAATAAGTCCTTACTTATAGAGAAGATTTAATTAGTCTAGCAGCAATGTATTCATTTTCGGAGAAGTGTTACAGGTATACTTGTGTATGCATTCTGGGTTGACCATATGCTTAAAGTATTCAATAGTATTTTATGTATTTAAACACTTCATATTGTAGGCACTGTTAAACATTCCTGTATAAACATCTTTTGTGTAAATGTAGATGGAAAAAAAAAAAAAAAAAGACTGGCTTCCAAGTTGCTCACTAAATTATTGATACTAATCTAGCTATTTGCTGAGCCCGCATTGTACTGTAAAGTACGTGTCATGATTACTGCCTGCCATTAGGTTGGAGCTGCTAGCAGTGATGTAATTTCATCTTTGTGTCATGGAATTGGATGCAACTACTTACTTTAATTGGGGGAGGGGGGTGCAGGTTTCTCAGTATAGCTGAAAAGAGCTCCTAGTTTGATTGCAGGAAAATACCTGCTTTCTAGCAGTTTATTTTAATGCATTAATTAAATTGAAATTTCTGTGTTAGTTACTTGAATCTGACCACACTAATGTGGTTTCTTCATGAAGCTTGTGTCACCTAACCCATGATTTGCAGAAGACAAAAGTACTGCTCCAGTCTTTCTTTTTAAAGCTTTTTTTTAAAAAGCTTCCTAGCTTTTTAAAGTATTCCTTTAAAAAATTAATGTGAAGGATTTACTTTAAACCTTCAAGGCTTTAAAAACTGCTTCCAGATTTTAAAAGTTGTCTCCATGTTATTCATTAATAAGCCAAGTAACTGTGTTTATTGTCTGTATTTGATGCTGGAAGAAGAGAAACAGCAGGGATTTTTTAAGGTTATGATTTATTTTTCTTTCCTTTTTTTTTTTCACTTCTCAGTACAAAAATATTGGTAAACTATCTCTTAGAGACCACCAGCAGCCTTTTGTTCTTAAGTACATCGCTAGATAAATAGATGTACAGCCAAAATGAAGTCAAGGTTCAAGAACAGTAGACTGATTATCAGCAGAGGGTGTCACTGGTCTAATGGTGAACATTTTTAAATGAAAGAGTGTACACTAATTTGTCCTGTATTTTATAGCTTCGTCTGTGACATCTGTCACAGCACTTTATATATATTTTTGTAGCATGACAGCAAATGTTCAGTAACCTGATCTGTGGTGTTTAGGCTCCCTGCTACCAGTTTTCAGTTTAGAAAATCTACTTCTGGTTTTGCAGTCTTGGATTTCTTTGCTGCTATACCTTCATCCACAACACATACACAGAAGTAAAGCTTAGTCTATTAAAATCCAGATTCATCATTATTTACCAAGCAGTAGGAACCGGACTTGACCAAAATCACGTATGAAACTCAAGGTGCTTTTTCACTCAGCTAATTTGATCTTCTAATAATAAACAACACCAAAACAAATGACAAAGTAAAATGCCACATGCAAGATGCACATATATGAAAACCGGCTGCACATAACATTGACTGCAGTTTTTTCACCACAGATGCTCAGCCTTGAGAGTCAGTGCACTTGTTTGAAGTGTTGCTGTTTGTGAGAAGGAAGATTGAGCTGTCATTTCATTGAATATCTAATTGTGGATTGATGGGGGAGCAGTCTATAAAACTGATGCATGGTTCATAAATGATCCTGAGTTAATTACTTGTATAGCATTATGGATTTTAAGACTGAAGATTCAAGCACAGACATTAAAGGGTACATGTGTGTAATATTCTTTGACTACAGGACAATGTATTGTTTCTTCATAGCATTTCTCTCTTTTGTAGAAGGTGTATAATGATGTATGCAAAGGTATCAGTAAGAAGAATAACAGTCTTGAGACAAAGAAATTGGAATATTCTTTGAGAATTCTTGGAAAAGTTCAGTGTTTCCCAGAAATTAATTAAGTGAATTTAAAAGCCTGAATAAAGAGTCTGAGGAGACAACTGCATGTAAAAATTTAACCCAGGAATTGTTTTGGCGATGTTGCCAAAACATTCCTTAAAAAAATTCCAAAAATTCTATGTTTATTCTTATGAAAACTGGGATTGGATGAAGTGGTGTAGCATATATGAAGGCATTAGATTGCTCAAATGTCTGTATATTGTCTTAAAGAGAATCAACTTATTTCTTTCAAAGGTCAGTAGATCTGCAGTAATTTTTAATGAATTCCTCATACTTTGGAAGTTTATTTTAAGTTGTGTGTAAGATCTTGAATCTTAGTTAAAATGAACATGTCTCGCATGCTGATCCACTTCCTAGGTTTACTGTTGCATGTATGTGTGTGTGTTACTCTAACCATTTCTGTGTCAGTTAATATCTTAATACATCTACTGTAGGAATTATCTTTGGATAGATGGCAGTAAGTGGTTATCTGAAAATCAATTTAATTTGTCTCTTTCTCTCTATCTAAAATATATAAATCTGACTTTTAAGTACAGCTGTCTTTTTGGAAACAATCCTTTCTTTATTGTTTTTTATTTATACCTTTTTCAAAATTTACCAATAAAATAAAATCTGCAGTCTAACAGACAGTGAACATCATTTCTAGACAATAAATCAATATTTTGAACTAGCAAACTCAAGGGACAAAAGCAGGGAAATATGAAAAATAAATGAACTTTCTCTCTTCTCAATGCAAACTCAGCCCCTTAACTGACACTGATCTGTGTATACCACAAGGCAAAAGCTTTCTTGCAGAACTTTTTGGATACTTCTCCAAGGCTTACTGTGATTTGACAAAATATGCATTTTAGAGAGAGAAGCTGTTACTTGTTGGGGACAATACATGATATTCTGCTGATGTTTGGTCCCTTGTAGCTACTGACTAAATTTAAGGCACTTCTAAATCTGTTCACAAAAAGTTTCAGAAATATTTACATCCTGTTCTTATTACTCCAGGTTAAAAAAAAGGCACAAGATGATTAGTTTTAAATTGTGGTCATGTTTTATTTTATCTTATTTTTGAAAAGACAAGATTTTAAAAAAATAGTTGGAAAATTATTTTTTTTGCCTGCACAAAAAGAACGCTAAGCACTAAACAGAGTCTCAGGCTTTGTAAATTTGACTTAGTAGACAAGAGATTTTAGTTTGCCTTGTGATTTATGGGATCTGGGATTTTAACATAGTATTTGTTGACTAAGCATTTTAAATACAAGTCTAGAATAGATTTGAAGCTGATGGTGATAAAATACTGCCTGTTATTAAAACACTTCTTAATAGACACTTCTTAATAGATGTGCACCTATAAATATAGTTGCCTTTCATTTTTTATTTCATGACTATTGCATCATTCATTTTTATGACTTTTATGTGACAATAAATTGCAAAATGTTTATCACTGAAGTCAAATCTTCCTCTAAAACTCTCTCTGTACACTTTAAGGTAATTTAATCTTTGTTCTTGTCGTGTGCATTTTGAAATACTTTTTTGACTGCACCATTTGTTACATTATTTTGAAACATACTAAATTTAATAAAAAGTGAAAGTCTCTCCCTGCGGAATTGAAAACCCAAATAAATTACACACAACATTTTATACAGAACAGAATCAGTGATTTCATTATAATCTGTGCATTGGCATTTTCTGACATTGCCCTGTCTTTATTTTGTATTTGAGACCAGTGCTTAGACTTAAAATGCATGATATTACTTACCATAATTTTGCAATTATATTGCACTGATAGAGGTAGCTAAAATATAAGTTGGCTAACCAAATACAGTACAAGTTCGTAGTGTTGGATTAAAAAAACAGCAGGCTTTCTTAAAAGTCTAATGGAATTTCTAGTGATGCCTGACTGCTGTGGTCTCATTGATGTGACTGGACAGCTTTTATATGTCTAGAGGCACTGTTTAGATGTTTAAATCACTTAAAACAGAATCTGTGAATTGGATGGTAATTTAGACTAAAAATTTCATCGTTTCAGCAGCTAGACACTGGGATGTAGAAAGATATGTTATAAGAGAGAAGAATATCTAGGGACATCCCTAGGTAGAGGAGTATTACAGGAGAACAAAAAATAGAAGCTGAGTGAATGAAGATGCAGGTCAGCTGTATTGCAAATTGTATGATGGTTTGCTAGAAATCCAAGTTATATTTGTAATCTCTAATTTCTGATTGATGTAGTCCATTGTGCTTGCAGTATCTTGGTCCTGAGTAGATTTACAAAATATTATCTTTAGACTTTCATTATTCAGTTGTAACCAGTTCTTCCAAAAGCAAGATTTTTCTTTCCAGGAGCAGAGACTACTTTGCTTAGGACAAAATGATGTATACAAGAAAGATACAACACTTGCTGTTCAAGAAATAGTGAAAGTATAAGACAGCTCTTCAACTTCCACTTAAGTACAACTAGAAAAACCTTTAGAATCCTTTTTTTTTTTTTTTTTTTTTTTTAACTTTTTAATTCTGTAGTGGGTTTTTTGGTGGCCTGTGTATGATATGTGGGAAACACAATTATGAACAGATGCCTAGTTAACACTTTGATTTTATGATCAGTTCATACATTACACCTTTCTATACTTGTGAGGTGGGCTGCATAAGCTCAGGTGGTTATTACTGTATTGGAATGATCTTGACGTTAAAAACCAGTTTGTGAATAAAACTGTTAGTGGTGCTGCTTCTCCACTGCATTTTGTTGGAATGTAAAGGAAATGTATTGTTTGATTGTTTGCTTTCACTATGTAGTTACAACAGTATTGTTTGTTTTTCTTTCTTTTATCTACTCGTCATTCATTTAATCAAATACAGCCTGAAATTATGATACATATGAAAATGCGTACTGATTTGGGGAAGATAAATATCTCATAATGACTCAATTCTTCATAAGGCATATTAATAAACAATTTCTAATTTCTTAACCAAGTCCTTAATTTATTCAGCAAACTTTTATTTACTGTTTCCTTATAGTAGATCCAGACTTTCATTCTGGTTGGGAGTGACCAAACTTGTTGAACACAGAGATCTAGCCATTTTTGACAGTGTCAAACCTTCAAACCTTCAAACGCCTACAGGGTGTTTGAACTGTATGTTCTCCAAAATCCCTTTCATCTTCACCCAGTCTCTAAATCTGGAAAGGCTTCTTATATTGCCTGCTTAGATGGAAAAGTGTAAGGAAGGAGGTGCAGAACAGGATCCTGCACAATGTTTCTGGATTTGCATTAATTCTGCATTACTGCAGAAAGTTTACTGATAATTGTTTCTCTAGATATAGGAGTAGCTAGCTGCACATGTTTTGGGTGCAACATGTAATGGCCTGGCCTGAAGTAATGCAAAGCAGTAGACTCTTTGGGCTGCATGTGAAAATACCTACGGTAACTGCCCCAGTTGTTCTGGAAGCTACCTACATTTGCACACTTCTCTAAGTGAAATGGAGCAAGTGGCAAGTAGGAGGTAGTTGCTGGTCTCACTACCACACTACCTGTGTTTGTCTTTTTGAATTTACGGTGGAAGTGACGACCTGGACAGTGAAAGCAAATTCATGGAAATTCCTGCTTAAGCCTTTCTTAGGAAATAATTCTCATCTGTTGTTTGCATTTCCCAGTGGCAGAGATTCTTAAGTTTCTTCTATACATTCTACTGGGGCAAATTTTCTTTCCAGCTCTATGAATATTGACACTAAATCTCTCTGACTGAATTTTTGTCTGTTTAGTAGTTTTACCATGAAAAAGACCATGGAGCAGAGATCTCTCTTGTACTAGTCTTCTGAATGTATTAAATAGTAAAATATATGCCCTTGATCAATTCATTTATTATAAACAGATTATTTTTTCAGTTTTTTAGTTCATGGTGTTCTCTGAATGTTACTTCATGCTGCTGCTTTTCCCTCAATTCATTTCAGTTTGTGCATATTTGAAGTGAAGTAACTGAAACTGGACACAGGTGATGCTTTTTCTTCTACAAATAAAAAACTAAACAAAAAGACTGTCTTGTATGCTGCACTTCTGTTAATGCACTAGAGGGGGCAGCAGCATCCCACTGTTGATTCAGTTAGTGGTCTGAAGTAGGTTCAGGATTCTTTTCTACAGAAAGGGGTCACCTCTGAACATTTCAGCATTAAATTTCTTTCAGTGCTGGTGGCATGGTTCCTTTGTTGGCAATGGCTTTGTTTTTGTTTCCTCCAAATCTGGGACCATTTTTCATTCTGTAGCAGAAGAAAAGGAAGGGGACTTATCTGCATTTGAAACACTTGATATTAGTGTTCTGAGAGGCTGATTGCTTTTTTTTATGTTTTTCTTCCTGTTTCCGCTCTTCTCCATCCCCCTCACCCCTACCTCCCAAAATCTGTGACACGGAGAAAAAGATTAAAGAACACCATTAAAGACTCTGCAAAATCTGACTGCAGAGGTCACTCTTTTATAGAGAAAAGAAAAATCTAAGACTTTTTTTTTTTCAAGGAGAAAATAAAAAAGTTTCAGGAAAGAAGACTGTAATGCAAATCTTTCCATTGGAAAGTCTCTGAAAAGAACAAAAGCTGGCTTAGGAAGATCAGAGAATTCTTCATTCATTTTTATGGGAGTAAGGATGGCTCTTTAGTCTTGAGGCCAGAGCTTATGGAAAAGAATGAAGCTTTTTTTTTTTTTTTTTTTTCCCTAGAAACATTTGAATCTATTCCTTGGGTTCTGTTTCAGATCCCATTTCCCAAAGAAGCATATGAAAAAAGATGGGTACATCTACATGTGAATCTGTCATTATTGTCATACTACCCAATTGTCATTAAAAATAGTAAACACAGTCAACCTAACAGATTCCAGAGCATCTAGCATTTTCTGCATCCTGTGCAGGTCTTGTCTGCTGTGACTAAATGATGGTCTATGGCAGGAAACTTGGAAAAATAAAAGTGATGAAATGTTTGTGTGTTATATGGATACTGCATGAAGGAGGGAAAAAGCGGGGAGGGTGGAAATTGCTGTAAGTAAGTATCTTGTCTGGATTGCACTTCAAATATACTGTAAGTCTAAAGCAAAGACAGAGATACAGATTTGTTAGTCATAGTAAAATTAATATGCAATTGGCTTCATTTATGTGCAGCATTGTATTAACTTTACAAGATGTTTTTCCATGGAGAAGTGATATTCATGAAACAGTGCTTACAGGGCACATGTCATTTTTAGCTACTCATGTTTGTACCAGTCAAATGTCTGAGACATGTCAGTGTAAATGTTATTCTGTCTGAATCTTCATCAGAAAATTCTATAGAAAAAGATCACTTCAGCACCCTGTGTGGGTGGGTAAGGCACACCATTAAGTATAAGTTAACTTAGTCTGGACAAAAAGAAAACGTAATTGTGTTTGGAGTTTTCATTACAACTACAATAAAATGCTACATGCATAATAGTTATCATGTTGCCTTGTCTGTGGCCATGAGCACAGGATTGTGTGAGGATATAAAATGGCTAATTTTTTTGGAAACAAAATCTCTGAATACCATCCTTTTACTGAAAAACCAAATAGCCTTATTTTTCTTCCCCTCTTACAAACTCTTTGAATTTCCTACCCTTTAAAGCCCATTATCTAGCTGGAATCACTTTAGAGACTAGTATTGAGGGGAGGATAAAGAAACAATGGCATTGTTATATGAGTAAAATTGTTTTAAAAATAAAAATGGAATTTATTGCAAAAATAAACTCAGTTACTGGTAATTCTTCTCCCACCCCTCAAGCTTTTGTTGAGATGCAAAACAGATTTTAAGTAAGTAATGAATTAAAATATAAAGGAAACAAGCAAACTGACATATGCCTCTGGCCCATTTTCAATTTCAAATCCATTCTGAAATTTGAGATTGAGTACACTTTCTTTCCCAGAAAATATCTAGGTTTATAACTTATAATTTATCATTTGTAACAGCTTCTAAGTTCTGAATTTTCATAAGCCCTGAATGCTGTGAACAGTGCAATTCTGGTTTTTTGAAGGTTAATAAGAGGTGTTATTCTCTTCAGTCTTCATGTTCTTTCATTAAAGGTAATGAAAACACTAGCCTAAAAGGCCTAGTGAAACATTTAAAAGACTGGTGAACAGACTTATTCTCATGCTACAATTCTACATGTTTAATTTGCAAAATGGAGTCTTAGTCTGTCTCTCAGAGCAATACCTGTTTTAAAAATCACATCTTTGTCTTTTTAGTTGCTGGCTATTTTTTATTATACATTACTATTGGACATCCCATCAGGATGGAGTTAAACACTTTCTTGATAAAGCTGAAGACAAATACTATGTCTCTTTACTTAAGTATATTTAAAGGTGAATATTTATGGACCAGTCTTGTTCAACAGGGTAGGCTAATTCTGATGCAGACTGGAATTTTCACTTTTCGAGTAGTCAGTGCTCTGTTGTTTGTTTTCTTTTTATTTCTGTTTTCCATGAGTCTTTGGATTCTACATATTTGTCTTCAAAATAACTGAAGAATAGCATTATCCTGAATTCCTCTTTTTCAACTTGACTCCATTGTCGGATGTTAAACTGTGATCCTGCTGTCACAAGGGCTTTTATTGCTATTTCTGAAAACAGAACTCTTGTAGTAAGTCAGTAAAGCACAGCCTGGTACCTCGGGAGGGGCTGTCACACCTGGTGCTGCTGCCTGTTGCTGCAGGCATGGGAGTTTTTATGACCTTGCTGTATAGTGTGCCAAGGCCAGCCAGCTGCATGCTGGACAAGGAGTTGGCTTCTGCTGGCTAGCAGGAATTCTTGCTCTCATATACAGAGGTCCTTGTCACAGTCCCTTGCATGCTTCCAGTAGCAGCACATAGGTTAAATACTCTGCCAGTAATAATCCCCCCCCTGAAACTGCATGGATTACCACTGTTTATTAGTAATTATGCTGCAAAGATTTTTTACTTCTTTCATAAGCAAGTTGAAATATGCTCCTTTTTAGAATTGCTGAATTTTACAATTCAGAACATGTATGATAGTCCTGATTGTGGAATGATTTATATGACACCTCAAACCTTTGGTTTATGGAAATTATTTGCATTACCATCTACTGTGAGTGCAAGTCTGAGAGAAAGAGTAATACCATTGTTACAGAGCAGGGAAATATAAAAGAATTGGAGAGACAGGAGTGGCTAAGTGAGTCCATAAGGTTATTATCCAAATCTTGGTCTTGAAAGTTTGTATTTCTTCACAGAAACTGACAGCAAAGAGATTTCATATGAGTTTCTGTTATGACAGCTGCTACACTTGTGGTTTCATTTTGTGTAGCCTTGCTGTTTTGAACAATACTTTATGTTTTAGTTCTGAAAGTTTTACTCAACAGTAGATATTTAAGGAGCTGTTCAGCTTTTTGTATGCCACTCCCAGAGGAGAAGTGCTGGCTGGTATATCAACACCATGTCTTATTTCTTCTGCTGATTCATTAGATCTAAAATAGTTCAGATGTTGGAATAACGCTTCTCATTGCTAATGACTATCTGTCCTGACACTTAGTCTGAAAGGGAATCTTCTGGAGACTTTGGTAAATATAGTTAGGGGTTATTTAGTTGACCACTCTGGCCTTTTTCTATTTTCTCTGTTAAAATATTAACAACTCACGTTTTAAAATTCATTACCAAAGTTAGGTCTTTCTCTCCTGCCCCCAGTTATTCAAGACCTGTAATTTTTGTTACTGTTATTCTGGTTTTGTTACCAGATTCAAGAGTTACTAAATCATATAAAGAAATAAATTCTTTTCATCTTATAGGCTACTAGTATAGCATTTAATTATTTTCATAGCAAAATAATATACTGTAATATTATTTGGTACTTAAGCGTATTTACTGCTGCAGCTGGTATGGCTATGTGTTTGAATATTTATGCTGATTACATGAATCTGTTTTGGCATTTAAATACTTTGACATATAAATACCTAAGCACAAATACAGGCTGGTCAGAGGATGAGTTGAAAGCAGCCCAGAGATGAAGGATTTGGAAGTGCTGCTGGAGGAGAAGCTGGATGCAGTCCAGAAAACCAACTGTGTCGGTGGCTGCATCAAAATCAGTGTGGTCAGCAGGTTGAGGGAGGAGATTCTGTCCCTCTGCTCTAGTGAGACCCCACCTGCTGGGCTGCATCCAGGTCTGGGACTACCAGCCTAGGAAGGACATGGACCTGCTGGACTGAGTCCATAGGAGAGTCACAAAAATTGTCATAGGACTGGAGCAAGCACCTCTCTATGAAGAAAGGCTGAGAAAGCTGGGGTTCAGCCTGTAAAAGAGCAGGCTCCTGGGAGACTTTATTGCAGCCTTCATGTACCAAAACAGGGCCTATAAGAAAGCCAGAGAAGAACTTTTGACAAAGGCATGTAGTGACAGGACAAGTGGGGATGGTTTAAATGGAATGAAGGTAGATTTGTGTAAGATATTATCAAGAAGTTCTTTATGGTGAGGATGATGAGGCATTGGCACAGGTGGATGCCCCATCTCCAGAAATGTTTAGGGTCAGGTTGGGTGGGGCTTTAAGCAGCTTGGGCTGGTGGGAGGTTCCTTCCCCTGACAGGGGACTTGAAACTGGATAATCTTTAGGGTCCCTCCCAAGACATACCATTTTAGGATTGGATATCGAAAACGAAATGTCATCTCAGGGGAAAAAATAATAGGTTTGCAATGAAACTGAAAGGCATCTTGAGCTGTGTGATTATTATTATTATTATTATTATTATTATTATTATTATTATTATTATTATTATAAGCTTTATTGTACTTAGGTGGTTTACCTCTGCTGTTGCAACTAAGTTTTTGACCAGTATCTGTACTCTGAGAACAATGAATTTTTTCATTTGATCTTTTTTCAAAGTCTTCCCTCCTTGTTTTTGTGTATGTGTAAGAGTTATCTTACATCCTAAGACTTTTCTGTAATGCTTCCTCTGACATTTAAGGAGCAAATTTTATTCCCTAATTGCCATTGTATTGCAATCCTATGAAAGCCAGGCTACTTCTGTTGCTAATGTAAATAAGCTTTCCATTCCCAGAAATTCCTAGCATCCTTTTCCTGTTTTTCTGCCAACTTGAATCATACTTTTTTCAAATGGATCACCGGATTTGCCTGTCTCAGTTCTGATGAAGTCTTACTGGTACCCTGTACTGTGGTTTGCAGAGTGTTCCAGCAATTTAATGGCTGCGTTCCTGCTCTTGTCCTGTACTTTATAAGATAGTAAAACTTGTGTCATGTGTGTAGTCAGTGTTTGTGTTCCCATTGCCTAGCAATCTGAATCTCTATTTGTTTACTTCTAACTTTGGAAAAAAACAGCAGAGGTGTCAAAGATCATTTCTTCCCTGCTAATCTTGAGAGTAGGATGTAGAGCATTCTGTAAATCCTTGACTAGATGAAAAGCTACAGAAGGAGTTTACATACCATCTGGCAAAGAGAGTCCATGTAAGAAAGAGAAGTCATAAATGCCTTATCTTTCCTGGACCACACAAGCATGTGCACACAGATGTATAGTCTATTAAGGACCATACTTAATTGTTATCAGTTCATTAGCTTTCCAAGTGTTGTTTTGTTTTCTTCTCCAAGAAAATTACATAGTCATTCAGCAATATGAAAGATATGTTTCCTTTGACTGCCATACAAGTTCTCAGATTTTTTTGGCTGTTTTACTGGTATGTTTTAAAATAATGTCAATGTCTTGCCTTTCAAGTCCTGAACTATTTAATAGGATTTCACTGTGGTTCTTACATGTTACTGTGTGGGATCTCTGATCCAACAGACTGTTTACATATGGTACAAGTTACACCTGTGATACTTCTCTTTCCTTTCATGGGACTACTCAGATATTTGAAAATCATTGGATTTGTTTATTCTGTTGAGTTGGAGCAACCAGGGTCAGAAGATAAAAATTACTGCATCTGCCTCAAAATTGCATGCGGAATTTATGTTTGTATTTTCTTAAAATTTATCCATTCATCACTTCAGTGGAGTACTGAGGAAAATGACTTATACTTTCTGGGTTGTTAATTTTTGTTTTGCTTGTGATTTTGTTTTGGTTTGTTAGTTGGTTCTTCTTTTTGTACTCCAGTTGGTACACCTTCTTGTATGGTGAGATTACTTCGTGCCTGAGAGCAAGAGAGTCTTGCATGCTAAACGCATATACTTCAAAGCACTCTAGGGTCACCCGAATTGTTAGTTTAAACAAATGACAATATTAGAAGATGTATATTTTGATAAAAGTGATTTATTAGCTGTTAGAAATCTTGGAGTATTGAAATTTGTTGTTAATATACAATGGTATTGCAGCAACAGAAACTGCATTTGTTGAGTTCTTGCACATTTTGTCACCTTTTAAAATGATCTTCCAAAACTATGGATTTGCTATATTTTCAGAAAAAAATGTCTTTGAGTAACAGCTCTGTTGATAAAATTCTAGTTGTATGTGAGCCTGTATTGACTCATCAGAGGCATACAGAGACTCAGTTCTTCTGTCTGAAATTACTGAATAAATGAACAGTAGTAGATGACTCTGGTGTTGTTTAGGGTTTTTTTAATCTTTAGTAAATGGATCAGTGTGTAAAGTCCACTTGGAATATATTGAAAAAGCAGTCTAAATAAAGAGGTCAAGCTATTTAACTGAAATGTAATTGAAACTGTTTACTTCAAATATAGACAAAAGAAGTTATTTTGGTCTTAGGAAATGTATGTCAGGCTGGCAATTTTACAGAAGTGACATTTGTGAGCAATAATGTTACAAGAACTCCTCTTACAAGATAAGGACATACTAGCACAAATGTATTTCGTGGTTATCATAATGTTTAGGGAATGCTTAAGCGTAAGTGTACAATCAATGTTTCAGATTTGCCTTGCCATCTTACTGAGAGGAAAGTGGATGACAAATATAGCCCAGTTATTTTAGTTTTAAAGTAATATATCCAATGTCCTCTGAATGGTTTCCCTTTTTTATTCTTAGCATTTCTTTGTATTCTTTTTTCTTGACATTTTGTATATTGACAAATGTATGTGTATATGGATATTAAGAGGTGGATTATTAAGAAACATGAATTTATCTTTATGAAGCTGTTATGTTCAGAAATAAAGCCTTTCTTTAATATCCATAAAACTCAAGATGACTTTTTCACCTAATTTCTAGCACTTAAATTAGCTTTCACTGTGCACTTCAACATATTGTAGGTCCCATGATTCTCATGATATATTTTGTTTTATTTAAATCTGAACTGAGGCTAGAGGGCAAAACTATAATTTAACTTTATGGGGTGATCTTAAAGAAGCTGAAGCAGCCTGAATAGATGAAATACTATTGCTACTTGTTCCTGAAAAGGATACCTCATTAGTTTTGAAGATAAAAGCTACAACGAGGTGCAAATCCAAAGAAACTTACCTGTGTGGAACGAATGATTGGTGTCTGTTATCATTTAACTTTTCCTTGGACACTGATCACCTTTCTAAGAATGTTTTATGAGAAGGGCTTTGTGATAAAATGAAAATGGAGATCCAAGAAATCCTACTTTTAATATCTCTTGCTAAAGTGTGAAAAAAATTCTGTTTCTGAATTCCTTTGGAATCCCCATTGTGGTTCCCCCAAGTAGCTGGAGAGGTACATGGCTAATGGCAGCAGCCTTTGGCTTCAGTCCAGCTGTCAAGGAAAGCATTCAAGTTCATAGGATAAAGCAATAGTAGCAGTATTTCATAAATACAGTGCTGTTCCTGCCTCAGCAAGCCTGAGTGTCCCCTTCTGTGTGATTATTCACTCTTTCTTAGCCACCCAGCAGCTTTCAACTGAGTAAACTCAGGCTCTGGGATTTTCATCTTCCTCGAAGCCCATGTGTTGCTTTATGGTGCTATAATGATGAATTGAATCTTCTTGATGTAAGCTTTTTAATATGGGTGAATTTTAGACTATTACTGACATGTTGAAATGTAGTGATCAAATCTTAGAATTGGATACGACTGAGTGATACAGAAATGTAGCCAGGATAGTAAGGATGGCCCTAAAAAGACAATCTTTCTCAAGCAGTTGGTATTGCGAAGTAAAAGAAAAGTACTCTGGAAACAGAAAAATTTTCCCAAATTGAATGGAAGAATAAGGGAGTGAGAAAAATAGTGAACATTTCCTTAATGAATTGCATTTTGATGGCAGGTTTTGCATTTTTATAATGTGTCTAATTGTGACTTACAAAAGGACAGTAATCATCACAGGAGATAAGGTTCGGTAGGTGCTATTACATGTAATCTTTTTCTAGAATTGTGTCCCTTATGCTGACCAAGTGGAATACTGCTTTTCATAATGCTATTTTATAATGGTAATTATAAAAGTTTTCTGGAAACTCTATAAAAGAAGTTATCATTTGGATGAAAGTGCCATATTTTACGGGAATTATTCTTTCTTAACTATGCTCATTTGAAAGTTCAAGGATGCTGTATCCTGCTGAGCGACTGGTGTTTCTATTTTTAGTATTTTGTGTGCTGCTTGAGTCATATTGATTTCCAAATACTTTTATAGTGTACAAAACAGGAATAATGTAATAGCAACTGAGATGTTAGTGGTTGTTTTTTTTCCTAATTAAAGTATTTATTAAAATTGCAACAGGAATTGCTAAATGTAACAAGAAGCTGCATTTTCTCTGTTTGCAACCCAAGCTACTGCTTGAACTGATTCCTGCTGTTTCTTGTTATTGTTCAAGTGCAAGCATTATCTGCTGTGGAAGAAAAGTAAGGTAGATATTTTATTTTAATGTCTTTTATAAACGTAAGAACACACAATTTGTGCAAGTCAGAAGTGGTGAATTTTAACAATACTAAATTACTGACAAAATAATAATTTTCTTGTGTCTGTGTTATCATTGCTTGATCTGGTTATTTGAATATTATTATAATAATATTATGGAATACCAACTTGCTGGTAATTAGGGTACTTTTTGTACCCTAATTTTTTCACTTCCCATGAATATTCTAAAATACACAACTCTGATAGAATTTTGGTTGTGAAATAGTGTTGCTAGTTTACATTTGCATGTGGGATTTGTTTTGGGGTTTTTTTAGTGAGAATGCCTACAATATTTTTACTTCTAAAGTAAGTTGTGAAATGCAGGGATGGTGTTTTCTGATTCTCATATATATGGGTACCAAATACTTCCCCTTTCGTTAGGAAATTTAAAAAAAAAAAAACAAAACCAACAAAAACCCAAACTTCATACAGCACCTTTTTGGTTCCTCTCAGGAGTTTTTAGTTCTGAGATTTGATGGTTCCCTGTAGCTGGTCACGTCCTAAGAGTGATCAACAGTCTGCCAGATTTCCTGCATAGACATTAACAAGTCTGGTGGAAGTCATCCGGTAGGATTTATTTTTGTGCTCCTAAGAGACTTGATTCATTTTTTCCTCTCATATACGCCTGTGATTTCTCTGAAGGGCAGGGACAAATATCAGAGGCTGAAGCCATCACCATCAGTGTGCACCTTCCTCCTGGAACACAGAAAGCTTACCTTTGTCTGGTTGCATGATCCCCATACTGAGAGGGAGAGGTGGGTTCACATGTGATGCTCAGTGTTTTTGGCTAACAAGATTTTACAAATGTGCCTCTGCTTTTCATGTACAGTTCATACACTGAGTCACATGTGGTTAGACACATCTATTGCATCCAAAGAAGAGCATCTGAAGTCGTTGCCTGTAAGAAGCTTAGGTCCCACAGAACATATCCTTTATTATTACTGGTGGAATTCTTGGTTTAAAGAAGGAAGATATCAGTAGAAATGTTATTTGTCAATATACAGGCTTTCTGAATCAGAGGAATGCAGGGTGCTTTGGACCTTCTCCAAAGTTTGATAAGGTGACTGGGTTATTTCTGTAGTTGCTTGTGAACTGTAACAATAACAGCTTAAACACAGGCAAATCACAGGATAATTTTAAGCATAGGTAAGTTTTAAGCATTTTGCCCCAAACTGTATAATGAACTTGTAAGAGCAGAATACGAAGTCTGAATTTCATAAGGCATAAGCCCTGCCTTTATCCATCTTCCTCTTGTACCTCTGATCCCTACTCTTTCACAACCTTTTAAATACAGCCTTTTTGCAAGCTGGTCCTTTGCTGTTCTTGCATTCTCTGCTTTTCAGTTCTCCATACCTTTACTAAGATCTCTCTTTCTGGGAGAATACCTCAAGAGTGTGAACCAGGCTTGCTGAACAGCAGAGAAATGGGAGGATGATGTAAGGGCAAAGAAAAGAGTAATTAGAGCATTCTGTATTCAGAAGTATCTCCTCAAAGAATTCACATAAGTGGAAAGAAGGATTAGGCCTCTGAATTAAGGGTCTGCCAGGAAATCTGTTGCTTTGAAGACCAAGGAAATAAATGAATAAAAGCTTCACTAACATGGGGTTAAGATTATTCATTGGTGCTCTGTAGTTTTTGAGGATGTAGAGAATAGCTAATACAAAGACTCTAGAAACTAGAAAGTGCATGATTTAATGTGTTCGGCTTCTACTACAGGATATTAATTCTGAATTTCTGGAATCTTGCCTTGCTCTGTCTTCACATGCTCTACACAGCCTCTGCAGGTGCTCTAACAGCTCTGGGCGCAGAATACCTAGGCTCTTTGCCTACAAAATTTGGATTTTTAAATAGGTATGGTAAGTAGGGGCTTTTCCCAGCACTGAGGTTACTTTTCACAAATTACAGCTGGCTTGCCTGGGGTTTCATTCTAAGATGCTCCTTTCATTTACCCATTGCTATACTTTCAGGATTCATTGTCATATATGCCAGTAGGCTATTAGTAATTCCATGACACGGAGGCATTTTTGTTCATCTCTAGGGAACTTTTCCCACACAATCAATTCAGTTCAGCCCTGAAAGGAGGCATTCTTGATTCCTTGGGATAAATATATACTCTTTTCAAATCACGAGATGCAGCTCCTCCAGGCTGTTCTCACTATCAACTCTACTGGTTGTCACACTGAGTGTTAACATAGTGAATGCAGCTGGAGTGTTTGCAAATCTGTGCCGGAATGTAAATGTGTGAATACAGCATAAACAATAACACATTGTTCTAGTTCATTCACATATCTATTCATGTATCTTCTAGCAATTTTCAGGCCCCTGAGAACTGTCATCTAGTCTGGCCTCCTGGCTATCAGTTCTGTATAGATTTCTAAGACAGTAGCTTTCTTCGGTTCATCTTCTAGCTCCAAAGAAATCAAAAGCTGGACAACCTCTACTAATTGCAGAGGTTTTCCTATCCATAGACACTTGTCACTGAATCATTCCAAGAGACTATTGGCAGGTCCCTGACTTCATAACCAAGATCCCATTGCTGAGGTGATAAGTACATTATTTTTCATTGCCTAAGGCATAGTTTAAAAGCACCTGAGACCCCAGTGGAACATTTGAACTGCACTAACTAAGCTCTGTGAAAATTCAAAACATACAGCGTTAAAGAGTGTTCATTTGTAATATTTCTTTCCATTTTAACTTTTCATAGGAAAATGTGGAAGAAAGCACTAGGCTTCTTAAAATACATCTTTTAAGTCCAAGTGTAAGATTGCTGAAGTTCTCCCACTTCATTCCTGTGTGCATGGCTCAGCAAGTCCATATAGGCTGAAATTCAGATGAAGAGGAGTTAGTACCTGAGTTGCCTTAAGGGGAGGTCTTAAGAGGAGCCAGCTGAGGAAGAATACTTTTATTGAAAAGTATTTGAATACTCATTAATGCCAAAATGTAACAAGGGTTTGTATATTAACTTGTGGACTGTGTTTTTTCAGAGTCTTGGCTATGCCCATCCTCTGTTAATTTTCTGTATGTGATTGAGCTGTGTTTTGGGAGAGCCATAGTCTCTAAAGCGTTAACACTTTGTATTAATTTATCCATGGTACTTTGCTGGCTTATTATGAGAACAAGGCTTGCCAATGCTCTCTGTTAACTTTCATAGTTATCCTTGCAAATAGTAGTTATCTTTTGGTGAATTTAAATATTATTCTTCAAAGGCATGCTGGGAGAATTTTTTCTGTGGCTGAGCAATAATCTTTATTATATTTACAATTTTTAACAAAGCTCTGGTTTCTCAGCTAATTAAATTGTGCAGGGTTTCTTTCTTTTTTTTTTTTAAATAGAAATATTTTTGTCTTCACTGCTTTTTTACCTCTTGAGGTATTTTTAAAATTAAAATGATAATATGAAATAACCACAAGACATACGTTATCCAGTCTTGGTTTAGACATTTGTAATGTATTCTTGAGCCTCAAGTGAGAAAATATCAAGAAAAGTTTAATTCACTTAACCAGAGCACTGAAGGAAATTCTTCTTTTTGGCACAATAGTAGTCACATTTTAATAGCATTAACTCATGATCTGTTGATCATGAGTTAAGATTGTATTAATTTCCACTTCTTCCATTTCTTGTACTTCAAATACAACTTTTAAAAAGTAGCTGGTGAGAGGTGCTGTATCATGCTCCTCTTCTTTCGTCCTGCATATATGCTGCAATATAGATTGCATTAGTAGAACTTACTGTATTTGAAGTAGTGTCTGAAAATCTAGAGTAACGTATATGTGTTTAAGAATGCATATTTTGATATGTATATATATATTTACTTCCTTTTAAATCATTGCAATGATCACTACTGTCAAACCAGGTTAAGTCAGTAAAAGTTTTTTTCAAACTTATTCTGGGAAGAAAAAGTAATTAATGATTTTTTCTTTTCTAGATCAGGGAACTATTTCGTAGTGCCAGTGTGAGTTCTGTCTCACTAATGTCAATATTCTTATATCAGTTTTATGTGGATTCAGCAATCTAAATGCTTTCTTCAGCAAAACAAATCAAAATCTTTTAATTAGTAGTCTTTAGGGCCTTTTCAATATTCTGTCCTCAGAGCTGTAAAGTGGAAGGTTTTTATTGGGTTTTTTTTAATTAAGAAAATTAATTTTGTCTTAATCTTACAACATATTTCACTCATGACATACTGAGCAATGCCATTTTGTTCTGCTGATAAAGGTTCAGCAACTTAGGCATCTGTGGGGTCCACAAAGTAGAGACAGTTTTTTCAAACTTTTCCGTGCTGGGTAGGGCATCAGGATTTTGGTTTTAAGCATTTGGAATGCTTTAATTTCAAGGGTTAAATATCGGAGGTTTTTTTTTTTTTTTAATGAATCGTTACATGAGTTGGATAAACAGTAAAAGGATGATTGTATTCCCTTTCTGGAAGCTGCATATGAGAAATTTAGTGGAAAGATGGGAGCTTTACGAATAAGAGCCAAGTCTGGTTATGTTGGGGATGGGGGAATAAGATTTTTTTGGTGAGCTGCATTACTGAAGGATAGTGAAAGGTTGCATCATATTAAAGAAAGGGTTACAGAAGTTGGAGTTTTTTGTATTTGGGTGAAAGAATATTTATGAGGGCTAAGCTGCAAATTGAAAAGAAGGGATCCAATTTTGAAATGCTTTGAAATAAGTTTTTATAATAAGTTCTTTACCATCATGTTCCAGGTAAGCATGCCTGCTGAGGACAATAACCCCTGTGGTGTAAAGAAAAGTGTCTTGTAATTAGAGATGCAGCAGGGGCCTTGGACTCTACAGTTCATAGCAATAAATGTGCTTTTTCTGATCACAGGACAGTGATGAGGTGTAAAAGCTATTCACACTTCTCTTACAGAGTGAGTTCTTTTATAAGTAGCAAGGATTTATTATTCTTTTGCAGCATTGGATGAGTCTCTGAGTAACGTGATCTAGTCAGAGATGTCCATGCTCATTTCCAGGGGGTTGGACTAGATGATGCTTAAAACTCCCAGCACAAGCCGTTTAATAATTCCATGATTTCTTCTCATCAGTAAGGCTAGAACTGAAAATATTTAAAAATCAGACCCAACCAGTCTGACTACAGTATATGAATTTCATCCAAAAGAAGCCTGGAAATCCCTTTTCCAGCGTCTGTAGAGTGTAGGGTGGGAGGAGGAATTAAGAGACCACTGGTGTTGTTGTTTGGTTGTTTTTTTGGGCTGGGGTTTGTTTTTGGGGTTTTTTTGGGGGTTTTTTTTTTGTGGATTTTTTTTTATGGTTAATGCATGAAGACTGTGTTATGATACAGGCTCTCTATGGGCTGCTGAGGACAGAATGTATGACTTGTGGGATAAGCAAGTGTGCCTGATCTCAGGCCCTGATTGTACTTTGCAGCAGGTGCAGAGAGTGTACTGTCTCAATGTGAACATGTGCGATGCTTAAAAAGTTGTATTTTGTGTTTGTTTTCTCAGAGAAAAAAGAAAGCCTTTCACCATTTTCATGGCCTTTATTCAGGAATATTTTGAGGAAAAATATAGTCTGTGATCAGCTGTCACCTAGGCAGTATACTGGAATGTTCTCACTGATTTTATGGATTTAGAAGTAAAGGAACTGAAGCTGAGGGAGACTTTGAATTTTATCACTGCAAAAATATTCAGTGGTTTTTAGTCAGTGTACTCTTTTGAGCTGCTTTGCTCAATTTGATAAATTATTCACAGATGACTGCAAATTCTGGCCAAATTGCTTATTTAAGTGCATCATTACTGGACACCTCACCAGCTTCTCATCCATTTTCAGTACAATGTACTTCTACTTCATTTCAAAGCTTATTTTCCTTAAGAAACCACTCTGTTTTTTTCTGGTTTACTGGCTGTGCTCAGAAACTTATGATTTTACTACTCTTTTTAAGCTGCTTATGTGTTTCTCACATTGCAACAGATACAATGGTTGACTGTAAGGATTTTTTTGACCAGTTTATATGGTAATGTTTAAAATAATCTGTTATTTAATGAACAGTTGTTTTTTTGATTTTACCCTTCAGATTTGGTTGGTAGATATTTCATACTGAATGGGTCAGGATTTCTGCATCCAAGGTGTCATTGTAATATGTAGTCTTTTGCTATTCAAACATTTTAGCTGAAATGTAAGTAAAAACAGCCTGAATTTTGTGTCCAAATCCAAATTTTAAGGGGCAGACTAGTTCTCTTGGATAATACCACAAATGTGGCTAAATCAGTAGCCTTACAGAGTACAAAATCAAGTCCCAGTGAAGGGGCGAGGGAGAAAAAAGATTAATTTATTGCGTTTTCTTTTATAAAGCTTTTGGATTGTTCGAAACCCCACTAGCAACACAAATGAAAACCAGATACTTACTGTGTTTTGTCCTTTGCAACAAAAGGCCATTGCCTTTATCAAGCAGGCTGAGGCTGTAATAACTACAAAGCCTTCCCACACCTAACAGTAGATGTGGGAAAGTCACATACAGATAGGGATCTTGGTTTCTTACAAAGGAACTTAGCAGATGCCAGGACAACCCGGATGACTTTGTAGGCTGTGCAGTATGACAGACTAGCAGGTGTTTGGCCAGCTGCCACCCAGAAGCACTAGTAGCCTTGAGGATTCGTCTGGCCACCAGACAGCCTGTTGGCCAGAGCTTCCAGCAGGCCCTGGAGGTGCTGCCTTCAGATCCAAAGCTCAGAAACCCCAATATCTTAATTGTCCACAAGCCAGGGCTGGCACTGGTTTGGAAATCCCAACCTGCGGCTGTCTCACTATTTTTTGCTCTGCAGCAGCCCTCTGGACAGACTAGTAGTAGAAAATGTGGGAACCCTTGTGTCCTTGATGGTCTTCAGGCCCAGGGAAGCAGGCAGAAGAGGCGAGTTCTAGGTATTCCTTTGTTAGGATTAAAATGTTTTTCAGGGACATGTCAAATTCAGCATTTTCTACCTGAAAGTTACTATAGTGAAACATTCTTAACTGACTGTATTGAAAGCTTAAATTCTTTCAGCCTGAAAAAGAAAAAAAGTTAGGAGGTTGGAATCTATGTGTCTACAATACTGTTTATGAAGTCAGGTCAGAAAACTAAGATATCCAGAAGAAATAAGGAATTGGATGTTAGGTTTCCAAGAAGGAGCTTGAAACAGTATAAAATGTTTTGCTGTTCATTTAATTTTATTTTTTTTATTATTATTATTTTTTTTATTTTATTTTTTTTTTTTTAATTTGAGGGAGAAAAAAGATACTGGGCATAAGAAATAGGTTGTAAATAATTTCTAATTCTTCTCACATTTTAATCCTGATACACCCTATGACAGATCACAGTCAACAGTTTGCAAGGCAGTATGCCACCCAAGTTTTCCTATATTTAATAGTTAAACCTCAAAACATTTTCATGCTTGTATTTCTATTCCTGAATATTTGTTCAAGTTCTAAGCTGCTGGTTTAGTTTTTTAAAGCTACAGAGCTTAATAGCAAACATTTAATCTGAATTAAATATTTTTATTTTAATTACTAGCACACTAGAGAAGGGGAGAACAGTTTGTCTTGTTTCCAAATGCATTGTAAAACTTGATGAGACTTACTGGCAATCAGAGAATGATCAATGTGCATGTTCCTGACTGATTTTTTACAAAGATTAACTTGAACACAATTGTTATCTTTGTGTGATATTAATTAAACAATATATCCCAAAGCATATCAAGAGTGAACAAATAAAAACCCAGGTGGATTGCTACTATCATTAGATTATCTTCCTTTCTTTCTCTTCCCTTTTCTGCCTAGAATTGATATTTCTATTTATAAATGCTAGACTTTAAAGTGGATGTTTTGAAAAGTTACTGCTGTTAATGTGGTAGAGCAGATTTATCAGTTAGAAAAGGAAAGATAGCTGAGAGGAAGCAAGAACAGCAGGTGGCCAGAGACCCCTTTGCTTTCTGCTTCATTCTTGTCTCTTTGAAAATCCAGTACTTTAGCAGTAAGATTGTAATACTACATCATCCATTGTCCTGGGTTATGGTAGTTATGCGAACATCCGCATTTAGCAATAGGGTAAATTTTAATTTAGAATGAAGGACAATGTTGAAATGCCAGTTACAGAAAAGTAAAAATAATAACAGAATAAAACTTTGTAAATCCTTCACCACCTTTGCAAAGACTGCAAAGACTGACCTTTTCAAAGACATGTTCAAATTTTTTAAACTCTGTGTTGTTCTCATGTACTGGAACTGCTTCTTTCTTCTGTATCAAATATATAATGTATATTTTACACATACTACCTCTTTTTTATCTCCTGTTCTCAACAGAGAGATCCTTGAAAGTAGCATGTAAAGATAGACATTGTGTTCAGTGGCTTTATGTTGTGGTAGCTTTTGACTTGTGCTGAGAAACACTGCTCTTTTTCAAATATTTCAAATAAAAAGCATAATGTCCCTTTTATTTTTCACCATCATAAAATAAGCTATTCAGACTATCTTATGCTGTGGCTTCTATGAACCACTTAGCTTGAATTTGCATAGTCTTTTATTAACTTTTTCTTAGTGTTCGTGGTATCTGACATGTGAATTTACTGTTTACTCCATGTTTGTCCATACAGACATGTGCCTGACAAGGAATTTGCTTGCTTTGTCTTTTTGTCTTTGTTTTTTTAATAGGTCCTCTTTCTTTTAAATAAAACAAAAACAACAACAACAACAACCAACCAAACAAACAAAAACCCCCCCTAAAGATGCAAAAGATTCTACCACATATTACTTTTTCACAAATTTGCTTTTAGAAATCAGAATGTGCCTCACACTGGTCCTCAGTTTTCAAAGCAATTTCTGAGGAATGGAAAACCTGAACTTTTATTAAGAACAATAAACTTGTTTTCACTCAAGTGCAGATTGTTTAGTTATATACAATTACTGAAGTGTGACAGGATCCTTTTACAAAATCTCCTAAATTCAGCGTTGCAGTTTAAATGTTCTTTTTATATCCATTAACTGAATGAAAGCACAAGAAGAAAGTTAAAATCAGTTTCTGTTGTGTATCTGGAAAAAGCATCAGAAGACTGCATTTAAAGGGAAATTTGAGCAAAGTTTCAGGGTTTTGTTGGTGCAGAAGCAATAGACTGTAGGAGATGAGATGATATGAAAACAGATAGGACGATTGGAGAATTTCAATTTGGACAAGAGCTGACTGAGAATGTTTTCTTTCTGTGGTGTGGAAATTAGTGCTATGATGGCAGTAAAATTAAATATTCTGCATGTGTTCATTTAGCTACAGATTAGCCCTTTTGGGACTTGTCTCAAATGCAGGAGTAAAATAAACTGCTTTTGAGAGTTTTGAAGACTTTCTTTCCTCTGTGCCCAAGAGAATTAAAGGGTAAAGAAGTAAAACATGGATCAGTGAACTTCTTTTTCAATTATTTTACAAAGCAATACAGATTGCAGAGAATGAATCATCTAATGATATTTTACTTCTTAAAATTTTAATGAAAGAGATTATTCTCTGAAGTAACCTGCTGTGCCTGTTTCACAGTGACAATACACAATATTCCCTGAAGCTATTTCTGACATCACTGAGTCTAACATGGTTTAGGATGTTTAATGGAAAATTAGGTGTGGAAGAGATGCTGGTTACCCGCAGTATCTCGGGGGTGGGACACAAAACTGAGGGTCTGGGCAGAGTGGATTTTTATCTTACAACCTGTCACATGTACTGAAGCAAAATAAACAAATGGACTGACAATCTGATTTACTATTCTGTCACTTCACAGTAGTAGAAAGCCTGCTTCTGAGATTTTGTAGGTGTGATAAAGTTAGGGTACATGTTGCTATTGATGATGCATTGGATACAGAACTGAAAGCTTTATGTCATCTTGGGTCATACTAGCAATAGCATTGCAATCAGTAGGCAGAGACTAAGGTATGTGGGTGGCTGCTTGTTTGTTTTGAGCTTCATGATTTTAAGGCTCAGAGGCTTGTGGCACTAGCTGATCTTAGTTGTCAATATATAGTGGATTTTTTTGTTTATTTTTAATGTGGCTTAATATTTATCATACTTTGAGAAACTAATATTCTCTAATACCTCTGAATTTACTTTGTTCTAATATATTTGGTGATGTAACACTCAGAGATACCTTCTGATTTAGGGTGCATCATTCTTTAAATGAGAATTTAAGAATCTAGAGCTAAAAATCTGCTATTATTTCCTTGCTTTCATTAGATTGCTCTGTGTTATAGCACCTTTGTAAGTTCTCTGATCTTCATTATAAGATTAATTCAGATTTTTTTCCCCAATTACTTTGATGGCAAGAGTCTTCCACACTTCTCTGTCATAGTGTTTAGGAACCTTTATTTCAATTTGAAGTGAATATTTGGCTAATTTATGTAGATTTGTTTTCATTCCAATGTTCCTTTACCTTCTTCTTTCTCTCTCAGTCATATTTAAGCTCCTGTTGTATTTATGCTCTGTAATAAATTTAAAGAATCCTGCATTGTGAAAGAATTTGGGGCAGCTGAGGTAAAAGGATGTTACATGCCTTTATGCTGGTGACTCTTCTCTACATTTAGTGGTGTAGCATTATACCACTGACATATATTTGATACAGAAGAAAGAAGCAGTTCCAGTACATGAGAACAACACAGAGTTTAAAAAATTTAAACATGTCTTTGAAAAGGTCAGTCTTTGCAGTCTTTGCAAAGGTGGTGAAGGATTTACAAAGTTTTATTCTGTTATTATTTTTACTTTTCTGTAACTGGCATTTCAACATTGTCCTTCATTCTAAATTAAAATTTACCCTATTGCTAAATGCGGATATGCAAAGTTTTCAGTATTCCTTAGGTCTGTATTCCCTTTCTCTTTCTAGATGCCCCGTACACTTAATGTTTAATGATGTAGAATACTAAGTATTGTATTTCCTGCATAAATGGGCACTAGTTTGCTGAACTTTCTAAATATTCAAACTGGGTATTGCAATATAATTTTGACATGATATTCTGTGCAGCATTACGTTTTCCAGCTGTGACTATGTCGATGTCATTAGCACAGATTGCTTTTGTTCAGTTCCTTTTATTTGGATGGACCTCAGAAAAGTATCTCTTATGTATGACCTCTGAAGATGCAGTGTGAAATCAGCTGTGCAAATGTTGAGCTGCTTTTTGTTGCACAAGTGCCAGTAAATTTGCAGAGTTATCAAATACTAAACTACTTCTGTACCAAGGACCAAGGCATTCAACAAGTGCATTAAACAAGTTCTTTGTTTTCTTCATTGCTGTAGAGACAAAAAAAAAAAAAAAAAAAAAAAAAGAAAAAAAAAAAAAGTTGTCAACAAGGAAAACTGGCCAAATGAAGAACAAAGATTGTCTCTGCAGCTTGCGTTTGGGATTCTTACAAAGGAAGCTGAGGAGACAAAGCAAGATCTTCAGCTAGAACTGTACTCCTGTTATGCTAAATTTTATAAGGATAACAGGCTTGAACAGAAATAAATTTAGATAACTGTTACACTAATGTTAACAGTTCCTTAGGTGTACGTACTGTTCCTGAAAAATGCTGTGACATATGCAGAGAGAGAAAATCACTTTCAGCATCTTTAATTATTTCCCTATATTCAGAGTACATGTCTTGTAGACTTTTTTCCTCTTTTATGTCTCATTTCTCTACTTTCCTGCAGAACACTAAACATTGAGTGTCATGACTAAAGACTAAAGTCATTACAGTAAATTATGGCTTTATAGTGTTGTTTTTTATTATTTTTTCCCTTGTAGTAGGAGAATAATAAGCTTGCCTATTGTATATGTGTCTATTAAAAACCTTAATGTTAATTTGAGTTATGTTAACACAATTGCCTACAAAAATCACAGAATTCTGGTAAAGGCGATGAAAATATTTCTCTGTTCTAATTAGAAGTTTTACATGATAAGCAGAAGCTCTGGTAAAACACATCACATTCTTACAGTGGGGAAAAAGATAATAGAAAGTAAATAAATTGTTTAAATATTGACATATGTGAATGCTACAATATTATTCTTGTTTAGCTTATGGTAAACTCCAACTAAGACTAAGAAATCTGAAGGGTCTATCCATATGTCCTGTAGATAAAATTTTAGCTGGTTACGTCCTAAAACAAAGAATCAAATAAAGAAACAAAAGGAACCCAAACAACAAATAAAACAACCCCCAATTCAGTAAAAAAGTGTTCTTGGTTGTTGTAAAAACATAAAGCAATGTAATGGGTACTAAAGCTCTAAAAAGTATTTCGTGTTTGAGATTAAATACTTTTCAAGAAATATGAGTTCTTTTACTTACTAAATTCAGACAAGTTGTTGCTTTATTATTGAGAAAAAACTCTCTGAAATCTCGGTAGAAGGAAAATCTGCTGCACATTCAATTTTGGGGTGGCTTGTGCTTACCATGCGTTTGCATACCAGCTTTGCAATGGTTTGAAGAGGCTAAGCTGTTATGAGAATGTAACATCTAACTTCATTCTTCTGCCTGAAAGCCTTTGTGGATTTGAAAAGTTGACTCACATTACCCAGTTTCCTCCTTATGGATAAAAGCATGTAAGCTGAACTTTCCTGAACTGTGCTTTAACCTGCTGCATATGCACAGAAATCAGCTGTCTTTTAACATAAGCTGATAAACAGTTGACAACTATAGCAAGTCATTATCAGATTTGTCTGGGTGGAAATCCTTTTTTACATTAATATGCTGTCACCTGAAGCTGTATGAAATCTTGAAGCATATTTATTAGGCATATTTAGGCAGAGTCTAGTGTTTTGCAGCAGGCTGGGAATTTCTACACTAGAGCAGCAGTTTACATTTTAATGAAATAAAGGGAGCGAGTAGATGAATTGAAATGATAACCTTGCATTGGGGGGGTTGCACAAGGAAGGAAAAATATTTTACCATCTAGAGAAGCAGTAAGTGCTTTGGCAGCAAAAAAATTAATCAATTATGAAGTTTTTGTAGTCTGAATAAGATTTTTTGTATTTTTACTGTAAATTTAATGTTTATTAATAGTTAGCACATTTATTTTTATCCAATATTTGATAGAAAAAGGCCTCATTGGGTTCTTAAATTTGAAAAGTGTGAGTGTAGAAGAAACAATATGTACTAAATCTGCAGAAACAATAATTAAATCAGTTACTGTACCTTTTGTTCACTTAAAAATAATATAATATTCTGGAAGTCTGAATTCTAAAGGACAACCACCATTTTATAAAAAAGGGGGCTTTAGAAAGGGGAATGCAAAATTTAAGGAATTATCCAGGTATTGAAAAAAAATATTGTGGAAAAAAATGCATGTTTGCAAGAGGGTTGATGGTGAGCAATAATTCTGTTTCATTATGATGTAATACAATAATGATAATGATAATAATAATAATAATTAAAAAAATCAGAATCCACATTGATTCTTACTTTTAAAAATAGAACTAAAAGTAGGACATCTTGCTTTTCTAAAGTTCATTCACATTTCAAAGTCATTTTTGGCTATTCCTGGAGTTAAGCATGAGGTTTTTTGTTTCTTGAAAGAAAATTAAGACCTCTATACACAGAACTCACAAACTGTGAGTTCTGTGTATAGAGAGAAAACTAGATTCTTCAGGAAAGAGGAACTGGAATAAAGGTGAAAAAAAATGGAACTGAGATTTAAAGTGCTTTAGGAGTTAGAGCAAATTCTTCCTCATTGCATTATAAATTTTTCTTTCTAAAGCTGAGTGGATAAAATGCAGTATTATCTTTAAGCAGCAACTTAATATATTCCCTTCAATTTGACAATGGGATGACAATTAACAGATGGAGGGAAGGCATTTGCTGAGATTAGCAATACAACTGTCATTGAGTCATACTGACTTTATAAACTGAGCTGATACATCAGGAAGTGTTTTTAATTGAAGCTAAAATGTTGGAATGGTCACAGAAGTAATAATCCTTTGGAATCTGTGCTCAAAAATGTGGTTGCAAATTTTTTTATGTGAGTATAAGGAAGGATGGGACAAGCCTACGAATAGAGGTCTGTTAAAGGTTATTAGACAAATAAGTTCACATGAAAATCAAGAAATCCAGCTGAGTTCTGAAAAGGTGTCTGATGGAAATGCACGGATACTGCCTTTAAAGCCCTTGGTTTCAGAGTGTTCACAGCCAAACAGAAGAAATCTGAAAATATTATGTATTTTTTAAGGAAAGCTGATTATCTTTTAAGGGAAGCTCTGCCTGTGCATTTCCTTTACCTTTTTAATTTCAAATCTTTGTTCCATAATTTCTGGCATTTTGATCCATGGGGTGACTTGCTTGAGAATTTCTCAGGTTTTGTGTTCTGAGGTAGAATAAAACTGAAGTGCCAGTTTGCTCCAATTCTATAACACTAAACAAAATTTGTAATCACTCAGAGTGTATTTCCAAGTTTATTTTGTCAATTAAATGCATGCATGCAGAGGAGGGTTCTTTCGATATTGCAAGTAGATTTGTGGAAAATAAAATTAGCATTCGATGACTTTTGAGGGCCAGATACATTGTTACAAGAGGTAGTTTCAAGGACCTTTGGCAGCAGTACCAAAGTGTTTGAAATACTCATCCTGCAAATGCATGAAGGGAGAAGAGAAAGTTTGAAAAGAGTTTACCATTTGAAATTGTTGGAATTTAAATGGCTTTGCAGTTCTGGTTAGCAGAGCGTGACAAAAGGTGTTTCTTTCTGGGCCATTGAGTTGATTTCAAGTTTGAAAAGTTTGCAGAGGGCTTTAGGATCAACTTAGATTAGGAATGGAGTCAAGCATCAAATATGCCTTTGTTTTACATAATTCTTTGATTTCCTGATATTGCAAAATAAAATTTGTTGCACTTTCAATCCCTGGAAATGTTCAAGGCCAGGTTGGATGGATTCCTGAGCAACCTGATCCAGTGAATAACATCCTTGTCCACTCCTGGAGTCAGAGGACCTTTAAGGCCCATTCTAATACAAGGCAGTCTGTGATTCTACAATGAAAATAGTTTCCTTCTCCAAGATTGTATCTCTGGCTTCCATGGTATTACTAGATATTCCTTAACATGCTTCAGCCTCTTGTTGAAATCATTTCTAACACAGGAAAAAAAACACATTTTCTATCTTAGTTTTGTTTAATGGTAACTTTTCCCCCATTTACTTCTTCTATCCTCTGCCAGTTCTATTTGGGCAAAACCAAACACAGCTATGCATTTTAAAAGTAATAACACTTGTTTTATCTTGACTGTATAAAATGCATGTGTCATAATTTTTTAAAAAGTAATTTGGGACAAAAGGTTTACATATTGAGAAAATTTGTATTGTCAGTCTGCTTGCTGTACAGACATGTGACCTGCTCATGTTAAGACAGGCATTCTGATTCCATGCTAATAGGCCCATTGTTATTAGTATATGCTGCCTGCTTCTGATCTACTTTGCTTAGAATGCATGTGGGTTTTTAGTGTTTGTGACATTTAAGGGTTATGCATTTTAAAAAATGAAATTTTCCAAAACAAAAAATATCTCGTACATTTTTAACAGAGTTTACAAAAGAGCTATTCTACATTTTCCTTCTAGCAAGATGGTACAGTATTGAATTAAGTGTTAGTATTTATATGGCCATGTAAGATTTAATGTTGTAGACAAAGATATTAATTGTCTTTTGAAATGGACAGATGGTTTTGCCTAAAACCTGCTTGTTAATTTATTGGATTTTTTGAAAAGCAATTTTCAAATGAGGTTTCAGTCTCAGTTTTTTGATAGGGACTTTTTCATATTATAGGCACAAGAATTTTCTCAAGAAGTACATTGTGTGATGTAACATTTTCTGTTGGACTATGGAAGTAGAATCTAGGTGGTATAGGAAGTCACATCACCTCTTGTGCAAAAGATGTCCAAACCTGGATTGAAAATAAATAAAAATAACTCAAGAGTCAAGGTGTTAGAGCTCTTCATTACAACATGAGGAAACTGAATTTACTGATTTATACAGATCTGCACTTTACTCTTAGTAAAAAATATGAACTGCCAGTAGGAAATGATGTATGAGGCAAGTTACCACTCTTAGAATCTCCTAAGCTTTTTCAGAAGTACTGCTTTTAAAACTTCAGCTGTTAGTGTTGAGGATCAAGAGGAAAATGAAGTCAGCAGAAGCATTTGCAAGTCATTTAATCTTTCTGCAAAAGGTAGACCTAAACATCAGAGCTGTGGCTAGGTAAACTTACCAAGAAAGCATTAGACTGTATAGCCAGTCTAATCTCATGCTGTGCTGCAGGTGACACACAAACCTGTGAACAAACATGGTATATCTTTGGTAAGTTCTCAGGGATGCTGGAAAGCTCACTTGTGTACATTTTTATACACTTGTGTACCCCATTGCAGTTGTTCTAGTCTATGCTGGTTTAGTATTAATTCAATTAATACAATAAAAGCTGGTACTTTTATCCTGTTTCATTCCCCCCTTTTGTCCACTGCTGTTTATCTTAACCATAGTAAAATGATTACATGCGAAGCATTTACATAAAATGTGGATGTGCTTGAGCATATTTCATTTTTGTTAAAAATTATCTCTAAAATGAGTTTGTTTATTTCAGGTGCATTTTTCCTCCCTGTTATTCAAAAAACCTTGAAGTGAAAAAAAAAAAAGTTTTTAAGAACAGAATACAAGATTTTAAGTAACAAATGCTGCATATATGTGCCTAATATTTACCCACAGGTTTTAGGGCAAAACCATCTATTAGATAATGGTAGTGTGGTAGGAACCATTTCTGATCTAGCATGCGTAGGCTTCATGATACAGCCCCCTCCCCCCCCAAAAAAAAAATAAATTAAAAAGTACAAATAACATGTTCATTGCAGTTCACTGGAAAGCAGCTACAAACACCAAACAAAGAAATTAAATAATAAAGCATTTACTACAGGTCACTGAAAAATAGCTATACTGGCAAAAATACTGGGCTTACTCTGAGACGTTATCAAATGAATGAGAGATTCTTAGAAGTTGCTTACTTAACTAAAGGCATTAAAAAAATTTATTGCACTGATGGAGCAGGAAGTTTTTATTACTGCAAAAGCTAACATTCGTACTTAAAAAAAAATATATATATATATATATATATTAAAAACTTATCTCTATTACAAGTGAAGCACTCTAATCCTTATTCAATAGGAGCAAGTTGATTGTAGGTACATTTTTTTAATAGATGGATTTTATGGTGGTCTATAGCTGTGGTCCATTGAAATTGCTTTTTTGCTGTGGAAATACAGGGGATGGACTGTTACTGAAGTGAGGTATCATCTAATTGGGTATGTCAGGGATGGCAGAAGAAGGACTGCCTTTTCCTCTTCGCTCCTAGAACACAGAGTGATGGCAGGGCTGGACAAGAGCTGCTCTTGCAGACTGTTGATCCTGAGGTCTGTCTTTTTCAAGGTCTGTGTTGATTTCTAGATTGAGCTGCATGAACTAATTACTTTCTTTGTAATCCCCAGTCACAATTGATTTCACACGTTTTCTTGATTGTGAAGCTATTTAAACCACTGTGGTCAGGGTGGAAAACATGACTTGACAAAGTTATATTTAGTTTTAAAATCCTTGCATTATTTTGTGCTTTCAACTGTAGTCATTCAATTAGAGAAGATTCTGGAGCTTTTTGTAGTCAGCAACTACAAGCAGTGGGATGCTGGGATTGTATGAAGTAACTGAAATAAATTGCCTTAAAATTTCATTAATTTGTGTAGGTTTTGATTGTGAGTCTCTGTCAGTGTTTCTTGGTTTCCATAAATCAGTGTTAGAAAAACATATTATACAGGAACCTGCAACACTTGGGAGATGATGCCATGCTACATTAAAGAGTAGTGTAGAAAATACAGCATTTTCTAGTAACCATTGATTAGTATTATCATCTGTATAATGTCTTGTGAGATTCATTCTGGTATGGCTTCAGAGTAGTGAAATATTCCAGGCAGCTTTTCGGTAAGAGCATTCAGCAAGGTAATTTACAGCCCCATTTTGATATCTATCTTCACCTCTTCAGTCTCTTGTTTGCTTGGAAGTATTGCCACATACTGGCCTGTAAGTAGCATTTTCAGTTCAATTCATAGCAGTCAGTACCCAGCTGTGAAATAAACAAAGTCTAATTTCACAGTTAAGTTAAAGCCACGAAGTGAAGGCATGATTTCACAATCGTTAATACTATATCTCTGCGCTGCTGGATTGCTCGCAGAAGAATTGTAATGTTGGGTACAAGATAGCCATTCTGTCACATTAACTAGAATATATGCAGCTAATACAGAGTTTATGCCAACCTTGTGTTTTTATGCTCTCTTAGATTTTGAGAGAATGGGCTATGCAACCACTAATGCAAAATTAACGTATTGACTTTCTATTAAGCGTATTTTGGCAGTTGAAGGTAATCTAGCTCCTTGTATTATCTGACCATAGCATTTTGCCTCTACACCAAGAGCCCTGTGGCCCAGTGATGCTCTAAATGCTAGTGTCTAGAGGTGGAGCTGGCAATTTTTTATAGTGGCAATTTTTTATCCAAGAGCTTCGGACCCTTTGGGTATTCACTCTTATACTTGCTCTTTATGGATGTTTAATACTCTCTTTAAAATTTCAGAGTTATTGAAGTTTGTGTTGGAATTCTTTAATTGCACTCCAGTTGCGGCACTTTCAAACTGGTGGTGATAAACAAACAGGAGGCCAGTAAGTCTTCAGATCCCAAGACTTGACTGTTCAACAGCCTTGTCTCTTGCGAACTTCACTGGCCTACCAAGTTATCTAGATCACCTTTATGGCCTACTCTCACTGCTTATCTTATTGTCAGTCAATATCTATTGAAATTACTTGTGGATCCAGATCTAGGTCTTTTAAGAGTGAAGAACAGTGGCCATCTAAAAGGTGTGGTTGCCAACTTTTAGGGATTTTGTTTGGATCAGCTCCCTGTGAGAATTGTTTGGAGAAATTTAGTGATCATGAATGGATTGAAACTGTATTCCTTGGGAATTCTTCCACTCGGGAATGGTTATTATTTGTTGCCAAACATGATTCTTTATTATGAGGTGAACTCCTTAAACAGGTATGATCTCTAGTAGTCAACAGAGTAAACTATGATCATCTGTCACAGAGATACATTTTAGTGCTACAATTGTTACATATAGGTATATAGTTTTGAGACAGTTTAAAGAGGTGGGCAGTCTGAAATGAGTGACTTCTGCCTTGATTCCAGCTAATCCCTTCCCACCAGTAATGAATGAGATATCAACAGATAAAAGTGAAAAAAGAACAGTTAATAACAAAGAAAGTGGCAAAGGGCAAGAATAAAAAAGGTAACAGCAAATAACGGCTACATAGCTACAAACTCACAATCTGCCACACCAGCAAAGACACCCGAATGCTGGAAATGCCCCTCCTGAGGACGAGCCCGGCAGGCGAAGCTGCCGGGCCAGCGCTCGGTGTTTCCTGTCCCTGCGCTGGGCAGGACCTCGACTGCGGGATTCTCCCCAAGGCAGTCCAAAACCCCTACTGCAGCCTCTCTGAGGTGAGGAAAAAGATGAAAAAAAGAGGAGAACCCACAAAGGAGAAAATCTCTGCTTAAGCAAGACCAAAGAGCCAGTGAAGCAAATACCGCGTGGCAAAAAACCAGGAAAGCACCTGTGATAGCACACTCCCCCCCTACCCCAGGGTTCTCGTTTGTAGGGTCTTAAAGATACAGTGGGAATTTGTGGGAACAGATAGAGATGGAATAAAATAACATTAAGGATTACCCCAGGACAATAGGACTGCAGGTAGCTTCCCTATGCTTAACCCTGTTACAAACTAAGGAAATCTTCTTCTAGTATCTCTTCACATCTAATATATCCAGATGATAACCCTTCAGATCAACTCCCTCCAGTTTCCAAACATCTTCTCTACTGGGGCTGTGCAGCACTGGATGCAGTGGCTCAGATGAAGCTTTACAAATGCTGAACAGAGGAGAATCACTGCACTGTGGCTGATGGCTTTGTTTTTGCCAGTGGAGGTAGATGCTCTCTTCTCTTCTTCTTACAATGGAATATGTCTAAAGATAAGAATCTCTTCTCGTTCATATATTAATCTTGAATGGTGTATTTCAGAAAGGAAAGTTTTAGTTCCCAGAAGAAAACGGAGTGGAAAGTCTTCTGGATCTTCTTCATTCACTAGGATAGCTATTCACCTAGGATAGCTATTCACCTAGGATAGCTATTGTTAAATGGCTTGTAGCTTTTGACCTCCCATGTGGGTTTTTTCACATTTTAATATTTTCAACAAACAGAAAATACGAGCAACTACTGGAGAAACATTTTAGTTCAAATACAAAACCTCATTTTGACTATTTATCAAAGTTCTTGCTGATACAGACATGCAGCTTATTCAGTTGGCCCTTTCTCTTGTAGTATCAGGCTTTGTTACTGCATTCTAGAATTTCACATCTCTGTAGGCTTCAGCTTTAGAAGGCTATTATATAGAAGGATTTAGAGGATATTACCAATGCCACAAACCCCCAAGTACTGTGTTTATCAGTTTGAAAAGTAGATTGCCAACTGGCAAATTAACTATTGGTCTATGTATTCCTTAGGTAGCCTCTAATCCCACAGAGCCATTACCTGACCATAGAGTTCTGCCTAGTTTATGGCTGTAAACCAGTCAACCTGCTGATCTCCAAAATAAACAAAACAGTCCAAATAGCATTACTTCTCTTTCACAATTGTGTTTTAATCCTTCAAAAATAATGCTCCCAAGTATGTTAGACTGTTGTTCTCGTTGAAGAAGCTGGTTTGCAGTTTGGGCAATTCAGTCTTCTGTGCAGGGTTTCGGAATTGCTTTCTTCAAAAGGTACAAAACATTTCTCATGCTTGGAATCTAGCGGCATCTCCCTTTAGTGTGTGTTCAGCTGTTAATTCTGTTACACCAGTAAGAAAGCACAGATACTCCTAATATGCTCTTTTATAAAGACTGCTGTCACCCTGATCCTGACTAGGGTCATCAGGCTGTCTTTCTGGTTTACCTGTTCAGCTGTCACCCAGTCATTCTTCTAGTTCATTTTTCTGCTGCTCGGTGACCAGTTTTATACCTTGAATGCAACTGTACACTGCCTTGGTACTAACAGGTACCTCAAAGGAGGTTGTAGAAACATGGGGAACTAGCAGCAGGACAAGAGGAAATGGCCGCCAGCTGTTACTGTTGGACATCAGGAAGAAATTCTTCCTGGAAGGGGTTAAACATTGGAGTGGACTGCCCAGGAAGGTGGTAGAGGAAGTGTTCAAGAAATGACTGGGGTGTGGCATTTCATGCTGTGGTTTAGGCATGATGGTGTTTGTTTAAAGGTTGTCTGGGCTCAATGATCTTAGGGGGTGTTTTGCAATCTTAATGATATGTGATTCTAAGAAAATAGTATTTGCAAACTGACCTTTAACATCTTACTATTCCATTTTTCCCTTTGAAGAACTCATAGGTTAAAAAGATAAAAAAGACATTTAGTTTAGTTTAAATATTAATTTTGTTTCTATCTTTGTGAAAAGATTACACTACAGACACTTTTTGTTGCTTGCTCTACCATTTTAGTTTGGCATCATGCAGTGCTATCTTGAAAGAGAAAAATGTAATTAATTGGAAGCTAAATGGATTCGTTTTGAGAGAGAAGCATAAAAAATATCTTGATTTTGATAATTATTGAAACTATTGCAGCTGGCCTGAGTACTGGATTGTGCTCCTGCCATCTGTAAAATAATCTGAATCTAGTACTATATTCCTTCATATCACTTACTTCTAAAGTAAGTCTTTTAAAGAAACTTGGATGAACTGTAGCTCACAGACTTGAAGAATATAAAAAGGGATTTGAGACCCTTTTTTGGGTTGCTTATGTTAGCCAAAAATAGGTTTTTTTCTTTCCTGAGAGGATATTACTTACACACTTATGTTCATAGTCTGGCTTTGGAGGAAACTGTGGGTGAGAGATCTCATTTCATCTTTGGTGTATGTGAAAACACACAGAACTTGTACTTTCTGTCCTTAGCACTTTGTCCAGTTTTCAGTAAGCAGTGAGAATTTACAGCACGCCGCTGCATGAAGCTTTAAATAACTTGTCAGCAAAGTAGTAAAGCAAAATCACTGAAATTCCATTGTCTGAAATCCAAAATAGCTAATTTTGTATCATTAGAATGTATGTAAGCTTCAGTGACAAATGAGAAAATTGTTGCTTGATTGCTTCCTAGTAAGTGGTTGTTTCCAATTCTTATTAATTTTGTGGAGTTGTAATAAGAGAAGACCACATAATCTATTTGTAATTCTTTAAAAAGGCAAAGCTTTTTTGTCTAATTTGGGAAATTGTGGTTTTAATGACCTCTTCCAGGTTTGTGCTGTGGCCTGTTGCCTGAGAAATGTTGGTGTTTACTTGGTTAGGCTAGTGGTGCAATGTAATTTTGTTCACACTCTTGATGTCAGTGTGTCCTTGGTACAAACAGGTAGCTCTGGTTCAAGGCTTTGCTGGGTTGCTTATGACAAGGAAGCGATACCACCACGTACTTGTAGATTGTGAGCGTTGTAGCAAAAGCTGTAAATATATTACAGCCCTTAGAATACAGTAAAAATAGTAAGTAGGTGACTTCCTCATAAAAATAAATACATTTTTTAAAAGGGTAAAATATGCATTACTTTACAAACAACCTTATTCCCTAAGAGTTCTGTCTTTGATCCTGCTGGGGACTAGACTGCTAGTTAACATCCCTCATTTCTGCATGACTTCCCTGTCTTTCAGCAGCTGAGATTTGTGTGCAAGCCCCCAGTTGCTAGCTGCTGGAATGATTTGCCCACTGTAGATCAAAAACATACTTTCTGACAGTTGCTAGCATCATTATAGCACAGAAAAAAAAAAAGCCCCAAACATTTTATCTTTGCTGATCTGCCTAATAAAATCCAAATTTGTGATACTCTGAGTGACCTATTTCAAACAAAAATAACTAATTTTCAAATTATCTAATCTCATAATTTTGTAAATATTTAAGCAGATTTTTGAAAGGGTGTTTTCACATTAGTTACACTGATTTCATGTGGATCTGAGCTTCCTTAGATGTTTCCTTTCACTGCTGGCATCTCTTGTCCAACCCCTTTTCTTGTGCCTCAGTAGAAACAATAGATACTGTCAAGTATTCCAGTGATAAAGAAATGATGGCTCTTTGTGGTAAAACAATACAGCATTGGATTTTCTTACTGAACTAGGTAAGCTCAGAAGGTAATAATTCAAAAAGATGCCAGCTTCCTCCAGTCTTAAATGGAGGCATAAATTCTTCTTAAAATGTTAGTCATCTGCATGACTTCACCATATAATGTTTCTGTCAGATCTGTAGCTCTAGATGTGGATATGGATGATAATACCCCAGGTTTCTTCTCTGGGCAGAGGAGGCTTTATCTGACTTTTAGACGAGAAGAAAGGGGTGGCTTTCTGAGTGGTTTGGATGATAGTTTGAGCTTCCTCCAAATCCAGCTTCAGACCCAATATTAGATGTATAACTGATTAGAACAGAAAGTATTTGTAACTCCAGGTTAATTACATCAGCTGCAAGGAAACTGTGAGAAGCTCTTTAAAACACTGTGCGGGGTGTTGAGCCGCTCTTCTTGCTAATAGGGGGGTTTGACCATTGTATATCCAGATGCAAAGGGTTCTCAGTCTGCCTTTGATACTGTAGGCTGAGCTTTGCTGTTCCAGGAGACATACCCATGGTGCACTGTTGCCATTTAAGCTCATAATCTTAAATTGGTGAATGACAATACTAAGCTAATGTTGCACTTAATACACTCAGTTTGACTTTGTACACTAGACTGTTTTCTATCTCAATAATGAAAATATTTCATAACTATAGTTGTGTGACATCTTTTAAATAAGTAGTTCATAAAATTTAATATGGTGCCAGATCAAAATGGCATCCGGTGTGATCAAACCTGGTGAACATGTTTGGTCAGAAAAGCTTGAAAGCATTTCTGGTGCCAGCATGCCTAGGCTTCCCATTTCTTCAGCAGAGGTTATCTGTGAACACAATAAGTAGAGGAAAAGCAAATTTCTTATCATTTGAGGTGAATGTAAGACTGTTGTGTCCGTTTCGATGTGAGCTATCTTTAGAATGGAAATGTGAACTCACTTGTCTTTGGAGCTTTGAAGACTTACACATGGTAGCCCCAGTGGAAATAAACACAGAGTCAGAACTGCCTAGTTTTCCTTTCAGTATTCCTGGACTTAATTTTTAAAATATCATAACTTCTGTGACAAATGAGGTGTACCAAAATGTGAAAGATAAGAATTTTCATTTCTTCTGAGGAATAAAACCAGTTATCACAGTATAGTTCTGGCTAAAGAAGAAAGTTGTATTTTGATAGTTACAGATAGTAAAAGTGGTATGCAACAATTAGGGTGTACGTCATATCCTGTGAACTCTTTTTTCCAAACCTGATACAGTGAAATTTAATAGGAAGAAAGAGTGTTTGGTTGAGGTTTTTTTTAATTTTTAGTAAGATTGCTTCTTCAGAGAGCTTTCTGCACTATTTGGAGTACAGTAGAATTTGTGAAATTTGGTGAGAGATGAAACAGGAAAAAAAAAATTATTAGGACCTGTGTTCCTCAGATTAATCTGTGACACTTTTAGTAATTGTGGCAGCCTTTCAGTGAATGAACCGATTTTTAAACACATTTTGTTAGATATACTGTTTTTGGAAATTATGCGTGTTTTCCTGTTGAATCCTGAAAACATAACAACATTCATGTGGATGGATGCTTGTTGCACTTAGTGACTGAATCCATGTGAGTCTACTAAGGAATCAACCAGGAGCTTGTGCAGTGTGTATAGTTATCTTCAAAGAAGGAAAGGGCATACGAAGGTAAATACAAAATACAGAACTGACATAAAGCAAGTCAGCCTTTCAAGAGATCTTCTATGAGCCATTTTTCCGTATGTGCAACGTACAGGAAGTATCAATATAAAAGACGTGCTTTTAAGTGATAGGCATGCACTGATACACATCTGCAGTGTGTTTTTCTAAAAGTGTATTTAACATAATCTGCACAGACGGGTCAACCTTCATCTCTGGATTTCTGGTTTTGAGAGGTTTGCCATGCAAAAGTATCATTAAAAGGCCAACTAATATAATGATGATACTTAAAGGAATGTAAATTCCTAGGAACACTTTTGCTTGGATACAGCTGTTGGAAAAAAGGCTTTTCTTTCTCTCTTCTTTATCAAGAGGGTATTTACTCTGACACGATGCACTGAGGTGAAAACTGTAGTTTTGGGTTTGTTTTTTTATTCCCAGATAATTCTCTCCGTTTTAAAAGCATTTTTCTTACCTACTGTGAAAAAAGAGATCTGTCTGCCTCTAATACTCTGTGATCTTCCCAGCCTATGTGGTCTTTTTGGTAGTTGTGTCCCATTTCCATAGTTTTGCATCAGTTCATTCAGCCAGTAATGTATATTTTTGTGAGGACAGAGAGGAACAGGAGTAATGAAAATGGTAGAGACTGACAATATTTATTGCAATTTGGGAGTATGTCAGGTCTTCTGTAGGTCTCCAAACACCTGCAGAATCTGTTGCCTTATTACCAGACTGCGCAATAAATTCATTCTTGCCATTTTCCATGCAAACATGTTTAAATGATTCTGAATCTGCTGGAGTGAGATTCAAGATTTATCGTATGTAGCTAAATTCCAGTAAGACATTGGTAAGATTTCAGGAATTGACACAGACCTTTGGTTAGGATGCTTACATATAGATTGCAAAGAGAGGGAAAGACATCTTTTGTATGATGCAAAATCTCCCTGAATCCTCAAGGAATTTGAATTTCATAAGCTTATATGAAAAAGAAATGCAACTTTGAAAGGTAGAACACAGCATGTTTACGAACTAGATGTTATTTTGTTGATCAGGAAGAGTGGATTAGTATCTTACATTTTAAAACACTGAAACTTGAAATGCATGTAATTCAGTCATAAAACATGATTTTTTTTCTCGACAAAAATAGTAATTTGGTATTGCAAATGGAGGTAAGCTTGGAAAAAAAATGAAGTTTGAAGGTCACATTTTTTGATGACGTGAAAGAAGTTTAATTAGGAATATATTAGTCTGTATTTAAAACCCTGTGTTTTGCTGAATCCCTGAGCTGAATCACATCCATCTACAGCTGAAAGAATATGAAGAAGTTTTAATTACTGGCTCTTATATGCAGAGAGTTAAGAAACAGCTGTTTCTAACATCTAAGAGATGCTGGTTTGTTGTAATGCATATGCTCTTCTTAAAATTGATCTTCCTGACCAAGCAGCTCAAACTTTTTGATAAATTCTGTGAGATACAGATGGAAAATGGACTGTAAGTTATAAGTGCCTAAGTGAATGCACAGTTCTCCAGGGTCCAAGCAAGTTTAAAGGAAGTCTGAATTAATGTAGCACAAAAATTGATAAGTCCATAGGGAAATGTAGGCTAGTAAGAATCAACTGGGTTCTGTTTAGGAATGAATATTAATTTGCGATGAAATGAATCTTATAAACTGATTAGCTTAGTTATCCAGATCATTCTGTTATATCTGAGATTTTAAGGAAATCTAATAGGGATAAATTGGAGAATGGATAGCAAATGTGGAAATAGTCTTCTCTCAAACCTAATGAAGATGTGGCTCAAGACAGTATTAAAGGTAATATTAGAATATGAAGATTGGAATGTATGTTATTTAACTTAGTTGCTATTAAAAAACTTTGAATATACTTTATTTTTTTACATACAGCTCAGTCACAGAATATTATCAGTAGACATTTAGCTTATAAATCTATTATATAATTCTGCTTATCTCTCCATTTGCTTCCAAATATTGGCATTTATTTTTCAGCATCATTGAAGTAGTTATAACTTTGCAGTTGAGAGTAGTATCAGTTTTTTGTTTTCAAGTTAGCTTTAAACCAGAAGTTTAGCATTTATTTAAAACTTCTAGTGCATTACTCTATGCCTATGCATGGGGTTGGGGACTTAAATGTGTAGAATAGCTGTGTAGTATGTAAGGTTGCATAACTCTGTCATTAATAATAAGGTTTTTTGCATTACTACATTAAAATAGGAGTATGTAGAGTACTATATTAAAAAAATCCAACAAACCACTATAAACAAATTAACATCCCCACTGTAAAACCAATCAACTAGCCAACCAACCCCCTAGAAGGAAACCCCAGTCCTTAGGTTATAACCAGAAATTTGCGTCTGCTTTCTGAAGTATTTTAAGGAGACAATTTTTGCTTGATTTCCACAGGAATACTTTGCAGCAAGAAGGTATTAGTTACCTTCTTGCTGCAAAACCTACTACCAAAATAGTTAGCCAAAATAATGGAAAATTGGAGACTCTTACATATCTTGAATACTTGTATTTTCATAATTTCTTGCTGATGATCACTTTCAGCTAAAATTTTTCCTAACTGTTTGGTGGTGGTTGTAAGCTAAGTGTGTATTAAAAGACTGTGGCTATTTTGTAGAATTGGCCAACCATTCAGAATGGCTGTTTTGGTTAGGGTAATATATTAATATTGACTGGGAATACAAAGGATTTATCTTCATTTTCTTCTTGTTTCTCTTTCCTCTTCCCTGCCCTCCTTCAGTCTCAAAGGAAATTTGGTTTTAGAGACTGATGAACATGTTATGATTTTTAAAAAAATAGCAGACAGTAAGTGAGAAGATACTTAAGGGGAGAAAACAACCCTAATCAGTTAAACTTATTAGAATTTAACAGTTCTCAGGAGGCTGTAAGTTGTAAATTGATACTGCCCTGGGGTGAGAGAAGAGGTGGAATTAAATCAGAATTTCATCTGGGTGTATGAAGGCAAAATGGCACTGAAATCTAATTTTTACACTTAGAATACATTCACTAGTGATACATGGCCAAACATGTTAAACCACATTTCTTATGAAAAGCTTATTACTGTATTCCTTGCAGTGAGTTCAGAGTAATAAAGATTTTTCTTGGTGACACCTCCAATTCACACAGACCTTTCCGGTAGTAAATGCAATGTGTTGTCATGTTTTATAGAAGAGGAACACATTGAACTTAACAGCAACTTTATTTAGCTAATGTGCTGCACATACTCTTTAGCTGTGCTCATTGAGCATATTGCTCCAGTGCAGTCCCTGCCACCCTTCATGGATATTGTATCAGACAAAAAGCCTGTCTCTGTATTTTCAAAGCAGCCCAAAGAGTGAATATTTGGTACTTTAGAGATTTCTTTGTCTTCATAAGAATAGCATGCTCCACCGTGTTTCTCTGATGCTATAAAATTGTCACACTCAAGGTTAAACTCTTGAAAGTAGGAGCTAGGAATTAACACTGGCAGAGCAACAAAATTTGGGATATAATTAGAAAAACTATTGGAGTGACAAAGTGTGACAGTGGGAATAAATTCAGTTGAGTTTTCTGGTTGCTCAATTTAGTTTTCTTTCACATGAAGATGATAAAAAGAAAGAGAAAATGAGATGCCAAAAATGAGGGAGAGAGTAGTGTGAAGGTGAGGAATGGGATGATATTTATAAAGAAAGTGGAAAAAAGAATTATACGTTTGATAAAAAGTAGAAAGAAGTTCAGACATCCAGCAAATTGCTGTTTTCTTATTTATATCTGGGAAAAACATACTAGATCAGAGGCAACATCTGAAAACTTGTATGTGCAGATAAAAGAAGTCAGCTTAGCTGTACTTTTCATAAATAGGTTGAGGTTTTGTCTGCACACAGTGACATTTAATTAAGTAAGTAGGCTGAAAGCGATTTTTTTCATCCTGTGTTTTAGTTATGATTGAAATATTATTGGGGTTTGTAATTTTGTATGCTTATCTGAGTAAAATTCCATTAAGTATATTAGAAATTTGCCTGCTCTGGGGGGTTTAGCAATATTCTATCTATACAGTCATTTTTAAGACAATTTTACTGAGTAATTGAAGAACTGGATGGTAACCTAGTCCTGTGGTGCACAGTTTTAATTGCCCTTGTTTATATTCACACAGAATAAAGCAAATAAGTGAATAACGGATATCTCAGCTAAAAATAGGGGCCATCAGCCACCTGAGAAGTAGGGCTTTTTGGAGGGATCTAGTTATTATACAATGTTTTTGTAATTCATATAGGAACTCTGGACTACATAATACAGATAATTGGTAACCTTCCTTAATGGACTCATGATAGTGAGAAATTTAATATAGTAAAGTAACATTTTTAACTGGTGCCATACTTCTGCATGGGTTTTATTGTGGCATTACTCTCTGTTGTAGTGATGTAGTAGATGTACCAGGTTTTTACACATACAAATGTATTTTACCAGATGATTAAGTGTAGCTAAACAACATATTTCATACAAGATTGTTACACCTCTCTCCCATCAACACTCCTGCTCCCACCCCAGATCAGAAATACAGCTTAGCATGACATGCTTTCTTTTAGATCTCCACAGACATTTGCCTGACACAATCCAACATAAGTTTTGTCCTAGTTATCAGAGAGAGATTATCAAATAATAATGGAGAGATCTCATCCTATTCATAAAGCATAGTGGGGGTTTTTTATTAAGCGTAAAGAGAATCCGAGTTAAAAGGTGCACTTTTTTCATTTGCATACTCTATCATCTAATTAACAGTAACTAATATAGTTAGAAAACATGAAAGACAAGCAGTGAGAGAGAGAGAGAGATAGAGAGAGAGAATTGATTGTGCTTGCTGAACTGAAGTAGTACCAAAAGATGCCCATTTTGAATGAGACACAGAGATCGGAGAAATGAGATCTGGTGGTCAGAGCTCTTTCTCTGCCCCTCTCTGGAGGCATTGCAAAACTGTCATATCAAAATCCAGCAGACTCCCAGAAATCATTCAAGAAATAATCCTAGCTATTTATTGTGACTGATAAACTTTTAAAATACATTGTAACTTCCTTTCATTGAACCTCCTCTTTGCAGTTCTGATTCCTTCCATTATGTCACCAAAATCCTTCTAGGGAATGCAAATGCCAAGCAAACATCCCAGCTGAAATGGTAGATCCCTTTACTATTCGTGCATCTTTCTTCTTTCCTCTCCCTGCTTTCTCTTCTGAAAAAAAAAAAAAAAACTTGTTTGCTTTCTTTTTATGTTTCTTAGCTGTTAGAAAGCCTTTAAAAATGCTTTTACTTTCCTGTCATGTCATTATGCTCTTTGGAGGGAGGATCAGCTGGAGTCATGGCAAAGAAAACTGCTGTCCCGGTAGTTTTATTTTGTATTCACCATACAATTCACAGTATTGCATTGTTCCTTCCCAGAGGGGGAAGATTGGTCTCTCATGCAAATCACTGGTCCTTTTCTAGGCTTTTGTAGCCGTCCTGAAATTGTTGGAAGGGATCCTTCTTTCTGCAGAACGAGAAGGAGGAATTGCACCAGACAGGCTGGCCCCAGTTATTTTATCTCTTTCCTGTGTCTCTTACAGCTCCTTTTGAGGAGTAGGCACCAGGCAGTACCTATACTGTGTTCCCAGGGCTTCTGCTGCTCTTGTGCATTGGGTGCGCCAAATTCAGTGACATTATTTGGCATAACTTGAGACTTGCATTGCTTTGAGTACACAGAATCTGGCCGACAGCCTTGTCTGTATGCAAAAGTGTCCTTGCTCATTTAAGCTGAGTGGATAAACAAATGTTTTTCTTTGACCCATGTGGTACATGAAGTTGGTACCAGTTAAAGAAACATAGTTGTGTGTATGTTATTTCAGTTGATAATATTTTGTGAGTAGAGGTGTCTAGAGATTCAGCTTACACAGAGCCTCATTAGTGTTTATGGAAGTCCAACTTTTATCCTCAGGAATGCCTCCAAGCCTTGAAAAGTTTAAGAAAAACAAAGAGAATGTGCAGAAATAGAAATTTACTTCTAAATTAATAAAGTCACAAAGTGAAGTAGGAGGAATAAGGCTAGGAACTATGTGGATAGGTCTGCACTGTGATTGAAGGTAGCAGGCTCCAAGCAAGTTAAACAGGACAGAAGTTTTAATTTAACCCCCATGTCCACAGACATCAGCACATGCATGCAGAGGATTATTATCACCATCTGTTTTATCTACAGTAGTTTTCATCAGTTGTGTTATTTTGTGGGGTTTTTAAGTGCTTAAGCACTGCTTTGAAGCTGTAGTGTTAATTGTTAACTTGAGCTGAATCTGCATGGATGCCTGTAGCAGTGTCAGCATGCTAAGATTGGAACCGTTAGATTAATGAATGGAAGTATCAGCTCTCTGTGCCTATGCAGTACATTAATAGCTGTGTCAGTTCAATCAAATACACTACTGACTTTATCAATGTGAAATGGTATTTACCAGATCTTAGATGGACTGCTGAGAAAGATGAATGTAATCATTCATTTTTGTATGACTTAAAAATAAGGTAACTAAATTCTTTCCATAGAGTATTACTTTGTTACTGTTCTTCACAGGAGAAGAATAGATACACTGGTATATTTGAATTCTTCACTTAAATGAAATATACATGTACACGGAAGATTGTTGTGAATGGGAGGAAACTAACCATTATCTTTCATAAAGCTTAAAATTTACTGGAAGTTAATGTTGAAAAGAGAAAAGATAAATGAAGAGAAGAGAAAAGAGTATGCTTATTACTTATTTTTTTTTAATTTGTTTTTTCTTTCTCCTTTACAGAACTTGAAGAAAGTGTTTGTAGAATTTAGCCATCAGGAGCTATTTGAGTTCTACAACAAGGTCTGTGGATTTTACAATATTATAGTTTCTTTGTAAACACCTTATGCTGCTCAGCAGGAAGTGTTGCCTATATGAATTAAATCTAATCAAACTGGAATAAAGGGATCCAACTTAAATTAAGGCGGTCAGATTTTTTTTATCACATAAACCCTTTTCAAGGAGAGCCTGTGCATTCAGCTTTGGAATAGGCAGGGCTTGGGTCACTGCAAACATATCTGGCAGTTAGATCAAGAGGAGTAGCTGATGATTGACAGAGGGGATCTCTCTGGAAACAGCTTCTTCCTGTTACATCTTCAGTCAGGATGCTAGGCTCGTAATCCAGTCAAAATGAACTCTATTATTTTTTTCCTTGTTATTATGCATTAGAAATTCACAGGAAAACATCTGTGCATGCTAAAGAGGTACTATTTAGACAACTGTTTCTTTAAAATTTGAATATTTAAACTGCAGCAATGAATTCTAATAGCTTCATGTAAAAACAAATATTCATGAGTACAGGATTTTTATATTGGTATGCAAATATATTTGGTATGCATAGTTGAAGATATTGGATATTTCTGTTTGCATGTTTCTAAACAACATTTTATGAGTGAAGGTTTTTTTCTCTCTTTTTTTTCCTTTAAATAGCTGGAAACTATACAAGCACAGCTGGATTCTCTTACGTGATGTTTTTGAAGACTTATTTCTCTATCACGCTTCTGCCACCTCATTATTTTGAGTTGAAGATAGATTGCCAAGCTGTGTTTCCTGAAGGATTCAGCGGGTTTCTCCTTCTAAAATTATATGTCTTATCTGCTTTTTAGACCAGTACAATTAGCCAAGAGTCTTTCTCAAGAGTCTGAATATTCTAATGGACTTTCTCTTGTTTGCTTAGCAGTTGTGAAAAATGTCTTCTTTACTTCCAGTGGGGAAACACCCTACCCACCCCCACCCCCTCAAAAGAATGCTACCCTGCTTTCCCCAAAAGAATACTACCCTGAAATATTTTTTTCATCCTATTATAGATGTTACTTGATTCTGGTAGAAATTTGCATGTTAATGACAGAACAGGAAAAAAACCCTTTTCTGTAGACATAAATGTAGAAGGTGTAAGAAAATACACAGCTAATAGAATGTCTATTCTTTTTTTATATTATTCACACACTTGATAATACTTCTCGCAGATTTGTCAAAATAAATTCAGAATTCTAAAAAATTATTTTGGGGCTAGTCAAGCTTTATTTTGTTATCTTTGTTCTATTTTAGTTTGGTGGGGCTTTTTCTTTGAAATAATCAACAATGTCTCTGAATTCAGCGTTTACTCTTGGCACTGAAAATAAACATGTCTTCTTAGCACTGCATGCCCGCTAATGAATCTAAGAAGTATGGTATGTAACCGAGGGGAGAAATCTTAACAGTGTAAAACAAAAAATACTGAAATGATCTGACAGATTTCTGAAAGCTATGTTGATCCTTCCTCATGCTGTTTTTTACACCGAAGAGGAAAAATTGAAGGATAGTGGTTAAAGGCCAAGTTAGCCATACTTTCAGCCATTGGTTCCACATGATTCATTAACAGCAGGAGAAAGGTAAAAGTCATCTTAGTTCTTGTTTGTTGCTATTTGTTGACAGGCAGCTTCACTGCTGTGCACTATATGACTCTGGGCTCTGGGCTTATAGAAGGTGAGAGGAAATTTGCCTGTTCAGAGATTTTAAGAATTTTTTCTTTCTGATGGCTATATGAGGGATGGTTAATAACCAACCAGACAGTTTCCTTCTGTAGTTTGTTTGCTCGCTCATGACTGTAGATAAAAGTATAACCAAAATGTATGTTTTGAATAGTTGGTTCTCCTGAATAGTTTACATCCTCCTTTGCCAGATTTCCCACTTTGTTGCATTTGGAGGGTCATTTTCTGCCTTTTTGTTGCTTTGTTATTAGGGATTGTGCTGTTGATTCCTAGAATATTGTGAGGTTTGCACAAGTTGTCCAAGCTGAAAATTAATAGATTCAGATGATAAAGCCATTAACAGCCTATGTGTGAGTAAAGGGCGCTGAAGTGAAAAAACACACCATAGTTCTTAGCTCTTAAAGGAAATGCCAAATATTCTCTACCACTTTGGTACAGTAACACTGTTACCCTGGAAGAAGAAATGAGTCACCCTGCACTGCGGAATATCCTCAGCTATCCACTATACTTGTGAAGTTGGCTGCCAAAATGTCATAAGCCCCCATCAAACATGCTGTATCTTCTAAAGATACAGTGCTCCCACCCACAGACGTCACATCCTTGGCCTGGCTGTTTCACAAGAGCTTGCCAGCTCGCTCATCTCACTCTGCATAGACTACAGGTGGACACATCCGCACCATTCCCTCTGCTTGCTGACAGTAGCAGTGCTTTATAGTTAGTGCAGCTGAGGGAACTCCCTTCTGCATGACATGTCTTCCTCTAGCAGTCCTGTGGCACAGTATGCTTTGTGCAAGAACACTGCTTTTGAGCCTTTTCTTGGAGTTTCCAGAGCTTCTGTTCTGGAAGTCAGGTCTGAAATGAGTTCCGACTTTCCTATGTGGATGCAGGACTTACTAAGGCGGTTATGTGAGGGGTTTAATTTATCTTTGTGAGTGTAGGCAGTGATTGATGGATCCTGGAGGAGGAGGTGAAGGTTGGGCTAGTTTGGAGAGCAAGAGCCATTGGACAAATCAGCAGGCGCATCTGAAAAAAAGGAGTCAGACTAGGAAGAAATGGGGCACAAGAAAAAGGAAGGAGAGGGTAGAGAAACAGATATTCTCAAGGATGGAATTTGGGTGTTGGAAAATACCAGCAAGAGAGAGGAAACACTGGAAAAGATGACAAAAGTATATATACAATGAAAATATCAAGCACAAGGGGAGAAAACCTTATAGAAGAGTGGGAGGAAAATTGGGGAATCAAAGTAAACCAGAGTTAACTATGGAAACTAGCCAGTTGTATAACTACGTCTAGTATTTCAAACTAACCCAGAAGTGTCAACCTTGGTGCAAAGTTGACCAAGATCAAAGTCTGCAATAATGAAAACCAGATTTTAAATCTAACTTTAATAGGAAATATTTTAAAAATTATAAAATGTTGTTGAAAGGGAACAGCCTAAGATTGCAATATTTTTTTAAAATTTATTTAATGTTTATCCTTATCTCCAGATAAAAGATTTATGATTTTTTTATAGTGGCTGCCTCTTATTTTTTACTAACTGTACTGAATTCTTATTGTCAAAAGCTTTATTATAATAAGTACAGTGGTTACCTTTAGTCAAGGACTACTGAGAAATAAACATTTAGTTTAAAAGGCTTTTCGGTATGAAACGGGATGCTTTAGGGCTTTACATTGTTATGGAGTGAGGGCATAACCTGTACTATCTTAGAGAAAAACACTGTCACTTAAATTTAAGTGCTCCTGACTAAGGAGAGAAAATGGGCTAACTGAGAAAGAGCAGAATTTAGTGGGGGGTTGTTAGGTCTTGCAGAAAAGGCTTTTATCCTGGTTGCTTCTCTCTGGGTCTAAGTGGACCTGGAGAGGGGAAGCTTGGTCTTCCCCTGAGAGAAGCTGCCTCTACTTGGTTCATATAAAGTCCTGGTATCTCAGAAGTGTCAGTGAACAAGAGGAAAAATAAGCACTGGCACAGACTTGATGATGCCTGGGTAGATCTGCCTGGAGCAGGGACTAGACCCAGTGCCTCAGGAGTGGCAGAAAGAAAAACACTTCTTGGGAGAACGGTGGTGTGTAGACTACACAGAACTGAACACACCAGGCTGGTATGGGAGCCTAGACAGGTGTGTGCATTCTGAAGGTGTTCCAGCTTTGGTTAAAAGCTTGGTAAAAAACAGAACAATGAGTCTCAGGTATTTTGAAGGTTTTATTGCAGAAAACAAAAGGGGTGCATCCCATGCTCTTTCCAGTTCAGGATCCTAGCATACTGGCCTGTAATATCTCTTGGGCAGGATCCATATGTGAAATTACCAAGGCTTCACATAGTATTGAAGGAAGATATTTGCAGAGATTTATTGAACTCTAACACTGGAAATTGGAATGAGTAAGAATTACTAAATCTTGTTTCAGATCTTTCAGTGCATTTTAAAACATTTGATTCATCTTTGTTCAGACATTACAGATAGTATTTTCTGTGACTTGTACTTCTTTCAAAACTATAATGTCAAAATCTTCCTCAAATGGACCATTGGAAAAGAAGGAGGTCTTTTGATTCAGGTGTTACAAGCATCAGTAATATTTTGACAGGAAGATTTGGAGTTCTAGACCTAAAGGAAAAGCCAGTGTGAGAACTGCCTCAAAACCACCAAATTACTGGTGAAGGACAACCACTTGTACATCACTAAGTAAAACCAACACTAACAGCACATTAATGCTTGTTGTGTATAAATACTTTAGATTATCTCTGCCCAGTTCAGACTTGGATAAGTAATTCCTGTTTTTTAAACAAATATGAAATGTCTGTTTTTCCAGTCTATTTTTGTTGAAATAAAATATAAAGTTAGACAAATATAGCTTTGCTGTCTCAAATTTTGACTAACTGCTGAACCTGTTTTGGCTCTTCAGAAGAGGCTTTCAGATTCTCCTTTAATTCCTGGGTTTGCTGACACATAAATTTTGAGTAATTTATGACCTGCAGCTTAATTTCTACAGTCTGATTTTAAGGGCTCTGAAGTCTTGTTCTTCCAAAGCATAAAGGATTTACTGACATGCTAATTCTTACTTTAGTCAAAGGAAGAAAAGTGGTTATTGTTATAAAATAGTATAAGCTTCCCTTTCACACTTGTTCATATTCTCATAGTCTTATTTTCAACATTATCAGTAATATATCATTGCTTGGCTCTATTGCCATATCATATCTTCGAAGATTATGAATTCTCTCACATTATGGTAAAATGACAAAGCTTAATAATGACTGCTGACCAGTGATTAAGTATCATAACATTTTGTGTTATAAGTTCCTATACTTTATTTGGCCAATGAAAATGAGTAAAACATTTTGAGGTACTGTGTGGAAGTTCCTTTTCTGTGGAGCAGATAAACTGACCTGAGTAACAGTGATTTTGAGTGGGTGCTGCTGACTGACACTATTGATGGTGTCTTATTAAGATAAACTAGTAAGATCTGCAATTGCATAAGTTGATTTCTAATTTCCATAGAAATTAATCAGTTTTGTTGGATCTTCCCTTGGTCTCCTTAATTGTTGATCAGACCAAATTATATGCTGTGATTTTAACTAAAATAAGTGTTTAGACCATCCCTTCATTTCTTCATTATTTTATTTCTCAAGAGATAAAAGCTACTGATCTGTAATAAATCAGGTAGGGTTATCTGTGTTCAGCTATTCATCCAGGAAGCACTTGTCCCTCTTACTTAGAGGGATTAGTATTTTTTCTATTGAGGTCAAAATATACTTCATGGTTATCCAATGTTTTCTGTGATTATTGAAATCATGGGAAGGCAATTTAGAGTCCTACACATGCTGGAAGCATAACTGTCTTGACCAGCTGTTTTAATAAGATGATCACATTTTTAGAGCACTTTTAACTTCTCGTCATTGGTGTGAAACATCAATTGCCCCTTTATGGTAATATAAAACATACATTCAGGAAAATGCATACGAAGGTAGTACCTGTCTCTGAGATGGCTGTGCAGCTCCACAGAGGCCAGCACAGGCAGCTGTAGAGTAGTATTTCTGGACACACTGAAGCAGCAGATTAGCTCTTTGGAATTCATCCTCTGGTCATTCAGGACTAGAGAAGGGAGGAGGAAGCAGCACTCCCTGGACAGTGCTAATAAGATTCCTCACATATACACTATATTGGAAGGGTTATCCCATGAGGGTTAATATGAAGAGCTCTGCATACGGGTGAGCTGCCTTTATTTCATTTTGTTCCCATTCACTGTTTCAGTAGGTAGGGCAGCTCTTTAATAAATTGCATTTCATGGGCAGCATGAGAATGCTGCACTTCTTTTGTCACGTACTTGTCTGTTTTTCTGCTTCCAGGGTTAAGAAATGCTTTTTTGTTTAAAAAAAAAAAAAAAAAAAAAAAAAAAAAAAAAAAAAAAAAAAAAAATCAGCTTGATTTAAGAAATTATGCATTTAATGTGTGTAGTAAACATTTTAAATAATGTTTGCATTCTTGTGTTTGTTTCTAATTTCAAAGCGTTTGTCACAGCCAATATCCTTGCAGGCAGCAGAGAATGAATCTCAGTGAGGTCAGTGAAGCCCTGGGAGTGAGGAAAGGACCATGTCTCCTGTTCCATGCTCTCTCTCCTCCATGTTGAGCCCTGTGGGGCAGCTCAGGCTGTGAGCCTTTCTTTGCACCTCAGACTGCCAGTTGGCTGAGCAGTCACTACCTCTTTCCTGGATAACAGTGCATCAGGGAAAGATCAGAGATGCTGACTGCATCGGAAAAAGCAAGTCAGACTGAGTGTTGTTAGCTTAGCTCTTCATTCTGGAAAGGATGAGAATATTTTCTTCATGCAAGCTACAGTTCTGCCCAGGTCTCCTCCATGTAAGGAATGAGGTCAGAGTAGTGCTTTGCACATCAGATGAATCCCTGGTACCTCTTGTCAGGAGCCAGACCTTGTGATGATGGATCTCCACCACCTTCTGCTCTTCTAATTCCTAGCAAATTCTTGCCACTTCTAGCCCATAAACAGCCTGGAAAGAGGCACCACAGGCCTCAAGGTCAGAAAAGGATCTTTCTCTTCTTTCATCTCTGCTCCCAAGAGGATCTCTTCTTCTCTCTCAGGCTAGTGTTTGGTACAGTTCCAGGTAGTACCTTACCTACTTTTGTTGAGTTTTTCTCATCATGCCAAGTTTGAAACTCACTTTGAGAAAAGTCCAGAAAAGATCTGTACAAGAAGAGTAGTAAAACAAGACCAGCCTTTCAGGATGTTCTCTTCCAGGGGTATTATTCACTATTTGGCCATTTCTGGAGAAAACTCTGTTCAACTAATCAATGATACAATTTATTCTTTGCATCCAAACTGCCTACATGAATAAAATTATCATCCTTACGAATTGCAGCAAGCTAAAATATCCTTGGAATCATATTTAGGGCAACAAAATACATCAAAAAATGTAGAAAAAATGAAGCCTATAAGTGTGAACTGATACCTTTGGAGCTGTATTCACTTGCTGTCTGACAGGATGAATGGCAGTGATCCCAGTTTCTTAGGTAATCTGATACTAGAACATAATAAAAAAACCACCCTAGTTAAAATACATATAAAGAGCCAAAAAGGACACAGATAAGTAAAGCAGAGTCTCCTCTAAGCAAGAGAGCATAGTATGTCACTGAGGATCCTTGAAGTGAGAAGTTTTCTCAGGTCTTACTTGGGGCAGCACAGACTCTGTAATCCTCATTGCAGTACCCAGTAAGTGACTTGGAGTGCTTTTAATGTCCTCCTGCAACATAGCTGCATCTCCCCATATCCTGTCAAATGTCACTCCTGCTTCTACCCATTAAAATCTGTTTGGCAGTCTACTGATTGATTGCTTTGGGTCTGTAGTCAGAAGGACAGTCTGGGCACTCTTCTGTATATCAAGGCAGAAGATACAAGGTTCTGAATGACCTCAAACACTAGTGGGTAGTACTGCTCTTAACTGCTTCTGCAAACAGCACCCAAATGGGAATGCAAAGTATCTCAAGTAATTTTAGTGTCTTTCCATCTGAACAGGCTGTTTGCTATGATTGATAGACCAGGTTTTGGGTGGGTGAGTGTCTCTCTCAGCACTGAAGTTGGTAAGTTTTAAGATCCATCTTCTGTCTGAGAACAGAGAAGTTTAAAATTAATATTTAGTTGAAATCCTCAATATGAAAGATAAGCCAAAGGTGGAGCTTATTCTGGTGCCTGGAGCAAAGTTCATGCTTTAACTACTGTGTTAGATGAATAAAATCTACCCTTGAGTTCCTTCCAGATGGGCCTGGATATGAATGTGTGTAATGATTATAATGATTTCAGCATGTTGGAAGAAAGGAAATCTCCTATTAATCAAGGTCACAAAGCATGAACTTGGTACCTTATTCTGCATTTCATAGCCCTACCTAAATCAAACCCAGGCTGAAGACATGACTGTACTTTTTACTTGCCAGATTAGCCCCATTATCATAACTATCTTCAGTCAAGTGATTTCTGTGGTTTCAAATGAGAGAGAGCCTTCAGCTGCCACATTAGTCCACTTCTGCATCCAAGGTATTAGGAGGGGAAGGGGAAGGGAGGGAAGGGGAAGGGAGGGAAGGGAGGGCAGGGGAGAAAAACATCTCTGGATCTTTGGATATGTGAGACACATACCTAATCCACCTTTATTAGATAATTGGTCCTGCTACAAAATGAATGTTTCCCTTGCTTCTTTAAGTGATCATGTAAACTTTTACTCTACAGATGTTTTGCTGCTTTAGCAAGAACATCCTCCTGTTATCTGTAAGTACAATGTGTTTATTTGAGTACATAGTGGTTTTCAGTCACTTCACTGAAAAGCAAATAGGTCTGAGAATGTTGGAGACAATGTGGAACGGCCTTATAAATTCATTTTACTATCTATAAGGAATGATGGGAGCATTATGTTCAAAAGTACAGAAGATTGAAAACATTGATGCTTCAGAAATACCAGTATTTGAAACAGATTTTTATAAGCAGAAGAAAAAGGCCAGCATGAAACATAACATGGCAAAAACAACTCAGAGTCTTGTCTACAAGTCTGATGAGATTTATGATCCATGGTTCTGGCCCAAGCATTTTTGCAATGCTGAAAAAGCAAACACAAGGTAATGGAAAACAATTATGAGTCATTCCTTTACTTCAGAGGTGATTAATGTGACACAGTCAAGTTAAATCCTCAGAAGAGACATCAGCTGTGTTTTCCACTGATGGGTTTTGTAAACATGGGTTTGATACTCTTCCACAGGAGATTTTAATTTCCTGCTAAAAGATATGGTTCATGATCAAAATCAAGGTATATATAAATACTGGCTGCTCAGCTTGTAAGACTGATGGTTTTCTTATCAGCAAATGATAAGAACACAGAACATCTTTAGTTTCATGATACAAATAACTCAGTACCAAAAACATGCGGAAGTCAATTGAAATATTCCAAAGGATCTAATAGCATCTCATCAGACTACCTTGTTCCTGGTTCTGTGTGTACTTGCATTTGAAATCTAGAAATATTTGTTCCTTTAAGTGAAAGAAAGAGTGGCACTCAGAAACACAGGCTGCAGAAAGGATGACCTCAAAAATACAGAGGTGCTTGGAAATGCTGCCAAATAAAACTATCTAAAGCCACACACCTTGATTGTGACTTTGTCACTGTGCTTGCAAGCATTATTGAACTCTGATCTGTCTCCCTGTGCATATTTGCAAACCTACTGGTATGGCTGCAGAGGGCATGAAGTTACATTTAATCCCTCAGTAGTTTCCCTTTCATGTGTTTCACTTAAAGTGCTAATCCAAGAGCTCAAGACTGTCTTTCATCCCGTTTGTCTCCAATGGGAAACATGTCCTAGGGATGCTTTGCCACTCCCCCAGCACTTCAGTCCTAAAATGCCTCAATTGAGACCTTTGATTCCAGTTTTTTTGTGTGCTAAGTTAGCCCAGCTCTTCTATGGCCTTTCTGAGTTTCAGCAAATCCTTAGTCAGAGCAGACTCTCCTCTGGATGGGAGCTGAGCCCAGAGGTTCTCTCCAGTGTAACTGAGCCTAGTTCTATGGCTAGGCTGGAGGAAAGTGTTTTGCAGAAGTTATTTCAAATTTTGTCTTCTCTTACCTGTCATTGGGATGTCAGTTCTCAGCTTAACTCACATCCCATTTCCATGCTCAAAAAGACAGAAGATTGGTTATATGAAACTCATTTTTGATGCATTGAGTGCAGTTGTATTCTAAGGTCACAAAGTAGTAGACAGTGGTTCTGTCCTACCATTCAAAGCTTGAAGTGAATGTGTTCCTTGGGATATGAATGCTGCCCAGGCAAAGTCTGTTCACTACTTGTTTCCCTCCATTTCCTTAATATCAGAGTCAGGTGAACTCAGGGCTGTGTACATCCACATACCAGATGTGTCTTGGTTCATCATCCTGCTGCAGAGGGATACATCTGTATTGAATTAACCATTTGCAGAAGTATTTAGCACTTTTATGGTCAGTTTGTTCCTAGGGAAATATTGGAAAAGCTCAGTGATCTCAGTGTTTACCTGACACTTAATGAACAGTTTTTTGGACACAGTCATTTTGGCATTTGGAAATGGACGACTCGTTTAATAATAATTTTTAAGGGCACTTCAGCAGCTTGTTCCTACCCCATCAGCTCTGACTTTATCGTTCTTTGCATCTTTGACCCCCTCCACTTTTCACAGTTCATTTTTTTCCCCATTTTTTTTCACCCATAGCTACCTATATCTATATCCACTATATAGATATGTGTAATGGCTGCTTGGGTTTCAAAAGGTCAATGCTGCTCCATTCTGTGTGGCAGATGAGCCATTGGTTGCACTTCAGGAGCTGAATTTAGGGTTTGGTGGCCCTGGAAAGGAGAGAGCTGAACAAGCAGGTGGGGCTTAGCTCCTTCTCGTATCATTCTGTCATGTGTGCTGCAGTACTGTGACTCCTGCTTAAACTCCTACTAAAAGTCTTTGTTTATCTTGTAGGTAAAATCCTTTTCCAAGCCATCATTTCTCAGATTGCTGTCTGACACCTACTTGTTCTTCCCCATGGAGAGCTTCTGATACTAAATTTCTCTCAGTCAAGGCATGTCATTTGGTACATTCTTTACACCAGCCCTGAGTTTATTGTGTCTTCACCTTGTCTTGTTCTCACATTACTCACTTACAGAGATAGTTCTTATTTTCTACCAGAATTATTTTTCAGGAACAAATAGTGTGACACATCTCCAAGGATTAAATTCCTATGTGTTCCAAGGTTTCCTGGTTTCTCAGTTCTGTGTTGTAAAAAAGGATCAACATGCAAATCAGTTTTTTTCTCAGGTCCATGTTAATCTCAGCTCTTGGGCACTGATTTCTTGCTTTGTTGGGAAAGTGTGAGGTGAGTGAGTATGTCCTCCTTTATTCACCCAGCTATTTCTCTTATGTGTTGTTTTTAGCATCCAGACAGCACAACTGGAGTTTTTTTCCTATCCTCATTTCTCTTTGTTGTATTTTTGTTTTGTTCTGTGGTGTGGGTTCTTGCTTATGTGTGTGGCTTTTTTTCCCCCTGTTTGTTTGTTTGGGGTTTTTTTTTACCAGCTTTTGGTGTTACTATTTATACAACCTTTATTCTTAACTTTGATCTGATTGTTAGGAAGTTTGCTCTGTTTTTGCAGGATCCCAAGTATCAGATGTTTGACTATGCTCATTCCTCTAGTACTGCTCTGTTACACTGACAATCGATAAAAGAATTGCTTTATTGGGGCTGCCCACTGAGGATAAAGACAGCTCTTAATTCACCTTTTTCCCAAGAAACATCTTCAGGCTGTGAAAACTTTTACAGAGATATATAGTGATAGAGAGTTTCTCATAAAGGAGAAGACAAAGGCTGCTTGAACTAAAGCAAAGCAACATGGAATTTCAGTCCCAAAGATTTTTGCCTCTCCCTGCAAAGACCTGAAATAAATTCAAAGGATGAAGCTGAATCTTGAATTTATAGACACATGGTTACTCAGACAGAGTATAGAATATGGCCTTGTTGATGAAGTTTGAAGATAGCCAAGAAACATCCCTCTAATGGGATGTCCAAGAGGGATAGCTTTTATGCTTGAGGACTGCTTGAAAGTAGTTTGGTTCTTCTGTCTTTTTTGAAGGGAAGATAGTTTCTTGTGCTCACTTAAATTGTTTTTTATATCTTCTCAAATTGATATGAATTCATAACCTTAGTCCTTGGGGCCTATTGCTGATTTGTAGTTGGGAGTGAGGTCAGAGGTGGGAGGATAGAGAAATTTTATTTGAGTGGAGTTCATTTCAGCACATAGCACTATCAAATTATTTATCAAGTGTCACATATATGAAGTGAAAACAACTGTAGTGTTTCAGGGACCTGGCAATATCTAAGAGGGTGACAGAAAGGTGATAAATTGGACAGGGAGCTAAACTATTACAAAATCCTGTCTACTGCCTCTGTTACGATCCATTCTAAAGACATTACATCAGCTTAAATAGAGGGAGTACTTGCTCACAGCCCCTGTTGGGTCTAGAATGTTAAGTGGTCAGCAGAGGCAGGAGGCAGATGAAAAATTATTTGCTGCTTTGAATTCCACCAACTTTCATCTGTGGAGTTATCTTAACCTGTGGTAAAAACCTGAAAAAGTCAGTATGTGACAGTGATGTCTAGTAATATAAGTAAAAAAGAAGAAGAAGATCTATGCTCTGACAATAATAAAATCCTCATGCCAGGGAGTTTTTATTCTTTGATCCATAAAAGCCAGGTATTCAAAATGCAGCTTCAATGTCTGCCTCATTAGCTAAAATGGAGCCCAAATTGAAAGGGAAACAAAGTGTTTGTGTGTTTTGGTGCATCTTTTAATATAGATAATCTATTCAAGGGTAATCAACCAAGCAGGCTGCTTTTGGAGAGTGGATGTCTGAGAAAGGAATAGCACTCACTTCCCAAGGCTTCTGTTTTAAAATCATTCCTGAATACTATAAATGAAGCTAATTGGGATAGTAAAAATAATTGTATAAGAATTTACATTGTTACAATATGAATAATAAGATTATGGCCCTTAAATTCAGTTGAGATCCAGATTTGTTATGTAAAGTCTATTTTTAATAGTTATGTCTTTTGAATCCAGTTTTGTCCTCATTAGGGAACCTGGGGTGCTGCCACATAGGATTTCTTGAGGAAGGGATATCCAGTGTCAGTTCCACAGCAAATGAAAATAAAAAATGGGAACACCAGCAGATCAAAGCAGTGGTATGCAGAGGTAGGGTGCTGAAGTAGTCACAGAAGATCAACCCACTACACAGGATAATATATTTTGCTTCTCAGCAGAGTTGTATATACAGGAGCAGAAGCAGGTGAAGGTAGCTCTGAATAGGCCCTTGGTGAACCTTGAGGATGTTTCTCATTATTGCAATGTAGTAAGAACTCTTTTCTGAAATTGTTTTCTCTGCTGTGCTGATGTAGGGTTCACTTTGTCTTGGCAGTCTGGAAGATGTTGAAACAAGAATATTGTTTTAGCTAAAATAATGGTTTAAGATCATAAGTTTTCGGTGACCGGTGGTGACAACTGATTAATTTAAAACTTTGAAAGAATCATGTGTATTCTTCTCCCTCTCCTCTACTGGCCTCTTCTTCTAGTACTTTGTAAGTAATTTTGAAACAATTTCCATTTTCTTTTCTTATATAACTGGTCACTTATACAGGATTCAGGATTCTGTGCAGAGCAGTTTTTATTTGCACTTTATCTGACTTGTATCTGATTTCTTATACTTTCTTTAACTTCTGGGATAGGATTGCTTGTAGAGCGACAGGGTAAGGCAGTCCAGATTCTGAAACGGGCCTGTGTGTACTACTCTCCTGTGAACTGAAATAATTCTGGTTTGCACTGAGACTGCTTACTTATTTGTCAGGCTTCTAGGGGGGAGGTGACAGAAGCAAATGCTCTGACTGCTAAACTTCAGCTGGGTGCTATTCATCAGGATCATGTCATGCTAAGAACTGCCACAGAGCTCACTCTTATGGTAATTCCTATACCCATTATTTCCAAAACTAGCACTGTCATAACTTCTGTCTGGACCATACACATGGCAAAGAATAACTAAGGTGTGTATTGGCTGTCAGAAGACTTCAAAGTATATCTCTAAAACGTACTTAAAGAAGAAAACTTTCAGATATTTCAGACTTCCACTGGCTGTGTTTCTGTATCTGCATGCCAAATTTTTCCCACACTAAACAGTGACTTAGAAACCACCGATATGAAGCCAGTAAGGCAAAGGAGAAATCTCCAGCAGAAATGATTGAAGTCCCCACCAAGCTTTATTTACAGGTTTATTTCCAGGGCTGTTGGAACATGCTCTTCCTCAAAGGGAATCTGAAAGGCAGTTACCTATTTTATAGAGTAGTATAAGGTAAGTCTGCAATGTTCAGCAGATGTGGTGTCTGGAAGTAAAGACTCCTTGCTGTGATGTCTGTAGTCACTGTAGATGTAACCAGCAATCTCTAAGGTGCTTGCATAACTACTTTTGCTTATCTTTAATAGGAGGAATAACAGCTCTATTTCTTCTCACTTTTATCTGTTACCTCTGTGTAAAGCTAATACATGGAAAGATGCTAAGTTAGGAATACAGGTGAAAAAGTGCAGGAGTTCTTCCAAAGGCTTTTCTTCCCCTCTCAAGCTATTTTTTTGAAAACTCTTTTTTCCTGGAGAAGGGATGATGTGCATTGTCAGTAAAATTGCACCTCTCAGCATTGAACAGGAACATGGAGGAGGCTCATCTGTCATGTCCCTTAAACATCACAAAGATGATGTACAGTTGCCTTGGCCATCAAAGGGAAGGGATGCATTTCATGCTGTGTAACTCATGGGCAGCTGACAAGGTTAAAAACATGGTTTCAAATCTGCCACATTAGATTACAGATTTGATACTCACTTTTAACTTTTAATCCAGAGTTTTCAGGGAACTTTCGTCATTAACTTTGCTGTGAACATCCTTTAGACTTGTTACACAGTCTGGCAGCTTGAGTGAGACACTACCCTGCCTCTTGAGGTCATAAGTGCATTAGGCAGAGCAATGAAAGAGTATATGTATATTCTTTGGTCTGTATTAACTCTCTTGGGATGTTTGCTTTCTGTTCTATAAGCATTCTTTTGATCAATCTCACCTGCATTTTCTTGAAAAATATAAAGATCAGAAAGCTGACTCATATTCAGATTCTTTGTTGGAATGAGATTACCCAGGTTGTTTCAGAATTTCCAGAAATTAGACAGATTCCATTTGTTTCTTCTCAGAACAGACGGTGGAGTAGAATTTGAATCACTGAAGTGATAGTGGGAGAGAAGTTACAGTGGGGGAAAAAAAGGGAATTTAAGTGAAACTTTTCACACTTTCCTTTTTTTTTTTTTTTTGCTGATTCCCAGCTTTTGTTTTTATATGAAAAGTTTAATAGATCCAGTTTTCACATTTTGTGAAAAAAATTGTCTCAATTATTCAGAGAACTATAAAATCAGATGGATACAATCTAAAATATTCTGTACTTTTACTAGATACTAAATGGATACTCATAAAAAGTTAAGGCTTTCACCTCATGACTTGAGTTCAGATCTATTTTGGTGGGCTGTTTCCTTTTTCATTCCCTGAAGTGACAGAGCTAAAATCAGGATTAATTCTCCCACTCTTTAAAAGGAGATGGATGTATGAATTTAGCATGGTGTCTGAAGAAGGCACATCAAAGCCACCATCACTACCAAAACTGAAGCCCTGGATGAGAACTCAATCTATTTCTAGATCATCCCTTTAAGTTTTTTCTGTGGAAATATTTTTTTATTTATGCTTCTCTATTGTCTGCAGTTTTAGGATCACAGAGCAGGCTAACCCAAGGAAATAGCTGGTACAGGGCAGTCACAGAGATGGAGGACTGCACTCTGGATACCAGCAGAAGAGACAAAACTGAACCCTAAGCTGCTCTCTGTTGGGTTTAATTTATTTTTATCAGTGGTTCTTATATATGGCACAAATGATCCTGAGAGAATACATGAATTTGTGTGCCTTGAGCCTCTGTGCCTGCAGCTCTCTCACTGACACCAACAAAAGCCCAGAAATGCCTTGGTGCAGAGTAGATGAACGAGAGATTTCCCCACACCATAAACCAGTAAATGTGGTGAGGGTTTTATTGTTGGGTTCTATCATTTCTGTTGTGCTGAATCACTCCTCTTAATGTACCATGCACAGAGCTGCAGAGGCCAAGAGCTCACGTGCCCTGTGCAGGAGGCTACAAGCCACTGCCTTTCACAGCCTCCCCTCAAACACATTGTGGGTGGGCTCTGCAGGCTGACCAGACATTCACTGCATGTTTATTGTTTTCTTCCTTTTTTGTTCATGTCTCAGTCTTCTCTCTCTGCTATTATGTGCCCAACCTCAGTACTTCAGGCTCCTGCTGAATGTCACCTCACCCCTGCAAATGTCTCTAAGAAGCTGGCTGGGATACAAGGTTAGAGTTTCACCCAATTGGAATTTTCATCTTTCTTCACTTGATCTGTCTTGACTTCCATCTGTGCTTTAACCTGTGCTTCTGGGTCACTTAAGTGGCACCCAGGTTGTTAATTGAACTTGTTAAACTTGTGTGGGGTAAGAAATCTACACATGGTTAAAAAAAATATATAAGCTTCCAGGGACAGATTCAGCAAAGTACTTAGAGAAGGTGCCTAAACTGAGAGATGTGAATAGCCCTACAGACTTCAGTGGGATTGTGGATGCAATTAAAATTATAGCTGTGATAAAATACCTGGCGGCACTGAAGTCTAGTAAGGGGTTTCTCAGAGCTTCACCTGGCTTTCTGGAGCCCAGAGTCCTGGGTGGTTTCCAGGGGCTCATCTGCAGCCCCAGTGTGGTGCAAATGCTAAAGGCCATGCTGTGCCATTGTCCTCCCCAGCAGCCAGATTTCATTTCAGAAACCACAGATCTAGGCTGGGAAGCAGCCAGAGGTGGGAGCACGGCTTTGCACGTGTCTTTTCTCTTTTTCTGGTGAATGAACAGCACTGCCAGAGTCGCTCTGTGACCTGTGATGTGCTGGCAGATGCAGCCTCAGGGCTTCAGATCAGAGTTAGCCATCCTTGTCCCTTGCCACTCTTCCCAGTGATTTTCTGGCAGGGAAGACAAGTGAGTTAGATTGATAAACTTTTAGGCAGTATTCATTGTAGCTTCAGTAAACATGGTTGTGGTCAGTTTTATCTCAGTGCCATCCAGAACATGAAACAGGATAAAAAAGAAGGGTAAAAATGTAGAATCATAAGAGGAAAATGTAGTAACACAAAAAAGGGGAGAATTCAGGGAAGGACTATAATAGGAACATAAAAATAAAGGTGTCACATTTCATCATTGTCAGGGTAAAAAGATGAAATTATTTAGTTTAACTCATTGCATACTGCTCACATGATTTTCCACCTCTCAGATGCTTCAAATTGCTTTTCAACCTCTTTTCAAGCACTTCCAATGATAAAACATTGATTACCAGGCTGTTGTCACATTTTCCTTATAGTTAAACTTTCTGATTGCATTATTGAAATGCTTCAGCATACCACTGTCACCTAAAATACCCACAGTGCATTAAACTGTAAGTCTTTGTGGGTTACTGTAAATGTTTCTGCATGTATAGGCTTAAACAGCTCCCTGTTGATTACCTAATTTAGGTATCAGAAACCACTGCTTCCTCCCCCTGTCTCTGGTCTCTCTGATTCCATACAGCCTCATTAGTTACTAACCTTTAGGTCCAGGCCATTCTCCACTAAAAGAGACAGAGCATACAATTGGAAGCTTTATGCGAAAAATGAAATTATACCCTCAACTCCCCTAGGTTTCATTGCCGCTTAACAAAAAAGGCAGCCTGACGACACTGGAGTCACCAGGGGTCTTGCTGTGAGCAGTGGTGGCATCTTAGGTGCCTGTGGTTGGACTGTTAATGGCAATCCCAGATGGTCATTTAGGGAGACCCAGGGTTTAGCTTTTCCACTGAACAACTCAGTACTTCTGAGTATCCTGTCTGCTCCTCTGTTCAGAGCCATGAATCATCTCTGAGGAGACTGATCCGAGACCCCCATTTCACAGGCATTTCCTCAACATCTAAGGCGAGGATTTAGTCTTACTTGATATTTTTTAAATCAATATTTCATTAAGCAATGCTTTTATGGCATTTCAGTATTCATCTATAGTAATTAATATAAGCCTTTTATCTGTGTAAATCAAAACACTTCACGAAAGTTGAAGTGCATAAAAACTCTGTATTAAAGATGAAGAAATATGAATCATGCAGAAGGATTATGTACTTTGCCCAATTGCCCGGCCAATTAATGGATTAATTCTTAATCCAGTTCCATATCCACAGGGCCACGCTGCCAGATTTTATCTCCTAAATGTAAAATATTCTACATCTGAAAAAAACCTAATCAAGTTAATGACACAGTCACTTTGCAATTCAAGTAATACTCTATTTTTAATGAACTTAATGAAAAAAAAGTGTTTGATTAGGGTGTTTTTCTGAAATGTCTGTATTTCAACCCAGTATAAGATTTTCAGTTAATGACATGTTTAACACTCAACTGTTTGGTAACATGTTTAATTTTCCTTCTTTTAATGTTTCGCTCTGGTTGTCTGCACATGCAGCTGAGAGAGAAGCCTTATTTCTAAGGTGTTTCATCACCAAGACTTAGGTGAAGAATACAAGTGGAAAGCAGTGTTTACACAAACTTGACGTTCTCTGGTTTCCCGTGCTTTTTTTCCCAAGTGGCTGGTGGCTTTCCATTTCATAGCAGGAAAACAACTAAACCAGAGGGACTTCACCTACACAAATGCATTTTGTGAGATAATTATTCAACTGACATTACAGAGCTTAAAAACTCTCAGACTTCATGGTCTCTAAAGACTGAATTCATTATATCTTAAACAAGACAAGATTCTCCTCTGGGAATTTTCTGTCTGTCTGTTTTTCTTGTATATATAGTTTGTCTGCTTAGGAATGAGGCAAGGAGAATAGATCAGCTCAAATTCGTTGATACTTTTGACATTTTATTTTTTCTTCACAAAGAAAAGAAAAAGAAAAACATTGCCTGTTATTAGAAACATAACCTACTTCTCCTTATGTAGGCAGGCACATGCTTCTCTCCTCAGCTGAGACACAAGGGCCTATTCTTAGCTCCACTTTCATTTACGTTGTGCCTTGAGGCAAGATGCACAGGATATAACAGCTCTGCAGTTATGACTGGTTTAAACTATGCAAAATTAGAGCTGTCTCAAACATTACAGGCAATTTTAAGGTATATGAAAGGATGTTAGAAACCTGGTATAGAAACCTTATCAAAGGATATATAACCCTAACAAGCAAGAAAGAACCATTAAAAATATTTGAGAACACTTGCATGCAGTCACTCAGACAGGTATAGAACCAGCCTGCTATTTCATCCTCATGGCAGCTGAGATTCTGGAAATGTCTGCAGTAAAGGGTCAGCTCCCCAGTGGATGGAGCTTACTTGGCTTCACTGATGTTGATTTGCACAAATTGACAAACTAGACAGATCTGACAAATTGACAGACTCAGAGCATTCACCTGTGATGGATGCATCTACCTTCTTTGGAGTTTGTACCAGACTACTGCTAGTTTGGCTGAGGAGGTTAAGACCTGGGGCCATAGGCAAGACAAAATCTCCCCAGGGAAGCGAGAAAGGGGCAGAGTCACCTAGAGAGAGAGCATTGATGCACATGGACTTGGAACACCAAGCATGCTGCTAATTGCAAGGAGAGCAGGTGCTTTTGCCAAGACTCAGATGTGTGGGTACCAGGAGTCTCATGCTTACCTTTCTTGCTCTGTGCACTTGAGCTGGGAGCCAACGGCTTTATCCCATAAATACGACAGCCTAATTGAGCTCTCCCTGCTAGGCAGTGTGGCTGCATAAGTGTGATCTCTACTGGAGCTGGGATGCCTCTCAAAGTTTGAGATTCTTTACCTATGATCAAGACATCCTTCTTTACCCAAGGCAGAGAGATTCCTTCTTTGCAACAGATCCTTGGTAAGTGGCTGACAGCATGCTAAATTAATACTAGTGAAATCTTGTGATTGATTCCTTACAAACAATTTGATTCCTTTGATACAAACAATTGTCCAAGTCTGAGACTAAGACTGGCCCTAGGCTAGGCTTCATCACAAGTTTAGAAAGCAAGGGGGTTCACTCTAAGCCTTATGACTCAAAGGGAGAGCCTCCCATACCCTGTTGTAACGTTGGTCTCTGTCAATCTACATGCATTCTAACTTGATTTGCCTTTGTATGTTTCATTCATGTGGTAGGTAATAAAGTGAACCTTGCCACTGAGCTTTGTTAATGCACGTTTTTATAAAGACATATTAACCCCATTTTTTCTGATATCTTTGATAGTGATTCCTTGAATGACCCTAAAGTATTAACTTGTGACATCACCACTTGTTGTTTCTCCACTGTTGCTTCAGCACTACCTGTTACCCCTTTTTTTAACATCTGCACCTTACCTGTCCCGCCTGTCTCTGTATATGGATGAAAGGAAAGCAGACTAAAAACCATCCTTGCCATGTGGCCTTCATTATCCCCAAAACCCCCAAATTAGTTCACAAACATCACAGGGTATTTGGCTCTTGGTAAAAGAGTCAATCTTCCCAATGAAAATTCAGCCCACAAGGTGTTGAGCAGAAGAAACAGTATGGAGACAGTTCTTATTCAAACCCTGAAGAGCAGGTGTCAGCTTGGCTGGCCATGGCTTTACAGTCTGTCCCACAATATCCAAACCAGGGGTTTGCTTCCGCAGAAACTTAGCTAGTTACTGGTCGTGCTTGGGGAGTGCTCTTGGGAGGTAATGTCTGAGGTGCTTTGACCTGGGATATGTGCAGGAGACACATCACCTTGCTGCTGGCAAGGCTGCACTGTGGAGTTGCAGTCTGTTCCACCTAACACCACAGTGAACATCCACTGGCTTTGGAAGCTGTATATTTCTTCCTAACCCAAAATGGGTGGCAAGATCCCTCTCCCTCCTCATAAACTTCTTGAAGCTTCCCTTGAAGCCCCTGAACAGAAGAGCAGCTCCTCCAGGTGCCTTAATGGGACCTCTCCCCATTTTGAGGGGAACACAAGAAGTGAGAGGAAATTACTTCTCTTTCTCCCTCACCACCTCTCCAAGTGTCCTGGGGAGGGAATGGATGAAGCATTACTCCCCTCGGGCACAACTGCTGCAGAGTTTGGCACAAGGCTGACAGCAGTGGCCATGGCTTGAAATACTGACCAGTGCCAGCAGCAGCTATTTTGGTTCCTAGGGATTTGGAAATAACTTCCCTCAGGTGAGGAATTTGGGATAAAACGTTTTTCGGCCTTCAAATGATGGGCATCTGCATTTTGAGTGTTGGATGTAAAGAATTGGAGGGGGCTTGATCCATGACCATGTCTATCAGAGGGCTGATTAAGCCTGTTACTGCAGTGCCATATATCTCCACGAGGAAAGGCTCTGGCTTCAAATCAGTATCCCTGGATGTTGCTGAGAGTGAAGATAAAGCACTGATTTCATCACCACAACAAGCTTTTCAGCAATTAGAGCTACTGGCATGTCTTGCAGCTGGTGCTGCAGCAAAACTGCCAGAGATCTGGACATTTCCCACCTCTGGGTAGGTAACAATGATAGATAAAGATGTAACTTCATAATTGATCAGGTGGGGATTTATATGCTCACTGATCTTTGCCCACCTCATTTCCTAGCACAGCACAAAACCATCATCTGTTGTCTGCTTGCTCTTTCCCTTGTTATTCCTGAAGATCTGTCAATTCCCTTGTCAGTCCTGAAGATTCTGTCAATGCCATACCAATACCCTGCACTAAAAGGAAGCAAACAGAACCAGAACCAGTACTGCCAGGGCATATACACAGAACCTGGAGCATCTACATGGGCCAAGTCGGTGACTTGACATGGCTATGTGATGACAAAGACACGGTCAGACCTTCCTTCCCTGGACTTCATTCCTTCATCTCTTACTGAAAGCACTTAAGGAAAGCCTGTCTGCTGTGCTGTTTTGTACTCATTAAGTAGTTCTCCCATTCTATGTTAGCTCAGTGCCAAGACTGCTGAATGGTGTTGGAGGAACCATTCCACTACAAGTTCATTGTTTGGGATGTTTTTTGACAGATCTGATAAACTAAAAGACCCTTTGGTAGCATAGATGCAGAGTCAAAGTTGAGGATGTCAGGTGAGCTGATATTGATGTACCTCACACTTTTTTTTAGGTTGGTGGTTCCAGAGTCTGTTTTGGTTGCTAAAAATAGCTGTACCACTGCAAAAATGCAGTTTTCAGGAAGTAATTTAAGCCTTAGAGTGGCTCTGTTTTGAAAAATAATAGGGGTCTGTATTTATTGTTTTTCATAACTGGTTGGGATCCATACTTGAAGCTGTGTCTTCTGCTTCACTCTGCGCTGTCCCTGGTAAAACAAATGTGAAAGATGATGAAATAGAGAAAAACCTTTCCCTCTTTTTCTTGCTCTCAATGGTGTCAATTTTATGCAACTAGAAAGCAGAAGGTAGTAGAAATCTATTTCAGTCACCTGAAATCAGCAAAAGTGACAATTTGCAGAGTTGTGAGAAGCTTGGTTATGTGAGAAGGTGCCACATTTGCAGTCAGTTTCCAGTGTGGAATTTCACCATAATTTCTCACTAATGGGTACACATGACAATTTGGAAGCAAGACATGCATTTGCTCCCCTAGGAGTGACAGCTGTCCAGACACAAGGAGGTAACTGCCAAGGACCTGAATGCTGGTCTCTGGTGGTTTTTAGGTAAGGAACCTTTACTGCTTGCTAATCCTCCCAAACTGGAACTCAGTCCCCAGACTTGGCTGGCCAGACATTGTCTCTGGTACAAACATTCCCTGAAAGCTGTAAGTGAGATGCCACCAGAATGGTGCAACATCTTCCTCATTGTGACCCATCCCTCCATGTCCCTGATCAGTAAGAAGACCCTCCATCTTCCTTGCATGTTTTGTGTCAAATATGAATTTGCTTGCATGATGGAACTCCTCATTTTTCAAAGAGGGAAACTCCAAGATAGTCCTTATGAATTTGGGGCAGCCAGAAAGAGTGGAAGGGGTCAGTCTTGGTTAAGGGCAGTTAAAGGCAGTAATTAGCCTGTTTCGGAAGTTGAAACAAAAGACAGCAGTACATTTAGCTGCAGCCTCTGGTTTTCAGTGGCTGCTCTGCCTCCAAAATACACATGATCTACAGGCAGAGGTGGAGATGTGACACCAGCTCTGGGTTCACACTCTGTCCCTCTGACCCACCAAGACCCAGTTCAGTTCTAGGGCATCAGGCCCCAGCCTGGACTTCAGCAATGTGGGCTCCCTCCTCTCTACTACTTACAACTGAGGTGTCATTTCCTCTGCCCACATCCACTCTGCAACACTGGTGATCGCTGGGAAGCACAAATGTATCATTGTTTCCATAGAGCCATGGGATGCTCCAGGAAAAAAGAAATCATAGGCTGGTGCCCTGGGAAAAAATTCCAAATTAGACTTCAAAGCTGGAATTGGGTAGGGCTGCTGGCAATGACAACTAGGAAAAAAAAAAAAAAAAAAAAAAAAAAAAAAAAAAAAAAAAAAAGTGTTCTGCTTTCTTGTATGTGTAGCTCGAAGTGCTGCTTCTTGGATAGTAATTATATTCATCCAGGTTATTTTAGTATTTCTCAAGAAAAAAAAATTCTTGAAAATATGTTTTGTGTGCTAATCTGGCACAGTAGCTTTCCTGAAAAGAGGCAGTTACCTGCAGTTTATTTTCAGCAATGAATTGCATAACGATTGTGAGTTTTTTTCCCCCTGACAACCAAGCAAAGTGGTCAAAAAATAAGTCAGTCCTTGAAATTAGTTACTGGAATTAGTCTTGAATTTACATTTTATTAGGCCTAATTAAATATTCATATTAGGTCATTCTTAATTGTCATTTTGTCATTGTTAAAAGCATTAAGGTTTAGTAAGTGATTTTTTTATTAACTATTCTATGCAACAGCTTCTGTCAAAACTTAATTGTAATTTTGCTGGTAGTTTATTTAAGGCATTTCTATAGTGCTGATTATTAGATCTGGAATGACCAGCCTTTATATTTGTTCTTATCATTCTTCATAGAATCACAAAAGCAGGGGATGAGGGGAAGGGACCTTAAAGATCACTTTATTCCAGTCCCTCTGCCATGAACAGGAGCACCTCACACTAGACCAGGCAGAGCTCAAAGCCCTATCCAGCCTAGCCTTGAACACTTCCAGGGATAAAACATCCACAGCTTCTCTGGGTGACCTGTACCAGTGCTCTGCCACCCTCACAGTAAAGAATTGCTTCTTAATATCTAACCTAAACTTCCCCTCTTTCAGTTTGTATCCATTACTCCTTGTCCTGTCCTTACAGTTCCTGACAAAGAGTCCCTCTCTAGCTTCCCTGCAGACCCCTTCAGATCCTCCAAGGTTGCCATGAGGTCTCCACACAACCTTCCCTTCCCCAGGCTGAACAGCCCCAACTCTCTCAGCCTGGCTTTGCAGGGGACATGCTCCAGTCTTCTTATTAAGTTTGTGGCCCTTCTTTCGAGTTGCTCCAGCAGGTCCATGTCCTTCCTGTGCTGGGACTCCAGAGCTGGACACAGCACTGCAGGAGGGTCTCACCAGAGCAGAGCAGAGGGGTGGAATCCCCTCCCTCATCCTGCTGCCCACGGTGCTCATTGGATGAGCAGCCAAATTGAGTTTAGAGTTTTCAGAGTAAAAACAATTCATGAAACCCTCCGGGGTTTCAGGACCCTGCTAGATCCATCTGGGTTTCTATGGGACTCAAGCCCAATGGTGACCTAGAGAGACACAAGCTCACTCTGGTTGCTCTGAAAAGGAACTTTAATAACCCAAAAGCAACTAACAAGAAAGTGTACACTGTTACAAGGACATACTGGAGCAAACAGGGAAAAGGGGCTGAAAAAGCAAGGAGCAGGGTCAGGCACGGGCGCTTAGATAACTTGGTGAGGGGAGGAGTTAGGGCGGGATTAAAGTGGGGTCTGAGGTGTGATAAATTTAGGGTAAAAATTCGTGTATGAAATAATAATCCGATGTGTAATAAGAACAATGTTAATAAAATGTAAAATCCAGTAGGAGGCAAATCGTTCCCCCCCCAGCCTGCCAGTTTCAGTTGCGAAGACAGGACAAGAATTATCAGACTAGACAAAGACTCTGGCCAACCTTGATAAGAATCACTTCCTCGACAATGCAAGGAGAAATTCCTTCTTGACGATGATGCAGATTTCATCAACTCCCTGGCAGGACATGCAAACTGAAATCAACATAAGACTGACCTGTGAAATTGACATAAGAAAAGAACCTTCCCGGAATGGAACAACGGGGCTTGACAAGATCCGGGAAGGCCATCGAAAAGAAATTCGGACTATTCAGCCCACCCTGGACACCTGGACTGCCTAAGGGCAGAAAAATCCTATAAAACGGTGGACTGAAAGCTGCACAGGCGTGGATTTGGGTGTCTTGTACCCTGGTGTGCGGACCCCTATCCACCCAGCGCGGCGCTGATATTCTCCTATTTTGTGGCTTTCTCATTTTGCTGGTGTTCGATATTCTGTTATTAATAAATTGTCTTTTATTAATCCGATATTTGCCATTGCATTTATAACAGAGGGAAGGGTCCAGTGGGGAAGAATATTAAATTTTAAATTTAATTTTAATTTAATTTAATTTAAACATCAGACAGAACTAAGAACTTTCTGGTATGGAGTAGCAAACTCAGGAAGGGGTTTCCCAAGGCATTTATCCAGGAGTTTCTCCCCTTTCAGGGAAATCACCCTCTACAAATTTTTTTAAGGAAGCTGAGGAAAATGCACCACTCATTGTCATTGGGCATCTTGACACCAGTTCCGATTTCAAGCCGACTATCCACTCAGCAGGAGATATATTTGTTTAAAATTAAACATGCCAAGAATCAGACTTCAAGGGGAACAAGGCAAGTTTGTTTTTTCCACACTGGAAATCTCTAGTCTGAAAGAGTGAATTTTGGCTCCCTATTTTTTCTACTTAAATTAATTGCTAACCATGCTAAAATAGAGCAATTAGGGCCTGAAAGCTCTGATGCAGTGGTGCTTGGTGAAGGAACTGGAGACTGGGACGGGGGGGGGGGGGGGGGAAGGGTAACTAGCTGCAAACCAGCCTTTATCAGGGGTAGAAAAATAACAGGAATGAAAGAGAGCTTGGGAAAATGAGATCTGGTGTTTTAGTGAACAGACTGTTGGGCTCGGATACAAAAGTTTACTGTGTGAAAACCTGGGATTATGCAGTGGGATGAGAGAGACGAGCCTTGCCCCAGCACGACTCTCACAGCTGCAAAGGACGTTGCTGCATGAGAGGTATCTGCCAGGATGGTATCTGTCATGTCTGTGTTTACAACAGGATTAGAAACACCCATTTTAAGGGGTCTGCAAATCAACTGGAAAAATTGGCTCAGCTCAGGAGCCTGGCTTACAAAGCTACGGTCTTTAAAGCAATGGTAAAAAATCCAGATCATCTGTTTTTCAAATCACAGCAGGAGAGCAAACAAATGGGCCTCTTTTTTTTTTTTTTAATTTTTGTTTTGTTTTGCCTTTTTTTATTTTTTTTTTTTTGGTTTTTTTTGTGTTTTGTTTTTTTTTTTGGAGGGGGGGTGGGGTTTCCCTAGTTGTGGTTGCATAACAGGATATTTTTTATATTTTAAATTCAACCATTGGTTGTTGTTAACTAAAATTTGAGATGTGTGAGAAAGAAGTGTGAATGTATTTATGATTGATACTACAGCGTAACCTTTTATAAATGCGGAGCTATATTTTGATGTAGCCAGATTGCAATATAGTATCAAGGTCAACATAATTTGAAAACATCCAAATAGATTTTTGAGCAGGAATTGGTGGGTGAAGCAGTATTCCTAGGGTATTTGGAAGATCACACTACATTTAATGATGGTCTCTCTGGCCTTAAAATGCACATTCACGGAAGTTTGCCTTCCCTTGCAGAGAGCCCGGTGGCCCCAGAGGACTGGCTGGTCTCTGGCAGGGCTGTGTCATGCAGAGCATCTCCGGTTTGCCCTGCTGCCACCATGCTGAACCCACACTGTGTGCACCAGGAGCATCGCTGTGCAGCCCCGATCCTCCTCCCCAGGCACAGGAAATCCCCTGGTCCTCTCAGCACCCTGCAAGGAACACGGCCCGAGGAGACACTGAGTGCTGGTGCCTCCGGCTGCTGCTGAACTGATGCCCTCCACCTTGGCCATCACTGTGCTCTGTAAGCCCAAAATCCCTGGATGTGCCCCTCAGGAGGTCCATATCACCGACTTTATCTTTCCCTGAACATGAAGTGGGCTGGGCAATGAGGTGGGATCACCATGGCTGCCCAGCTGGCATTACAGCTCCTGCTGCAACTGCACCTGTGGCAAATGCCCCTATGAATATGCACTTGTTTTTCCATCACAATAGATCTCTGTAACTATTGTTGAATAGTTATTTGTGGATGAGTAATCTGTTTGTTCATTTAAATTCTCTGTGTGAGACCTCAGGTGGGCTCTGGTGGGATGTCTGAATTCAAGCAGGATCTCATGACTCAAACAGCTGAGTGCCTGCAGATGGATTTGCTTGCAAGTGAAGTCTCCTAGCAGTGTAGCAGATTACTCAGCTCTTTGGTTTGGCTTGGTTTGGTTGCCTTTGGCAGAGTGGAATTCCAGAAGGCTGCAGCTGTGGTGTAGCAGTAGTAAGAGAGTCTCAGAAGGCCGCTCACCTGTGAACTCAGGATAACTTGTGCCATTGCTAACAGTAGTGAAATCCGGGACCTTGAAAGAAAGTCAGCTGTCTCTCCCTGTTGTTGGCTGAGGCCTGTTTGTACGGGGAGAAGAATGGCAGTATCAAATGAGCAGGATTATTGAGGAAAAAACATAGCAACAGCACAGCCTTGTCACTTAGTAACAAGGTAGAATTAGGATGAAGAAGGAGGGAACATATATAAATAAAATATTCAGGAATATACATATTCATTAAAATGATACCCAGAAAACAGAAAGAAGAAGGGTGATAGCCAAGCATCTAAAAATGTTCTATAATGAAAAAGAATTTTAAATATCTGTCTCTGCTACTCAGAGCTCTGTGATGATATTACCTTCCCACTTGACACTATGCTATTTCAGGTTCCCCACGTTTCCTCCCCCCATCTCCTCACCTCAAGTACATGAGAAGCCTGACAGATGAGCTTGAAAGTGTTGCTTTTTGTTCCCAGACATGCGTTGCTGGTTTATTATCCTTACTGTGTCTATGTGAGTAATGTTCTTTATGTGTCGCCATGCCCAGTGCTGATGAATACACAGTGATATATTTCAGCTCTGAACAGCATCCCAATTAATTTGCCTGCTACCAGAGGCAAATTTGCTGTGAGACCAAGAGCATGTTCCTCATTGTTTTGATTGCTTTCCTTACCTCCTCATCAGGATCAGGTGAAGTGCAGAAGATGAAAAAATGATGCTAGTAACCAAATAAAACTCTCTGTCCTTTCCACACCTATACACTTAAATGTATTCACTTAAATACACTTAAATGTCATCTTTAATTCAGAGAAAAATAAAAAAGCCAACAAAAACCAAAACCAAAACCAAAACAAAAAAAACCAAAATCAAAGCCTCGATAATCTAAAATTCAAACCACTTTCACAGAAGAAAAAGTGAGACCTTGGAAGCTGTTGCAGAATAAGGTTTTGTATTATTAGATGTTGTTCTACCTTGAATATTTAATCAAATGCTCAAGTCTGTTCCCACATAAAGTGAAAAATTAATCACTGCCCTTATAAATCGTTCTCTTCATCTCCCTTTCACTTGCACTGAAGGTGCTCTCTTGTCTTTCAGCTCTGTAGAAGCTGCTCCTCCTTATCGCCAGCTTCATTTTTTCTGAGGGCTTCAGTTGGGATTGTAAGTAAATATTAAACAGTCACCTTTATTGCTTATTTTATATATGGTAAACTAATCACAGGGCTTTTGTCTTCAATCCATTGTTTTTAATAAATATTTTACCTTCCACTACTGAAACACTACTTATGAATTTTCATGAGCAACTTCACATAAAATCTTCTTAACAACTCTCCACATGAACAGGGGCTTCAAAAGAACTGTGCTGGCCAGGCAAGGGTCATCTTGTATTTGGTTTCTCTCTCTCCAGTCGAGTACTTTCAGGAATTCAATGAAACATTTAACACAAAGAAAGGTGTTGTTCTAGGCTTCATTCATCTCTGTTGATAACAAATGTTTGACATGACTGGAGGCTACACTGTGTGCTTGTGTAGCAGTTAGTTTTGGTAGATCTCTAAGATAAAAATTGCTCCTGTTTGGGAAATACTCAAAAGAATTCACATTTATATTTGGATGTGTACCAAAATCACATTTGGTGTTTTCCATCTGAAACTTTCATAGTGAACTTAGCAGCATGTATTTGAAGTACAGATGCATTTAAAGTTTATCTGATGTATAAATATTAATGTGATCAGTTTGTCTGTGCAGCGCCTGTCCATGGTTCATAGAGATGATGAGGAGCTTCTGGGGCCAATAAATGAGCCCTGTGTGAAAAGATCCAGTGGCAGACAGCAATGGCATTGTCAAAAAGCTGAACAAATTCTTTGCATGCATTGGCGTTCACTGTGATAGAGATTCCGTGAATGGGTGAATGGGGAGGGAGTCTGAGGAACAACCTCAAATGGAGGTGTTGGGAAACTGCATGTTAGGACAAATTGATAAACTAAACATTAACAAATTCTCAGCACCAGATGGTGTTTACACAGGAGTCCTGAAAAAACACACACCACAAATAAGAATTTTCTGAATTGCTAACTGTGTGTAATCTGGCACTACTATCAGTTCTGTGTTTAGAGGGATGCAAGTGGGAACATGATGCCAGGTTTTGAGGAGGGCTTCAGGAGTGATCCTGGGAAGTAATGGTCAGTCAAAGATTTCATTTGCAGTGCTCAGATTTGGTTGGAGGTTTGAGAAGAAACACAGGTGTGTGGTGGGGGAAGGTCAGGCTTGAAGGACACAAGAATTCTCAGAAAGATACCATGAACATATATATTGTGCTTGTCCAGGCTATGTAGCTTTCAACAGACCCTTAGGGAAGCAAGAATGGCTCATAAAAAATGACACTTACTATGGAACAGGAGAAGTTACTTAGGGGCTAAACTCCAGAAAAGGGAGGGTTGGAAGAAACAGGCACATTAGGAGAAGGTCCTACAGACACAACACCTGGGTCTGGTGTTCAGCATCTTCCAAAGAGACCTGGAGAAGGTGGTACAAGCAAATAGTGACAATGTTTACAACTGATGAAATACTATTCAGGATAACCAAAACTGGTCTTGACTCTGAAATACTGCTGAAATAGTTCACTGCACTAAAACAAAATTCTGTTTTAGAGCTGTCAGGGGAAAAGTGACTACTTATATAAAATCATGACCTCTTAGCTCAGAAAAAAGTGAAAGACAGCTTGAATCACTGTGGAATGTTTGCTAAAAGCATCCTAGCACTGCTCAGTGGGCAAGCTAGCTGTTGGATTTGGAGTGGAGGCAGAGAAATGCCTTTTCCTGTGTTGCAGAATTGCACTTTTGCTTCTGCATATTGGGGATGCCAGAGTACCAGTGGGGCATGGGGGATGAGTGATCTGAAGGAAGAAGACTGTGAGGAAGAAGTTGAACTGGGCAGCATGTCTCACACCTTCTGGCACAGCCATGTCCCAGACTGGCAGCAGCAAAGGAGCAAGGCAGAGGCACTTGCCCTGTTTCACATAGACCCTCTGAAACCCTTGCTGCAAACCTTGGTTGGCTCTGTTTTTTGGGCTAAATGGGACTTTGGTATGACATTTCTTGAGGCAATCCCAAGTTACCAGGCTTTCAAGGGTTTGAGATGAGTTATTACACCCAGGAGAATAGAAGCAAGTTGGTAGTGGGTGGCAGGATGTCTGTCACAGCTTACATTTGTAGCTGGCAGTTATGGTTGAGACACACCTAAGGAGCTGCTAGTCAGAGGGGTTTTTTGCCAGGACTTGTTTTTGTGTGCTGGTGTTTCAACCTTGATTAAGTATACTCGAAGTTGTCCTGTCTTATCTTGCTCCCTTCCCTGTCTGAAAATAATATCGGAGTGTTTTTTTCCCTGGAGAAGTAGGGCTTGGCTCTCTGTTGTCCTAGAATTGCCCACAAGAAGAAAAATAGAGACCAAAATGAACAATGAATGTAGCTGTTTTCCCCAGTTATTCTGTATATGATTTATTGCTTTATTTTCAAGACACGAAGAATGCTGTTAATGTGACTATATTGGATGGAACACCTTATTATTTTTATCATGGTGACTTTCTTATCATGTGAGAGAGCAGAGGATTTGCATTTATTTGACATTCGAAATGTTCTGCCTTTGGCTGATCCACAGCTCTGTGCAGCATGATCCAGACTAAGAAAACCCCATTTCAGTTCTTAGGACAGGTGCAAGATTAACCATCAAACATCTCGCTTCTGAAATTGCTTGTGATTGTTTTTTCCTCCACAAATGTCTGCATAGCTAGCAATTAACTGCATCCAGAGATCAAAAGCTAAACTGTCTCAGACAGAAATTGCTGTATCAGAGCTTAGTGCTACTTGTTCTGCAGTTTAACAATCAGGCGCTTCCAGTGATCTTTCTTTGCTTGAAGGTGAAACAGGGAGGCTGGGCTTGCTCTGCAGCAAGGGAGAACAGAAAAGGAAAGAAAGGACTACACAATGAGTTGGGGAGAAGCATAGGTTTTGTGGTGCTGAGGTTGTAACACCACAGAAAAATGTTGCTGTTTCCTCTGTAGGGCTAGAAGAGTGAGAGAGGGTTCCTCACTGGACTGGCAGACTGAAGTGCCACAGATGGCCCCTGTGATGGTGCAGGGGGAGCCCTGCACTGGCTCCCTTCTGGCATGGCATGGAGCCTGGGGCTAGCCATCTCCTTGCAAGACAGGAGGTGACAGCTCCATCCACCCAGCTGGGGAAAGACAGAACCCAGCAGGGAGAGAAGGCCTGAGTGTGGCCCCTCATGCTGCAGGGAAGGTGGGCTCAGGGAAGCAGAGGGCTTGGTGCATTGGTGACTTTCTTCCCTGTGATTTGTACAGAAGCTCCTGATGCCTTCACCCTTAATTGCCTTAATTAGTCCATTATCCTCCTCTAGGGGAATTTTCCACAGAAAGAAGATGTCATTCCTTGAAATGTTTGACTGGTAGACCAGAAACTCCACTGTCAGCCTTTTTCTTTTATTTTCACTATATTCTAAGTTGAGCTATCATATTGACAATTTAGCACCTAATACTATTGCTCTAATTCAGTCATTTTCCTGTGCATTAGGATAAGAATTATTTGCATAACAGCCTTCGGTTTTCTGTTTAGTAACAAAATATTCTGATTTTTGCTTAAGTGGGATCAAACTGCGAACAGGCTGGAGCGTGATCCCGTGGGACCTGCAGTGATTCTGGCACTGCTGGGGAAGATGTGGCTGCTCCATTTTCCTGCAGGCTGCCTTGCCGGGAGCTGGCAAATGTCCCTTCTTGGGAAATTTGAAAAAAGAATAAGAAAATTTCTTGCTTGCCGGAGTCATGAGTGGTTAAATTTCACTTCCCTGTATTTATCACTTTCTTCACCACTGATAAGGATTGTTTTAGCAAGTCAGACTTTATGGGCTGTTTTCCTTCCTTAGAGCAGAAAAGGTTTGTAAATGAGTTGTAAACCTTCCACTGGACTGGCAGGACTGATAGTTTTTTGCTTTCAAGGAGACAGTCCCCAAAGAGATATCTGCCTCAGATTTTCCTGGCGAGAACTGGAAGTGTTTTTCCCTGTTTGAAGACTGGAGGGCTTGGCATGGTCAGAGTCACTGTAGGTGCCCCTCACAGGCCATTACTGAGCTGTGGATGCCCATGCCCCATTTCCCAAACAATCCTGCTCCCACATGGTAAAGCACAGTCCTCACTCCACATTCCCTGTACAGGGCTTTGTAATTCTGAGATGTCATTTTTCTAATACCATCCGAATTTTCAGTTTCTTCTGCTAGGCATTTTTATTTTGTTTAGCAGCTAGGTTTTATACATGGATTGCTTTGTAGAAATTTTACATTCATTTCCTGTGGCTGGCTGATAACATTTTCCTAATTGATGAAGTATCCAGACTTACAAAGGTAGAGCTGCTGTATGTGACCATCGGCACCTGGAAAGTTGTAACCCCCTGTGGCAGATCATTAACTTCAGATCAATAAGAAAATCACTTTTTTCCCTGCCTTTTTTTGTAATACCTAATGTCCAGATGCTTCTCAGGGAGGTGTTTTCAGAGAGAGCTGTCATTATTCTAACACAAAATTGCATTATCAAAGAACTTCTGCTGGTACTATGAAATACTGAAATGAAATGCAAATCTAGACATTAAAGACAACTTTCTTAATAACTGAGGTAGATTTCTTCAAGCTTTCCTCTTTTGAATTGTACTTGTTTTCCTAGGAGAGAATGTGGAGATAAAGGAATATTTCAACAAAAAGCCCGTTTTTACAACCCTCCCTCAACTTTGGTGCATATCCTCCTGAGGAGGCCTGTGGGATCAGCCCTTTTGCAGATGTCCACCTTATGTGATATTCTCCACTGTATTTTAACATATATATATTTTATTAGGATGTGATCTATCTAATTAAAATTGCTTCTCCATGAGGGGAAAAACTGTGGATGTTCAATTTTCCAGAGGCTGCTGATAGGCTGGGGTTTGCTTAATGGAAGAATATATTTCAATGTTTTCTCCTCTTTTCTGATAAATTATATGCAAACACTCCTTCTGAAGCTAAGCAAAGTCCATTTTCTGTTTTGAAGATAATGCTGGGGTATCCATGTCTGCATGTCATTTCTTCCACAGATTCCCCATGGTTGTATTTATCATCTCCCCGTGCTGTGTGGTGGAGGTAGGAGCAGTCACTACTCTGGAAGACAAAGCGGTCCCCCTGTTTCATAAAGGGTTAATATTTTCAGTCCCAGGCCCTTTATTTTTATTTTATTTTCATGGCCTTAGTCAATACCCCCATAAAGCCCCCAAATCCTTGGCAGTCTTTACTACAGAGATAACCACACAATGAACCTATCTGCACATCACAAAAAGCCAACAGTAAATTTACAAGTACTCCTGGGATATGGGGCCTCGTTGCTGATAACCAGCTTTGGCACTGAATAGGAGCTGTACACTCGTGCCTGCTTTATTGTGTTATGTTCTTCCCTGCAGATAGCAGCTCTTTGTGGGAAAAGGCAAGGACTGCTGCTGGAGCACACTCAGTGCCCTTGAAAACACATCTGTGCTCTGTCTCAGCTCTCCTGTGCAGTTTAGTCAGTACTGGCATTTGTTCTTCTTTTTCTTTCTGTGCCTCCTATCCTTTATCTCTGCTAATAATTTCATGAATTGCCTGTCTTATGGGCCAGAGATAATTTCTATTGAAAGCGGCTGAGTTGCACAAATTGTGAGATGTTTTTCCATGGTACTCTGGTTTTAATCTGTGTTGATCTTAAGATCCTCTTCTCTGCTGAATGCTTGTTGGGGTGTGAAGCATCTGCTTAGCTGTTATGTAAAGAAATACATTTATTAGCTGGTTAGTGTAATCACATAATCTTGACAGACACCAGTGGTTGCAGTCACAGTTCTGTGTTTTATGAAGTGGGAGGATATATAAGCAGGCAGCCAGCAAAGGAAAAGTAGGCATTTTGCTGCTGCTGAGGGACACCTTTACAGAATTATGTTTCCAAAGTCTGTTTTCTGGAAAAAAACATAGGGTCATTAGCTCTCTGTGGGTGCAACAACTGAAGCAGGGGTGGAGTGACCACTCTGTGCCCAGTGCTTCTCAGCTGGAGGGGCACAGGGCAGTATTGCAGGTGATGCAGTGTGCAGGACAGTGGCAGGGACAGGGCTGTCAGCTGGAGGAAGATTATAATGACCCATCTTAGCTGGTGGGAAGGGATGATATCCACGTAGGAGGTGAGGATGGAGCAGGGCCAGAAATCATTCCACAACATGGCCAAGTCTGGATGGAGGGGTGTGGGTGGTCAGGAGGAGTTTTGGAGCATCCTTGTTGAGGTGTTAAGCAGTGAGCGGCTCCTTCAGGAACACTTGGTGACCCATAGGCCATATCAATTTGTTGCCATCCTTGAATGGAAAGGTGTGATGCTCAACCTGCAGCACAGTTGATATCAAATGTACACAATTCTTAGCAAGGTGTGTTCAGGAACGGGCAGGGATGGGATGAATGTGTATGGAGAGATCCCTGTACATGCATTATTTGCAACACTCCCTCTGCCTGCACTGCCTAGCATTGATGAGCAGTGGGGCCTATTGGGAATCAATTCCACTGGAACAAATCCGAGAGATCACGAGGTAATTGTGCACAATTGCCTCCAGGGGAGGAATTTTCTCAAATCATTTCAGTGCAGAGAGCTGATGGAGGCCACAGGCTTGCTTTGTTTTCCTTGTTCAAGCAAGAGCCAGAGGCTGTGACCCACAGATCTCTGGGTTGACTTTGCCCAAAAGACTCCAGTCCAGCAATAGGAATAGCCTGCATTTGTTGCAGATGTGTAGGCTATAAATCTCACTAAGCTTTTTAGGCATGCAAAACTGTCACCTTTGATTTTCAGAAAGCTGCTACCCCCTTACCATCTGCTCCTGGTGCCACTTCCCTCCCTGGAGACACCCGGCAAAATAATAATATGGATTTCTGCGTGTGAGTTGGAGATGATCAATAGCAATCCCTTCCACAGCAGCAGCACAGTACGTGAAGCAGAGCCTGTAACATTAGAGTATAAGAGGCTCAAGAGAGACAGAAGCAATGTCCTGCACTTCCTTGTTGCCCAGCTTGTCCTCCCAGTGCTCCAGCCACCAGAAATTCTTGCTGCTGTGCTTGTGGTCTGTTTCTCCAATGTACAATGAAAGCAGGAAAGGCTGAACTACCTGCCTGCTCTGAGGAAAGGGGTTGCTTATGGTAGACAGGCTGGAAAATAGATTTCTTTCTGTTTCTTCCATTTCTTAATGACCTCTATTATACTGTCAAGACCTGCAGTGGTTTGCCATCTCAGTGCTAGTCAGGCCAGCTAAATCTGTTGACTGCTTTACTTTACATATCCAGGGCATTGTCCACCCACAAAGGATGCACGCAACTTGTATAAAGAAAGTATGAGCAACTTCTTTGGGCCAATTCCTGCATTTAAATATTTCTGCATCACCTGAACTCTCAGTATGCTTTGCCAACATTTCACAGATTTCTGGAAGGGATAACATCAGCACTGAATAATTCCAGAGAAAATCAAATTTGTCTGTGCATTTTTTTAAATTATTCAAGGATGTAAGAGTGTTTCATGCGGCATGAGTGAGCTCTGAAACTGTGCATATGTGAGACTCCCAACATGATGGAGTAATGGTGTACAGAGCTTTTGGAGGAGTTCCTCTTCTTTTCCTTAAGCTGTCACTGTTGATGATGAGAAGGCAAAAATATTTCTAATTTCTTTTTCACTTTTCTGGTGATAGAAAACAAGACAACCCACCACTTCATGAAACTTTTTCTATGCTCCCTTGTCACAACAGAGGAATGAAAGTGGAATACCTCAAATGGAGGTATGAAATAGTCTTTCTTGTGTCACATGGTAGTCAGACATGGCATCCAATTCTTTCCTCACACACCATATTAATCTCTTTCTGAATTTGGAATTAATTGTAATAAGATGACAGAGCTCTAGAGATCTCTGAAAAATAAATCAAACATGTTGTCAGTTTGCTCTGAATTTTCCACATCTCTGGTGCATATTGAAGCAAAAACCCTTTAAGTACATTGTAATCTGGTATCAGACATTTCTCAAATTAGCATTTTCTGCAGCATCATGTATGAATTAGAATTCTGTTGATACTTATTTTTATACTAAGCTGGTTATATGATACATTAGTTGTATGCCATTTTGTCTATTAGCATGGATTTATTTTCAGCAAGTAAAATGTATGCAGTTTAAAGGATTGTGCTAGCAGGTGATGCTCACTTTACTATGCATGGATGGATGCACCTTCTTCAGAGAAGAATCTTCATTTAAATGTGTTACCCTTTGGATAGATCCTAATTAGCCTCACTCTGTTTACAGGGTGTAACTACATCTCTAAGTAATTCTTTTGCCAATCAAATCCTCTTTGCAGCACAAAACCACATAATGAAATAATGGCAGTTTCAGTAAATTTATGTTAAAATTAGTACAGTAATTTCTAACATACCTTAGTATTTTTTATGATTTTTAAGTGTCACAGTTCATGCCATTTTTTCCCACACTCCCATTTCTACCCTCCCAATAACATGTGCTATTGTTCTAGAGAATGTTACAAACACATCACAGGAGGATCTGGACTCTCAGTTCACCTGCCACATGCTGAGTAATAACACCAAAACAGAATAATCTTGTGGAAGTAAACTGACTTTCTGTTTAGACCAGCATTTACAGAGATGTGAGAATTGCAGCCAGTGCTCACACCATGTGTGTGAAGGATGATCTTTCTGCTGCCTCTGGTTCCTCCCCTGCAGCAATTTCCGCTCTATCCTCCAAGTTTTACCCAGTGAAGCTGCAAGAAAGGGGCTTTCTAGCTCTTTGAGTCTTGTGCATATTTGTGCTGTGTGGCAGAGAAAGCTGCTGAGGGAAGGTAAGCTCACACTGTCAAGTGGCTGACAGCCACTGTGACTGGCTACAAGCCAGCAAGTACGAGCCAACAATTACAAGATTTGCATCTATCCCACAGATACTGAAGCTTGAGTGCATCAGTGGATGTATGGACTAGTTTCAAATTTTAGTTGCAAGTGGGGAGGGGCACTGCATTTGGAGAGGTGAATGCTTTGGGGGTAAGGATGTGCCCTTTTTAACTAAATGAGTACCTGATTAACTGACCAGGTCCATAACACAGTTCAAACAAAACCTTGTTTGTTCCTCTGAGGAGCTGAAAAGTATTTGTTTTGATTTGAGGGTGGCAGGACTACCTCAGGAACACATCACAGGGAGGAGGAAAAGAGGCAGAGTTGTATCAAAGGGAAGGTTAAACTCCTTTGGAAGAGATTGACTATAGGGGTTCCTGTGTTTTACCAAGCCTGGGTGCTCTCCAGCCACCTCTGGAGAAAGGCCAGAAGGGAGGGAGATACACAGAGACCTTACATATTTTTATTAGCTGAGTCTTAAGCATGGTTTTCCTTTGTGTCTTTACCTAAGTTTTCAAAAGAATAAATTATCCCATCTATTCTGAAGGTTGTGATTAAATGTTTCTCTATTCAAGCAGCTTGATTTAAGGATGGTTTGAAATTAATTGGACAGTGAGCTCTCTTCCAGCAAAGTGCTGCCAAATCCATACAGTGATGCAGCAGCAAGTGTCCATCTCCCCTCTCCGTGGCTTTTGCTTGCTCCTCTTCACATTATCAGCTTTCAGGGGGAGGAATGTCTCTCCCTGAGTGTGGTACCTAGGAAGGCTTTGGCAGCTCCCTGTGTGTGTGTGTTAGCATCCATACCCTGTCATGGCATTGCTTGACCACAGGAGCTCTCCCCAAGGTAGAAACAGTGAGTTTCCTGGGTTGAGAGCCTCTGGGAAACCAAGCCTGGCGGGAATCTCCATTTTTGTCTGGCTGTTATGCCTGTGCCTTGCACCAGCTCCTGCACAGGAGACCCTTGCTGTAGGAATGTCTGCTCTCTTACTTGGCTGTTCCTGGGGATGTGTGTGGGCCCTCATGAGGCACCAGTCACAACACGTGCTGAGGAATAGTTTTTATTTATCATGAGGCAAAGGTCAAAACTGCACTGGCTTTGGCAGAACAGTGCTCATAGTTAGATAGATCTGAGGAATGCATCTGTGTCATTTTCCTTTCAGAAGAATATCTCAGTGCATACGTTATCTGCTAGTGCACCTAGCAGTTGTCATTGGCAATCTGAAATCATGGCCTGCTGAAATCTGGAGTGTATGAAATGATAGTCAAAAACATAAGTGATAGACCTAGGGTATAAAGTGAGAGAGATCCTGTGGTGTAGGTGGGAGAGGATCCCTGTAGCCTCCAACAGTCTTTTTGAGTCACTGCCCAGAGCTGATGGAACGCTGGGAAATGGCACCTAGAGACTGTGCAACACCTATTCCAGGATCTCTGTAGGGTGGCTCTGAGGATGGGCAGGCTTTATGACTGGGGAAGAATCAGAGACAGAGGATGAGGATTAAGGATGATTAAGAAGGAGCAAATCTGGGAAAATAGGGGGAAAAGTGATAAAAGGGGACAGTTGTATGTGAACGGGAATGGCAAATATACTTTTCACAGTTGATTGACTCTTGTGCATGTGTGTGCTTTCAGTGCCATCTGTGGGGAGTCAGCCCCTGGTCAAGAGATCACCTGCCCAGCTAGGATCCTGGTACCTGGGAAGGACACACTGTGTGCCCTTTTTCTTGGGGGCTTGTGTGTGTGTTTATCTGTGTGTGTTTGTGCACAAGAAGCTCTGAATAGCAGCTGGATTAGGGCTGGGGCTTGTAAGGGAGCCAGAGAGGCTGGGAATCCAGGACCAGCTACAGCAGAGACTGCCTAAGACCACTTACTGGAGGCGGAGGAGAATGACAACCAGGCCATATGCATGCTTCCCATTTGATTGAGCACTCTGTGTGTTGGGAATAGAAGAAGCTCAGCCTTGCTACTGGGTGGATCTGGGGACACAGAGCAGCAGCAGCAGCCTCACATTTGTCAAGCCACCTCTTCAGCAGCTCTGAGCACTGGGATTATTCAGTAATTCACTGATTACCTGAATATTGGAGTAGGGATCATGCTTATCAGTGCTGCTGCAAGGAGGTTGAAAGTCTGGATTAACATTTCACATAATGTTGACAATAGAGATATGGACTAAAAAAAGATAGGATATAATTCATTCAAACGGGGTGAATCTGAGGTGGGTGTAAATATAGATTTAAATGGAAATAGACAGCAGTACACAGGCAGACAGTATTAAGTGACAGCCCACCTGCCTACAGGACATGAACAGATCTGTGAGATGGCAAGGAGACACGATACACATTTTCTGCCTCACACAGAAAAAAATTTCCTGAAACTACTGGGTCCACTTTGGATACTGCATCTCAAAAAGAGGGTATCTTACTTGGTTAAAGCCAAGGGGACAGTGTGAGTAGTACAGTAGACTAAAAAACATGAAAAAAATTTGGACAAACTTCTTCTTTAGTCAGAGAAGAAAATTCCAGCTGGAGATAGGATGATCTTGAATCCAAAACAAGTTGGGGCAAAGGGGCTGTTTGCAGTTGATGTTCTTGGACAGGCAAGAAATGCTTGATTGGTGCCAAGAGAGACGTGGAGATCCTGGAGCAGGTCCAGCAGAGACCTGCTATGTTGGTTAATGCTTCAGAGTATATCTCTCACCAGGAAAGGCTGAGAGAGATGAACCTGTTCAGCCTCAAGATGTGAAAACTGCTAGGGGACCTCCTCAGTGTCTCTAAGTATCTGCAGGGAGGGTGCCATGAAGATGGACCAGGCTCTGCTTGATGGTGTCCAGCAGCAGGAAGAGAGGCAAGGGACAGAAGCTGATGCAGAGGAAGTTCCACCTGAATATGAGTAAGAGTTTTCTGTGCAAGTGATCACGTACTGGAACCCATTGCCTAGAGAGGCTGTGGAGTTTTCCTCAAGATATACTCAAGAACTGTCTATACACAATCCTGTGCCTTGTGCTCTGGGATGACTCTTCTTGTGCAGAGCGGTTGAACCAGACAACCCAGAGTGGTCCCTTCCCAACCTTACCTGTTCTGTGGTTCTGTAAACCATACAGGGAATGGAAAAAACACATTCCATTCCATTCCATTCCATTCCATTCCATTCCATTCCATTCCATTCCATTCCATTCCATTCCATTCCATTCCATTCCATTCCAGTGAACTCCCAGTTCATAGGGTTGGTGGGGTCTCCAGTGCCCCAGCATTGGTGTTATCAGGCAGGCCAGAGGTGGCCCTGGCACCCAGCACCCCTCACAGCCTATTGTCCTCTGTGGATACCTTGAGGAGGTCACATTCCTCAGTCTATGCATGCCATTGCTGGGAATACAGGTCAGAGATTCCTGCCTTCACCGGCAGAAATGTACAGAACACAGTCAGATTAGTCAGGAAAGCACCAGGCCTCCCAGGCTCTGGGCTCACTGTCAACTGAAAGTCATGCTTCCCTCTAAAACTCAGCAGACCTGATGCTTTGTGGGAAACAAAAGGCCATTGAAAGCTGCTTCAAGCAAGAGATGAATGCAGAAAAGTGTTTGTTGCCTCCGAGCTTAGTATATAGGTCAGGTAAAAAGTACAGCATTACTAACCCTTTGTAAATAAGTAATTAGGGCACTTAATGTAATTGAGCAGCATAATGAATAGTAGCAATAGAAATGAATTGCAAAACGTTTCTGTCCTTCAGAGAAATGCATAGGTATGCAAAAAGCATTTGCTGGTGTGTTACTGTGTTTGTGCATGAGAGTGGTTATCAGAGAGACAGAAAGAAATCTTAGGTTTTCCACTCCAGTCTCCTTCTGAGGCAGATTTGGTTCCAGCAATGCACTTTACAGTATTTTGTTCCCAGAACTATCAAAGGTGGGTGTAATATATACATTTTAGACTCAGGTCCAAGAGGCTGAGTGGGTGTAGGCTGACGGAGCACCGCTGAAAGCAGCAAAGGTGTGCCAAGTTACACTGTCTGAATTAGCTAATGCACACTCGGGGCAGTACATCCTGCTGGGCCCTGCCAGCCTCTGCGAGCTCAGCAGATTCTGTCATCAGCTGGAAAAGTCGGTGGCAGGTTTTGGCTGTGTTCTGCCTCCAGCTCCCCCTCCACCATCACCTTGCCTTTCAGTTTCTTACTGGCCCTGTAATAGGGTAGCATCTCTCTGACTCAAAAGCTGTTGCTATGAGTCAGTCTGTTAAAACGATCATGAAGCAACTGGGTATCACAAGGAGAGAAACCCTTTAATTATCTTGTGTTAGGCTACTGGAAGCTGTTGCTGGGTATCAGAGGGTTAGATATATCTGAACTTCTGTAGGCTGAATTGTGAAGATATGGTTTCTTGCATATAATAAATGTTTATAGAAGTTTCACAGACTGAATTACTGTGAGACTGGAATATTCATGAAGTATAACCCTAAGGGAAGCAGAGTATCTGGATATTTAGCCACTCCACCTTTCTCTTTATTTAAAACCCCGCTTTTTCCTATTAATATTTCACCTCCTGTGCTTCACAAAGGTCTGAATTAGAGACTTTCATTCATCAAAATTCATCAAAAAGCTGAATTAGCTGCTTTTCAACTGTATAGCACACTGTTCATGGTTACCTGTAGTCAGTCCTGCATGGGGACAAATGGGGAATATGGTCCCAACAGCATCCTTCTGGTGGAAAACCAAAAGATGGTCCTCCTACCTGTAGACAGGTCATAACTGGTGTTACCTCTCAAGCCTGGCCCCAGACTTTTGCACCCCTGTGACATGCTCACCAAGCCCACATATTCTCCAGAGCCCAAGATGTTGCTCCTGACCAAGAATACCCCAGGAGAGTTGGCAATATGGTACATTTGGGACTGTATTTTATGTGCTCATCCTTCATATAGTCCCCTAGGGTGACTTATATATTTCTAATTTATTTTATGTATAATCTTCTGTGCAAACTACAATTACAGATTTCTGTACTGTCTAATAATGCAGTTGTAAAGCACGACAGTAAATAATATCTGAGTGAGTGAGAATACGTGTTTTCAGTTCAGATTTGAAAAGAGATAGGGAGTCAATCAGGCATGTAAATGTACTTAATCTTCATAAAGGAACTTTTGTTCCAGAAGGATTTTACCAGTTACTAGGGTTTCTCCTTTAGGCTGCAGTGGATCAAAACTGCCTGGAATCCTGGGCTGCAGCCAGGTTGCAAGCAGTAAACCCACAACACCATCCATCCAGAGGAAGGAACAGAAGAGACTTCGGTGCAGAGGAGGATATAAAAAAGGTGCAATGTAGGGCAGAAAACCTTCCCCTGCTGAGTCTCTCCTTCCTCCAAGGTGCAGTCTCACTGCTGGGAGTGATCTGCAAAAGAACATTGCTCAGCCTGGTCCCTTTGCCCTGGTTTCTAACAGCTTATCAGCTGACTGCAGCAGCTCAAGTTGCAAAGACAGGGGAATACTCAAGCCAGTGTTAGGAGTAGCTATGCATGCACATAAATCGTGCACATGAGTCCTGAACCATATGTTGAACTGCAAACAACCAAAGAAAGTAATTTCTACAGTTCAAATAATGACTATTCTATTTTAAAAAATATCTAGGTTACCTAAGGCTTATTTGAACCAATCTTAAAAGACAAATAAAATCATATGATGAAATAAAATTAAGCCTACTAAATGGAACAGCGTTTGGCAAATAGCCTTTTTCATAAAACAAAAGGGTGGATAATTCCTTTCTGATACATAGCATTGGTCTAACAGGAAAGACTCTCAATTTAACAAAGAGCTAATTCAAGATATTTGTGAATACAAGTAGAGTTGTTTCATGGAAGTTTTCAAAGGAATTAGTACTTTTTTATTTCTTGAACTTTTAGCTGAATGTGGGCTGAAGTATTTCAGGACTAGGTTAAACATGGTTTAAAATGCGCCTTTTTAAAGCTCTCCATCCCCTAGGTTTTTGCTGTCATGTCTTTCTGCTTCTAAGTAAATGAGAAATCTTTGAACTGCTCTTGTTGTATGGTTTGTTTATGTGCTTTTATAGGTTAAAACCTGCATTCACATTTAACTGTGCAGGAAATGTATTATTTTCCCTGAAATAAGCTTAGATAAATGCTTTCTGTTCTCCCAAGCCTGGAGTCCCTCAGGTATTTTACACTTTAAATAATCATCCCAAGTGGATGAAAAATGCTCTGTAACTTCCCAGCCAGCAGGGTGGGTAAGACAGTCTGGTTTAGGCAGAGTAGTTTTCCCTTGACCTGTGCCCTGTTCTTGGGTTCCCAAGGACAGGAGAGGATGGTATCCTGGCACTTTGTAGGAGCCACTGCTGATGCCATGGGCCTTTGAGCACTGCCACCACTGCGTGTTTAGACATCCTCTTCCTGGCCATCTTCTGCTTTGTTTTTCCTCCTTATGCTAAGAGTTTTTTTCTCCTCACACTAATTCACCCCAAGAGACAGATGATGAGCCTTCTCATGAGCCCAGCTGCTTTGCAGCCCCCCAGCTTGTGCCATTTCTGCAGTGCTCTCCATGAGCAGCCATACAAAGTGCTTCCCTCCTGCAAGGAGAGCACGGCTCCAGGCCTGTCCAGGCAGGTGGCAAAAGGCACACAGTGAAATGCATCCAGACCCTCTGGGAATGTGAGATCTGGTTACAAGAACCACAGTAAATCCCCAGATTTTCTTATCCGTCTGGCCACAGCTGTCTGTGCCTGCTCTCTCCCTGCCACCCAGCCCATGGGATGGGGATGGGGGGATGTGAAGTGGGTGGTGGGGGGCAGTGCAGGGTTGCACCCATTAACACATGGCTGCTGTGAGCAGGGCTTTGCTTTTCCAGTGATTTAGCCCATGCAGAGTGATTTGATGCAGAGAACTGCTCCTCACCTACCTCATAATTTATTAGGCTCTTTCCCAGCTCAGCTGTGTATGGTTAAACAGACTTTGAACCCTGTTACATGACCTTTTGGGTCCTTGCCTGTCAACTGAATTGCTTCCCGCATGCTGCTCTCCCCATTTACAGCTAGCACCAGACCTTGCTCTCTCCGTAAAGTATCATGTGAGTGTGACCTGCTGCCATTGTAAGTGGAGCTTGGCTGTTACCAGCTATCCCTACCCATATTCCTCCCTTCCTGAGAGAACAGGCAAAAACAGATGTGTTCATAATTTGTTTTTTGTGTTCCTTCCCAAAATAGCCATAAAATCCAAACCTTGGATTTTTCTTCTGAACTACAGACATACTGACAAAGAGAGGTTATGGTTTGCAGATTGGTTTTAATGCGCTTAATTTGCCTCGCACCAGTGTATAGCTCTCTGTCTAAATTCAAGGCCATCTCTGTGGACTGGCTGGGGGCAAAAAGCCATAATGCTTTATGTCCCTTATACCTGTCCTCAGAATAATCAGGTATAGGTATTTGCTCCCAATGTGCAAAAGCATGGAAAGAAAAAGAGGAACCAGCTAGGAGACTGCTAAGGCCCCATTCTGCTCTGCCTCCACTTCACTGTAGCATTCTCTAGGGTTCATGTGCTAGGAATCATCCATGGTTTGTATGCTTTGCATTTCTTAAGGGCTGAGGTTTGTGTTATAAAGTCCTTCATGCCCTGCTGCAATTTACATGTTAAGTAATGATAAGATAATTATTTGGTGTTGCTTATTCCTCCTATTGCATGTGTTGAGGTTTAACCCCAGCCAGCAGCCAAGCCCCACACAGCTGCTCATTCATTCACCCACCAGCAGCATCATGAAAAGAATCACAAGGCTAAAAGCTTAGAAAACTTGTGGGTTGAGATAAAAATAGTTTTATAGGGAAAGCAAAAGCTGCTCACAAAAACAAAGCAAAACAAGGAATTAATTAATTGACTGCTTCCCAAAGGGCAGGGAAGTGTTCAGCCATCTCCAGGAGAGCAGTGCTCCATCGCAGTAACACAGACATGGGAATACAAACACTATCACTTCAAAAGTTCTCCCCCTTTCTCCTTTTACCCCCCCCACTGTCTGTACTGACCATGATGTCAAATGGTCTGGAATATCCCTTTGGTCAGTTGGAGTCAACTGTCCCATCTGTGTCTCCTCCCAACCTCCCAGATACCCCCAACTGCCTCACCAAGGTGGAAATACAAAAGCAGAAAAAACCTTGGCTCTGTGTAAGCCCTGCTCAGCAATAACAAAAACATCTCTTTGTTATCAACCCTGTGCTCAGCACAAATCCAAAATACAGGCCTGTACAGCCACTTGTGAAGAAAACTAACTCTACCCCAGCCTCAATCAGCACAGCATGAACACAATCATTCAAAAAGACCTAAGCAAACAAAGTCCTTTAATATGAGAAAATTATATCAGAATTGACATCAATTGTACTGTTTTTAGCAAGTCTGGAAAAGGAATCAAAGTATATTTTAAATTTTTACCTCTGAAAAGTAAACAGAACAAGGCCCACAGTCAAGTTTATAGCTTTTTTTTTTTTTTTTTGCACATCTACAAGATGTTAATGGTAAGTGAAAATAGCATTGATTTAAAAAACAAATAGGAATTTTTTTCTGTTCTGATAGCTGGTTTATTTGAGATGCAAAACAAATGCCAGAAGAAAGCAATTTTTCACAAGGAAAATTCCTGTCAAGAGATCTGCAGTATTTATTCTTTTGACCATGATCACATTTTGTACTCGTGCATGTTACAAGATAAAGTCAAGAGTACTTTTGCCTAGTGTTCTGACATATATCATTGCTTGTCCACCCCACAAAATGTTTGGTCTGTCAGAGGGGCATGTCTGTCCCACTCTGAGGATCCTCATGGTAGGGTTTACAGTGAAGGAAACAATTTTTCTGTGCAATGAAAGAAGAGCAAACTTGTGTTTGCATTAGTGTGCCATTAATGCCTTGTTTTCTTGTGATGAAACAAGTCCAAGGTTGACTTGTTAATCAGTGCTGTCAAAAATGCCTTTTAAAGAATTACATTTTTTCCTTTTTTTTTTTTTTTCTTTTTTTTCAGCTGCATGTTTTGGGAAGGGGGAACATGAATAAGATGATTCCTTTGGGTCTGGAATGACCTGATACACTCCCAGCCCTTTTGGCAGGCACTGCTGCCATAGCTGAGGAGTGGAGCTGCAGCTTTCTGGTTTTTGAGGAGCCCTCCTGTCCAAAGAAGAAGGCTGAGTCTCTGCCTTGTTTTGCATTAACTGGCACAATTAACCTGTGTGGTTGAAGAAGCTTCAAATGTAAAGTTTTCCATAAATAAATCATAATAAATAAATAAAATGTCAACAACAAGACTTTTAATAACAAACGTAATTGTGACTTGCAAATGAAGAATTGCTTTACAAGTTGCTGAAAACTACCACTGTATTAAAAAAAACAGCTTGATTGCATAAACTCTATTAAAAGTTGGTTTTCTGTTCAGTGCCACAGCTGCCAAGAACCAGCTTGAGGGTAAGGCTGGGGGCAGGGAAAGCAGGTGCTGCTTTTGACTTTGCTGCTAACAAACTTACTAACGAAATAGCACTAAACTAAATCACTAATAGCATTGAACTCAATCACTTATCTCTGCTTTGCCTTCCACCTCCTTGGATTTCTGACCTTAATGGGTGCAGCTTTGATATAAGCTATAGCATCTCAGCAGAACCATGCACATTTTAATTCTTGATCATTAGATGATCTCAGCGTGGCCCCTGGTAAATTATAGGCTATTAAGTTGTCTGGTGGCCTCCCTGCTCATCCTTCAGATAAAGGAAGGTGCTAGGGAGGCTGAGCCACCTCACACCCCTAAGGCCATATCCCAGTAGCCAAATAGCATGCAGCCCAGGCTTTGCTGGGTGCAGAGGTGTTGGGACACTACTTTGACATCCCTGGTAGCTGGATTCAGTCCTTCAACAAGGTCAAAAACCACCCCACTTCCTCTTCTGCGCGCACTGACCATGACCACCACCTCTGTTTTCTCTACACTATCTCCCTTCAAGCTAAGGTGCAGACCGAGCCTGTAGGGCATGTGGGAGCCAACCTTTCCCTGCGCCCCACCTGAATTACCCAGTTAGGGTGATAGGTCCCTGCAAACCCAAAAAATCACTGGCATTCAGCTCACTTCATTTGGCGACCCAATCTTGTCCTGCTCACTGTTCAATGCTGGATGACCAGTACAGCACATTCAGGTGTCTTGTTGAAAATTTCATATAATCTTTTGGAATACTGATTGAAAACATATTAAGTAAGATTGGCCCAAGACTCAGTCCTGTGAGAACCCTGCTGGATCTAGCCTCATTATTAAGGATGCTTTAGGATCTCCTACAGATCCAGTTTGTAATTTGTCTTCATGCATAATTAATGCAATATTGTTTTGGAACCAAAACATCTGTGTCTAGAATTTACTGGTGTTTGAAAATCATTGAATGGTAGAATGGCCTGGGTTGGAAGGACCTTAGAGGTGGGAACCTTAGCATAAACCACAACTTGGTCTCAGGGTAAGACTTCTTTCCATGTTCTTAAGACTCTCAAAAAGACGTGAACAGAAATATGGCAAGTGTTTGTATCGGGTCTGCTAAAATCACAATGATCGGTATGGGAAGCCTGCAGACAGTGAGAGCAGTGCAGGAAGAGCAGTGTGAGGCCTCCTTGTCTGTCTTATACTTACAGCATAATTAGGATCACATAAATGCCACTGCTGTTAACAACCATGGTGATGACTGTTGTATCAGAAAAATCCCCCTGCCGTCTGCCTCCCAGGTGTTTGCACTTACACATCACTTCCCATTAAAATGGTCTGCAGCAAGTGCCAGGGGTGTCAGAGCTGGGTGATGAAATTGAATTAGTTTGAATAACTGAATAAGTTTTAGATCTTGGACTGACAGCTTGTTCATATAGATCTTAAATGCCTAGGAGCAGCATAATTTGCATTACCCAGGCACGGCTGTTCAGAGTGGCAGGGCAGGGCTACACACGGCTGGTGCTTGCTTTTAACCTTGATGCCTTCAGGAACCCTGCCTTGCATGGAAAGACACAGACTCAAATGGAGTAATTGCAAAAAATCTTTTTCCTCTCCTCCCCTCCCCTCTTTCTTTTCTTCTTCTTTCCCAGGAAGTGTGCAATTCTTTGCAGAAAACAGCATATATTCTAATTCATTCAGATTCTGCCTGATCCTGCACAGCACAGGCAGGATGCTGAGGAGGGCAAGGTTTCATAAAGGCCTTTTGTACAGCTCATTTTGAAATCTGGCATCAGCAGATGTAATTCAGACTGAGCAAGCAGATTTTAAGAAATATTTAATAATTTATGATGCACTTGGTACTTGATAGCACTTTTCATCCATGGTTCTTAAAAGACTTCAGAGATGTCAATAGATGATACAAACAGAATAAAGTCTTATTATAATCAAGCCATTTTGCATGTTTATAAAGAGGCATAAACTGCATTCCTAAAAGAATGTATTTTATCTGTAACCAAAAAAAGTCTATAAGAAAGTGGGACATTAAAGTAGAAATTTCAGTTTCCATCTCTTCCTTGTAAACTTTTTGAGGAAATAGAAAGCTTTAGGCAGAGTAATTATTTTATGCTTAAAAAAAATACCTGCTTGACTAGCATTTATTATCCATGGTGCTTTTAAGGCCTCTCACACATTGTGGATATTTGCTCTCCTGCTCATTACCCTGCCAGCTGAAGAGGTTTTGCCTCTATATAAAGCAGCAACCCAAAGCCTCTGTGATTAGGCTCACCTGCAAATATTTTTCTTTTATATGTTACCACTTAATAAAAAATTGTCTGTAGAGCCTTTTTCCCTCAAATGCAAAACAAGTAATGGAGAACCATGAAAATCAGAACCACTATAACTTCAGTCTCCTATGGAGTTTCATTTTGTTTTTTAGAGTATATAATTTCTCTCCATCATCCAAAGTACAATTAGATCAGATTAGATTAGATTAGATAGTATATAAGGGTTTGCAGCTAAAATTTCCAAAAGCCCTTTCAATTTATGACAGTTTAGGTTTTAATAAAGTGTAAAGAACCATTGAGAGGAGAAATCTGAGACTCAGAGCATAGTACGGTCCAGCAGTGTCCACTGCCCAGAAGGGCTGGTCACACTCGCTGTTGCTATATCCTATAGAAATGTCCTTTAGCTGATGGTAAATACCAGTTCATCATGTGGTAATGTGGTGGATGTAGCTATGAAGGTGGGTTGAAAAAAGATCCAAAAATTCCAAATGGCATTCAGTGAGATTTTGTGATTATTTTACTGTAATCCTTTATCCAGAGGATAATAAAAGCACCTGATTCTAGCTTGTGCATACCACTACTTCACATTGAATTAAATGAAAACTAAGAAATCAAATGGAACTATTCAGAAGGAAAATTCCTTAATGTACAAAGCCCTTCAAGATAGAATGTTACATGAAGTACTTACCATTAAAAACATTGTTATTCATCAGTACTTACCACATAGATTTTACTCTGATATGCTATTCTAAACAGTTGGGTTAACTGTGGTTTCTTGGAAAATGCAAGGGTTTTAATTGCAGCAACATTACCTGCATTAATGGCATGGTAGGATGTGGGTAAATGTGTTTAGGGCTGTCCAATATTTTCCATTGCAAGAGACTGTTTGCTGCTGTTTATGCATCACCAGGCTTTGTCCATCAGGAACACAGTGGTCTTAGCCAGGTGGGTGTTTTGAACTGATGCTGCTGTGGAAGTGCCATGAACAGGGGGCTGTGCAGCCATGGTGAGGGCAGCTCCTCTCTGCCCCATCTGAGAGCCTCTAACACCTTCCCATTTTGAAGTTTCAGATGTGCTTTGCAGCAGTGCAAGATTTTGGAATGTAGTGGAAGTGTTAGGTCATTTCACACTGACTGAAACACACACTTTAGGACATATGCAAATACGTGCTCTGAATAAGTTTGATAGCATCTGACAACAAATCTTGATGCTCTTATATGCAGACAGACAAGCTTACTATGTATTTTATCATGTAGATTTGCATTCCACTTTTGCTTTCCTGGCAGTTTGCCTCTATTTCTTTATGTGTTATTTGGCTCAATTCTAGCTTCAGTTACAGAAGTCTACTTTCATTTTTCCTTAAAACACATAGAGTATTGAAAAAACCTCATAAAAATATACAAATACCTGATAGTAGGGAGCCAGGCTCTTTTCAATGGTATGCAGTGACAGGACAAGTGCACACTGAAATACAGGAAATTCAGCTAAAACATAAGAAAAAAGTATTTTTTACTATGGAGGCAATCTAATGCCAGAATAGGTTGGTGAAACAGTCTGTGGTGTCACCACCCTTGGAAATAAATACTTAAAACACAGGTGGATGTGGCCCTGGGCAGCCAACTCTAGCTGACACTGCTTGGGCAGGAGAGTTGGATAGGATGGCATCTGCAGGTGTCTTCCATTCTCAGCCTGTGCATATATCCATCCTGTGAGCCTGTGAATATATTTGGTTTCTGTAACATGCACAAATATATGTTAAAAAAAGATGACTTCATTATGTGGCCTAGGAACCTGAGTTAACTCAGCCAGTCTGTGCCGCTGTTCGGAAGAGTTTGGCTAACCTGTGTTGGGGGCGTGTTTCAGGTCTCCAGTGCTTCCTCTCTGGCACAGCCACAGTCACAGAAGGGGCTAAAAACATCCTGAGACCAGAGGAAGGAGGAAAAGGATGTGGTTCAATACCAAGTTACTGGGATTGAAGGCCTTCCAGGTCCCTTTGGCAGAGCTGCTGTTCAGGGATGGCAAGCACTGTCCTCCCCTGTGCTGAGGGGCACACATGACAGGAAAAGAGAGCAGGAAAAGAAAGGCATTGATGTGTGCATCATGCCAGTTGTGCTGTAGACTTCAGGGTCCCATTCTGCTCAGTCTTCCCTCCACTCTCTAGTCAGGAGTATAGAACAGACCTAGGAAAGGGATAGCAGCTGAAAAAGTTGTAGGTAGTAGCCCTGGCACTAACTTCCACTTAAAATAAAAATAAACACATACGAACCTTCCACAAATAAATGAAGAGGAAGGCTAAGTGAAGAACATCAAGCTACTTTGACAGCCACCGTAGAGCTGATGACTGATTAGAGATGTATCTTTACTGAGCCCAATTACAATGGAGTGCTTAATTGCTTCTGGCCAGCATCAGCCTGCTGGGCAGGAGGCAGCTGGTTGCCTGCAGTCCTCATTCCCCAGAGGAGTAGGGGAAAAAATTTTTCTGGCTCAGTGGATTGTTTGTCTTTGGCACAATTTGGAAACAAATCAGTCATCATTTTTATTGCTCTAAATATTACACTATTATTTTTCCTTTAAGTGTGGTAACCTTTAATTAGCTGCATGGGTGAAACCACACCAACTCTCTTAAATTATTTAAATTTAGTCTCATAAGGTTGCGTGTGGCTTTTTCTTTTCCTTTTTTTTTTTTTTTTCTTTTTTTTTTTTTTTTTTTTTTTTTTTTTTTTTTTTGTGGGAAGGTAGCAGATTTTCTAACACCATCTATGCCTGTCTTATTCATTGAAGAGCCTGCTGATGTAAGTCCTCCAACCCCTGATGTTGCTTCCTCCCATGACTGTGCCCTTCATACTTCATTTCTGAGGGACAGGTGAGGTCTCTGAGACTACTGGGCACCTTGCTGTGCTTCACCCCAGCAGCAGTGCTTCTTCTTGGGAAGGGATTTTCCTCTTCACATCCACCATAGCCAGGATGCAGTGTACTAGGGTAGCTTTGCAGGCCCCCACAGCTGTGTACAAGCCACAAGTTACTGTACCAAGAATTGAATATTAGCAATTAGCTTGGTGCATAATCTCAAGAGGAGTATTTTTAATAGACAAAAACCATATTTAATATAATTTTAATACCTTATATATCACATATGTAAACCACATGAATATCTATATTTTTGCATATATTTTTATCTATCTATCTATCTATCTATTAGTAAAGCTGGAGTTTTATGGTCAGTTTGTTGTAGGAGGGTTTCTGAAAGCAAAAGTTCCTTGATGCTGGAGGCGTCCCATTTGCCTGCCTGTGCCTTGGCAGCAGGATGTCCTGTGAGCATCCAGGCAGTGCCAAGGGCAGGGCAGGAGCTCTGAGGAAAGTGAGGCTGGTGTAAAGTGGTGGGTCAGCTCATGCCCAGCCTTTAGCTGCAGGTGGAAACACCAGAGAAGGCACTGGAGGCATCTGTGAACTCCTCTCTGGAAACAGATGACCTGTGATGACCTCAGCCCCTGGGGCAGCAGTCTGCTTTCCTTCTTCCTCTCACACCAGTAGCTCCTCTTATTCTTCTTCTGTGCTAGGGAAGGTTCAGTTTTGTTCCTGGTTCTTTTTTGCTTGAAACAGGAATATCCATGTGCCTGCCTTGTTTGTAATTTCTTCACAAAAGAGAATTCTTTTCTGTTCAACCCCCTTTCCTTTAATTCTGTTTCTGCCACCAGACTCTCCAGGCTCATGGAGTTGTGCCTTTCCTCAAACCTGCCATTTATGCCGGGCAGTTCAGAGGAAAATGTATGTGACAGTGACCTGGGACCTTGTGACTGCCCTTGTTCCTGCTGCTGGTTTGCAGGTAGCCTGGGACAGAATGGCTTCAGGCCTCACTTTGCCTGCTTATAAAATGTCATCCAGCCTATTCTCCTGCATCAAAGTAGTCCCAGTAGGGCTGGTAGCAAGATAAGAGGGAAAGGAAAGAGAAAAGAAGGATTTAAAAAAGGAACAGCCTGAATCAAACCTTTGTTGAAATACATGAAGGTTCCCAGTGTTCTCCAAATCAGATGATCTGGGGATGATCTGTGGATGCAGGCAGACATCTAGGCTGGAATGGAGCAAAGATCACTTCTGTGCAACCATCACAGGCGACTGGGAGCATCCTTGCCAGAGGCTCATACCCCATATGATATGTAAGCCATATCCCTTCCTGCAGGTCTCACAGCACCTGTGTTTCGCAGTGCCAGCCACAGGAATGGCAGTGACTCTCAGGTGTTCCCCTTCTTGTGTGGTGAGTCTCACAGACATGCCAAATCCATCTAAAGAGCTGCCTTGATGACCTGAGCTAATAGGGCAGCTTTTCATTTCCATCATTAAAGCAATGGGGAAAGGCCACATTCATTTTTTTCTAGGTCAGGGGAGAGTTTGTCCTTTCTCTTATATGACATAGTCACAGAATCCAAAGGTGGAAAATTAGTTTTTATTGCTTTTAGACAAATTCTAAGTAAAGTCCTTTCCAGAACTAGAGCTAGTAGTTCAATCTTCAGGTAGACTTGTTTTTTGTACTTTCATTAAAAAATCTACTAATTCACTAAAAATCTACTATTGAGTTGCATTTGTTATACAAAATGGCATGTGCATTTAAAAGCAATTACTCTTGAGACAATTTAGTTTTCTGTCAGTCAGCCTAATGCTTTTAATATTCTGTGTATCGAGATCTTGTATCAGCTGTAACTATGGGTGAGACTGCACCATCTAAACAATCTTTGTGTTGAGCTGGTTACACTGGGAGATAGAACCAAAATTGCAGCCTCTTCAGCTCAAGACTCCGCCATTTCAGAAAGCCCCATCCTGAAAATCAGATTTCCCTTCACTGACTAATATTTGGTGTGACTTACATCAATAAGTGTATTTGTCTGCATAGAGTTTTAAACACTGAATACAGGTGTACTACAGTTAGGAGATATTTAAACACACAAGTTACACTAAAGAAGAGCTATTTGAATGTAGAGGTGAATTATTTAAATCTTTAGTAACTAGCCACTCTGAGTAAAGTGTTTAGGACAGTAAGTAAGTGGGATGCATTTCTATTCAGAAAGTGTTTATATAACTGAAGTGCTTAATCAATGTGGGCTTAATTACCTGCTGATTTCAAACATGAAATCTCAGTTAACTGCATTTTAATCCTATTAGTACAACAGTGTCAGTACAGCAGAGGAGGAACAAAACAGCGTTACAGGCTGCATCAGCCAAGCCCTGTTCCTTTGTCCTCAGTGTTTCCAACGTGGCCACAAGTACAGCTTTGGGTGCCACACAGAATAACCAATACATCCACCAGTTACTGGGACATGAACAAGGAGAGTGGGAGCAGGTCTTGAGTCTGCAATTTACCTTCACAAGCATGGCATAGCCTTATCCCTGTTCAGCTCTGTCAGGTAACTCCTTTAGATTTACTGGCTTGGAGGGCAGTTGTTCTTATGGAGCATCAATGGCTCTCTGGTCTGGGTTAGTTTGAAAGAAGCTCAGCACCATTCTTAATGTGGTTGGCAATGTGGTTTCTTCAGGAGGGGCCCTGTGGCCCTGCCCAGAAAATCTGTCATTCTGTCTCAGTTTTAAAAGAGGGAGATCACTGGATGAAATTGTGTTTCAAGTAAAATGTTCCTCTGGGTCAGCATCTGTGTTGCCAGCAATAACGCACTCCAGCTCTTCCAGAGTGCACATCTGCATCCAAATGTTGTTCTCTCCACTACATGACAAATTCAGTAATTCACCAAAGTTCACGTTTCTGCACCAACAGTAAATATCAGCTCTTAGCTCATCTGCTGCTTGGATTATCCTGTGCTTATAAACATGAGCTAAACTCTCTGGGCTCTGTTCTGTGAGTTTCCCCCTTTGTCAGTTACCTGCAGAACAGAAATTTTCCAGGAACCTTTCCCAGGAGCAGAGACAAAAACATCACCTTGCACACTCCAAGACTGCTTGAGAAACAAAGCAGTTGTTGTCCCAGACTGCTTGAGAAACAAAGGACCATCCTCTGCAACAAGGTAGTAAAATTGAACAACTGGAGTTGAGAGGCAGAAGTAAGGATCAGTGCATTGGATGTGTGTTTTCCAAAGAGGAAGTCTGCTCAGGGAGGTTTGCTGGCTGAGGTTGACAGGGACAACCAGTGCTGCACCTGACACCTATGAATGACACTTCGCTTAAATTCAGTGCAACTATTTCTGAAACACCTGCTTGCCCTTTCTCCAAACTAGGCAAAAGAAGTCCTAGGACCTAAATCATATCCCCAGAAGCGTTCAAACATTTTATTTAGTGATGGTCTGTTGCAAAGCAACTGCTAGTAAAATATATTGCAAGAAATGTGGTTTTTGCTTTGAGCCATGCTGGATCTTTGGCCCTGTCTGTCTGGCTCTGCTCCCTTGTCTGCAGTGCTGTTGTGCTTCTGCACTTGGGCCAGTATGCTTTTGTAAATGGGCATGGTTCTTGGCAGAATTGCATGGGTCTGAGTGCCCAGGCTGGGAGGATGACAGACACAGTAGCAGCACTGCATAGGGTAATATATTGTCTAGCTAAGGACTTCAGCATATTGATGTCTTGAGAATAGCTTTGGCTGGGGCAAAGTGTTTTATATGTCAACATTTCTTCAGTCTTTAACATGTACAGGAAGTGCACCTAATGCTACATCACTATTAGCATCTATGGGAGTAGGGCAAATCATGAAATGGCATGCAGCCAGGGAAATTCAGACAGTTACCTCTTGTTTGGATAAACAGCTGAGTTGTCCCAGTTAGGAATTCTGCATTTCTGAGGACATGCTGCTTGCACATAGGGAGGAGCAAAGTGCTTGTCTCAGAAGGGTGAATTATTAGCTTTTAATTAAGGAAGATCAGACACATGTCCAGATTTCTGAATAGCTTTGGATAGCTTTGCAGACTGTTGATAACTGCTTTAATCCCATAAATTTATGTTGTGTACTGTATGATGAGATGAGAAAATACACTGGGTTAGCCATGAGAACTATCTGAAATCTGAAATTTGGCTCAGGGCATTTTCAGTCATTGTTTTTTCCTTATTGTGAAACCACAGTGCTACAGATGAAAAGACTTGGTTTCTATCAACATTTTTCTTTTCTGTTTAGAGAAGAGATTTGATTATCAAAGAGGAAAATGTCCTTCAGATTGTGGGTTGCTGTGGTACAGGCCTATTCTGTTCTTGTGCTATCATCAAAAAGTAAAATTGGCCAGCAATACCATACACCACACCAAGAAGAGAAAAAGAAAAAAAGAGGGTCAGGAGAAACACACACTAGAGCACACAAGTCCTTGAACTTACACAAAGAGATATCATGTTACAATTTGCAGTGTTTCCTAGGAAACCATTTTAGTGTAAAAGGAACTCTTTGTCTCCTGCTCTTTGTAAAATTGTCTGAAGCACCATATCTCATAAAGTGTTGCTTCACAGACAATTTATGCAGCATTTAAAAAAAGCTCAATCTGCAGTTTGCTGCACCATCAGAAGTAATATTTCCAGCAGCAGTCTGAATACTTTAGATTGTATTTGTTAAGAATTGATAAGATTATGTAAAAATTTCCAGAAGTCAGAGGAACAAAATATTCTAGTTGTCTTTTTTTCTTTTTTTCCCGCCCTGGAGTGCCTTTCTCTAGCAGCAAGGCTGTATAGATACATTAACAAAACCAAAACAAAACAACAACCAAAACCAAACCAAACCAAAAAACAACAAACAAACAAACAAACAAACAACCCCAAAAAAACCCAAACAAAAAACCCACAAACAAACAAAAAACCAACAAATAACACAAACGAACAAACAAACAAAAGCCCCAACAAATCCCCCCCCCCAAAAAAAAACCCACAATGAGAACAACAACAACAAAACAACCCAAAAAAACACCCTCCCCCCCCAAATAAAACCCAAAAAAACCCCCCAAAAAACAAAGACCCAAAAAACCACATGAAGAAAAACTCTCCCAAAGGCAGAAATTGCTTTAGGAAGCCCTTATCAGCACCTTTGTACAGGCATGTCTGCTGAAGCCCAAGCGCCCTTGGTCTCTTTTCCCTGGGACAGAAGAGCCCTGTACCTGTCTGCAGCCCCGCCTGGGCATCCCAAAGGCGGTGGTGCCCAGCTGGGACACCTGCTAACTCAGATCCAGCAATATCACAGGGAGCAGGCTGGAACAAAGGGCCTGTCTGCCCAGAGCTACCTGTGCTTGTCACTCCTGCAAGGTGTTCCCCCAAAACAGGGCAGTGTCTCAGCTGATGCTGGGGGGTTTGCTGTGCAGCAGGGGCGGCCTGGGGGTGCAGCCATAGCAGCCCCGCTCTGCAGGAAGGGTGGAAGCCCTGAGTACTGGGCAGGCTTCAGGCCACAGAAAGGGGTGGGCTTCCACTGAGGTCTTTGCCAGTTATCTTCTGTTATTTATCATCTTCCTTTAAACCCAGTACCTGACATCTGCTATTTCGTTTTAAGGGGGATAAATGTGAGGGCTCACAGGGGCTCCGTGGCTGCCAGCAGGCTGTCCTGTGCTTCCCCAGCAGTTTGTTTAAAGAGTTGACCTAATGAGTTTTGTTCCCTCCTGTAGTCCCTGTCATTTACAGTAGCTATAATTTCCTGTCATAGCTACTGTTTTCCTCCCCCACCTCCCTGTGATATTGCAGGATTCATCTATAAGGCTGATGTGTTCTGACTGCAGCATGCTAGATTTGTCTTCATCTTAATATATTATTTATGATGCTATTATTCCTTGCAGTGGGCTGCCTGCCACGCTCTGCACACAGTTGCTGGTCTTCCAAACGCATCATGGCCAGCAAAGGAAAACACTGATCTAATTGAATTAACAGTGGTTCTGTTAGCCTTAATAGAGTTTGTCATGAAACACTAAGCAGATGTGACACTGATCTTGGTTAGTCATATTTTTGTCCCTACTTCTAGACACGGTTACTGTTAGCCAGATCAGTGGGGAGAATAATTCTCCTTTGCTGATTGTGCTTACCCAGACATGTGGCAATCACTTTGGACTGATGACTGAAAAAAGATAGGGACTTGAATAGCAGAAAGTTTTATATTCTGACAATAAACTTGGCTAATTAAAACAAGATGCAGATGGTACTGCCACCTAGCAATTTTCACCTCACTTACTCTGACTCCAATTATAGCCTTTCCCTACTGACTTACACTGTTTAAATTATAGTCAGGGGATATATGACTATTTACCTGTTTCTATTTATACAAAGATGTCTAACACGTCATTGTTCTGCACAAGGTGTGTGAAGACGGACTAACTACTTATTCTGAAAAGTACATCCACTTTTTAAAAGAAAGGGAAAAAAGGTATAAAAAGGCTACTTAGAGACTCATTAGCAGACACATGCATCAGCAGGAAGCAAAGGAATAGCAAACATACAATGTGTCTCTAACAGTTGTTCATTGGAGCAGGTGCCTACTTCTGGGAAATTGACTTTAATTGGGTAAATAGAAAACTGGCCTTAACTAAGCCAGTCCAACTCACTTTCTTAGCTTATTATTTTCTTTAGACACTCTGAAATGCTTGATGTTGATCCCTTGGGTGGCTTTCACTGCTCAGAGTAAAATATGTTTACAAGGAAAGGGTAAGGCAATCAGTCATCAAGAATGGGTTAGGTTTGCTTCATCTTGCCTCAGTGCAGTGGGGTGGATAAGACTACCACTTGAGGTCCTCCATATTGCTTTAAAAAAGCTTTATAAACAAGCTTTAAGGAGCAAAAATCAATGCCTAATCCCGAGAGAGAATAATTCTGCTAATTCTGTGGCAGAGAAATTATTGGAATTGCATCCCTGAAATTAGTCTAGCCATTATCTGGACCATGTATTACTGTTAGTGTTGATGCATTACTGCTATGGCACTTTATTCTGGCAACCCTTCCCATGCAAACCAGCTGTGTGTACGGCCATCCTGCTGGCAGCAGAGTGCAGTGAACTGTACATGCTTGACCTGATTGCCTCATCTTTTTTCACATGAGGAGCTTTCAGGTGCAAAATATTCCCTGATGCAGAAGCTACAGTGGGGCAGGACTTGCTGTTATCTTTGAAACTATGCTGCCGTGTAGTTTGAAATGTATGTCTGTTGGAGGGAGAGGGGAAGAACTGGGCAATGGACTAGGATTTATTTACAGAGACCTATTGTTTATAGTGGTTTAGCTGGGTTCCATTTTGTGTAAAAATATGTATGCAAATTAATGCTGATTGGAAGGGAACTTCCATGCATCCTTGATGACACATTAAATGAGGTCAACGTGAGTACCACTAATACGATGAATGACACTAACTTGAGTGAAGTGCTCAAAGCGTCCTTGCTTTCTCTTGGCTTTCTTGTTTGTTCTGTTCAGCCCCAGGGAGCTTCTGCAGTGTGGCACCAGCAGCCCCTGTAGGGGACAGATCTCATGATTCAAATAGACAGTGAGTAGCTTAGTGAGCTCCTCTCCTGTCAAAAGCCACCACAGTGTCACTGCCTCTTCTGGGAGGAGAGCTGTGTGTTTTCAGTGGAAGATCCATTCTTTGGCAGAGTGCTGCTGTGGGTGCCTGCCCTCTGCATGGCTGGCCAAGACCCCACCGGGCCAGTGTGCTTCCTTCATTTCCTCTCCCAACCCTTCCTGCCACCAGAAGGAAGGAAGGTCTCTGTCAGAGGATCTGTAGATGCCATCTTGAAGTGCACCTTTGGGGAAATGTTGCAATGGAATAGTGTTTTAAGGGGCTATGTACAAACCTTCACTTTGGCAGCAGGTTTTGGTCACATGAGCAGAGCAGTTACAGACCCCAGACCCCAAATAGCTTCTGCATTAGGGCACTTTCTTGCCCTCCCTCCTTCATGCCTATGTTTTAAATGGACTTTCACTGGCAAGAGATGTTGGAGCTGTGCAAAATGCCACTACTGGGCATTGCTAGGCCCTTTTCTCCAGGCTTGTCATTGCTTATGGAGGAACATTTATATTAATTTTAAAATGGAGGTATATTAATCTTTGAATAGCTTCTGTAGATGCTGCTTATTACAAAGCATTTCAAACAACTATAGACAAGGGAATTTCACAAAGGATTGGCTGCAGGACTGAAAACAACTCCAGGTCCCTAAGCACCTGGAGAGCTTTTGCTTTCCCATTTGCTGCAGCTCTGGGATCATGCAGGTCGAATGCAGCAGAGAGTGGAGCACTGTGTAACCATGCAGTGCCCTCAGTCCCCAGGCTGGCGAGCCCTCAGCATTACCTGGGGCATGTCCCAGTCCTGGCAGACATCCTCCCTGTGTGCACACCACACACCTACATGCCAGTGTGCCCAGGTTGAAGGGAGCCCGCACTGAGAAAAAAACAGGCAAGTATGTGGGAAAGACAGAAAAATGATGTCTGCAATGCTCTGCATTTGCATGTCACATATATAGCACATATCAAAAAGGCAATAGGTCCTGAACAGAAAAGCCCAAATATGATCTGAGCAAGGGTAAATTACTGGATTAGATCCCTTGTATTTATGGGGTCACATTTCACAATGCCTACTCCTCTCAGAAAACAAGTCCACTAAGCATCTAAGTAATGGACATAACCAATGTTTATTTTTACCGTAGTTAATGGCTATGCATAAGTGATCCCATTTACACAAAGTCAAGGTGAAGATCTCGGGTATGTTTTGATGACTCTCAGGACTAGGGAGTCATTACTTTTACACTCGTTTGCTTTTATTTGTTCACTGGTATTTTCTTGCAGAATAAGTCTCAGACAACATCCTCTAAATCAGGCCTGTGAAGCACAACAGATTTATGCCTGCTGAAAGACAATACAGGTTATTCTGTTATTGATACGTAAAATATGGAGATGAAGTCACATCTGTATGATGATCTATTTTGCTGGACCACATATTCTTAAATCCCAGCCTTGCTCTTTTAAACTATTAAGTCTGTCATAAATATTTGATGATGAACAAGATTATAAAAGCAAAATGCAAAGTATGAATAGAGGGAGAGCAAAAGTGTGATTTAATTTTTAATTATTTACCAGCACCTTACACTAAAGTCCATCTTCTGTAAGAGGCAAAAAATAACAAATTTCTTTCTCATTGTAACTAGATCTAAATGATCAGCATTGCATTTATTTGTATTTTTTAAAGGAAAAGGATAAATTGCCTAGAAACAAGAGAACCAGGAAACAAAACACAAGGTAGAACAGTCTGGTTTTATTACCATATGTAATCAAGAGTTTTTATTTCCCATCTCTCCTCCATTTTCTTTTCCTTTCCTGCCTTTTTTTTTTTTTTTTTTTTTTTTTCTTTTACAACTGACATTAAGTTGTGAATCATATGTTAGGGGGATGTGGAAATGAAGGGAAACTGGTGACATCACAATACTTTACAACTTTACAAATGAGATTCTGAATTTGTTGCATCTACCAGTGTATAGCAAGGGTGGAAATCAAAGGCACACACAGGTTCATGAACCGCTCGAAACAGAGGGTGGAAGGGAACTGGGGTTGGGAAAAGATGAAAACATAAGACCCACCAAATACAAAATAAACATTTCAAGGTCAACCCAGTAACTGCAGTGTACGTTGTGAAGGCAGATCACTGCACAAGCTGTTGCCATGATTATCCATCTCTGTGTTTTGGGAGAACGTTTTGAGGGATATTATCAAGGGAACCCTGCTTCAGGAGCTTGGTTGGAGCTTAGTAAAAAGGTGTTGTGATAAAAAGGTGTTGAATTGGTTATTTTTTTAAAAAATTACCTTGCTACCTACTGTTTTCAAAGGGTTTTCAGTTTGTTTTTATTAAAACAACAACATTGCTTTGGATACAGATCTATCTACTCCAGTCTGCATAGTTCACTACGGGTGAACAAAATTGTTTCATAAAAGAAGCCATGATGAAATGAAAGAGCATGCAAGCAACCTTGTTACACACTTTGGTGTAGACCATCCAGACCTTATATATACCATCTATAAGCTAGTGGACTTAAAATCTGTCTTTTCAATCATTCAGAAACAAAACTAAAACCCTGAAAAACAAATGGAAGTATAAAATTTTAAAAAACAAATTGAAACAGAAGCAACCACCTTACTCAAACATACTGTTCAGTAGATATATATATATATATATATATAAAAAGCTTAGAAGCGATCCCCATCATTTTTCTACAGTATGTTGACACAGTTATTGTAACAGATTAAAAACACAGCTACGTTTTTGCATAAACTAAAAGACTGGAAAGGAACTTACACACCTGCACGCACACACACACACACACACACACCTGTGCATGCGCACACTCCCACACTAGCTACATGCACAGTCACACAAAAGAAACAAAGAAGAAAAAAAAACAACCCACGTTTTTCCCCAAAGAAGTATATGCAGCATCCTTCTGGAGCAGCAGGTAGCTACAGCAGGAGCCTGCCTGCCTGTCCTAGCTCCATACGCCCTGCATGCTGCAGGATGTGTGGCTGGGCTTTCTGCAGGGCTTGGCCCCTCTCACCAGTGCTGTCCCCAGCCAGGGATGTACCAGCTCCATTAACAAGGGTGTTAGTCATTTTCCTGCTGCCAGTGAGAATGATCTCCATGATCTCCATGCTGACATGCTGTAAAGGGGGAGCAGAAGGTGGGGCAAGGCAGAACCCCCCGCATGGTGCCTTGGGAGCATCACCACCTCTGGGTGGTTTTGAGAGAGGACTTGGCACAGCTAGATAGTCAAATTTGGAGGGTATGGTGCTACCCTAATTTCTTTAGGGGTGTGGGGTTATGAAAATAACCACCACATTCTTCTTTCAATGTCTTTACTCCAGTTTCTGAAGGGGCTTGGAGGAGGAAGGATCAATAAATATTTGCATTACTCAAAGGGGAAAAAGAAAAAGGTTTTACATACTACAGCTCACAAATATACACAACTGAGGGTGTAAGGCACAAATTTACATGTGGAAGAAAACAGGCTATTCACAGATATATTCCCACGAAAAACCCGTGTGATAAGACCATAATTTATGCATGGTAACAGCCGGCATATTAGCTAGTTCACACTGTTTGAGGATTTTGTTTGCCGTCTCACATGCAAGGTGAAATGAGATGGCACATCACAAGCTGGTGCCTTCACAGAAAGTATTAGCTACTGACAAAGCCATGTTGATAGCAATGGTGCACAGATGTGCAGCTTTTAAGTTTCTCTTGCAGCTGCTTTAGGAGTTATGAACTTTCGGTACTTGTTGCTGTCTTAGGTCAGAGGCCCAGCCAGCTAATTAGCTGAGAGATTTAAATAGATATCCCCTTTTTTTTTCAGCTAACCAGGCAGTCCAGGCACAAAGTTCAGAAATCCAGCTCCAACTTATCTAACTCAGTGAATTTCTTGGAAAATAAAAGACTTCTAATTACTCCAGTTAATGGGTTTCACGTTAAATAGGTATAACTTTCAAGGTACTTGTCTGAAAAGCTGCTCACGGGATGATAATGCAGGTCAGTTCCTTAGGAAAAACAAAAGTTGAACAATAAATAAGAGGAGTTACTTGTGTTAAGAGTCACATGTTACTCATTAAAAGAGAAGGGTAGCAGAAATCTATGACATAGTTTGCTCAAGCCGGCATTTAACTGCTAGGACCAAATGGCTGTAACACTGAAGGGCATCATTTCACAGTACCTGCTAGTGGTAAACTTCTGCCATTGTTAAGTCAGAGTTAGCTTTATCAATTGATTTTTTTTCTTTTTTTTTTCCTTCCTTTTAAATTTTTTTTTCTTTTTAATTTTTTTTTACATTTGTGTGTTTTTTACATTTGTTTTGCTTTTCAGAGTACTCTTTCCCAGTTCAGGAATGCACTGTGCAGTTAGGGGCAAGGGGTGAAATGTCACAGTCATTTTCACCTGTGTGCTTTTGGCTCAATGTTTTTGATGGAGGATTAGTCTTTTGAGCAAAGAACTGGCAGGTTGTGGGGGTGAATCCTGCAATTGCAAACCTTCAACCATGGGTCGTATGGCTCAGGTTTAAAAAAATATTCCACTTTTCCCAGAGAGCAGAAATCCAACACATCTTCAGCTTGCAATAACCATCTTCTCAGAGGAGCGAGTCATAACAGTGGCAGAACACTGGCTTTCAAGGGCAAGTTCTGCTTAATTGCCATCCTCCTCCCGCTCCCCTCCCCCTCTGATTATGTACATGCATCGTTGGGCTTCATGGACGTGGAAAGCGGAGCAAAGGAAGGTTTGGGAGGTACATCTGGCTTTAGCGAGGGCGTGCGTTTCAAGCCTGACCTCGTCAGTGAGTTGTAGGCAGTGAGGCTTGGCTGTCGGGATACAGTCACAGCCTGTGCCTGAGCAGCGTGGACCTGTATGGAGTCCACTCGCTGCGGGGCCGGCGGTGGGTTGTCACCCCGGCCGAAGCTCTGATTGCGAGACAGGTGGGACGAGTTGGAGGAGTTAGTGTTGTTTCTTTTGAGAGTTGATGCCTGATGACTTCTTGTGAGTGAGTTTGTGGGGTAGTTTCTCTTGTAGTCCACACTGTAAGGAGAGGAGTGCATCTCCAGCCTCTTGCTCAGCCCACTCTGTGACAGTGAGGCACTCGGGGGCCCCAGGGACGCCTCCCGCTGAGGGACTTTTGGTGGCATGCTGTCAAGATTTTCCACCAGGTTAACTCCATGGCTGGGGCTTTTGCTACTGAGGTGGTCCTTGATAGTTTTGTACTCAAGGGTGGCATTCTGGTCCTCCACAGATATCTGAGCCCCATCGCTCATTTTGGACTGGTCAACATACTCGTGTTGGTAGCCTTGCTGGGCTATGGGCAGGACCACGACACTCGGGATGTGGCTGGGAGAAGCTCTGAGTGGCAGGTCAGTCGGGATCACTGGTGAGGCCATCGAGGGGATATCTTTTGTGCAGGCATTGATGAGGTTCTGGTTTCTTTCCCATTCCCTACTGCCTCGGCTCGGCTTTCTCTTCTGTTGCAGGGTTGGGGTGGACTCGGGGGTTGGCAGGGCAGCCAGGTCCAGATGGTGCTGGTCAGCTTTGATTAGCATCTTGGCAGTGCTCCCTGGGGTAGCCAGCTTGCCATTGTGCATTAGAGGCGTGAGGATAGCTTCAGGTTTTGGCTCCTTGGACTGAGCATCCCCAAAGAGGCCACTGAGTTTGGAAACACTGCTCATGGAGCCGCGGCGGGAGTGGGTGAGCTCCTTCTCCTTCCTCTGCACAGCAGCCATGTCTCTGCGGCGGTGGTCACAGATGCAGTACACTACGATTCCCGAAAAGACGGCCCCCATGACAAAAGCAAGAATAACAGCAATGGCCAACAGGGTGACTGGCACCAGCTGATCATGACCTTTCAGGTAACTCTCTCGAATCACTCCTGCAATAGACAGCATACAAAGGTTAAACAAAGGGCAAAGGAGGAGCGGGAGGTGGGGGAGGCTACTTGTCATTAACTACTTTATTCAAAGGCATGCCCCTAGGAGGTTGCTTTGTGTTTTGCAGGGTGATTTTGTTTATCAGCTTGCTCAAATTTGGAGATATACTCTACCTGCTAGCTACATCATCCATGTGCAGCCTTCAGCTTTCAGTACTGGAGCTGAAGACTACTAAGTTCAGGAGAGGAAAGGGAATTTGCTTGCAAATCAAGTAGAATTGTTTTGAAATCCTGGTCCTGGGAAATTCACACTGATTTCAGCAGATCTATTAGCTCTCCTCCTCTGACATACTGCTCATTCCTCACCTTCCTCTTTCTGATCTCTCCTTGGCCATTACCATCTTATTTTTACTATGGGAAGTCAATCACATTCAAAAACCTTTAAGAAGGAGGAGAGGAGATAGAATCATGGTGAATACCAGAGAAGCGTATATCCCACATTGTATAAGGCTTCTTTCTCTGCTCTTCATTCTGTTATCTTTGTCATGTATTTTATAAGTCAGTGTCACATGCCTGAGCTTCAGAAGGATGCTTGAGTAACTATGGAAGTAGAGCACAGCATTGAAATTTATTTAGCTCCCTAGATGACTGTCATTGCTATTTTAATTTTAAAAGCTATCTCTTTTCTGAACACATGAATAGGTTGACCTCTGTGCTGAAACCTATGCTTACTGTTCTGAAAGACCTGACCCAGTGTATGCAGGTGTCCGGTGCATGCACACCGCAACACTAGTGCCTCATCCTGTGGTCTGAGGTGACTGTCAAATCCTACTTGGCCATCCAAGCACCTGCTGTCTGAGAAGGCACCTTTGGCAGATTGCACCTCCTCCATCTGAAGTCCCTAATGCAGCACTAGTGAATACCCTGAATTTCCAAAGAAAGTTTTTTTTTATTTCTGGTATGGGCACCAAGCCAGCAGCACTAATGAAACACAAACAAAAAGACTAATTTGGTGGGTTTTTTCCATTTCTGGTTTTGTTCTTACTGTTTACAAAGAGCAGCCACAGTTTGACAAGGTACAGAAGGAACATCTCTCCCACCTCTTCTTCCAGAGAGGGCCCAAGTGCCAGAGGATGAAAAATTCCACTACTCAAAGGAAATGTAATAGTTGTCCTTTTACAGGAGAGACAGCAAGGCAGAAAATACAACTCCAAGGCTCTCCTGAGACTTTATGAAGATACAAAACTTTCACATTGTTAATCAACTAAAATAAGGTCTTTTCATGTTTTTGGCACAGAAAGTAATTACAATCCAGAATTAGAACCAAAATGCTCCTCAGCAAACTATGTAAAAGAATATTAAAAAGTTGCCACTATCTCACAGAAGCCTTTGATAAGTATTCTGGCTATATCTAGTATTGTTCCTCTTATTCTGTCCCGAGTTAGTTGCAGCATTTAGGTGGATGAGGGATATTTGCATACAAGAGATGAACTTTATATTTAAAAACAAAACAGCTCTTGAAATCATAAGCACTTGCATGTGACAATACAGCTGTGTGCCACAGAAATTATTGTGATGTGACAATACAAAGGATTATGATTTCACAGGAGAATAAATATCAAGGGCGGATGATCACTTAAGAAAATAAGATCGGGCATTCATATAAATGTCCTAACAGTAAAAAGTAAGGACAGGAAGGTAAAACTCAGAAAACAAAATGTAATTAGAAACAATCTTCAAATTAAATGTTTCTAAGAGAGCCCTCTTTTAAAGCCCAGAAGCTTCTTCAGAAGCAGATTCTTCTATTCTTTGTCATCAGCACTTTAAAAGTAGCAGTAAAACCTAGTTCTCGAATTTAAATTCACGTACAAAATTGCTGTAGGTAGAAGCACAGTCTAGTGATTACAGAAAAGTCAGCAGGAGCTATATTTTACTGCAAGGTGTTGGTCACCTGCTGATATTTACATGCTAGATTTTTCAGCATTTTGTGGCCAAATTTATTTACACTTGTAAAACTGTTTGCAGTGATTAACCAGAGAATCATATACAGAGTCTTAAATGGAAGGGAGAAATGGTCATGAAGTGAAGAAAAGCTTCACCTTAAAAAGTCTAACTTAATGGATTTCTGTGCACAAACATCTCAGGCATGAGTCCCTTTGAATACTTATCCAATATGTTTTGCATGGAAGAAACTCAAAATTCCTGCTCAGTGCCTACCTAAGGGTGTGAGAGCACCTAAAGTAAAAGCCAGCATGGATTCATGACAGGAAAATCATATCTTACTGACTTAATATTCTTCAGTGAAAGGATGGTCAGTCATTGAAACAAGCTGTCTATGGAAGTGGTAGAATTATCATCTCTGAAAGTGTTCAAAAAGCATGTTAATGTGTCCTGTGGGGACATGGTTTAGAAGAGATCATGGTGGTGCTGGGTTAAAGGTTGAACTTGATGATCTCAGAGGTCTTCTACAACCTAAATTATTCTGTGATGCTATCATTCTAATATTCTTTTATGTATAGACTGGGAGCAAGATGCTGAAGTACAGCCCTGTGGGAAGGGCTGGAGTGCAGCCCTGTGGGAAGGGAAATTGCATTTTTGGTTGATATGACTCAACCATATGCCCTGGTGGAAAAAACGGGCCAACCATATAAAAATTTTTGGAAAGTGTCTAAAGGAGTACAACAAAAATGGTGAAAAGACTAGAGGGCATCAGTGGAGTGGCTTAAAATGCTTGGTTTGTTCAGGTTAGAGGAGACCTCATTGCTGTCTGAAAACTTCCTCATGGTTGGGAATCGAAGAGAAGGTGTTGTTCCATCTCTCAGATATCTGGTGATAGGATGCAAGGGGAATACCTAAAACTCATGTTCATGCCTGAAATTTCCTACTGGCTGAGGGAAACTTCAAACTCTGCACTCTCAGTCTTCTGCTTTAGGCTAAGTCCTGCTCTACAAGTGATAGCCTTAAGGAAAACACTGCATTACTGCATAAAAAAAAGCAAGGTAAAATTTTCAGCTTTAGGTTAGCAGTAGATATCAAAACATCAGCACTCACATTACAAAATTACTACGCAGGCCAGACTGCATGATCCTTTGTGTTCATGAAAGGGGTAGCTGAAATGATGTTGTGCACACTGCAGGTGTTTTATATGCAGAAATCTATGACTGTCTTAAAACATCCTGATTCCAGCTATTTCCTCTTGAACTCAAACCTTCCTGATGTTTATTATGTTTCCTACACTAAAGGATATTTAACATTAGTGGCTTTGTTCTAGGCAGGCAAATCTTCTCTGGAAAAAAAGTCAGTTTAATGAGATAGTTTATTTTTTATCAGGGATCACTTTCATGTGTCATTAGTCATGCAAACAATCCCACTAACTTGGGCAAAATTTGATCCTGCATCAATGTTCATGGAGTAAATAAAACTAAGTAATAAAAAAGTAGGAGAAATGCTCAGTATCTTACTGTTATGACCACGGGGGGCCGGGGGGTGGTGGTCTGTAATTTAACATGATATAGGCTGATAATTGCCATTGTTGTCCATCAGCATGTCAGACCTTAACATCAGCAGTCACTGCCTGTACAGAGTGGGTTGACTAAGGAAGTGTGGATCCCAACCATGTCAAGTTTGAGACTAACTGTTCATGTCACTTTACAGATTGCATTCTGTGTGCTTTTACTTATCCTACAATTCTTAAAGAACAGCACAGTCCACATGACAAGTCCAGCATCTTTCATTTGCAGTCATTGTTCAAGGAATTAAAATGAATGGAGAAAATAATCAGAAAAATGTAGGGTCTACATTTTTGAAAGACGAGTAAAGTATCTGACTTCCAGCTTTGAGGAAATACATGATATTAAAAAATCTTACAGCTATTTATTATCTGACATACTTTTAAGACATCATGTGCTGGAAAAGTCACTGGGCTGGTTGCGTAGAAAAAAATGGGGATACCTGTATCAGACGTAAAATATGTCTGATATAGGTATCCCTATATTATATATATATATCATAATAACATTTTTTTCTAGATTAAATAGTTTTAAAGTGTTATGTCTAGCACTTTCCTGTTTGTAATATATAATTTGCAAGAGTGAAAAGACATTGCTTACTTCATTTTATGTGGTCTGAGTCCATGCCCTTGACTATTTTCTCTAGTCCATTGAGACCTATAACTTTGGATAACAACAAACTATTCTTTTGAGAGGGGTAGTTTTGATAGAATTATCTGTATTAAAATTGTACTCCTGAGATGTGTGGCAGTAAAAATAAAAGTAAACCTGAAAATGTTACAAAGAAATAGATGACATCAAATATTTGCATCCTCAGATCTTACATGTTGTGTCACTAATGCCACAAACATGCTGACATTTACTGACCTCCCTGGACTCTTCCTTTTAAGTCAAGCCCTCTCCCTTAAAAATCAAGCTACTCACTTCCTACATGTGATGGAATATTATTTCTGGCTACTAAAAGAGCCAGTCTAGTCACCTGATATTCTCTCTTTTCGATGGCTATTCTGATTCTCATAGACAACCTGATCATTCTGCCTCTATTAACTTTCTGTAATTTCATCCCATGTCCTTTTGTCTGCATCTCCTAACATTGCCATTCATTTTCTCAGTCAGTATACCCTGCACTCCAACAGTCTGGAACATGCAAAATCACCTCTTCTTACTCATCTAATGAGAGAGAAGACCTGATATGGTATCATGTTATTCTGCTATGCATAATTAATTCCTTCTTCCAGCAGAGCTTCTAGCTAAGGTACACAGTTTTGGTTGGCTGGCTAGTTAAGAAGGCATTTAGAAAAATGTTTCCAGACCTTCAAAGTGATTCAACTCTGAAATAAGATGGAACATGCATAAGTCTCATGAGCAAAGCATTGATTTAACTAAAGGTACTTGGGAAAAAAGCAAGGTGATACTACATTTTATGTCAATAATACATACACTATCGTTATGGAAGATGGGGAAAGCAGACTTGTGGAGTGTCTCTGGGTATAAATAATACAGAAAAGACTAGAGGTTATGCAAAGATATAGATCTCCTGTATGCTAGATTATCATAAGCAGGAAAGTGAGGCTCCTTCTTTTCACCAATTAACAAAAGTATTCAAGGTTTTGGACAGTACATATGCTTAAAAAAACTGAATTAAAAAGCAAGATGTGCAGAGTGCTGAGAAGATTACTGTATGAAAATGCTGATGAAGCGATTCTGGTGATGCTCTGCTCCTTCTAATTTTAGTAGAAAAGAAATTCCAAGGGCAGAAATGTAATTAAAATGAAATAATCACAAAGGGATTAAGTTCATCATTCTAAAGAATACATGGCATGAGCATTACTGAATAAAAATAATGAATATCAACACAAAAAACTTCATTAAAGGAGGATAGATAAGGGAAGACATGGAGACTGAACTATTTGCTCATTTTCCTTCTATTATTTTCAACAAAAATCCCCACTCTGATCTGTGATCAGAAATGTAACAAAGTTAGGGAATAAGTGTTGACCATGATAGAGAAAAGCGGTAAATCTACTTAGATAATAGACATTTTTAAACTGTGTTAAGGAATTTGTCCCCAGCAGCTTAAGGAGATAGCCAAGGCAATTTGTAGACATTGTATGTACCTTGGACAATACCAGAGGAAGTACAAGAATAAAAACCTCTGGAAAGGGACAAATATATTGCATGCCTTTGAGAACAGCCAAAGGGAGGACCCAACACAGACCTGCCAGTGCAATCTTTCAAATGGAGATGACATAAGAACAAGTAATAAAACAATCAATTTGATGAGCACCCAAAGAATAAAGTAATTAAAAAAAAAAAAAAAAAAAAAAAAAAAAAGGCGGATTTACCAATAGCCAGACAAATTTTCTTGCTTGGCAGGATAAATGGATTACTTTTTGTGGGGAAGGAGCAAGTATGATAGCCTTTGACTTCTCTAAAGCCTTTGACTTGTCTTCTCAGATGTAAATGAAAGTGAGCTAAAACCTGCTTGAAAGCTGCAGCTGAAAAGTGCTGATCAAAGGTCTCTCTGGAAAGAGATCTGAAGTAAGGTGTCTGTCTCAGGAGAAGAGCAATTAACAGGCATCTGCAGAAAGGAGACCTCGACTCCAGGGGCCCTGCAAAAGCTCTGTGTCCTTTTAGCATGTACAGCATAAAAAGAAACATGATGAAGCCTAAATTTCCTTGTCTCACCTGTGATCCCTGTGTGACACAAATTGCAGGACATCAAGAAAAGCCCCACAATTACATTCCTTTCAGTCTAAGTTCTGGTGTAGGCTTTGCAGTGAGGACAAACTGAAATTCCAGCTTATAACCCTCACAACTGATCAATGAATGAAAACAAACAGCAAATTACTTCCCAGATTGAACAGCTTGATGAGAGGCTGCTTTAGTGAGACAAGAGTTTGGTTGCTGCCTTCTTCCACAGCCAGGCTGAAGCTGGTGTAAGGATAACTCACAGGACAGATAGTGATACTTGGTCGGTCACTACAAGTTCCCTTGTGTAAATAACAGCTATCTGTCCGGAAAAATAACACCTTTCAGTCTGAGCACTGCACTTTGCTGCAGTGTGAAGACACTGCATGGTTTATGGCCACAGAGGTGTGCCCTGGGCAATGAGAAGACCACATGCCACGTGCACCACCACTGATCTGGGATCAGATCCACAAGGAGCCGTCATTGTCTGTCTTTCGAAAGTTACCTGCAACAGTTGGTAAAGTGATAATCCAAACTGGCGACACAAATGAAACTTGAAACACCAAAGTGGGAAATGAAACATGATGTTTTGGAAGGGAAATGAGGGAATAACTATCAGGAAATAAGGTAATATTTATATCCAGACCACACTTTAAGAGCAGTTAAGGTGTATCATTGCTGTGTTAAATGTCACCTAGCTAAATGGGAATAAGCCCACATCCATCTCCAACAGCTACAAAATCACTTGAGACTTTCCACTGAAACAAGTCATTGTTCCAGAAAGGCACAACGATTTCTTTACTACTGTTATTTAAAGGGAAAATCAGCAGTTACTTTCATTCTTCAATGCAAGCTTCTCTGTAGGAGGTACATCTCCCTCACCTTAGGCTTGCAAGAAACATTGGTAAAAAACTCATTATGAATGGAGTTTTCTATGGGTTTTGGAATATCTTTTTCAAATACCACTGAATAGGTTTTCAACATGTGTGTCCAGGTGTTAGAAATATGTTTACAGGTAGTCTCATGTTGCTAAAAGACTATTTCAGATGGGAAAATCCCTGAAGGTATTAACAGGCTTTCTTCATATTTTTTAACTAGCAATAATAATTTTTAAAAAAACTTCCAGAAACCAACCAAATAAAAAAATCCCCAGACAAATTTAGACCAGACTCTGAGATTTCAGTGACAGAAAAACAGAGGAATAACCAAAGTCACCAAAGTGCCATGCACTTCTGAGATCTTATCTCATGTTTTCCTGAAGGAATAATTTAAGGATTTGATATAAACCAACCACATCATTATCCCTATGGCTTGGTGTTTCCTACTTTAATGGAATAGCTTTGTTGAAAACAATAAGAGACCTTTTTCTCCATCTGTGTTCTGGCTGCCAGGACTCATTGTGCTGATTCAGTGCAATACTACACAGTACCCATTTTTCTGGACTCCTGGTGTCACCAGCTAGAAAAAACCAAGCCCAAATATTCATAGTTAAAGCTGCTGGAAAATGCTTTCCCCCGCCTTCCCTCTCAGTAAAGCTGTATAGTTGACTTGTAAAGGTCTGCAAGTCTTAAGTTTTGCATGACTGTGTTGAGAAAAGCAATGCATCTTCTCTCATACTCAACCCTAGGACTCTCAAAGCCAGTTGCCTGAACTAGTAGTCTGAGGTATCCAGCAAAGAAAAAAAGGGGTGCATGAAGTTGGAAAGAGAATGAATTTGTTAAAGAAGAAATCTTCAGTTACAAGAAACCTGGGGATCATTGGAGGTATGAGAAGAAATCATACTTCAGAACGATGAAAAAAAAATCAATAAATAATGTGACTGAAGTAACCTGCAACAAAGCCTTGAAAACTACCTAAGCAATCTGATCAGCTCTAGTGGCCTCTGTTAGGATTTTCTGGCCCCTTATCTGACTGATTTCAGAAACAATTCCTCCAGGACAGGTTTATCAACTGATCTTTAACAATGGTTTAATTTCTCCTTTCAGCTGGTTCATCATTATATCATTTCTCTCCACTTTCCATGAATCACTGCCAACATGACTCTCTATAGAAAAAAGATCATAACTCACAAAAGGAGGGGAAATCAACATGTCCATATGATATAACCTATGACTCTTGAAGCAACATTTTAAGAATGGATTTCAATTATCTGTTTTTAGTTTGATTATGAGCCTGCAATCCAACTCTTCTGCATGCTACAGTGGCTATACAAAACTCATACCACAGCCTTGTGAATTCACACTTACGAATTTTAAACAAGAGATTATTATAGATGGAAATCATAAAACTTGAACCAGAAAATTCATGCTCAGACAATTTCCACACTCAGTGGAGTGAAGAGGAGACAAGACCTGAAATAGACTGGACTAGCAAGCTCTTACGGCTTTTTAAATTGTGTTATTTCTAAGCAGTATCTCTCTAAATGAACCAGTTTATCAAGTTTGCAGGTATGGGAGAAAGTTTGCTTGACACAACCTCCTGCATATATAATGTAATGAAAGTCATTACAGTTCTGAAGGCAGCCCAATTTTGTTTGTCCCAGAGGCTAAGCTCAGGGCCAGTTCTTGTACTAGAAAGCATTTGACAACCTTTCTCCCACTGGCAGGTGGTATGCAGTGGCTGATCATTTTGTACTTTCCTGATTTCGGTACTTTCCTTCACCTCTCACCCTTTCCCAGTGGGCTGTGACAATTTTAGATGCCTCTGCAGGATGGGGAATAAGCAGACATATCAGCTCGCTTTAATGAAAGCCCATAAAGCACAGGCATTCACAGTAGTTAAAAACAAGATGTATAAAATCCTAATGTCAAGGAAAATTAATTCTTTTGTAACTTGTCTCGGCAGACACAAACTTTATGCTGCTTTGCATCTTCAAACACAAGTTTCCTTTAAAGTCTGCAGCATTTCCTCTAATGATATAAAAAAAGCTCAGTGCACATTCTGGGACCTGTCTAGTATGCCTGGGATAAGCTTAAACATATACAGCTGCCTTTTTTTAGCTTACTTCAGGGGATCTTTCACAGCTGGGTTAAAATAGATTTACATATGTTTGGCCAAATATGCATGATTTCAGGGCTCCGGAGAAATTGTTGTAGCCTGCAAAGTGAATCTCATCTTCACAATTCCCATTTCACTGCATGGAGCTCCTCTGATGGCATAGAACAAGTGTTGTGTGTTTCTGGTTTTTTTTGTTCATTTCGTGGGATTTTTTTTTTTTCTTTTTCCTGATTGCGGCTATTATGTATTCTGAGCAGCCCAGTGCCTTTCTGGAAGAAGTTTTATGAATAGTGTAAAGGAAAAAGAAGCTGTCACTGAGAAATTCTGTGGCTTTTCCTCTCCTTTTATACATCCTGTTTTGAACTATGACCTTTCTGCACAACAGGGAAAAGTGAAGTTTGCAGAATGTCAACATAAGCAGCTCTGCTTAGTAGGCTGAATCTCAAAGCAGCCGTATGGTAGGATTTGGGTTAAATTTCAAACACCACATGTAATCAAAAAGCAAAAATTGTTTCCTCATCAGCTCTGATCTTTAAAGATACAAAAATGTAAATGCTAATTTTGAGCTAATAGTGCAACTGAACACATCACAGCTGAACTAACAAAGGAGTCATCTATTAAACATTCAAAGACAAATAGTAAGACAGTACCCTATATTTCCTATTCCCCAAGACTCCTGGAAATTATAACCAAATTGTTGAACAACTATGTGACCGAGCCAACAGTGTTTATTCATGCACATAGACTATTTCTTAGGGACAGTCCTGCTCACAGCTGGGCTGCTGGTGCATGCTAACAACATGGCTGGACCCTTTGTTTGCTCTGCCTTTACACAGAGGAAGGATGAAACCTCTTCTGTCATTAAAATGCCATCACTGTATAATGCAGGACAGAAAGCAAACACTGTGAATTAACTTTTCATTTCTCCCACACTCATGAACACAGCAGGTATCGTCAAAAGGCCTGGACTTACGAATTAAAACATGTCCCTGCCAGGGTTACTGAGAAGACTGCATCTTCCAGAAAGATTTGCAGGACTGCTGATGAAAATAGTAAATGCAAAAATGCTAATGCAAATAAAATAGTATACATTTGTGATATTAGGTTTACCATTTCCCTTTGTACTGCAGCACCATTGCCTCACCCACCTTTGAATACATTAAGTGACTGAGGGATTGTGATGTGTTTGAAACACAGGCTGTAACAGTCAGCAAGATCAATTTTATTGCTAATTCTTCTTCAGTATCTCAATTCAAGTATAAATATCAGAACTTTACTTTCCTCTGTTACATTAACTCACATCCATAGTATGTCCAGTAAAGCAAACATAATTACTCCAGCCATATCCTGAGGTAAAAGACAGCATTTCCCTTATGGACTTGGTGCCCAGATGCTCCTATGGTCTCACTTGCTTAATTTTCTATCTCCAGTGGTATGTTCTTTCATGCATTTTTTTTGGTCTTATTTATAGTTCTCTCCTTTTTTTAAACCTAGTTCTTTTTAGCACCTCCCTACCTTGCAGACCCTGTGTGTACATTTATACTTCGTTGCCATAATTTCATTGATATTTCCTGTGTACATTTTTAAACATGCTCAGTGATTACTATGGCCAGTCTGCTTCCCTGGAGGAGGGGAACCTGTAGCTTCATCTCAAAGGACATATGTTGGCAAGTAGGTACCTGACCCAGCTCCAGCAAAGCTGTCCTGAGTGCAGCAGTAAAATAACCAGAGTAGTGTGGGCAACCAAGTGTTCTCTCCAACAAATCTATCTTCAAATCCCATGAAGACACCTCATTTGTCCAGCAGCAGGCCAGGCAGACATACCTGTCTGCTTTACCAAACTTCTCACAAACAGCAGTGTTGCTGCAAATAACAGCTCCCCTAGCCTTGCAATCAGTTCTGCTACCGGGTCAAATTTCGCTTTTCCGGATTTACTGTACTCACTTGTCCAGTTCTTGCTCATGCTATTGCTTTAACCCAGATTTTCCAGTGCTGCAGGAAAACCAGGGAACTGACACAGCTAGTTAGTCAATATGAAGGTAGCTCTTGCAATAAGGAACATTGTTGAGAAAAACTGGCTTTTCCACATTTTTAGACTAGCTCTCAAGACGTTTACTGATCTTCAGACACAAAAACTTTCATGTAAGAGGTTAAAGCCTAATTTATTTTCGTACCATTGGAACCCTATCATTTTTTATCACAATCTCTTTTTGCTCAGTGACATATAACACAGTGTAGGTGAGATCAAACCTTTCAGGGAAGCACTGTTGATGTTATCAAGTTGTCTTGCCATGAGCAAGTAGAGATAAACTGTACTGTCTTTCCAGGTCTTGATGCTGGGTGTATGAAAGTAGCTGCTGATTTGATATTAGTGTTTTAGTTCAACGAGTGTGAACTGCACACTGAGATATGAAAAAAACCCTGTGAACACAAAAGTAATTGGTCTTACTGGATGACTGCCTTAGGACATTGCCTGTTGCTGGTCATATTTAGACAAAAAACATATAAAGTGCTGCAAAACTCTACGACTTCTTTAAGACACTGTACAGAGACTCCTGTTTTGTAGACATAAAGCTGAATGCTATCTGCAAAAAAAGGGCAGTGCTCTTTATGTTCCTTGTTATGACCCATGATTACACAAAACTCTGCACAGGCTGTGGTGAATGCAGGAGGTTCAGTGTGGACAGCAGGCAGAAGAAGGGACAGAGGGAACTCCTGCACTGTCATTGAGAGGATCTGACTGGGACTCATTCAGCCATGAATGCACACAGAGAGTTGCTGAGCAGTTTGATGGGAGCTATGAGCTGGTAGCAGAGTTAAATTTGTCCAGTGCTGACCACAGGTCCAAAGTCACTACCGACAGCCTTTTCTGTACCACTTGGTAAGGCCACTTCCGTGAACATCCTTAAAAACCAATGGTACCCAGTGTCTGCCAAACACTATAGTTTCTGTCATACTCACCCTGCTTGCTTGCAAATAAGAACTCAGTATTTATTTGAGAATACAAATTTACTGATTTAAAGAATAAAAAAGCATGTAGAATGTATGTGCTTCTTAAAAGACTTTTTGAATTATTTTAATGAAGGCTTTTGTCATGTTTCTGCATATGCTTAAATTCCCTGTCTGTGCTATAGTGTTTCTGTTCAGCAACTGCAGATCTTTCAGGCTCTTCAAAAATACCCCTCTGTTTCTTTCTACAAGGACATGATAGTGGATAGCAGTAGCTTTGTAGGACTTCAAAAATGTGCCTGCTTTCCCCTAACCTCCTTTTTTAAATATAACAGCTGCTCTTTTATTTTCTATCACAATTGTGAGTAAGATGGGGTGGAACATGAACAAGATGGCATATTATTGACAGCATGCAGCTGGCGTTATTTTCTAATTAAAAAAAAATCCTTGATGGGCATATGAAAGAACTGTCTAGTTTATGCCCAGTTGTGCCAATGCTATCAAGCTACCCCTTCAGCTGAGATATTATTTCACAGAAGATAAGCAATCTTTGGTTGCTGGTATAAGAACAACAGTTTAATATCCTGGCCAACACAAAGTTGGTGATCAATATGCCATTAGCCATTTTCAAATGTTTACTGTATTGTATAGCTCTGCCAGAAATGCTTCTTAATGCTTCCTTGAGCAACTACTCTATAAACTGCCCTAAACCCTTCTAATGTCAATGGAGGTGCTGAAATCTGCTTGAGCAGGGACTCTGACTTATTTTGCTCTGCTGAGGCAGGGAGATCTATCAGACTATCGGCAGGTGGTTTAAGAACACCAGTGCCCAACATAGAAACAGTTGTTTGTGTATTTAGTTGCCTAACCATGACAAGTCGTTTTTGGGCATGAGGGACTGGGATTTAAAAAAAAAAAAAAGTACAGCTTTGCCAGCAAAACTTTTTTTCTTTTCCCTCATAGGGATGTTAGGATGCACATTTTTGATACAATGGTAAATTTGCATTATCTGCTTCAAAACTTCTCAGTAAAGTGCCTTTAAGAGACATTTTTTTAACGCCAGAATAACAACATATCTGTTCCCTATCCTCTCCCTCAGCCACTAGCACAATCCTAGAATACATGATTAAAGTCTAGCAAAAGTAGTAGTAATGGTAACTGGATAGCAGAGACTGTAGTGCCTCACTAAATGACTGTTACAGGATTTGAAGGAACACTTGCCTAAATGCCTGACTAAATGAAGGAAATTCAGAAGAACTGCTGCTTTCCAAATACAATGACATTTGTTATCTGTATTTAATGTTCAATAAAACTGAGATTGCAAAACCTAAATTATCCCGTCTCCAGGTTTTTCATTTTTTAATTAACTACATGCTGTTGATCAGTAAGCACCAGCCCATGCTGACACAAATAATTAAGTGTGCCTTTTTTACAGTCAAAGAAAACAAACAAAAATGGAAAAGTTATTTGGGATCGTTCCTATATAATTAAAGAGGTGCTGATAACCATATAAGTAAATGCATATGAGAAAAATGTAGGTGGTGTTTTCTACAGGGCAGGTAATTAGAGAGTTGATGGTTTACAGACCGTATTAAAAGTGCTCTGAACCAGGACTGGGAATGTTTAGATCATTGTAAAATTACTACATCACATCTGAACTATTAATTAATACAGTCATTGAAACTAGGCACATCCTATATGAGAAAAATGAATTATTCAAATATCTTTGACAGCATATTGACATTTTAATTGTACACTGGCATTAAAAAACTAAAAGGTGCTTTAAATGTCTTTCAGCTACTAGATTTTCTGCTATTAAATCCCTTTGAATTTCAAAGCAGTTTCAGAAATCTTGTGTTTAAAGGGCTAGACTGTTCTCCCAATTCAGCATCTTTATATGGCACATCTCCTTACAATCAATATAAACATCACAAAAATGCAACTGAGTATTACTCAACATCCTGTCCACCAATTACGCCTTGCTATTTCTAGATAGAGTAGTGGCTCTGTGGAACAAGCACACCCTACAGTGAATTCCCAGCTCTTGATAAATATGTCAGTACTACAGAGGTCAAACCAGAGCATGAGGCAGTCTGTGTTCCTCCACTGAGCAATCCTCACTGGGTGACAGAGGATGAGTGCAGCTGGAGATCTGGTCCATCACACAGTAGCTGTAGTGCCCTTAACCCTGAGCAGCTGCCTTGACAAATTAGAAGTGGCCTCTTTTATTGAAAAAGCACATCAGTGTCCTGGGGCAATGACAGTTTTTCCCTCTTCTAGTAAGACAAGCCTCTACAGTTCATTGCAGCCTGGAAATGGATAGCCTGACTTGAAATCTATGCAGGTGGACAATTATGGGTCAAGGATACCTGCTGTTTCCAGAAGCCACATTTGACAATATCTATTTTAAACTTCACCATTCTTTTATTTGTAGGATCTACTAATGCGGGACCAGGGAAGCTCTGTTTTCATATCCAGAGGTTGCACATCAATACGACCTCCTCTGTTATCAATGTCGTAATTTTTTTCCCACTACTAAACAGCAAATGGCTCTTGGTTCTAATCTTGCCACTCAATGTTTCCACTTCTGCTAGTTAAATCTGAAATCCCTACTGTAAGCTAAATGCAGAAATGTTTTGAGTTCTAAAAATGTTGAGAGTCAGTGCTAAAATAGGCATTTTTTAAAGTGTGGCACAGGCAGTTGGTGCATGCTGCAATATGCCCCACCATTATCTTGATTTCCTCATCATTGCCTGTCTTTTGCAGTGAAATCTGCTCCTTTCCTTGCACTTTCAGATGGCTACTATAGAAAATCTGTGACTAAATGAGCTGAAGCTTTCTTTACATAAGATTTGAAATGCAGATTTAGTCACAGAGAAAGCACACTAAATCACTGCCCTGTACTCTATTATAATCCCATGTTTGACTAAAATTGGCTTAAAGATGTGGCCCTGATCAGGGATTTAACTCCTGACATCTTTTCTTAATGCCTTGTCTCTGCTGTGTCTCTTCACTCTTGTTCTCAGAGAAACTTACTAAAACATTATAAAAACAAGTCTGAAGAAAGTCTGCTGTCAGAAACATCCTTCCAGCATTCGTCTTTCATGAATTTTAGATACAATTTCCATTTTATTAATTAGCATCTACTTTACTACTGTCACTGTTTGAACTTGAGGATGTAATCTGAGATGATTAGCTGTCTCTAGCTGTGGGAGCAGACAGCTCATACATGCAAGACAGAAGAGTAGAAGGATCAGTGTCATTTCTCTGGACAAGTCTGGTGTGTTCCCTTAATCCTGGCTGCATAGCCCTCCTGGTGCATGTCACAGGATACCAGTGATTCCAGTGTGGTGAGATCATCAATCTTCTGGCATGTTTGTGAGTTATTAGTCTGGTCTAGTTACTCAGGTATGTGGCCACTATAAACTGTACTGGGAAATTTGGTCCCATTCAAATGCTAACAGTGGCTTTGACGTGTTTATCTGATACGGTGATGAAACAGTGCTCCACAGTAGGTATGCTGGCATTAGTTTATGAGACACCCAGTTCCTGGTCAAGTTGCTCATTAGAAGTATTTTAGGCAAATATAGGGTTGGTTGTTCTAAAATAATTAAATAAATAAATAAATTTAACCAAGCAATCGATATATAAATGAGGCCTCCCTCTGGAAATAGGGATGTTTATAGTAAGCTGATGCTAATTAATGTAATAACATTTCAGAAAAAAAATCTATCCTTTGTTTAGCACAGACTCATCCAACCAACCTCTGTTTTCATCCTAAAAACAGAGAAAAGTCAGTATGTTTTAATATAGATTTGGCTCTATACAAATTTAAATGGACTAAACCCTGTGTTGTCTTGTCTAGTTGTGAACCACCACACCACTGAGTAACCACACCTCTCACCCCAAATCTCGGCCACATGCTACAGAATCATAGATAGAATCAGAGCAAATTCCCTACTCCCTTTCTCACAACATTCTTTTACTAGACTCTGGGCAGAAAGCTTAGAAATATAGTAAAGGTCTGGTCTGATTAAATCTTCATTGTTTCCTCAGCACTTGAAACTTAGTGATCTGCAAAGTACTTGTAATTGTTTTATGTTTGTGCATACAATGATTTAAGATATGGGAAAGAGTAGAAGTGTTTGCATAGTTTCCTCCCAGATGCACATGCTTTAGGTGAATACAGCTGTTCCCAATCCCATCCAGGCAGAACTACCTATGGTGCAACTCCTCCCATTAGCCTTACACTTATTTTAGGATCAATCAGTTCCTGCTGACAGTGTCAGAACAATGATACTGATGAAATACTGAATATATGCTTCACCTTGACGCATTGAAAAGTCCAAGCCTTTCCACTCAGATCTGTAAACACTGACTCAAAACCTAAGTTTTGACAAATTTTGTGCCACTTTAATTCCTCATTTCCTCATCTGATTTATTACATAATGCCAACAACATAATAAAAGTTCTCTGTTTCCTCTTATACAGAAACTGCTTTGAATCTTTTAGATCCTCATACATATTAGCATATAGCAATTTTTTTTGTGTAAAAACATACTCTGCAGATGTACTTCTTGTTGCAAAACTCAGCTCTTCTGTGATGAATATTAATTGTTTAATTTATGCAAAAAAAAGCCTGAATCTTTGTTTTGCCACAGATTTTTTTCCCACTCTTACTTGTAAAGTATCTTGTTATATCAGCACTTTACATCTACATCTTTACATCTTTACTTACACTTTACATCTTTATCATAACTGTACCTGAATTTTCTTACAATTTTGTCTCACTGCAGCAGAATCTGCCTGAACATTTGCAGACTCTCCAGAGACAAGCATTGTCAGCATTTGGCAAAAGGTTGAAGTAGTGATAATCACAATAAAATTTAGTAACACTGCCACTTGTGTCCAATATGAAATATTTTCTGGAGGCAGGCTTTAAAGGAACATCTCCTGGGCTCCCCAAGAGCACAGGCCTCTCCAAATAGGGAAGCTGACTATTGCTAATGACATAACGAGGAAGAGCTGCAGCTATTAATAATAATAATATAGATTATGCAATCCATAAAGTAATAGGTGCTACCAGATACTGTCTCTAAAGGAGCACTCTTGATATCCAAATGAACCAGCAACTCTTAACTCTGTAAACTGTGTTCATCACATCCCACTTCTAATCAGCTTTTTACCTTTGTTACAAAGATGTCAACAAAAGGCTTGCTAAGGAAAGGAGATACCACCTCACAATCTTCACCTAAGGAGTGCTGAGCCAAGTAAGAATACGAACATTAAAGACTGCTAACCACTACATTTTTTGTTGTTCAGTGCCCAGCTCAGCCACTTCCACCTAAATGCTGTGAAGAACAAGCTGTAGCAAAGCCACAAAATCATAACCTGGATTTTCAACCAATTTATCAAAACCATGATTAAAAGTCACAGATTTCAGGCAATTAGGGAATGAATGAGAAAACCAAGCTGTTGGCTACATTTGCACTAATGAACCCAGTACTAGAAGAGCATGAGGCATTTCTGAATGGAGGCAGGAAGGACAGGAGGCAGCAGAGAAGGGCAGCAGGGTAGCGAGGGACAGGGCCAGCTACTTTTGAAGAAAATCACTTTGCTTTTTCATGGAGGCCTGTCAAAGAGCTGTACATCTCTACTCCCTCCTTCGTTAGTAAGATGACTACAAAGGGGCGCAGCACTACAGCACTACTGGGATGTGGAGGGTAAAGCCTTGGAGTGCTCAACAGGAGGAGCTGCATGACTCCGACTGTGGAGGGAGGAACACCAAGTACAATGGCAGCAGGGGGGAAGTTAGGTAGCAAGGTTAGGGAAACTGTTTCAACAAAGGTGAGAAACACACAATTAAATTAACACTAAAACACAGCAAGAAAGAAAACAAAACATAAACATACTCTAGAACATGTGCTGTTCTTTTGGTTTTTTTTGGTTTGGTTTGATTTAGTTTTCTGGAGAGATAGGAGGATAAGAGGAGAATAGAAAGGAGGGTTGTAATTTGCCCCATCAAAGGCGCTTTTTTTTTTTTTTTTTTTTTTTTTTTTTTTTTTTTTGTTGTTGTTGTTGTTGTTGTTGTTGTTGTTGTTGTTGTTGTTGTTGGTTTGGTTTGTTTGGTTTTGCTTCGTTTGGTTTGGTTTTTTTCTTTTCTTTTAGACTTCAGTACAAAGGGCAGATTCCTTAATGGTCAAAATAAAAATGCCAATAGGATGGCAATGCACAATTCCCACTGTATGGGTTGGACTACACATTTGCATCTTGGCAAGAAATTTGATGTAGCTCAGAAACAACAGTGCTAGAGTATATTTAGCTACTAAAGCTGTAGCACACAAATGTCACATTCCCATGAGTCAACTCTTTTACGAACCCCATCTTCACACCCCCACAGATATTCCCCAAGATGCCTGCACTGAATTAAGAGTGAAGCATATGGATGCATGTGACATCATCAAAGCAACTGTGTTACAGTAAAGAAAACAGCAAATGGATTCTATACAATTAGTACAATCAGTAAGGAGCCATTTGTGAGCACAGAAAAAGAAAGAAAACACTGCTCAAAGGAATAGACACAACCAATGAAGAAAAACACAAAGCACCTTGCAAAACAAGGAGGAAATATTAAAAAAATAAAATTTTCTTTGTGAATGTGTGAAAGCAAAAGAAATCACAGCAAAAGTGAAAACAAAATCTTATAAAAGGATTGTAAGTGTAACATTTCTTGATTTAATTTTGTGTCAAAACTCTTTCCTTTGCCCTTTTAAAACAACAACTCAATAGAATTTTGGAGCCAACTGGCTCTGACTGGGCAAGGCAAAGAGTGGCAACACACAAGTGGATGGTAAAGGTAAACAAACCATGCGGTCATATCTGCCGCCATTGTTTGGATGGGTGTAGACTGCTTCCAGCTTTGTCAATATTCATAATTAGGCACCAAAGAATGCATGATATTTAAATGACCCTGTCAAGTGCTTATAAAGCTCTTGGGTAACCATCACTCCCTGGGGAGGAAAGTATTGAATGTAAGCCACTTCATCAGTCAGTGAATTGAAGCGAAAATTATTAGAATGCAACAGCTATACATTTGTTAATATTTTCACTGCATGCTCTTCTGAAAGCTGCTAGTGGCATACAAGATGCTTTTAAGAGCTAGTTTTCCATCTATTAAGCATTGCTTTTCAGAAGACTTGTGAAGCGGAGACCCACACAAAACAAACAGTGCTATTAGAATGCATTCACATCTCTGCATTCCTCTGGTACATAAAGGGGCAGATCTTCCACTTTTCGTGGTTTCTGACACCACTCCCTTGTGTGGAAGCAGCAGAGGAGTTGTGTTCAAGGATTCCTTCCTTCCTTCCTTCCTTCCTTCCTTCCTTCCTTCCTTCCTTCCTTCCTTCCTTCCTTCCTTCCTTCCTTCCTTCCTTCCTTCCTTCCTTCCTTCCTTCCTTCCTTCCTTCCTTCCTTCCTTCCTTCCTTCCTTCCTTCCTTCCTTCCTTCCTTCCTTCCTTCCTTCCTTCCTTCCTTCCTTCCTTCCTTCCTTCCTTCCTTCTTCCCTTGGTGGACAAGAGAAAGATACCACTTATTTTCAGAAGTGGGAACAATGGATTTTCTAAGAAATGTCCTCTTGCCTGAAGTGTTTTTTCTAACACGTGTTACCAACAGGTTGGACAAAGAAAAAAAAGATCCTAATTTTTTGGCTGTCAGCATTATCATTGGCATTGCTGAGAGGAAAGAGGAGTGCTAGGTAAGTCACATGCCATCTTAAGGAAAGTATGCAGGTTTATCTGCCTTCCTTCTGTTATGCAAGTGATACCCCTTTTGCTCAATTGCCTTTCTACAATTGAAGAGCAAGGGATGAGGAATTAAAAAACGAAGATGATATCTCAAATTGAGCTTAAACCAGAATTAGGAGTGTGAGATTTCATCTTCAGTATTGTCACTCCCTTGCACCTGAAATTATGGTTTTGAGTATTCCAACCACCTGAAACTCTTCCTCTGCCAAGGCTCAGCAGCCCCCAGGTCTGCATGGTGCACAGACAGTATAAACTGTGCTTAACACACAGGTAAGACTGATTGGGTTCTAGCAATTCAATTTTTTGGTTTAGATTTTGCAGTTATTTTTGCAGAATGTCTACAGGATTAAGCTCTACAAAGAAGTTGCTCAAACAGGGGTAGCTTTTCCCTTTTTCTGTAGGAAGAGCTAATTAGCTGGGAGGTGGGGGACATGTTTACATCCTCTGCCTGTGGGATGTTAAATCTTCATATTCAATTTCCTGCCAACAAGCCTAAAAGCCAAAGCTACTAGATTAATATTTTCCATGGTATGTCAGGAAATTTTAGTGTATCTCCTGCCTAATTTGACTGACATCCTCAACTGGAAAAGTGCTTCAGGCTTTGTCTCTGCTGGGCCAGCCAGGTGATGCCTATTGCCTTTATGGTAAGGAAAAGTCAAGGCTCTTTGAGGTCAGCCCTGGGGAGTTCAGTGAGAAACCCTGGATATCCCTGGGAGGCATCATGTATTTGGGGCTATTATGGATAACAGGCACTGAGGTCACTGAGTCTGGGTCCAGACCACCAGCAGCTGTCCATGTGGCTCTGCTGAAGACTGCTCTGTGATGTTAATGTGCTCATCACTCCCTGCTGAAATCCTCCACTACTAACGCAGAGAATTGAAAATTCAGTGGGTCAGATGGAGGGGAAAGAATAGGGGAAAGTAGCAACCTACTAGTTTGGGCAAACAATGCAAAGCATCAGGTCTGGCATGCCAGTAGCTTCTCTAGGAACAGCTGATGCTTTTGTCAAATGAGTTTTTCATATAAAATGTATGAACAATAGAGACTGGAATCCACATTTCAATTAATATTTTAAGTGTTTTATATCAAGTATTCATAGCAGAAAGAACTGAACTCGTATGTTCCTGCCCCTGGTGAGTGCCCTAAGCACTCAGTAAGTGAGTTTTGTTCATACTCATCTTCCTTCTGACACACTAAGTACTTAATTAGTCCACACAGAGAAAAACATCTTTAACAGAACAGAGATTGAAAGAAGAGATCTAAGAACACCCTGGAGAAGAATTACAAGGATTCAGATCTCTCTAGGCAGTAGAGATATTTGAACCTAACTCCCCTGTTTAAAAGGAGCCATTTAAAGTCTCTGTGATATAGATTAAAAGGAGCTGAAAGAATGATGAAGGTCAAGATGCAATGAGGGGCACCACCATCTCTACATAGGAGAAAAGGTTCTTCTTCTCTATGTTCAAGCAGCAAATTCTGGCAATTCTCTGCCTAATTCTCTATATGTATGGCAAAGGATGGGAAGAGGCCAAAGGATGGGATTTGTATTAGACTCCTAGTATATTTCAGTGCTTGAGCACTGTGAAATTACACCTAAAACCCAACCTTTTGGTGTGTGAAAAACAAGAACTTCTCCAAGAGCAGTCATTTATGCATCATTTAATGTTCACTAATGACCACACCCTAAAAGGTTTTTCTGCTCAGGTCTCACTGGAGACAGTGGGACTGAGACCCAGTGACTAGGACTATTCCCAGTTTTACTTCAATGGTTAAACTAGAGCAGGCTTTCCTTATCTGTGTTGGGATACTGCACCTGATGGTCACCAGCTCAAGCAAAGAATGATGTCAGGAGTGGCAGCAGCCTGGGTTGCAGTGATCGTGCATCGGTGGAGTCCACAATCCTCCAGCATATGGGTCAGGCAAAGAGCAAAGCCAGGATCTTGCATTTTAGAAGAGCAAACTTTCAGCTCTTCAAGGAGGTCAGTACGACTCCCTGGGAAACTGCCCTCAAGGACAAGAGAGGAGAATAGAGCTGGCAGATCTTTAGGGCTATCTCCCAAGAGGGAAGAGCTAGCAAATCCCAGGTGAAAGAAATTGGACAAGAAAGACAAGAGACCGGATGGCCGTATTGGGACCTGCTAGCTGAACTAAAGGGCAAAAATGAGATGCACAGGTGGCAGAAGAAGGGACAGGTATCACAGAAAGAGTATAGGAACACAGTCTGGTTGTGTATGGATGGCGTTGGGGAAGGTCAAGGTGTAGCTGGAGCTGAACTTGGCAAGGGATGCCAAGAATAACAAGAAGGACTTCTACAGGTATGTCAGCCAGAAAAGGAAGGTTAAAGAAGGTGTACTTCATCTGGTAAGCAAGGCTGGCATGAGGAGAAGGCCAAGGCACTCAATAACAATTTTGCCTCAGCCTTCTCTTGCAGCCTCTCTTCCCACACCTCTCAAGTGTTTGGTCCACAAGACAGAGCCTGGGAGAGCAAAGTCCCTCCCACTGTAAGAGAAAATCAAGTTTGGGATCACTTGAAGAACCTAAACATACCTTAGTCTATGGAACTATGAGATGTATCCCAGAGTCCCAGGAATTGGCTGATTTAATTACCAAGACACTGTCCATGATATTTGAAAAGTGTGGCAGTCAAGTGACTGGAAAAATGGAAATACTGTACCCATCTTAAAAAAGGGTAGAAAGAAGGACCCTGGAAATTATCAACTTGTCAGTCCCATTATCTCTGTGCCTAGGAACATCATGGAACAGACTTTCCTAGAAGCTCTGCTAAGGCACAGGGAGGACAGGGGGGTGTTTGAGACAGCCAGCATGGCTATAGCAAGGAAAAGTGCTGCCTGACCAACCTGATGGAGAGACTCCATCAATGGACAAGGAAAGAGCTACAGATGTCATTTATCTGGACTTTGTAAGGCCTTTGACATGGCCCCCCACAACATGTTTCTCTCTAAATTGCAGAGAGATGGACTTGATGGGTGGACAATTTAATGGATAAGGAATTCACTGGACAGTGAATTCACTGAATTCATTATTCAGAGGATAGTGGTCAATGGCTTGAGGTCTGAATGGAGATCAGTGACAAGTGGTGTCCTTCAGGGGTCAATTTTGGGACTAATGTCTTCATCAATGACATAGTGGCATTGAGTGAGTCTTCAGCAAGTTTTCAGATGACATCAAGGTGTGTGGTGTGACTGATGGACGTGAAGGACACGATGCCATCCAGAGGGACTTGGACAAGATTGAGAAGTAGGCCCATGGGAACCTGGAGGTTTAACAAGGCCAAGTGCAAAGTCAGGACAACTCACAGCCCAGAATGCCAAATGTATACTGGGCTGCATCCAAAGCAGTGTGGCCAGCAGGACGAGGAAGAGGATTTTGCCCCTCTGCTCTGCTCATGTGAGACCCTGCCTGGAATGCTGGGTCCAGCTCTGTGTCCCCAGCACAGGAAAGACAGGGCCACAAAGATGATGAGAGGGCTAGGGAACTGCTCTTATGAGGACAGGCTGAGAGAGCTGGGGTTCTCCAGGATGAGGAAGAGAAGGTTCTGGTAAGATGTTATAATAGCCTTCCAGTACCTAGAGGAGGATATATATAAGACCTGGAGAGGGATATTTTACAAACCCATGTAGTGATAGGACAAGGCAAATGGCTTCAAACTGAAAAGGGGAAGGTTTAAATGAGATATGAGGAAGAGATTCTTTACTCTGAGGGTAGGTGGTGAAGCACTGCAAGAGGTTGCCCAGAGAAGTTGTTGATGGCCCATTCCTGAAACTGCTCAAGGCCAGGTTGAATGGGGCTTGGAACAACGGGGTCAAGTGAAAAGTATTCCTGATCATGGCAGGGAAGGTTTGAACAAGATGATCTTTAAGGTGTCTTCCAAATCAAAGCACTTCATGGTCCTATGGCTGTTAAAAGATGGAAATAATGTGAATTTGCTGAGAACTGTTGTGCTGCCTTGGGAATTCAGAGAAAGACAATATAAAAATGCATCCTTAAGAACAATAGGAAGCCATGGATCTTGCTTTGTTAGAGAACAGGGCAGATCAAATTTAAAGACAGTTAAATCATCTGTTTCCCTCCTTCCCATACATATGCACAAAACTCTCTATAAAGGCATACACTTCTGTTTGTTTTGTGTGGTTTCCTCAAGCAGTGAATTATCTAGGACTGAGTCTAAGTCTGGCTATTTAGTTTCCGACTTTATGATAAGCTTTTAATTATAGCACAGGAGTTTCATTACATGTTATTCTGAGCCAGCTGGAAGCAGTTACACTTTAGTCCTCCTCCCCCTCCCTCCTCACCACAGGATGTCATTTCCAAGGCCTTACCCTTCTTGTCTTGATGATTATGGGATGAAACTGCCACATATGGATCTGTATTTTCAGATGAACCAAGCGGATCCTTCCAATTCAGCATGCGTCCCCTAGCATCATAACCCTGTCGAGCGCGAGACTCAGAAGTGGTGGTGCTTGGGACTAGGGAACTGGAGTGTCCTGTTCACATTATAAATACAGGTAGGGAAGACAAGTCTCATTAGTAACTTACCACGCCACCTCCCCATGCTCAGGGATGTATGCACTGCTTTGCTTCCATGATGGGTGAACGTCTTGCCTTAGGCTGAGCAATGCTTCAAAAGTCCTTCAAAACACAACTCCAAAGGAAGAGGGGATTTGAACCTTACAGATCAGGGTACTAAAAGGTGCTGCCACTGAGCTGGCAGTTCTGTGCTTCTCAGCAGAGTTAAATGCATATGAAAGAGGATAAGCACACTGCATCTGAGTCAAGCATCCTTTGGCTGGGTTCAGGACACATGCCTGACTGAACCTGAAGTGTCAGCCCATGCAGTCTGATACTGGCTCAGCGAAAAAGCAAATTAAAAACCAATTTAAAACAGAACAATGTCCAAAATGACTGAAACTGAATGGGAACACCAGAAGAACTACAATATGGTGACATCATGAGGCACTCTACCTCATGCACCAAGGGAATGAAGGATTGCCTAACACCAGTGTGCTCACACTGCAGCATTCCTCTCCAGCTGCTCACACAGGCTTGCACCACTTCTATTGGTCCTGTCTGAACTGATGGTCCAAAACGGCTCTGAAATAAGCACAAGACTGAACACCATTTCTGCTCAGACTGCCTCACTGCATGGATCTGCCCAAGAACCCATAACTCCAGCAGCAGCTGACATTGAGGTCTTACATGCCTCTTTTCCATTACAAATGCTCTAGACATTGTTGCCCTGAACAAGATTGATCTGCTTCTCACATATCATATACACCACAACAAACAGCACATTTACAGAACTTGTCCCACTGGAAATACACCACAATTTGGAAGGTGGTTTGCATTGGACAGTGGCGTGCTTGTAGACTCACACGCTCTTTGCAGCTGGATCTGGAAAGTACATCAGCATCTAAAATACTTGAGATACCTGGAGTCTACTGTCTCTGAAAGACAGCTCCCAGTCTGGAAATGGACTTTCCAGAGGCTCAGCTGCTTTGAGGAAGGGGGCACCTAATGCCATCCATACCACAACATTTTGACCTCAAAACCATTCTGAAAGTTGCCTTTTGGCACATGTGAAAAGGTGAGTTATTTTCAGCAGGACTCAAGGAGTTCTGGGTCTCCTTAGTTTCATATGGAGTAATTATATCCCCTTACCTACTTTTCTTAAAGAGCCCATTACAAAAAGGATTTTTGCCACATGTTCAAACACAAACTAACAGAATTGGATTATTCACAGACAGATTGGAGTATAATATTTTTTCATCAGATAATGCTAGACAGACTGACAAGAGCCCTCCTTTCTCCTGTCCCCTTTTAAACAGCCCAGCAAATTAATTTTCCTTCCTTAGATGAATCTCACTTGGAGAGGAGTCCAACCACTAGGCTACAAGCTGCCCTAGTAGGGACCCTCTCCCTGCTCCTTTCCTTGATCTTGTTTCACTGCTCAGAAAAATCATTTGAGACTCACTGGGGCAGAGACAGATCAACACAAGGAGCTGAAATTTAGGCCTCACAGAGAAGGCACAGAGTTGGGAAGGTGGAGCCTGTGCCTCTGTAGTTTGTTTTAAACAGCTCCTGGATAAGCAGAAAGCTTTTGAAAGCTGCATCCCAAGAAAGCTGTTTTAAATGGCCTCTAAAGCTCTATGGCTCCAGCTCTCCCTAGAAATCTAGAGAGAGATAATGAACCTAGGTCCTCAATTCTACTCCAACAATCAAAAAACTAAATGTTGGTCACCAGCGTCCCCAAGCTTTTAGATGCATCCACATGCTTCATTTCATTCAGCCCTTTTGCCAGCTTCATGGTGTTGCACCACTGATAAAGTCAGCAAAATGCTGCAACTTCTATTAAGATGTTATTATGATTTAAAGAAGTCCTCTTGAATATTAATGAGTTTACAGTGAAAAAAAAACAACTTTGTGCTCCTCTGTAAGTTTTCAAGGAGCCCTTTTGTTTTACTGAATCGAATTATATACGAGAGCACTTTGGACTATGTTTTGCATAGGACATGGCCACAATAAACTTATGCTTAGAAAGGAAAATTGGTTCAATTTACAGCGTTCTCACCATGAAGTCAACCATCAGTTACAGGTAATTGTTAATGCAATTTAGCTCTGGATGTCAGTCTGGAGGTTTTATACCGATAAGAGCAGTGGATTGGTTTTTACCCTCTCATGGTGGAAAGTGTGTTTTCTCCCAGCCATCTTTCTTTAAAACAGCAAATTAAACACTGTGTTTTGTTAACACAAAAGAGTTTTGCATGTTGCCCAAATAGAAAAGAGAAGCCAAATGTTATCTTCCATTAAAAGGCTTCTGTAAGCCCTAGCTTGGCTGGGAACACTGGTTCCACAGATAGAGGACTCAATTTGAACTCCAATCCAAATGTGCTGCCTGCTCCACAGCAGCCCTGCAGCAGGACTGTTTGTGTCCAAAGGGACAGGTAGAGGTCAAGCAACTGAAAACACATGCCTTCGTGAAGCAAGAATATGCTGGATCCGGAAAGCATTCACTCCAACAATATTTTATGCTTGTCAACTCCTGTGCTCATCTCCAATGAACAAGATGAATAACAGGGCAGAGTACAGGCTAGAAAATAGAAATTATGGAATTTTCATGTTTTCTTTTCCCTAAGGAAACCACAATGCAAGCATTCATGGGGTCTAGTCTTCAAGTTTATACTCAACAACAACAGTTATGTGTACAGTATTTGATCAGCTGACACGTAATGCTGCACTCAGCATAAGAAAGCAATTAATCATTGCTTGATAGAGAGGTAAAAGAGAAGAAAATCTTGCCAAGTAGCAATCATATGTTGTCCTTGTGTTTGATATGTATTTATATGCCTATATCTCTTTCCCGACAAAGAGAGTTTCTTTAAGTGTGCTTAAAGGAGGAATTCTAAGGAAAAGCTATAAGTATGGTTAAAGAAAAACATTTTATAATACTGAAATCTAGAGGAAGTGTATGCCTAAGAGATACATTTTCTGGGGGAAAAATAAAAAACAAAATTCTTGAACCCTGTATTGCCAATACACAGAGAACTTCCTGGTAATGGAAAGCTAAGGCTTTGTGAAGATAATAATGTGTACCAGATGGTCACTAGGTAGAGAGGGGTTCCGCATAAATGCGAGGAATCATTATATTGTCTCTGTTACTAAAGTATTAGTCTAGTACACAGTGAAAAGCAACCCTACACTGCTAATCAAGACAAACTTTCCTCCATTTGATTTTGAGGAAGCAAGGCAGGAGCAGATTAAACCTTAATGGCCTGTCCCAGTTGTGTCAGAGCTGTATTTTGCAAACACTTACTACTAGGCAGTGATACTGCTCCTGTAGGCAGTATCACAGTGTCCTGTAAGTGCTTGAATAGCCAGTCCCACTGGGTGAATTTCACCCCTAGCAGAGTGGCACCACAAATGTATGAGCTACTTAAGTTTCTCTCATAAACAAAGAAAAGACTGAAGTGGCAGGCAACCCAGTCCTGGCCCTCTCACACACAGCTATTATCAAACGTTTACAATGCGATAAATAGTTTGCAACATGTAGTGGGCCTTTTTTCCCATTACACCATTTTTTACCACTCTGACTTGCAAATAAGCTTTGTTGAAATTTAACAAGGCTTTATCACATCTGAGATGCTGCCAATACCTCTGGGTTAATAATGGTTAATACAAAAACACCTGAAAACCCAATTCTGCCTTTGTTTTAAAACAAGGTATACGAATAACTCTACACATAGTGTTTTTCAAATGTCTTTGTTTAAAGAAAACATGTAAAAATCAAATAGACACACTTTTAAAAAATCTGGTTTAAGTGCTTCCATTATTTGGAAAAACTTTTCATTTGGAGTGCTACAATCAAGTAACAGAGGCAGAGTAAAAGCACTTAGTGCCTACGAGTACAGACAATGATTCAGATAGGCTGCACTTCTGTAACTATAGCTTGTTCTGAAGTGCACTTGTAAAATGTAAAGGTTGTTTTTTTTTTCCAGTTTTAAAACAAAGACAGAGATTCAATACAATCAGTATTCGATAGTTGGTCTAATATGCACAAGCCATTAGAATCTCAGAGGTTAAGATATCTGCACACTATCCTATTAACAGCTATAGCAACCTAATTAGACAATTAGAGGAAAAGTTAAATCAGTACTATAGAGGGAGAAAGGCCTATGGCTAGGGGGTAATATAAGGGCCCAATTCACTAAGAATTGATGTTCCAAAGGTAATTGAAGCTGCCTAGACTTTTGCAGAGTGATTTAGCTTAATCTCCTTGTTTAAATATGTGGTTCCTGCATAATTTCTCTCTGATTTTCTGCATCCAGACCTTTAGTCTGCTATCCTCTCCTTGGGTGTCACTTGAGTCACCTGCTTGCACTTTTCACTTTACTCATTTGCAACTGATCATGTGAGACTGCCTTAGGAAGAGAGTCCATGTGCCAAACTCGAGAGGATGCTGGTGCTAAGAATACAAAGATTAAGGGCTTGGTTCTCCTTCCATTCACACTGGTACAGACTGGCAGTAAGTCTGTTGAAGGAGGATGATTTATAGTGACATAAATTAAGAGAATCAGGCTTTTGGAGCTTCAGATGACCTTGGGTATATTTAGCCCACTGAGCATTCACTCGGTTCGTATTCTGGTACCAGTGTTCTGAGGCTTAATCTATTATGACATACCATTTACCTTTGCATTAAACTGTACTCAGTAACATCGAAATAGATAGTTCATAATTTTTTGGTTTTTTAAGATACAGAATTATTCAGATCAGTCACTACAGCTGACAAACATGAATATGTTTACTGTGGTTTACTGAGACTGGTTTACTACCTCATCCTAGAATTTTTGTACCCCTGATGAAGAAGATCAGTAGAGGTGACTAGTAGTAGGTGAAAAAAAAAAGCCCAACTGCAAAAATATCAGAATAGATATTTTAACTAAACCAATAAAACGAGGAGCTGACTTGCATAGGGACCATGTTATCAGGATGTATCTGAGAGGGGTCAATGAAATAAGTTGTAAAAGTCAGGACATAAACTGGAACTCATGTTAATGCTGGGTCAGCCTTTCTCTGTTGCACCTGTAAGGTCCTACTTTAAAAGCTGGGTTCATTTATGGAGTCTGTCTTTGGACTTGACATGCCTGGACAGTAAAATGTACTCTCTTTTGTTAACTGTACTCTCCTGGATTTCAGCTTTTTTTCAGACTGCTGTTCACTTGAAACACTTTTCTGCTTTCTTGATCAGATTAAAATACTGGTTTTTATAAAAGTACCTATCAATATTCTAGCTGGCAGGATCCAGAACCACAGTTCCACAGCGATAACTTTGCAGACTATGGAATTCACTTAGAAGCAGGAAATCTAGAACATTTCTGGCACATCAGCACTATGCCCAAAGCCACTCTCTTTATCTTTACATTTAGCAGTACGGATTTTATTATTACTCCTCTTTAATTATTGCTCTGTGCAAAAATACAATTTCACACTGAAAGAAAGTATAAACCGTATATGCAGATGAAACTGTGAGTCTTCCATGTGTTAGAAAGTCTCAACTTGCCTTCAATTTTGTACATTCCCTTCACTGGTTTTCATTACCATACTTTCAAATAAGTTTCACCTGCACATTTTTCATTTCCTGGTAATAAACAGTAGGGGGAAATTGATTTTATTTTTACAAATGTTGAACAGTATTACTGTGCCTCTAGTTATTTATATTCTGCTGTACTGAGCTGTCATTGGTACATAGTCTGCAGGCATGAGATGAAAAGATCAGTTAAAAGTTCATCACAACTTCCCATTAACCTACCTCTTGCTGTGTTCAGCCAAAGGTATGGAGAATTTGATCTACCCCTAATGTAGTCATGTACAGCCTGAAAGCAACTTCATAAGGAAGCTCACACCTCACATGGAATTTTGCCATTGACTTCACTGGCAGCAATACCTCTTAGCCTGTGCTTACTTGTCTTTGTTAAGGATGTCTATAAGAAAATATATATCTACATTTGAATTTAAAGTGATTATTTATTCTGCAGTGACTCCTCATGAAGACATTCTTCAAGAGCCAGCATAATCTACTTCCAAATATGCAGAGTAAAGTGGTAGAAAGCACTATTAGCACAGATTAACAGCTGCCTCATGGCAACATGCTACTCTAGGCTTGCAGAAATTATCCTCTTTAGTTCATGTCATTTAATTAGCTATGTAGATTTGAATGGACAACATAAATGGCTCACTCTAGAAGTGACAAGAACCTTCAGGAACTGAGGCATAATCCAGTCTCAAATCACATGGGTAAAAGGCTAATTTTCCTTATGAGAGATCTTTCTGTAACCCAGAGATAGTTCTGCTTTCCCTAAGGTATCTCTGACTGGCTGCTGTAGCAGTAATGGCACCAGCCTGGACAGCTCATGAATGGTATGTGAGCTACTATCTTGTTTGTCCTGGTGAACAGATAAGACGCATCGCTATACCCAAGTATTTCTTGGATGCTTCAGATGAAGCATCTTAATCATGTCTGCTGGCATGTCATTAAAATAGGCCATATCTGACTTTAATTCAATGGAGACACTTTTGAGAGAAGACATGAAAAGAGGGATTGAAAATCAAGAGGTGCGACTTAAGCCTAGTTGTGATTAGTGAATCGGGCCCTCAAAACCAAGACAAAACAAGTAAAATAGGGTAACAACTATTTGAGTACAGGAACTACTAGCTAACACAAGGATTTGGGGAGAATTTAAAAAAACGCTCATAAACTGACCATACACTGTGTAGTAAGACATTTCATGATCAGGTGAAGCAGTTGAAATGTCTATGAACAAAATAAATTGGGAAGAAACATTAAATATAACAAAAGTATGAAAATATTAAAAAGCTTAGTAAAAAATGATTCCTCCAAAATGGATTTGCTGTCAGTAAATATTGAAACTAAGAACTTCCTTACCATTCAGGGCTACGAAGGAATCTGAAAGACAAATAACAGGGGAAAAAATCATTATTTCTATCTTGTTTTTCTTTTAAGTAGTTTGCTGCTAATAACTGTTAATGTTTCAGCTGATATTTATAAGCATGTGATTTGCACACTAAGGACCCAGGCAAAACTAACATTTGGACATACACAAAAACCATGTTTGTCTTTGAAAGTGCTTATGACCTGCTCTGTACAGGAGGTACTGAAGCAGGAGGGCCAGTATCCTCCCTGGTTTCTTTGCAAATCCTAGTCTAAGGCAAGCCATTGCAGAGGATGCAGCCAGCAATGTGAGTCAATGAAGACAAAACTGAGATGACCCAAGATCACATGAAATAATAAAATCAGCTGTGTTAGAAGTAAATTAAATCTACCTCTGTGCAGTGTCAAGGTTCAATGCATGATTCAGGCCTAAAGAGGGATTTAAGCAGGGTATGGGATTTGTTGCTCTCTGCAAGAAGCAGATCTCTCTCCATGAGTACAGTGTGCTTTTCCTGAATAATTTCCTGCCCCTCTTTTATATGTAACTGACATCAGGTACAGTCCACTCCTGCATAACCTATTTGCCCAAGGAGAGCAGAACTGGCTGAAAAGGGCAAAGATACACCAGCTGTGAACTGGCCTGATTTTGGGGCTAACCCATTTTAGAGAGGAACAGAGCGGGGGGGGCGACATCCTTCAAAAACCTTAGGACAGAGGCTGAAATCTTTGTACTCCTTCAAGCACAGTGATCAGAGTAATTAATGGCTCTTGAATAAGGATGCACAAGGCATGAGAAGGCTCTGGCTTTCTCCAGAGCAGCTGGCCCACACTATGTCCCATGGCACAGTCTAGCCCTCTGTTATTTTTCTCTGTATTGCAGCAGTAATGACTCTCTCACTGTACATTGATTTCTCAGCTTCTTCACTTTTATTGCATCAGTGCAAATTACACTGAAAAGAACGCGAGTCTTGATTTCACAAGGTTGTTAAATAATATTTGGAGCTCAGAATCAAACCAACCTCGGTGAGAATGTTTCCAACAAGAGCTGTCCTGAACACAGATGCTGGTATTCTCGAAGGCTCAGAAATCAGCATGCAAGGTTTCTTTGCATGCAGTGCAAGCTATGCACTTTTAAGCATTTCAGTACAAAACTGTAAATGTTTAAAGACCATGTTTAAGCTTCCAGCTAATGCTGTAAGTACTTAAGGCTTACTATTAAAATTCCTTAGGCAGCGCCAATAGTACCTGACCCTTAATACCATGAGGTTGTCCAGACTGCATGTAAAATTCCCCAAGATTCACAAACTAAGAAGTTGTCATTTCTCGATCCAGCTCCAAAACTGAAGACACATTTTACTGTCACACTATGCTGCATAGGAATGTAGTCCAAGTCACAGACTACACCAAGAAACCAAGCCACTTCTGTAGATTTACATAAAAAACCCAACCAGCAGGGCTAATAAAGACAATTACCCCAATTCATTATGCCATTGCTGTAATCAATATCCTCTAGAGCTGAGCTTTCCTCATTATGCAACCACTGTGAAGTCCAGTGTTCATAGAAATCACATAAACTGGGCTATTTTCCTCAAACACATTTAAACAGTTCTTCTTCTGAACCTGCATTATTATCTACCATGCTGTCCCTGTTGTGGTTTATTTTGCCACAAAAGAATGCCTGACATGTAACGGTGATTTGAGGCATTCAGAAGGATACTATGACACATGGTAAACAGAGGTAAAAGTTTTGCTTACTTTGGCAGTCACCCAGGCCATCTGTATTGCCACGTTCTATGTCCTGTTCAAATGCCAGTCTAAATAATAGAAAGAAACAAAACAGTATGAATAACAACAGTCATAGGCATAACCAGAAAGAACTTATCACATGCTCAATTGAAATAAATCCCTGCTGTGAAACTGGCTATTTCTTTGGAAATTCCACACAAGGGTTGAAAACCACAACATACACATTTGAGCTATTCATCATTGCTTAATGATTTCTTGGCTTCTAATGATACTTAATCTTCATATTATTATTTTTTAAAAATCCACTGCATGCCTTTTTACCACCAGAAGAAAAGACCTGCATTATTTAAACTGCTAAATATTTGATGTTATCAGAAGCAACTGTAACCCTACCTTAACTTGTGCACAGAGCAGATCGGGTGCACTGGCACTTTGGTGTGAGAAGGAAGCCAATCCATTGGGCAGGTACTGTGCTTGAGGAAGAAACCTGCTTTCCAGCAATCACTCAGGTACAGCACTGGATGAGGCTGCAAGGCATAAGGTCCATCCCACAAAAGGTCCATCCCATAAAAAGATACTCCCTTTAACTCAGGGGGCTCTACTGACAAACACTCACACGCTTTTCTAGCTGATGTGCTTAGCTTATGCTCCCAGTCTTTCTCTGTGATTTTGGATAACTGTTGAAGCTGTTCTTCCAACTTCCTGTGTGGTCAAAGGTGAATAAAAGAACCTTGGAAAACTTCCAATTACAAGAAGATTATGCCTCGAGCCCTTGTCTATATTAGGATCCTGCCTTTGAGGCATAATTACCCTTGCAGACAACTCATTCTAACTCTGTGTTCTTAAAACACCTGCTCCACTGTCACCTACTCCAGGAGGGTGCCTAACATATCTCTGTCTCCTGTTGGCTATCTTAGAACTTCACCTGGTATCTTCACAGCTGATTTGGACCCCCTTCCTAAGCACTGAGTAGAACATGAGCTACCTCACTCACTTTTGGACTTCATCACTGCAAGCTACACAGCCTCTGTCTTGATGGAACTATTGATCAAAGTGGGAACAGCTTTTAAAAGTGAGGTATGGAAGTCCCCTACAACTTGCCATGGAAATTGAAGAAGTCTCAAGCACTTTTGAAGTGATGAAAAACCTGATATGGACACAGGTGGATTTTGCCATTATCCTACAAAATGCCAAATCAAAACAGCCCACACTTCTGTAGTCAAGCATATGCAGACACAGCTACAGCATCCCAGAAGATGGAAATCAGGAAAATTAAGAACAATCAGGAAATTAAGAACAATACAGAAACACAGGGATTGCAACTTGTCCATTACATTCTGAGGACCTGTAGAGAAGCAGGGTTAAGTAGCATCAAATGTAGGGCTGTCGAGGCTCTGCGATGTTTGTGCTACATTTCCACTACTACCATGAGAAAGTACAGCTGTATAGCTCAGAGTGGGCAGTCATGTGGTGTACAGAAGTGGCCAAGAAATGTGAGCTCTGAAGTGGGTTTGCTCCCTGTAACCTTCACAGACTTTCATTATCATAAAATAATTAAATTCTACTGTTAACCAAGGGGAGATCCAGCACTTCTCTAAATCTGTTTTCAGCCCTTACTGTGCTCTGTTATTCCTCTTAGTAATGCACAGTAAATTAGAAGGACTGGTTTTGTTTTCAGTGGACAAATTACTTCAGTAATTTAATTTGGATTCTATTGCCTCTTTAATCAGCTGTGATGGCTCCAGTGTAGGCTGGTCCAGACATATCCATGCAATTCACTCCTTTCAATAATAGGCAGACCTTAATACAGCTCTTTCATTTTCTTCTTCTTCCTCTTTCAGCAGTTACCAGTCAGCTGACTGTTCACATTAAAAAAATTTGTGAGACATTTTGGAGGTGCATGCAAATCAGCTAGAAACAAACACTTCCTACATTTTTCCCTCTCTGAAAGCCTTACGTTTCAAATAGCTTTGCCCAAGACTGCCTGGCACCACTGCCAGAGCTTCATGGCCCGTCCAGCCAGAGCCCTTACTCACTTGGAGCCAAGGACCAGCTGCGTGCACAGCCCGCTTTCCTTCACCCATCCGCAGTACGGGTCTCTGGATGCTATGCAGGCCCTTGGGAGAGAAGAGCACAAGGTGGCAATTCATGAGTGGTCCAGCTCCCCCACTGCACAGGCCCTGACAGCCACCACAAAACACCTACTTTTTGCATTTGCCGTGACGTTCGCAGCGTCCCAGGGGAACCTTGATGACACAGGTGGAAAAGGCGACGTACAGGGCACTGCTGGGCTTGTCAAGCTGCATTCCCATGATCCGCTTGTCCTCCATGCCATCGTAGCTGCACCTGATTTGGACAAAAGTGAGTTTGTGGTTACAAGTGGGCCCTGCTGAGAAGCCAGAGGAAATGTTAATTATCCCCCAAGCTGAGAAAAAAATCACAAAAACTTCTGCCAAAATCCATAAGAAAGGTAGGGTGAGAAAGAACAAGTCCGTAAGAAAGAACAAAGAAAAGAAAAGAACAAGTCAAAGAAAAAGAACACACAATAGCCACTAAAAATACTGATAGACATATAAGAAGTATTAAAAAGACATGGGTTAGTTAGGAACCGGAGAGTGACAGCATACCAGAGAAGCTTCTGATGGCCCTTCATTTTAATGTTTATTCTTCACCAGCACTCAAAGTGGCTGAGATTTCTGCATGATTATGGCTCATTTCAAAGCCCCCTTAGAAATATTTGAGGAAGACTGAAACATGAAAAATTTCCCCTGGAGAGCAGCTTGCTGCTTGTAGAGTTATTTGGAGAGGAATCAGGGCTTTTTTATAGGATTAGAAAATTAATCTTCCTTTCCAGAACTTCACTTTTAATTATCCATCAGCTGCTGCATAGGATGGGCTATTTTCTACACATACTGAATAAAAAAATCTTATTGCAATGTAGAGACTGATAAGCAGACATCCCCTCCCTAAACAATTTAAAATTACTCAAAAAACTTGGCTTCTCTAACCACTTCTGTTTCTGTGGGACAAATTTTTCTTTGGGAAATCAGAAGTTCAAAGTCACTCACACATGAGTACAAAGAATCAGATACACACTTTTCAGGATTGTAAACATTGATCTCCTCCAGGAAAAGGCTGTCATTTAGGAAACCAGTGTTTCCTGTACGTGCCAAGAACTTCAGGATGATTCCCTTCTCTGACCCCAAGAAAACCACGGTGTAGTTCTGATATGGCCCAGCAGCAGAGTCAACAGCAATTTTGGTCAGGCGATATCTAAAATAACAGAGCATTTTCACGGATAAATCACAGAGATAATCGCAGAATTGCCATTTATTTAATCACTTTCTTCATGTCAGATAAGTGTATGGTAGACATCTAGGAACCATAAAACACATTTAAGCGCTTTTCCTACTTGACTATAAATCAACACAGACTGTACCAATTTAGGTCCCCAGATGCTGGGGTATTTTCATGTGTTTGCATGCCCACATATCCAATAGCCAGTAGAAGTGTCCAGAAGTTCAGAAGTGTCTAGAAGTTCAGAAAGCTGAATGGGTGCTAGGAATCTGAGGGCATTTGGGAATTATCCTTTCAAAAGCCTGCTGATTTCTTCAGACAGGGATAGAGAAGCAAGAGAGGGAACTATTTTTAAAATTTCAAGTTCTGTCACATTAAAAGCAGTTGAACAAGGTTCATTGGTTTTTGTCAGGAAAAGCTCTGTCAGTGCAATAGTGAGACACTAAACACCATTTTACCTCACTAAAAATAATCACACAACTGCCACCAAGCAAGTTGAGCACTGAAGTGATATCAGATTTTGGGATGACACAATTTATTGAAAACAAGTATACTGGTGTTTTGGCACCAGTTAGACAGTACTACCTATCAAAGGGAAGCACTCTGTGGCACTTGCTGCTCTCGTTTTGCGTTGGAGGTATGGAACCTAACAGAAAAACCTGACAGTAAATACACTACTATAACTAAGTCAGACCCTTCCAGAACTAAGTGTTCAACACAATACTCTTGTTCAGAGGAGGAGAGGAAAGTATGGCAAAGTTAGTCACATAATTCTGTTCACTGCTGGAGGGTAGATAAGTAATATAATGACCACAGCAGTGAGTGGGAATGTATTTGGATAGGAAGAGGATGATATATTTAACACTTGCTGATTTATGAGTCTTGGTTCAAATCTGTCATTATATTTTTTCTTGTTGCTATAGAAAGGATGCAGATTATGCAATTATTTCTGCCTTTACACTTCAGCAAACGTTAAAGCTTACCAGTACATAACCTGACCAACATCTACATATCCTGTGAACATATCCTGGCAGACATTTTTGTATCCTACGTACATATTCCTGAGTTGTCTGCTGATCCTTTACAGAGTCATCTCAAACATTGACCCACAAGCCAAAAGGCGAGTAAATCTTCCCTGCACAGCATTTCCTACAACATCCGGTTTAAGCACAACATGGTTGGAAAAGACTGAGGTCTTTCCTGTCTTGAAAGCTGCTCAGGGAGTTCCGCAGCATCTGCTCAGCTCTGCCACCATTCCTATCTGGATTCATGCCCAGGACACCAAAGACACTGGCAGAGTTGGGGGGTATTTGAAGTGAGGCTCTTCGCACTCGGCAGCTACGATGTGGCAGGAGTTCACCTGGTGTACACACCTGACCATTGTTCTCAGGAACCAGGGTCTGTTGACAATGGAAGGCACAGCCTCGTCCATCAGGGGATGTGTTTTGATGAAGTTCAGAGTATCATCTGGGAACTCATTAGATGTTACGTATTTTTCTAATGATGTAGAGCCAGCACAGCAACCAGGCCTATATAAAAGAGAGTAAAGCCAGAAAACTTATTTAACATTGAGGGCATGCTTTCTTTTGTGATGAAGCTCTCACTGAAATCTGATGTGCTTTACAGTTTAACTATGAGCAGGCTTGAGAAGTGTGGTGTACTTGTTCAACCCCTCAAGGGAAGCCTAAAATCCTGCTCTGTCCTCCATTCAAAAGGACTTAATATGTCACTTACAAACACAAAGTCATTTTTTCATCAGGAATGCTATACACAGAGTTTGTAATTAATCCACTCATATGAAATGTAATCACAGTATGTGTGCATTTGGCTTGATGCTTCTCAATGGCACAGGTGTTTTCTGATCTGTAATTTGCCTAGTTGACTGCTCTCTCCTGAAAAAAGCAGTCCCTATAATACAGAAGGAAGTTAATTTTTTTTAATAGGTATGAAAGAATACCACTTTTAGTTACATCTGGTAGAAAACAGACTATTGGAGAAGACAAACCAAATATCACCCATGTAAACATTGGTTTTACCCTTTGTTCAGTTTGGATGAGATGATTTAAGAATGGTAGCTCATTGAGAACTTTCACTGAAGAGTTATCTGACATTCTTTGGCAACTTAAATGTAAATATGCTCACACTATTTCTAAAATCTACCTGCTCCTAAGAGGTAGTGCAATCTTCTTGCCTGGACAGGCCATCTCTCAAACAAGCAGCAAAATGTTTTGCTTGTTAATATTGTGTAAGTAATTTTGTTCAATGAAAGGCTCATTCAATACCATTTTCTATAGCACTATGATTCTTCAAATCTTTGAGCCAGTGTGAGATGGAAGATGAAAGATGGACTATTCACTCATAAACAACATTGCATCATCCAATCTTCATCTACTCTGCTACATCTGATGTGAGTAAAGGCATTGACATCAAGAGTAATGCCAGCTGGAACAAAATACAGGACTGGTCCTATCATCCTATCTGTGTTGCTCAGATTTAGATAAATATTCAAACATCAGGTAAATAAATCTGGTGTGGGAAGGTAGCATAGGACTCGAAGGAACTAGCTGTGTCAACAAGTCTGGTCCCACAAGAGCGGAGCAAGGAACATTACATGCAGAGAATGTGTCCTCTTGCCTCTTCATATCCAAAATGCTTTAGTTATTTTGTAATTGCTTGTAGAACTAGCAACAGGTGGTGAGAGGGAGAAATAAAGGGCATGACTGTTTTCCTGGGTCCTTGCAGGGGCATTGACACATGAGGCAACATTCCCAGAGAACTCGAGGGAGCAGCCTGCACCTTCTGGCACTGTGCTGTGTATCTAATCTGGAGGCCTATTTACTCCTAAATCCTAATAGCATGATTGGATTAATCCTGTTTTAATCTCAAAACTGGTTTAGTCAAGCATAAATCCGAGCAAACCCTGCTGTCTGACCAAACAAGGAAATGACACCCCTGAAGGGCTTTGGTAGGTTCCTGAGATTTGTTAGGATCAATAGCTGCAGTAATGTTTCTGCATCATACTGAGACACCCGGATATAAATGACCATGTTTCAAAGGTGCCTGTCATGTAATTCAACATGAGCTAGAACTAATGATTATTTCTATTAAGCAGATTGATTGCTAAATGTTATGTGAAACACTGTTCACAATTCACTTCACATTATCTCCTTCAGGCTTAGAGCAATATTGTCCCATCTTCATCATAACAATTAGCCTGCTATTGGCTCATCCCAAACTCGTAATGCAACTTTCTCTTCTTCTTTCCTACTGAAAGAGATTTCTCCTTCTTCTTTATCCTGCCAATATATCCAAAAAGGTCCAGTATATCCAATATATCCAGTAAGGTCCAAACAAATAACCTTGGAGCCATCATGAAGCCTTACACTTCAATGGCCTGCCTCCCAAGGGACACCACTGTTTCAATAAGTTGTTTGAAACACTGCAAAATGGAGAAGAAAATCCTGCAACACTGCTAGAAGCTGCATTACTAAGGCTCAGACTGAAAACAGACACAGAATTTACCTGATTTTCCAGTCACCTCCAAGCTCTGCTCTTGAGTGACAACTTCAGAATAAAGACAGCACAGTAATACTACACTTGGCAAATCCAAAACATGATGGGCCAAATTTGATTTGGCAGAAGCTCAGCTTCCACCATGGAGCTTCATAGACTCATAGAATATCCTGAGCTGGAACCGACCCACAAGGATCACTGAAGTCCAGTTCCTGGCCCTACACAGGACACCCCAAGAATCACACCATGTGCCATGAGAGTGTTGTCCAAAAGCTTCTTGAGCTCTGTCAGACTGGTGCTGTGACCACTTCCCTGGGAAGCCTGCTCTGGTGCCCAGCTACTTCCCTGGGTGAAGAACTGTTTCCTAATGTCCAACCTAAACCTCCCCTGACATAACTTCAGGGCATTCCCTTAGGCCCTGTCACTGGTCACCACAGAGAAAAGTGTCTGCCTTTCCCCTCATGAAGAAGTTGTAGATTGCGATGAGGTCTCCCCTCAGACTCCTTTTCTCCAGGCAGACCAAGTGGCCTCAGCTGCTCCTTGCATGGTTTTCCCCCTAAGCTCTTCACCATCTTTGTAGTCCTCCTTTAGATTATCCCAACAGCTTTGTATTCTTCCTGTATTGTGATGTTCAACACTGCCCAGAGTATTCAGATGTTTTTTTCTTTTTTTAATTATTTAAGAAATTATTTAAGATATCACAAGCAATGTAAAACATGTAATAAAGTGGTAAAGCTTAAGTTAGAGAAATGAATTTGATTTATCTATATGTATCTCAATATCACAGAGCAAAATGCCATTGATGTAAATGAGTTAACAAGTGTCTGTCAACAGCAATTTGTATGAAATGGTACTTTTAAGAAATATGAAGAATGTAGTAGAGGAGATGTGTGCAAACACATGGAAGTGGGGAAAACAACTCATAGGAGAAATAATGTAAACTGAATCTCCAGTTTGGTAGATGCTCTTTTTTACTTTCCATAAGTCATCCACCATGGCACTTAAACTGCATGTTAATCATAGAAGAGCAAACTGCAGAGCTGGCGCAGGCTTTGTAATGAGATATATGAACCAATTTGCAAAAACTGTGTAACTCACACCACTCGTAAGTGATTATTCTGAGCAAGTGGATCTGATGCTGGCCTGATATATGTTACACAAATCTTATTTAAGTGAAAAAAATCTCAATTGCATAGTTTGGATCCAAATTCAACTTAACTTCTACTTTACTGTTGCAACATGTATAATTGTATCTGCACCTTACAAGGCTGTTCAAATTATCAAAAAGCCTCTGTAGCCTGCATGAAGGAACAGAGCAATACATGAAACATACCTGGGCTTGGGCACTCGTTCATCAGGAACTGGTGTCCATGTGGAATCTGGAGACTTTTGTTCTTTGAATCTCCCAGTAAATACATTGGCAATGTCAAGCATGTCATAGGCACAGACTGCAGAGCCAGGGATGCTGCAAAGTGACATTTCCCAGAAATTGTTACTCATCCTGCAGTTATGCATAAAACCTTGAGCAAAAAAATATGCTCTGTAGAAGTCTTCCTGTCCCAAGGTACTCCATCCTGAACTCTGAATCTGGTATTGACAGGAAAACCCAGACCCTTGGAAAAGCCTGAATACCAATCAGCTCCTGCCAAGAGAATTTATTTCAAAGCCTCTGCAGAAAGAAGTAATTGCAGTAATCTTGAAGAAGGGAAAGAATCAGTGAATCACTGGCAATGTATGAGGAGTAATGGCCAGTCTCATTCAGAACCCATTATCTGGAAATTTAAGGTCTTCCAAGTCATAACATCTCTCAGTATCAACTCTTATAGTCCCTGCTGTGCCTCAAAAAACACATTGCAGACAGTTTAGAAGTTGGTTTTAATCAAACTGGAGGTGTGCTGCAATGTGCCATTTACCTGGGTTTTACATGTAATTGGTTCATGCTCCCACAGCCTGATATCCACAAAGTGTTCCCAATAAAAAGGAGTTAACGGTGTTCAGGAGTTTGCTCTACTCAATGATATGCAAAGAGCTTATAGAAGCAAATTTGATATCATTTCAAGATCACAGCATTGCAAATTACAACTTTTTGAATACTTGCATGCAACTGCACCACAGCATTGTGCAAACATAGTTACATTCTTACCTACATACTTTCTGAAAGGCTTATGGGTTTACCATGATCAATCACTTGGAATCATGAAATATTTTTTTAATCCCCTTTCTTTTTTTTTTTTTGTACATGAACTACTGTATTTGTGTCTGATTTCCACCACTTGATTTTATTGGGTAAATAGCATGAACCCAGCTGGCTGAGACTTTCAATCCTGCTCTTAGCTAGTAGGCTATTATACTTCAAAGAAAAAATGTATAAACTATAATACTGTTACCGAAGATTAAGCTAAACTCCTAAAGATATATAAATTGATGGAAAAACAACCATTTGAATAGTTAAAGATTTCAAAATGCTTTTTACTGAAGAAAAAAACCCCAGTAGTCTTACTTTGATCTCCACAGATTTGTCTTTTTATACGGAAGGAAATTTTAAAGCTCTATATTAATGTGATACTACACAGCAGGAGTTTTAAATGGAGGCAGCCATATATGTTAATGTAAGAGACGGTCAAGGGTGTATTTGGCCGCACAGAGGACCCCAACCTAAATGACAGCTCAAGACCCACTCCAGCTAGAATATTTTGCATATTGCTGAATTAAGTCCCAAAGGAAAAAAACCAACCATAAAATCTTGAGGTGTGTTACACATAGCTATAAGTGCTTAAACCCATGCTCAACAAACAACTACAAGTGGATGGAGGCATTGCTGTGCTGAAAGGACTGAAGCATCTTTTACTCTGGAGGGTGACAGATTGCAGGTCTGTAGTATGTTGCAGTGGTAAGGATAGAGCACTCTGGGTCACAGCCAAGAGGGTCCAAGCCACCTCTGAACTACTGGACTACAACTCAGTGCTAGCTTCTACCTGAGTGACCTCTGACTAGACTGAGGAAACTCTTCCACTTCAGTCTAGAAGGAAACTTTGTTTTAGAAACCAAAGGTATTTGCTGCAACTTCTCTTCAGTGGAGGAGGAATGAGAGATACCTTTTCATCAGAAGTAGGTTTCATAGAACTACAGAATCACAGAATATCCTGAACTGGAAATGAGTCACAAGGATCACTGAAGTCCAGCTCCTCCTGCATAGGACACCCCACAAGAATCACACCACATGCCTGAGAGCATTGTCCAGATGGTCCTTGATGTCAGCCAGGCTTGGTAACCTGTGACACTTCCCTGGGGAGGCTGTTCCAGTGCCCAAACACCCTCTGGGTGAAGAACCTATTTTTTCTAATATCCAACCTAAACCTCTATGACTCAGCTTCCTTGAGTCCTTTTACAGGTCACTAGAGAGCAGAGGTTGGTGCTTGTCCCTCCTTTTCACCTCACGAGGAAGCTCTGAACTGCTGTGAGGTCTTCCCTCAGTCTCCTCTTCTCCAGGCTGAACAAGCCAAGTGGGCCTAGTTCACTCCTCATACAGCTATCCATCAAGTCCTTCACTGTCTTTGTAGGTCTCCTTTGGATGATCTCTAATACCTTTACATCCTTCTAATATTGTGGTACTCAAAATTGCCCCCAACACTCAAGCTGAGGCCACCCAGAGCAGAGCAGGACAATCCCCTCCCTTGCCCGGCTGGCGATGTTGTCCCTGATGCCCCCTGGGACGTGGCCCTTCTGGCTGCCAGGTCTGCTAATAAGCTGTCCCCAAGAATGTATGCCTTCCTGTCATGTTCCATGACTGGCAAAACCTGCAGCCTGTAAAATAGCATATTGCGTTTTACACCAAGTACTTAAGATTTTAAAATGCAGGACTTAAGGAAAAGAATTATTCATGACACACCACAGGAAATACTAGCAGAGTGGGAAGACAATCTCACTTTTGAGATAATTGCAAGATATAATCTATTTTCTGATGCTGAATCTCTATTTGTTCACCTGTTTTTATTAATCCAGATTGCATGAAAAGAGATCGTCTTAATTTAAGCTTGTATTCCCTATTGGTGGCATAATTATTCCATTGCAGTTCCTATTGTTTTGATGTCAAAAGCAGTGCTTATACATTACAGGCCCAGGCTTACTCTCATTTGAAGTCAGTTCTGTGAATGACCTCACTGAGGCCAGGCTTTGACAAGGGGTAGCAAGGGTACAGCAAAAGTAAATGAATTTCATCAATAAAATTCCTCTTTCAGCTCAAATGTTACACTGTGAAACTGTGATATATTTATTAATTAGCTACTTCTTTTTAATTTCTCTGTGAGTTCTCAATAATTAGATACAGTTACTCTGCTAATAACTAAAAGAAAAACACTATTATGTGTAATAGTAATAAAATCTCTACAGATGAGCTGATGCTTTTGGATAACCATGCAAAGAATGAAATGGGTTTTCTGGGGACCCTCCTCAACCAGCAAGACCTTGGTTCTCCCAGGAGAGTCAGGGGGCAGCCAGGTCAACTGGGGGTCAAGGATCAATGCAAGAGTCACCAGGGATGCATAAAACAAAGAGAATGAGATAACATGGTTCTTTGAGGTTTAGCTATAATCAGGACAGACACAGTCTTTTCTTTGTGAGGAAAAAAATACTGTATTTTCTCTTTGGAATAATATTCTGCAAGTTGCAAGCAGCAACACTGCTCAGTGGCTGGTGTGAACTGTTCCCAGAAAAGAAAAGTATGTCCAAGGAATGTGTCCAGACAATAAATGACTGAAAGCCACCCTAAGTCATCAGGCATGAAGTAAGCAATTTTACCAGAGTACTTTAAAAATAAGCACAAACTATCGGTAAGCACAGGGTACATAACAATTACATTGTCTGAGCAATCGCATCTTGTGCTTGCATAAAGTAAAAAGGAACTGCAGTGGAAAGCAAAGCTTGAAGGAAATAGAAGGTAAGAGGTTATTGTGCCTATTACCTATTATATGGAGTGGAGAATGTTGCTAAAACAACATCCCGGCCATTGAAATGGATAACATCTGTAACTGACTGCAGAATGTTAAAGTAGAAGTGTGAGTCGCCAGGAACTGAGCAGTTCAACCGAGCCTTGAGAAAGGAAGTCCACTGTTTTTCCAGCACTCTCTGAGATCCTCCCATGTCATTTTTGCAAACCTGGGCCACCCTTGGGAAAACTACCTGGAAGGAATAGAGTGAAAATAATGGAGAAAATTAAATGTTTGCTTGACCTAAAGACTTTGTTGGAATACTGGTTTTAAAACATTTGGAATAATACAGCAAGGTGCTGAATTTAACACCACTTTTCTATAATCTGTGACAAATAAGAAACAGAGAAAAATTAAGCTTCAGAACAGTGTGCTATGAAAGATAAGACTGTGGCATTTACTATACAGCCATAAATCCTTCAGGAGATCTGTTCTCAACCCATATAAAACTCATTTCCATACAGACTGCTTAGCTTTCTATTTCTACAAACAAAAGCACATTTCATATTCACAATCCCTGCAACCCACACTGCTGCTCTGATTCTTGTGTTTTCAGCACTTAAAAAAGATGCAAATCTTGCTGGGCTTTTATTCCTGCTCTCCACCTTTGCAACCTTGGTCAGCTTTTCTGACTGCTTAGTCAGAAAGCTATTGTGAAATAACCAAAAAAGCAGAAAGTGTTTAATTATTGTTTGCAGAATGGCAGAGCACAAAATTCCTACTCCTGTTTACTCAGCACTCTAATTCATATTTCTTACAGAAAAAAATTTTCCTTCTTTGGAATCCATTTTTAAAAATTATCTACTATATTGAACTAACTACATTTGCCTTGTGCTTTTTATAATTTCAGAAAAGAGGCTCTAGCATACACCATCACTGTAAGAAACCACATGTTTTCCTTTCAAGACAGTGCAATGTTTCACTCCAGCCAACGTTTTGGCTTGAGCAATAGGAATCTTCTCAAAATGCTGACCTTGTCATCATGATTTATGGTTCTCATTTCAAGGTCACTCGTAACAGCATTGGTCCAAGAATAGCATAAGTTTTCCTCCTCCTGAATCTGACAAAGTCATTCAAGGCAATATTTTTGCCCTTACCTTTCCCATGCTGTTGTACTCCACTGCTATTTCCCGGAAGAAGAAGTATATGTAATTGCCATAGTCAACTGCCTGAACAAAATACGGTTCTAGAAAAAAACAGCAACCCAAGACACCTGTTTTAGGCACTATGTACAGGATACAGAATGCAAAAAGAAGCCAAATACATTCACACTTAACATCCAGAGGTGAAATGTCTGTGTTTGACAAACTTGATCAGTTTACAGAACAAACAAATCGCTGCTGCAGAAGAATCACTGTCTGGGGACAGGAGAGCTGAGAACAAGACTGTGCAACATCACTGCAGAGTAGTTAAGTCTCTGCCACTAATACGTCTGCCCTGCATGAAATAAGAGGAAAGGTAAACAGGCATTTATAACTGTGTGCCTGAGGGGTCCAAGCAGCGCACTTTATGGCATGCAGGCTGTGAGCTGAGAGAATAACAAACCACGTAACTGTTTCTGCCCACACGTGTCTGTAGCAGCAAGCAAAGTGGAACAGCTAAAGTTGACACCTGGCAAAACATTTCTGCATGCAGAAAAAGACTTGAAACTATGGCTTTGCTCTCTCTTAAAATCACTCCAAATGCTAACAATTCTTAATACCTACCTGAAGCTAAACAGCACCATCCTTAACAATGAGGGCATTTAGAGCACAAAAATTGCCTAATTCAGCAGCAGCAGTACAATCCTTAAGAACTGTTACAGAAAGGCTTTGTACAATATTCCCATAATTTTAGTTTCATTAATGAATCTTAACATTACAGGGCAAACTTTCTATACTTCATAAAGCCTTGATTGTTACCTAACAGTGCTGTGGCAGGGATGTTTTCAAACACAGCCCAAGAACCCAGCCCTGGCCAAGCTCCCACTTTTTCATCCAACAAATGTAAACTGGTGGATTTCAGCTTGGAAAACTCACTAGAATATATATTCTGATCTACCCAGCTCACAGCTTCTGTCAAATCCATTAACTTGGGGTCAGGAGAAGAGAGAAAGAGATAAACAGATCAAAGTAAGCAAGAGATGTAATCTACTTCCTTCTTTCTGCCAGAAAGCATTGGTGAAAATAAATGACAAAGAGGTCTGTTAGAAATCCAAGACTCTTATCAGAGATGCTGCTTTTTTTGCCTTGTTTGTTTATCTACCTTTCAACCACTTGGAGTCATGTTTAACTGTCCGCAGAGTTGGGCTGTCTCCAAGGCTCCGGTATATGACTGCATCTATTGCAAGGAAGTCGGTCACTGTGGCAGAATACAGCTTTCCCTCTGGGGAGGAAGGAAAGAAGAAACAAGGGAGGAGGAGCATTAGAAATAATACAACTGCTTCTTCTCTCATCAGTCAGATGAGCAGGGGAAACAAAACCACCACAGTCTCCTTAGGAGCACTGAAGAAAGGAAAAAAATCCAGCTAGGTGAATGGAACTGAGTACTGAATAAGCAAGCCACCACTTTGCAAAATGGTAATTTCAGACAGATGCTGTGGAAGAAAATAACCTTATGGATTAACTCCTCTTCTTCAGTTTAGGTACATCATACTGAACTACCCTATCCAGTCACAAGTCACTAGTTCAATGCTCTGAAATTCTGCCTAGGTATGTCAGCAAATCAAATAGAACTGCTAGTTTTAACTGGGAGTGCAAACCAGACAGAGCTTGAAGACTGTCAGCTAATTGACACTTATGAAAATTTCTCCCCTTGAGAGCACTTCTGCTCTGCCAAAGATCACTAACAAAAAATTAAACAGCATGCTGGGAGCTCTGCCGAAACAGGAATGAAAAGAGATGGAGGAAGATTGCCCATCAATATTTCGTTTCTAGCACACATTTTAGACATTTCCCATATGAATTATGCATTTCTCTCTCCTAAGGAATGGAGGACAAGTGATAAGAAAGGGCCTACAAAATGTCACTCCAAGGACAACCAAAACATACAAAACTATATGGACATAAAAGCACAAGCTTCAGCTGCATTTTGCTGTCTATTCTGTTTGCAGGTCATGGTAACTATACAGGACTGTTTTCATGTGTGAGATAGATCTCGGAACACATGGTGCAGCATGAGCCCACAAAATTGTGTCTCTATTGTGTCTGCATAAAAATCAGAATTGTCTGCATCTCCTTTGAAGGAGATTATGTTGGTTGCCTTGAAGGCATCAGCATTGAGGACATTCCCAGGACAAAGCAGAGAGGCTTCTATTGGTCAGCTCTCCTCCTTATACTTTCAGACAACACTTAATTTAAGAGTGAGAAGGAATCTCATTAATGCATACAATTATCTCAAAGGTGGTTGCCAAGAGAGTGGTGCTAGACTGTTTTCAGTGGTGTCCTGTGACAGGATGAGGAGCAATGGCCATAACTTAAAACTCATGAAGTTCTACCCCAAGACAAGGAAGTCCTTCCTTTTTTCTGACTCATACAATTCTTGTCCTTATTTGGCTACTTAAGAATGATCATTTTTTCTTAGAAAAACAGAAAAAATAATTACAACATGTCATGTCCTCCCCCAACAAATTTAAAAAAGAATAAAAAGCTCAATTGTTTAGATATGGATGTCTAAAACTCATGTTAATACAACCACACACTTATTTTCTTTCTTGCCATGTTGCTGTGACCAGCTAAAATTTGCACATATCAGCTGTAATAGCTACAGGCTGCAAGAAGACCCATATTCATGTAATTGCAGCCAACAAACTCCATGACCTGGATTAGTGCCCTAAACTCTTCTGAAACTGCTTTTCATTCCACTCTGAAAAGTGAGTATGGATACCAGTATGTAAGACATATATAACAGTGATTTTCTGAAGCTAGCAGATTTATGGGACATATTCTACAAATATTTATTTGAACTATATCAAATTTATTCTGAATCACCATGAAGGAGTGTGATCATTTCTATAAATATTACCTTTATTTTCAAATAATGCAAGGATTTCTTCAGTGACAAATTTGGAGTTGTCTTTCTGAACTCCATCTGCATTCAAAGTGAATGTTTACAATAGGCTGGTCATAAACTCTTTCTTGGCCAGTACACTGAGAAAGACCCTTCTGAAAGGTCATTTAGACTGCACTAAGGATAGCAAGTCTGAGATACATGGGAAAAATATTTCTCTGAAGGAGTATCTCTCTTTCCATGCTTTATGACTTACTCGCTACAATTAGAGAATTTCTACTGTATATTCCTGCCTGTGACTGTAATTAAGAAATCACATACTACTACTATCATCATCCCTATTCTTGAAACAAAAGGTCCCGTTTATTTGCACTATAAAGAATAAAAAAAAAATAAAATTGGAACAGGTTATAAACTCTCTCCTTTGTGAGGCAGGTGATGATACCTCAAACATAGTAGTGCTTAATAGAGCCCTTTGGCTATAGACTCATTTGAGAATGGCTGAAATGCTTGCACATTCTTAAATCTTCAGAGGAATAGCTTAGTTATTTCTGTGTGAGCACCCAAGCTGTTTTATAGCATTCCACCCATTCCACCTGCTGAACAAGATCACATTATTACGGAAGATGTATTTATTATTTTCAACACCTATCTAACAGCCAGATCTAAGAATAGATCAGCAGGGTTCACACTAAGAGAAATTCAATAAAGAAATAATTTAATCAGGAATTCCTAAAGAGATATACAAAAAACCTGCACAATCAGCAGCCAAAAGTAACTCCATTTATAAGATCTCACTTTTTCTAACTACTGTAGTAGAAATCAAAGTTAACACTATTCTGGCTGCATGCAGCATAAATCACCACTAACCAACATACTTCTTTTGTCTACAGCAGCTGGTAAGACTATATCAAGATGTTTTCAGCTTAAAAAAAATTATGTATGTCACCTTCCCTTTCCTTCTAGATCTAGAAAAGGGCATGCCACAGTATTTTCCCTAACTTCCTTTTATTATGAATGTTAGATTATGCTTAGAGTTGTTAAAGACCATATCCTGCTTAATCCTTATTAAAGCTTACACAAGCCTTGACTTCCTTTGACGTTCACAGCAGGTGGATGCAGCCAAAAACGGTGCTTTACACTGGCCATATTATCAAGAATACAGGAAATACTGAAATGTTGATCCAGGAAACTGAGGCTTCATGCAATTTTGATGACAGTGAAGTTAATTCCAAAGAAGGGAAGCATTTTTTTTTTTGTTAGGGATTTCCTTATCCCCTCTTTTTTTAGTCATTGTTCACTTCTTTTGACACCTTTTAGATTTAGGCATTCTGGGCTCAAGCAAGTGGTACGATGTTATCCCAAGCCTGGGCTGCAGGATGGAAAGTAAAAAGTTTATCTCCATCATTTTACCTGCAAACAATGCAACGTTGGCATGCTTTGCATCATAGGGGCACCTGGCCATTCCACTGAATTCCTCTTCCAGATAGTCCAAGGTATCCATCTGAAAGTCAAAGGGAGCTCCTCAGATAGAGAAACAAAGAAACAGAACTTCTTACCCAGGACGAGGCTTATGACAGTGTTTCTTCTTTTCTGGGCAGAGGAGAAGGCCCTTTCTTTAACTGTATTCCTGACTGTGGAGTAGAAACTTGACAAAAATCATGGTATTAAATAAAATTAGTCTGTAAAATGTGTGTCTGGTAAGTCAGGCATTCTTTTGGAGCTAATAATTTAGTTACACATTTTATAGAAAGCCTGACACATTTTACAAAAGTCTTCCGTCTGTATTTTATCTGCACACAAGTTTTGTTTTGAACTGAAGCAGGCTATGTGGTCTGTGGTTCTGGCAAGGCTCCAAAATTTATCCTCAACAGTGACCCAACAAAAGCGCTCTTATGCACACAAAAGTCTGCAAACCCCAGCATTCAGAAGAAACAACACTAGGACAATTATCTCTGTGTGCATTTTTCTCCTCCAAGTCCAGAGATCCTTCTGCTCTAGTCTCAACAGCAGTGCTCTCTTCCTTGATTTGCATATTCAGAAAGATGCTCTTCAAGTTTTAGTATACCAGTTTAGTCTGTGTCACAGAGAATCCTCTTACCATCAGGGAAGAATTAAACTGTGCAGGAATTGTAAATTCTGAGGCTTATATGCAACTCATGGGAAATATATTCACCCTGGGCACTGATAATGACACAAATACACAGATTGACTTTACATGAAGTTCAAGAAGGTTTGGTGAGCTAAGGGAGAATCGTACAACTCTTACCTCTTTAAGATGCTTATACTACTGTATTTTGGGAATAAGAACCTTTGTAGTATATTCAGACAACTTGTCCAGCTCATACTGTATAGATCACATACAGTAAAGATCCACAGAGCAAGAGAAATAACCCACACAGCACCATCAGCTTGAACCAACTTTTAATTTGTAAATTACAGATTTAAATCATCCTTCAGTGGATGATTTGTGATAATTTGTTTTCTGACATGTATCCTTCCTGTCAAAATCCACTCTGAGGGGAACTAGTTGTGTTTACTCAAAGGCTGAAAAGCATTTCATTTAATAGTGAGAGGAAATGAATTATAGTCCTGAGAAACTATTTCTGCACCAAGTTCCACGTCCTGGGCTCATCCTCACAACCACTGGCATGCTTGAGGAACAGTCCTGCTTTCTGTTTGGCACATGTTTAGTTCTCTCTCTGTATAATGAAGGAATACATGGAGGAAAAGCCAGGGCAGGTTTGCAGAGGCCTTCTGAAGACTTGACAATGGGATCACTATCCAGCCCTGCACCACAGGGAATGAAAACTCTGGAGTAAGGGTGAGGAGGCCATTTATATGCCTTACATCAGGATGCCAAAGAAATCTGTAGACACAAGGAATTGTATCTAAAAGGCAACTTCCACACGAGAAGACTGGCTGAGATTTGTTAGCCTCATTAATGGCACTCAGAGATAAAATTACAAACTGTACTAGAAGACTAAACACAGCCCTGAGATCAAGAAGCTTCATTGCATACTAGGAGCAGGTAAAGAAAGAAAGAATAAAAGAAACACCTGTTAACAGAGTAGCTAACTGTTACCATGACAGAGCCTTGTATTCTTACTCAAAATTTGGTTCTTCCTCCATAGAATGGAAGAAAATACTACCCTGCACTTCCCTCCTGTGTTTTCTAAACTGCAGCCATTATACCATTACGAAGTATACCATTATTGCACAAAAATCAAGGAAGAGCAGCAGTCACAGTGAATATCACTAGAGAAGTAGTTTTCCTGGATGTGAACATCTTTATTCTGCTTTGTTACACTAACTGTGAATCCAAAACCTGAATGACAGTTGTGATTTTGTCAGGAGCAGCATTAGTAAAACTGAATTTGATTTCTCCAGAAAAAAAAGATGAGAAATGACCTGTGGGACATAACAGTGCCTAAAAAAGCAGAGTCTGGATGTAAAATGCCTAAATAAATTAATTTCAAAGCTACTCCAGAGACATCCACTGTTGGGAGTTATATCATAATATAACAATGAATGCCTAAGAAAATGAGAAATATTTCAATAAATGTGTCCTTTTTGAATGGAGACTATTGGGATACACTGTGTCAAAGGAATAAATTGGCTTCAGGGCATTATTGTTAAGTATGCATGTACCAACAGAGTTCCTACACTGCTCTAGATAACGTTTTGGCTTTGCAGAACCCCAGCAATTGAAAAATACCTAACTGTGCTGCTGTACTGTTTCTTATGGAAATTTGCTGTTCCATCACTTCCACAGCACACAATGCCGTAGGATCTCCACAGTGTCCCTATCTGGGGGACTTAAGGAAACTTAGATTTTGCTTACTATACTCTCAAGCATCTTGAGAGCTAGTTTGTGACTGAGAAGAGTGCAACAAAATATTTAAAACATGCTACTCCAGAAGTAACCCCCAATATTAGTCTATGACTTGATGTGAGTGTCAGTGACAAGCTGAGGAACTTTCTGAGGAGTGACTACATCCCCAAATAGGGATCTCAAGGACTCTACACCTATGGAGGGAATATGCTTGATGTGCACGAATTGCAAAGAACTAGGTATTCAATATGAGATTTTCTCAGAAATCCAATCAACATTGAACTCAGTAGCAGTGAAACAAATCAGGACAAATGTTTCAGAGTTGAAAGATGCACAGCTGAACGACAAACCTCATGCTGCTGCCAACATAGTCACAATAAATCCAACCAAAAGACAAGGCATGAGTGAAATTCCACAAACAGATTACATACCTTGTAGTTCCTGCAAGAAGGGTTGAATGCATTTGTTCCACAGATAAACAGCGTATCCTCATTTCTTTTTAGGAGAACCTTAATAAAGTTATGACATTCATCCTGAAGAAAAATAATAAAAACTATTTCAACTACTGTATTTTGAGTATCTGTTTTTAATTTTAAGCAGTGATATTTCATTGTCAGGTTTAAAATTAAATCGGCTGGTACCCACTGTACTCTGGCCTTATTTTGACTATGTTAAACTGACAATGAGCAAATTATAATTAATTTATATTCTAGTGATTTAAAATTAAAAAAACCTGAACATACAGCATTCATATTATAGCTCCTAGTTCGCTTTTGTTGACAAAGGTGAATTTTGTTTGAAAACTGCTTTCCTGAAGAGCAAAAAATCTGATGTTGTCACATGTGCCACTGTCAGACAGTGACATCAGCACTGCAATGTCCTGGCATGAAGCTTCTGTAACTAGAAGGGGAAGTAGATGCAAAGAATCAAAGAGCCTGCATCTAATTATGATACTACTTACGCCAGTCATCGGTTACAGGAGGGTGAAACTGGTGTGAGAAAGTCCTTCTACAGCCCCAAAACAATTTGTGTTTTCTGATGCTTTACCTGAGCTTCTCAGTAAATTCTCACAGGAGATGGACAGCAGCACTTGGCTTTTGAAGCAATGGTAAGCAAAATCAGTACACTGCTCAATGCCTTAAGTATTTCAGGATATTGCTGTGGCTTCTGTCATAATATTTTATCACATTCAAAATGAACTATTTTTGCAAATTAAAGCCTTCAGTAAGTTGATGGAAAAAGCAATTATTGGTAAGACGTGAATGGCACGATCCATTCCACATCACAGACTGCAGTCTGAGATAATAGTGATGCAACTAAACTAAAGTGGCAGTTGCAGAAAAAATGAAAGTTGTCTACCTTATGTTTTCCCTTCATTCTGCATGTGTCTACATCAGCTTGTCTAGATTTCCATGTCAATTTCTGCAAGAATAAAGAAAGAAATCAATTAGAACTCAGAGGTTTTTTTATTTTTGATTTCAGAAGTGTAAGTCCCTTAGGGGAGACTAGCTTTTGAACATGCATTTATTGAAAGTTTTCTGCACTCTTTCTCCATGATTAATTCACCACAACAGTGAAGTTTAAGTGATGTGGAGCATTCATTTAACTTTGGTTTGCCTCCAGTTCCAGAGACTGGAAACCCATACCTCTGTCTTTAAAGCCTAAACTAACAGAATTCAACAACAGGCCAATTTTGAAAAATCTACACTTTTCTTAGAAATACTAGATGTTCTTTTAATTGATATTGCTCCACAAATCAGAATTGCCATTTATGGACTATGAACGTGCACTGGATTCCAAATGAAATATGCATTCTGAAAGACATTTTAGATCTAGAAAGAAATAAAATTCAGGTAATTCTTACCATTTCAATTCAGCTAACAAACTCTAAGAGTTTTTAAGAGTTTTTCACCTGTCAAGACAATGCTGACACTGCTGCTAACACTCTTCCTCCAAAAGATTTACAGGTAAATCCCAGCCAGTTGTTGTTTGTTTTTTTTTTTTTTTTTTTTTTTTTTTTTTTTTTTTTTTTTGTTTTGTTTTGGTTTGGTTTGGTTTGGTTTGGTTTGTTTTGGTTTTTTTTTTTTTTTTTTTTTTTTTTTTTTTTTTTTTTTTTTTTTTTTTTTTTTTTTGTTTTTTTGTTTTTTTTTTTGGCTGAGTTTTAAAAATGGTCAAATGTGGAAGGCTTATAAATTATAATAAAAGTTTGTTTAAAATTACATAGCCTAAGTTGGCATCACCTTAAACACTATTGCCATGATAGTTCTGACAATGCTCCTGACCCGGAAACTGAGGCACTGTGCATTCATGGAGGGGTTCAAGCTTCCTTCTCCCTTTCCCCTCTTCCTTCTCCCTTTTAAATATGTGAAAGACTAACCATGAATATTCATTTCCATTGTAAGCTTGTGCCCTCACTCTTTAATGAGTAAAAAAGTTCATATTCAGCACTATTCATATTTATAATGAAGCACTGTCCCCTTCTCCAGTGGAATCCATTCAATGCCCAAATTTCTATGCTCTGCTGTTGGACCAAAGCTGTGTTTAACATATATTACTCAATATGAATGCAAGGCAAAGGAACTTAAGGGAGATTATTTTCAGTATATTCATGTTAACATACAATGTAATAACGCAGATAAAGCTTTTCATCATTTGAATGCAACTTTCCATGGAGATAATGTGAATACATCTACAAAGTGATGTTACAGTAAGATTTTATTTAGCCAGTTCTTGCATGAGTGAAAAAAAAATTGTGCACATGCAAATATGCAACTTGCTTCTTAGGATGAAAGTTTCAGTAGACTTAATTGGGGATAATATAACTGTTATAGAAAACTGCTGCATATAAACATGCTTGACAGATGTTCCATCAGGGACCTCACTGTATTTCAGTACAGATTGCTCATCAGCCCAGCTAAACCACTTATCAGAAATCCACAGAAGACACGATTACTATTCCAGCTCTCTCCCAAATATGATTAGCAATGGCATCTTACTTGCTTATTACTGTTTTACAGCAGTGCTGGCAAGTTCTTTAAAACAATGTCATCATCCTATTTATTTGAAGCTTGTTCTAGTGTCCTTGGTTTCTGGGTGATGATAAAGGCTACTTACTTTGCTAAAATAAATTTCTTCTGTATGTGATGTGTCCATATCAACAGTATAAATATGGTCTCTGTAAAGAAAAGCAAATGAATACGAAGTTAAATGGAATAGTCAGACCATTCATTTTCTGTAACAGAGCTATCACAAGATAATCCATAATCCATTAAAAAAAAAAAAATCAGAGGTTTTACCAGGAAACATTGCTGGCAGCATTTCCTGCTTCTCCCACAAAAACATTTTCACATATAAACTGTTTGCCTACCCATTAAGAGAAAAAAATAAAAGTGCTACAAAATTTCAAAGTAAGATTCTTTCCCAAAAGCACTTATTTGAACAAATGAGATTTGGGAAAATAGATGGATCTCATATGATTTCTGCTCTATCAGTCCTACAACAGATGCCACAATCTAGCATGTAGATATTTTTCTGTATCATGAAATAAGCTGCAATATCTTTTAGGCAGTCTTTGCCAGATTCCTGGGCTAGAAGTCACCTGTGCCACATTTAGCCTTTCTCTTCCCTCTCCTCTCCTCTCCTCTCCTCTCCTCTCCTCTCCTCTCCTCTCCTCTCCTCTCCTCTCCTCTCCTCTCCTCTCCTCTCCTCTCCTCTCCTCTCCTCTCCTCTCCTCTCCTCTCCTCTCCTCTCCCTTCTCCCTTTTAAATATGTGTCTAATCTTAGCCGTTATAATTTGACTGACAATATGGTAGACAAAAGGCTGACAGACACAAAACTATTCCAATAAATCATTCTTCTTTTTACACACTGCTGGCCAAACTAAACCGTAAATTATTTCTCTGAAAAAAAATTCACACTTTTTTCCTTGCTTTTACTTTCCTATTTTTGTGAGATCCTGTCCCTCTCTACAATTAGCCACCAATCTCTTCTTAGAAAGAGGAAATAGACACAGCTACTCAGGTAAAGGGATATTTTTAGATATTCTCTTCCATGTAAGCTGAAAACAGAGGCAGGTCTGTATAGAACCCAAAAGTTGAAAAACCCACCAACCCGTATTTCTGTAGCAGCCAGCACATCAAAATGGGACTGAGATCTCATTTATCCTTGAAATAAAATTGTATTTTTTTCAACATGCAGAAAGCTGTGCAGCTGGCATGATCTACAGCATTGGGGGGTCTGCTGAAAGCAAAATACAGGCTCTTTCAATTTTAGAAATCCCTGCTGTCAAGGTTAGTTTCATTTTTATTTGGTTTTGGGGAAATAGTTCTAGTCTCTTTAAATAAGGAAAACACAGAATACTGCTACAAAAGAAATAAACAACACTTCTCTCAGGTGGAGAAAAGAGGCAGCATTGTGGTAGGGAACTGGCTTTTAAAAATTTGTCTCTTATGGAGCTTGAGGCTGTTTGCTTTGTAAGATGCCAAGTCAATGAGTTGATGGGTTTTCTTCTCCTTCAGACTCTAAAATCAGAGCTGCAATTTACTTCCAAGATTGGTTTAATACTTCAGTTTATTATTTGCCTGACTTCAGTGACAGAGCCGTGGTCAGGGTTGGTTCTGGAACAAAATCACCTATTAGCACGATATCAGCTTCATAGATTACATCATGGTTCCCTTTTTATGTGCATTACTCTTTATTGCTGTCACTCCTGCTATATAAAAGTGGGGGAAAAAATCTCTTGAGTTGCAAATGAGGTGCGGGTGGACCTCTAAACCCCTTCTTCTGGCACAGCTCTTAATTTTACTCATCAGCCTCTCTTTCCAGAGGTTACAATTATTTCATTTTCAACAAGACAGTTAGAAAATACAGCAGTGGTACTCAGAAAGAGCCGAGTTGTTCAGTTCCACTCTCAATAAAGCAGTCTTTAGAGGACTTACTTCCTGGTTCAAGGAAGAGTTCAAATAAAATTCAGATGCTAAGTTACGGGATTACTGGAAAGAAGGTTAGCATCAGAAAAATTACATATAATTTTCTCATGCCACAGAAGAAACACAGTTGCTGACAGTGTCAGTAGAGAGTGAAAGAGCTGTCAGATTTGGGGGAGGACTCCCTAATCACAGAAAACGTGGGATTGTCCTCGTCCTCCTTTTCCCACTGCTGCCCAACTTCTACTATCTACTAGCTGTGGTATGTGTACAGTTTACTGCTAATTAAGTTATTCTAACACAAATTTACTTAATCCTAGAGCTTCCGTTTTTCCCACCTCCAGTCAGCAGAACAGAGTTTTGTTGCCATGGCATAATCTTGTCGAGGAAGGGAATTTAAATAATGCCACTGGCTGTGCACGACCCTTGGCACTCAGAGCATAGTTTGGAAAAACGTAACTGCAAATGAGGGGGGAGCCATCCCATGCCCTGCACCATGCCTGTTTCGTTCACACACATTAGAGCTGGCAGATAATGTGAACAAAAGCTGCCACTGCCTGAGACAATGGGAGGAGGAGACACAGCAAACTTAGAAAAGGGTGTGTGTGCCTGGGTGTGGGCGAGTGAGAGAGAGAGAGAGAGAGATGGTAAGGGAGTACCCTTCCCACGAAAAAAAAAAGATGACAGAACCGGTTCTTTGCAGACTGCAAGCCAGATAGTCAGACAGTAAAGCTTTATGGCCTTTGGCTGAGTTATTCTGATTTATATTGGCTATGTATTTCTGCCTGATAACATGAAATAATGCCTTTGTGAAGTGACACAAAACTTTATTTGGTAATAGCTAATACAGGAGTCATGTACCCCATATGACAAAATAAATAGCAGACTGACAGAAATTTTGTTCTATGCCAGTTGCTCATTAATAACATATAAGCAGTTCTCAAATCTGAGTTAGCCTTTCTGGTATGATGAAATTGTTTGCAAAAGTCAACACTGGATTTTCCAAAACAAGCAAACAAAACACCTCCAGCCTAAAGACATCAGCCCTAATAAAAATAAAAACTCTATCTAACCATTTGTTTTGTTTTTCAGATAACAAGATGAAACATAAAATTGCTGTATTTCAATGTATTAAAAAAGCATGAAAGCAATATCTCATATTTTTATATATATAAGTTTTATTTAACCATAATTTTCAATGAATCTTGTTACAAAATTCTTTGGCAAACACGTTTGCTTGTGTACAAATTTGCTTCCAATCTCTAGATTTACTACTGCCTTTGAAGGAAATGCAGAATTTGAATTACAAACTTTCATTTACACTAGATACTGCAGGATGACTCATTTTCTGTAGTTTTTACTTACAGATAAAAATTACCTCTGAATTTCAACTTGGATCACATACATAGTCTTGTCAGCCCAGGAGGGACTTTATTCAGTAACATGGAGGAGGGAAAGAATATGTCAAAGAGGTTTTGAGTTACTGAAGGAAAAAAAAGTGTAAGAAGATTTTTTTCATGCCTGCGTAAGTACAAAACAGACCAGGTCTTTATTCTTTTTTGAGGTCACAAGATCCTAGGACTATATAAGCACTCTCATTGTAGCAAGTTGTGTTATACAAATAAGGAAGAATGCATATGCACATACTAGTACATGTTATGCCCCAAATATTAGCATTCTTCATATAATTTGTGCACACAGTGGTTTCATATCCCAAAACTGTTCTCCAGGTTTTCCTGCTGTAATGCAAATTGCTTAGGCACTGAGACTGTCTAACTGCGTCAGTCTCAGACTGGGAACAAAATATGAAAACAGCAAAGCAAAATCTGCGAAGAGGATTTACCACCATCTCACTGCAAATAATTTCCTAATTTCAAGGAAAACAAGTAAGGAAAGCAAAGGGAACTCAGTCATGAAAAGGAGGAAATCCTGCTGCCTTTCAAACCTATTCAACCCTCTGCCCTGCCCCGCTAATTATTCCACTAACACAGTAAAAATACCATTCTTGGAATTCAGCCAAAGCACAAGGTTTTGCCACTTGCCATAGGGCTGATCTCTCCTTGTGTCCTACGACCACTGCCACTGCAACTCCTGTGGAAGGATACTTGAGGATCCTTGCCCTCTGCCTGAACTCGATGCAAGGACTTTCCATGAGAGCCTTGAGGTTTGCCACCCAGGCCCCTGCAGTGTGGGGTATGCAAGGAGCCTGAGGAAACTGCAGTTAGCCAGAGCAGCTGCCATGGCTGGGTAAGGGAACAGGTGTGTTCTTCTAGCAGCCAGGGACTGGAAATGTCACTCAGTGACCGTGCTAGTGTAACGCAATTACCAATTACGTGGGGCCGCATGGAGATCCACAGGCAGCTCTCCCCCACAGGACACATCCGACCACCCAGGCGATGGGGAGTGGCTGTTTGAGAAGAAAGCCAGGAAGCTCCCAGAGGCTGCCAAGGGCTTTGCAGACCGGGCTGGTGGTGAGAGGCTGCCTGTTCAGCAGCTGTTCCCCTTCACTTATGGCTATCCCACCCACCACTTCTCCCATCTGCAGCAACAGCCTGGTTTTATGTGGCACATGCAGAAAGGTGTGTATTTTTCCAATGCAGGACCAGAAAACAGGCAGGAAACAAGCTATTATTTAAGAGGCAGCTTGCAGGGAGGTCCCAAATAAGATCTGGGTCCAAGAGCTCCTAAACTGTACTACCCACCCTCGCTAATCTGGACCACCCACTCTTGCTAATCTGGACCCATCTTGCACTCATTCTGCATGTCTCATGTAATTCCCACTCTGAGATCATCAATCTTATTTGTTAACAACAGGTAGGGAGATGAAGTGTTAATATAGGATCTCTGCCAGGTCGGCAGATGTGTAATGAGAACAGCCCCACTGAAGCTGATAGTGCAAGCTGAGGTAGGCAAACTGGAGGGGATGCTCTATGTGCAATTTTTATAAAAAGACATGCTCATGTCTGCGCAGTATAGCTCTCCAAAAAAGTCAAGACACTAAATTCAATTAACCATGAGGTAGCACGTTTGGTTCTTTTTCTTTTGTCTTAAGATACCAAAAACATGCCTAAATCAGCAAAATTGCATTCTAATAACTCTTATCAAAAAATACATCTGTGCACAGAAGAATTATTCCCTAAAATTTGTGCTCATTATTGGTGAACACAAGTGGAATAAAATAATGAGGACGGAATTGCTTCTCCATGGAACTAAATTATTTTTCTGGCAACTTCCTTCTTGCAGGTCTCAGAGGAAGGCAGAGGCATGTAGTCCTAAAGCACAGGTGTAACAAAACTTTAGTTGATCATCTAGCAAGGTTTCTAATATGTTTTACTAACAGGCTGCAAAGCTCTCTCTGAGTGCAAGACAATCCTAAAAATAATGTGTCCATCTGAGAAGAACTCAGAATATTCCTTATCTTCTCCTTTCTCCTCTTAAAGCAGTAAGAGAGGAGTGCTGAAGCAGGAGGCTACTGACCTAGCAGCAACGTAGAGGGTCCTGTTCATGACCATGACAAGCTGGACGTCCAGCCGGTGCCTCTGTGTGGTGTTCCGCCCTGGTTTGTGACCCACAAACACCGGATACTGTCTTGTATCTGTAAGGAAGGAAAAAACCCAACAGGGTCAAAAGAGAATAACAAACTGAAATGGTGCTAACATAAAGTACCATGGGCCTCAGCCATAGGCTAAACCTGTGGTTTCTGTTCTGTCCTGGAAGCACAGTCTGGGGCTAGAAGGCATGAGCACAAAGAGTTGGAGAGTTCTTCAAGGTTACAGTCTCTGCAGCTGCAAAGGAGAAAGTCACCACATTTGTAGAAGACGAAAACTGTGATTATTTTTTTAAGCATAAAGCTGTTCTGGAGCTCTTGTCACACAGGTACATGGCACTTTCTCAAAGTTTTTCTTTCATTGCTTGCAGAGTTTAAACGCTTGCTCCTGGCTGCCAAAGCATGTCTATAAGGACAAAGCTGTTCCACAGTGGCCTATCAATCACCACAATGACTGGACTGGTAGTGGTAAAGCAAAAATCTTGGTTCTCATTGGTTCAAACTGCCAGTTCCCTGGCTTTTCTACAGAACTCAACTGCTGTCATGGAACAGCTGCAGGGATTTTTGAGAAATGGTGATGATGCCTTGGGAGGGCTGACCTGGAACAAAGACTAGACAGAGCTAAGAGAATAAAGTAGGTATTTATTAAAAGGCCTTTAAGGGTACACCTTGGGCAGGATAAGAGCCTGGCCAGGGCTACCCTCAAAGTGGACCCAAAATGATCACAAAATGGATGACTGGTCAGGAGGTCTCACACTTTTATAAGTTTTGGTCCCTTTGCATATTGGGGTTTAATTGTCCAATTACAGCTTCAGGTTATGAAGTCCCATCTCTTTTCTTGTTTTCTCTCTTCAGTCTGCGTTTTATGCTTTTGGGCCTGAAAGTTGTACTCATTGTCTTTGGTTTCAATCTGGAAAAGGATTTGTTTTGTCTACCTACTCTGTGAAGAGAGCTTACTGGCACTTAATATGAGAGGCAGCACCCCTAGGCAGCACAGAATCTGAAAAACATGAAAATTAAACTTAGGGCATCAGTGGGAAATCGCCACTTGAACTTTATGAAATGAAAATCACTGCACATTATTTTGGCCACCAGTCTGATACTTCAGTTCTTCTGGCAACTGAGCTTGTGCTATCAAGTCATTTTCCCTCCCACTTCTACCAGTCAACAAGAGCGTTTATTGTCTATTCCCATTATTTTTTGGGGGATGAGAACTCAGCACACACAGGGTATTCCAGTGCTCCTCAGATTACTGCTCCTCAGTACAACCTATTACACCAGTGAACACTCCTGATCAAGGGCCACTTCACATTCATGCATGTCATATGATCATGACATCTAGGTACACAAACAAGGAGCTAATTAAGTAAATAAAATGACAGAAGACAGGAGGAGGATAATCGTCTGATTAGCATTATCATTGCAGTCCTGTTGCAAGCGAATGCTATACAGAGCTGACTGGAATCTAGCTATGCCTTTTCCCCATTAATATGCTTTCACAGAAGACTGCAGCTCTTTAGGGGAATCTATTTCTTCAGAAACTCATCTACTGCTCTGGTATTTTCAGCTAATGCCTTCTAAAAGCATTGTACCTGTTAAGCTTTGTCAAATATTGGTTCACAGCAGGGCTTCAGCAAAGCACCTCAAAGTGTCATGTGTCATAAAGTCTGGTGATAAAATTGGATAGAAAAAAGAACTTCTCTCCAAACCAGGTGCTGAGAACTCTTGAAGAAATAAATTAAGACACCTGACAGGATTTACATTCAGAAGCTTAATCCTTCTGACCATGTCCTACATGCAAAATGCCAACTTTTATTGTCAGGCTGTTTTCTGTTCCTCTGTAACTCATGGATCTAGAACAAACTAGGGGCATTCATGTCCACTTCAGCATGCCATGCTGCAAAGGAAATATTATCCCATGTTCTATTTCTTCAAAAGGATCAAGCCTGGCAAATTTTTGCAAGAATGATTAGCATTGCCCTTCTGGAGGGTGAAAATGTTAGTGCTGAAGATCCAGTGGTCACACAAGCCATGCTTCACCTGCATTTGCTTCAGAGCAGTTCTTCCCTGTTGTTGTATCCCAGAGTCTATTAGCATTTGCAGCACATAAGGTGTGCCCTGGAGTCCTGTCTTTCAGACTGGTGTTACACAGGACAGACAAGTTTATGGGCACTAAGGCCATTCCAAAGTACAGTAAGCATGTACAATTTTAAAACCAAATTCCTGAACAAAAAAAAAGAATTGAACACAAGCCTGCTCTTGGCTGATGTGCTACTTCCTGACACAGTTTTAGAGGACCAGATACTAAAGACTTCTTTATAAACACCTGAAACTTTGGGACTTCGAAGAATTTTCTTTGCCATTGTCACAATTGAGTTGAGGCAAATGTGAAAGAATCAGTTAAGTCAAGCCTGATATCCACAGTAAAATGCACAGAAAGCTCCCCACCTGTTTATCCAGCAGATCTCAATACGCAGCTCTTTGTGTTACACTAGATTTTGGAGAGTTTGCCAATTTCTACTGGTAGGAAAGGAGAGACCTTCTGCCATAAAAAATTCTTTGTCTTGATTTGGTTTTTAGCTACAATTCCATCTTAGGAAAAAAATGGCTAATACTCAAGCAGAATCCATCTGAGCTTAAAGAAGTAAGTTAAATTATTTGTATTAGATTAACAAATAATAAGACCGTGTGAAAAAGTCAGGTAGGAACATGCATATTCACATACTACTACATGTTATGCCCCAAACATTAGCATTCTTCATATAATTTGTGCACACAGCAGTTTCTTAGTACCTGAGAATGTATATTGGCTGATATGGGAAAAATAAAAAAAAAAACCCAGCTGTATCCACTGCAACTGTATTTAAGTAGTGTAGATTTGAAGTCCCCTGATCAGTACTTAATGAAGTCCTCTGGCCCCTTATACTTACAGTTGCCATGCGAAATGCTGATAGGCTCAGAATCTTCTGGGAAACCAGCCCCAGCAAAGTGTAGCAGTGTGAAATATAGCAGCAAGGCTTCTGACCTCATAGTAGTTCAGCTGTGAGGCTTCACTTCTTCACTTCACCCTGTGGAAGACAAACAAGGGTTTAAGCACCTTCTGTTGGGTCAGAACTTTAGAGAGTCTGTGGAAAGCAGGGAGCTTTTCTCCTCAAGCCTCTCACTGTACATGAGGAGGCATGCTGTGTTTCTAAGCAGAAACTGCCCTGCAAAGCCTGTTATTCTTCAGCCCATGCCCCTGCAGAGTCACATCTTGCTTGAGGATAGACTTAAGGATCTGTGTGTTGCAAAAAAAATTTTGCCTCTAATTCTTATATGCAATAAAGATGCTTCATCTGCTGCACAGATTGACAGCTGACAAGAGTTTTCCAAGAAATATTTTATTTTCTCCTTCTTTGGTTTACATAATTAGAGGATGACATGATGACACACACCACAAATAAAAAATCCAAACCCACACTATATTATTCTGGTTAAAAAGAGATTAAGAGTTATTCTGCAGGACTGATTCATACCCTGTGGAGTTGTGAATCAAGTGAAGAAACACTGAGAAAGCTTGATGGAGCATTCAGAACATGTCATTGGGCTTTACCATAAAAATATATACCCATAAATTTAGGTGTCATAAAACCAATACTCCAACTTGTGATAAAATGAGGAAGAAAAGAACTGTCTGAATCCAGCATATTTTCCCTCGTGTTCCACTGATGCATTCATTCATTCACTCATTCATTCATTCAGATTTAATGTACAAAAATATCCCTAAATCTTTGAGATAAAAGGAATCACTGGGGCTTTTGGATACAGTGAAAAAAACCAGTCCATAATACAGTAAATACTTCATAATTCCCAGGCAAGTTTCACAGAGGCATTGATCTGTAGGGGAAATCAGTGCAAAAGTGGGGTTTTCTTTTCATCCTTTCCAGAGTTTCAAACCTTTGATGCTGCCTGCCAAAGATTCCTTTTGAGCAAAGTTATTTTACAGTGGCCTCTCAGTCATCCAAGATTTATGGGAAGAAACTCAAACTTCATAACCTACATAGTCTTTGAAACTTAATTTGGCAAAGTGCTAACTTGCCCTTCTGCAGCATTATTTAATATTAGATACCTGTGTCTCCTTTTGTGATGCCAGAAATAGCATTAGCAAGTTTTAAATGTTGGATTCCTCATTTTTTAACCAATAGAAAAATGTCACAATAATTAATTTGCCTCATCAGATATTTGCTTTCAAATAAAATTTCAGCTGCTATAAATGGTGTGAAGCAGGGGATCTGTTGCAGGGTGATAGAGTCCATAAGGACTACTGATTTATTACACTCTTAGTGTTAGTCTACTATTATTTCAACACACAAATTGGAATTTTGGCTGATTCTCTATTTCTATTAACAAAATAACTGAGAGACCAAGCTAGACCAAGATTAAGGAAAAAAAAAAAGTAAGGTAGTGATTGACACCTTAACTGAACAAAGTTTCAGATGGATGGCGAAGGATAAAAATAGCAAGAATAAATGCAATACAATGCAGACACTGTCTGTCTATCATAACTTATAGGAAAACACATACTAAAAGATAGTACATACAAGCCCCAATAGAAGTATTTCCATCTAGCACTGGTTAAGCCAATAGCTCTGTGTGATTACCGACACAGCTATATCTGCCTGCAGACACTTTATGCAATTCCTCCATTTGTCTTTTTAGTCACCTCTAACATTTTCTCTTCACGGTTAGCTCTCTGGGGTGGAACCTGTTTCTTTCTATTTGTTGTCATTTGGGGATCTTTGGAATGCCCAAAGAAGAAATAAGCAGCAGAAGTAAATAGCATGCTTGGAAAAACAGTTTCCCTCTAAAGGTTTTAATTAAAAGCAATGTATACACATTGAAGGGTTAATTCCTTTATCTCTATGCAATTTTTCAAAATGTCACTTTGCTGGTTTAAAAATTTTGCCCTTGCAAGTACACTGCAAAATGACAAAACAAAATGCATTACTACACAAATTGATTGACATTATTTTCTCCTTGAAATTGCTACAATCCAGTGTAAAAATCTTGAGGACAATAGTTTAACGGGAAGAACTTAGGAAGCAATCCAATTCTTCCACTTAAACTGTATTAATCTACAGTATCAGTCTGTAGGCTAACAATCAAACCACTTGGCTCACTTGGAGTGAGACTCCAGAGCATAAGAATAGCTGCTCTCTGTTACTCCCTATCATCACAAAATCCACTATCTAACAACATGTATGCTGCAAGGAAAGCACCACAGTACTGCAGACACAGCTCTGCCACTCCCCTTCAGAGCCTGAAAAACTTGTCCCATGGGTGATTCTGCACCACCAGTCTCTACTTCTCATTCAGACTCAGTGTAAACTGTTCCATGCAAATCTGTGCAGGAGACAGCTTCCGAGAAAACGAATAATGCCCAGCAAGCTTACTTTGTGATTTCATGTACATCCTATTGGGCCAGATCTGCTTCCTTTTATCTGGGGAAAAACACAAACTGACAAACGAACTGACATACATTGGTAGATTTATAAGCATATGAAATTCTCTCTCCTTAAGGGGATTCTTTTGGAGAAGAAAAGAGGGAGAAGGGAGGAAAAAAGCATAATTCTCTGTTGATCTGATACCATTCAAATTCACAAAACGTACATGCAAAATATCTGCTTTGACATGTCAATAATTCAAGTGGACTACACATGTATCAGCATCTGTGCCAATAAATTAACACTGAGGAGAACTAAATTGCATCCAAAGGCAGCTTTTTTTCAGAGGTAATTATTCAAACATATTGTCACTTTTGCAGTTCTTACAATAGCGGAAAGAGCCATACTGTTTCAGTGAAAATTCAGGAAAGTGCTGATTCAAGAAGGTTACACTTATTTTTAGTACAATTTTCACCGTGCTTAGGCCCCTGGGATTGATGCAAATGTCCTCACTTGCAACTGTGCTGAAACTACTTTTAATCAAAAATGCTTGTGAACACAGTGTCTGATGAAGACAAGTAGTTAGACAGTGATGCCAAGTGAATACAGTCACTGTCTCAAAATGAAAGTTTTGCAGACATCAATGAAGAGCTCTCCATCATTCATGCAGAGATCTGGCCTGCACTAAGGCATACTGGTTGAGAGAGAACTGGTTCTGAGAACTCCAGTTCTCCTGGTTCATATTGTTACTCTTGTTGGAGGAAGCTACTGTGACAAGAAGAGTGAGTCTTGATGGTCTTTCATTATCAAGCATGCTAATAAAATATAGCCCTGCAAATATTTAAGAGCACGTTTTATACTTTGTGTCTAATCCAGTAACTTGTAGCCATCAAATTGGCAGAGTAGATTAGATTTCTTCCAAACTTCTAAAAACCCCCACAAATAATCTCCTTTTTGCATTCCTAAACCAAGGAATATATGATTTTTTTTGGAACATACATTAGTGCTCTGATTCTTCTTTCTGAAGCTGATGTTTCAAATACCTATGCAAGACATCTTGTTCTGGCCACTGACATATTCCCTTTTTTTTTTGTCATATTATAATTAAGTGCAAACAAACCACATGATCTCTTAATTTATATAGTAATCAAAGTTTTGCCTTCTGAGGTGGAACAGGTTTCTCTGTTTGTACACTTCAGCCCAAAAATGAATCACTTCTAAGTAGGATGTTTGGATACTAGTGTAATATAGTAGATATTTCTATTATTTTTACTGAGTCAAAGTCTATGTACACCTATATCTATACATACACATATGTATATATGTACACATAACCACCCACATATATGTGCTTGACATAGGATCATTTACTTTTGTAAAATTCATGCTGTTGGCATGAAGAGTTTCTGAAGCCAAGAAAGTAACGATCATTTCAAAACAAGGAGAAAAGTCTAATTTTGCTGTGCCCAGTTCTTTCCACAATGGCTTTCCTTGGCTATTCAAGCCAAGGAGAAGCCACCATGATGAGCTTTGCTTTTTGCTGTATGATGTTTTTAGCATTTACAACAGCCTGGGTGCAAATGCATACAGAATATCTGCTTGGCTAAGGAAAGGATTACATGGCTCCTGCCACAATGCCCTAGTAGGTGGGTTGTTTTATCCACAGCTTGCTTGTTCCAGAAGGGTTACACAAATCCAATGAAAAATCTAAATGGAAAAATCAACTTTCTGGTAAACTCCATAAAAGTGCAAGGGCAGATTTGATCCTGAGGACAAATTCAACAGCAACAGCAATGATTGCAAAGGCACATCTCTAAAGAAAGGGGTGCTCTTCCACGTTAGAAAACCTCCCATCTTGTTGCTTTGACCTCACTGTACATTCAGCTAATCCCAGCATATCTCCAAGAAAAATCAAAGTATGCAACCATGTCAGAATTTTCCCATGGTACAGTAAGACTGCTCTGTAATGAATAGATCTTGTTATATTCATTTATTACAAAACTTCTTTCTACCATAATGGGTTGTGTTCATACACAACAGCTGCACTTCGATCCACAAATTATTAAGCTTAACGCAAGAATCACCAGAAAAAATTCTACAGTCTGTGTTATGCATGAAGCTAGGCCAGAAAACCTACTGGCCCTAAAAGCCTGTGACTATCTTCAACAAATTCTTTCATTTCTACAAATATGTAGAAATAATTTATTCTTTAAAAAACACTCCAGCAAGAAGGAACAGCATTTAACCAAACACTGAAGAAACTAAAAGGTAAAGCCAGATTAATTTGAACTACTGCATAAGGAAAAGTGCACAACAGGGAAAGCAGCAGCCTACATGAATTGGTCCTGGAAATACTCAGCAAATAGCCCTGAGAATCATAACCAGCAAAAGCAAAAGTACCATTAAAAAGTGGGGAAGAAATTGATTTGAGTTTCATAACAGAGGTTAAAAGATTGGAGATTCTTCTGCGGTAAGAGCTTTAAAGGCACACAGGTGATTTAGGAGCCAAAGTCTTTCTCCAGTGTCTCATCAATAGAGACCCACAGAGCAAGCTCTGCTGCTGAGCTGAAGGAAGAACATAGAAACCAGCTGACCAACCTGCCTGCTGTTCCCTGCTATGGTACAGATTTGCCTTTAACTGTTCAACAATCGCCTACAACGTCCTTCAAATCTTTTGGCTAAATTTAAATTTGGCTAATTTTGCTTTGGAAATCTCTGAGTGGAAAACATTATCACTGTTATTTACCCTTTTAAATGCATAATTCGTAGAAAGGGAAAGATAAGAGTGCTGTGAAAGTCAGAGGAAGGAATTGGGAATAATGCAACAACAAAAACAAAAGAGAGGAATACAACCTGAAGGCTGCAGCTCCCAGAGAATGAGGAAAGTTAAGCTGGCACCAGCAGAGCCGTCCAGGAAAGCATCTTTTGTCTATGCCTGCCTGTGTGGTGTGCTAGCTGCTGCTCGGCCACCTTGCATGGCTGCACCAGGCAGCAGAAGGGCTTGTGCAAAATGTCTGCTCTGAGTGGTGCCAAGGGGATCAGACAGATGTGAGTGAACAGAAGCTCAGCAGGTGCTTGGGAAACTCAAGGGAGATGAGACACAAGTGGCTATCAGCAAGACACTGTGTGAAGTGCCAGACACCACAACTGAATTGGCAATGGCAGGGCAGTGTCTGGGATGGACAGCTTTTTCACTCATGCTGTCCTTTCTCTACCGATTACTGCTCACTCACCTGAATGCTGGCGCAGGTGGCTACAGAGACTCAATGCCAGCTCCGTGCCCATCATCACTACCAACTTCCAACATATTCTCATGACTGATGGTGCAGCCACCATTCATCTTTGCTCTCCTGTTCTGCTCCTGTTGTCTCTGCAGCTGGCCATACATTTCATGTGCCCAAAAAAGCACTACTGTACTCCAGGTAGCTGGCTCTTATGCCAGAGAGCCTGGTGCATGAACACATTGGGGTAATCACCAATACTCCTTCAGATCTCATGGTAAAAAGAAGTTGCTCCTGAACACTGGTGAAGGGAGGGAGGCAGTGGCCAAGGGAAGCCCACACCTGACTGACAACACTGTGGACCCTAAATTATGTGTATGAAGCACCACTCTCTCATTTGTGCATATCAAAAAGTTTTCCCTGACTATAAGAGGACTGCATGGGTGCTCTCTGCTATACATGCTTTACTGGCATTTTAATTGGATTCAGTACTGCTTACTCATTGCCCAGCTGCTGTGGGCTGCATGCCAGGCATGATGATCAGGCCCAAGGGAAAGACACCAATAAGAGTGATTTTGCCTCATATAGTAAGCAACAGTACCTACCTTCGTTGAAAAGAATAATGCGAACTTAATTACTAGTTTAATAAAATACAGATAGCTGGGCCATGCAGCTTTTCTCACAAAGACTTACAAAAACGCATGTAAAATAAAATTTCTGCCCAAATACAAAGTATTTTCCCCACAAGTTTCAGGGGTAATTGCTTATTTTGTTCAGATTTTTGTAAACCAGAGTCTATACCAGCTTTCCTCTCCCCTCATTTGCACCTTTACAAGGCCATACCTTGGACAATAATGTCACCTATGATGTGTGACATCACTACCTCCTGCTTCAGTAAGCGATAAAGTGAAAAGATCTGGACAACCCCCAGGCAGCAGTGATGAGCCTCAGTCTGTTGAACAGCAGTAGCAGGTGTCAAGTCAGTAGGCAAAACTCAGCATGCTTAATGCTGGCAACCTGTCCTGTCAAGATCCACATTGCTGCTCCCTCCAGTGCAGCACAAAAAGAAAATGCAAAGAACAAATGGAGGCCTAAACAGAAGGAACCCTCTTCTGACCTGAGTGAGACATCTCTGATGACTGCAGTATTAATAGGATGCTGCTGTTCAGAGGGGAAACAGTCAGAAGGAAGATGAACATCTCCCAGATGGAATTAGAGGCGTCTCAGGCCTATCGATTTTGGTTGTAACCTTTACTGTAAACAGTCCACAGGGGCCTCATCAGCCACCTGTTCAGTGATATTTGCATTGAAATATAGAGCCAACACAAATGAGAAAATGGCCACAACTCGTTGCTAAAGCATCTGCTCTCACAAGATGCATCTGTCTGTCCATCACCAGCAGCAGCACAGGTACAGGTATTAAAGGAAGGGATAATGCAGTGGCACTAGCTCTCTCACATGGCTCTGAAATAACAAATGCTCCATTTGTCATGTTGATGGTGGTGGTAGTGATATTATACCATGCAATATTTCACTTTCTAATAATTGCTCAGTTTTATACTGAAATCAGGCTTGCCAAAACTGGGAGGAAAGCCATCTGTGCCTGGAGGATGACTGCCAGAAACATTTGCAATTTTATTTTGGGGTTATAAACCTGCAGAATGGAACAAAGGCAATGCCTAAATAACTTCTTTCACTCAACACCCCCAATCATATAGAGCAGTGGACCTAACTCTGGAACAACTTGGTTAGTCATTACAAAGATGTCTTTCCTATTTTTAAAAGTCTCACTCATTTAAAAGATAAAAATAGCTCTATTGATTATTTGTGAGACTTCAGCAAAACTCTGTCAAGATTTGGAATTGACTTGAGAGCTAAATGTAGCAATCATAGCCTTTTGAAAGGAGAGAACACCATCTCTAATATATATTTTGCTGTTTCATCTCGGCATGCTTAATAGAAAACAGATACACAACCAGCAACACCATTACTCTCTCCAACACTCACCTTGCCTAGGAAATATCAGTGCCAGTCAACTGACCTTCTATTCCCTCATCTGATAGATGGAATAAAAATTACATAGCTGCAGGTGACCTAAAGATATAATGGGAGAGAAATGTGTCCTTCCTTTGTTTTCTTCTCCTTTTGCACAGCAAAGGTAAAAACACCAAGTCTGATATGTTTTCACAAGCAACATTTACAAATGTCACAGATTAAAAGTTAGACACAGCCCTGCAGGCATTGTCCCAGCTGCCACATGAATATTGCAAGGGCTTGTAGAGAAAGGACAAGGGGAAATGGCTTCAGACTGGAAGGGTGCTAAGGCACTGGAATAAGTTGCCCAGAGAAATTTTGGAGGTTCCATTGCTGGATGTGCTCAGTGTCAGGTTGGATGGTCCTTTGAGCAACCTGGTCTAGCAGACGGTGTCCTTGCAAGGGTGTTGAAAGTAGATAACCTTTAAGGCTCCTTCCAAGCTAAACAATATCGTGATTCTGTGATTTTAATATCCCCATGTTTAAAGCTCAGTGTAATCACAAATAATGCTCCTTTGCTTTTTGTTAATGCAAGAAACACTCAAGCACTTAAATTTGATCCCCAGCTGTATTCTTCAGGACACTTGTCCCATTCACTTGAAATTGAAGGGTCCATGTTTTAACGTGATGAAACAGTAGAAAAATGTAAATTATCACATTTAAGTCAGCTGTTAATCAGACCACACTGCTTAGCTGTTGTGCAATTTGGCCAATTCTGCTTCTAAATCCATTTATGCAAAAACTGATTCATGAACCTGCCTTGATTTAGGAGAGAAATAGCAAATTTTGTTAGGTTATTTTTTTCAAATGGCAACCAATCAATTTTGTCATGAAGTGGTTTGACACCATATTAAACTACATACCCATCCTAAAACTTGAATGAAATCTACTGTAGCACTTCAAATACTCAAGAACATTACCATTTGCATAATAATTATTCCAGCAGTGGACAACACACTACCTGAAAATGACAATCACCACTGCAGAGTGCACCAGTTGTTCCACACTGCAATAATTTAGTCATGGCAGGAAAACTCAGGCCAAATCTCAGCATCATATTCTGGGCAGGGATGCTAAGCATGACGACACAGTGTGGTCAACCAATCCAAGTTATGATAGGCACAAAAAAGGGAACGGCTATTTCTTCTGGAAACCTAGCAAAATCTTCAAGAAAATTATGTTTGCCCCTGACAGATTTAAAAAAAAAAAATCCAGATAAGAAAAGAGTTCTCTATATATATTTAAATTTTTAGCTCCTAATTTGTTTATGAATTAGTTATGTCAAATACAAATACAAATACAGAAAAGTATTAAAGAAAAGCATGACATGCTACAAAACCTCAAAATGTCCAACAAGAAACATCCACAAAACAAATGTAATACCTAAGGGAAAATTTTAAAAGATCTGTGGATAGACACAGGTAGAAGGAAAAACCAGAAGACTCCAAGTACTAAGAAAACAAAAATTAACTGAGAGCTTTGCATCTCAGCACCACCTCTGAAATGTCTGTCCCTCAACCATCCACTCCTGTGTGCCTGTACAGTGACATATTCACCCAAATTTAAAAGGCTCAGATCACAGGAAAGATTTTCCTGTTAAAACTTTAGAACAATTTCATAGATCTTTATCTTTCATGATTACTTTTTATTGCCAATGCTTTTTTGTTGCTATTTTTGGAAGCTTTAAAGGAATAGAATAAATCTAACTCTAAGACAGAAAATCTATGTAGTTTGCTTTTGCTCTGAGATGAGCATGATGCTTACATCTAGAACATGTAGCTTGCTAGTAATTGCTAATTGCAAGTGGCAGACTGAGCTTCGTTCTGTCTAGATTCATGCCCAATAAATCCCCAAATTTTAAATCATATAAAATCCAAGCAGATTTATGGACAAGTAGTCTATCCTCAAGAATGTCCTTTGGCATTCACCTCAATATGCCAACATGATATATTTTCCACTCTCCTCTTCATTCCACCAATTCAGAGTTATGAAGAAGACAGAAGGTATAGCAAGAAGTCAACAGATACCTAAGAAATACACTATTTCCAGGATAGTGCTCAGACAAAGGGTACTGTATGTTAACCTGGACATAAGGTTAATTATTGTAATTCAGTGTACTTTAAGGGAAAATGCTATATGCAGATATAATCAATAAACCTCTGAATATAAAAATCACAATTCCTGTAACTAATAGTTCAAAATAATTTTAATTGCCCATGGTCTGTTATTGAGAGGAAACATCAAATATCTGATGTGATTGCATGGGCAAACTTAAAACTGAGGTGGTGTGTGTCAGAAAAACTAAGAAAAGTGATCATAGTTAAAGTAAGATGAGTCCCTGCACCACAGAAATACACTACTGACACACATTCACCTAGATACTGAAGAATACAAGCATCCTTACACATTTGTTCACACCTGCTTCTTAGCACAGCATGAGGGAATTAGAGCAGCATAGAAAAGGAAGTCAAAGCAGCATTGACAAATGCCTGTATACAAGTTACAAAAGCTCTGTTATTATTTGCTTTGCTTCTTTAGACAAGCTATGGAGGAAAAAGGTTCAGTGTAGCAAGAGAGAACAAGCCCACTGAGTATGACTGCCTGAATGGGGCATGATGGATGAGCTTCCTTGCAGATAGGAAAAGCTTCTAATCCATTCTCTGGCTCACTGCTAGAGCAAGGCAACGTCATTCTCTTTTCTGCAGGAAATAACCTCTGCCTTTTTGATACCACGTATCCTTTTGCAAAGGACAATCCAGACTGTCACCCAGATGAGGCTGCAGCCTGTTTCCAGGTCCCACACCAGGGTGGGCTCAGCTATGCAGCCCAAAGCCCCGAAGCAAGACAAAGATGTTTCTATATTGCTTGTGCTTCCTATGGCTATTTTAGGAATGATTGCATGCATTCAGGTTCCAACAACAAGTAATGAGAGACACAGGAAGAGAAGTAATTTTCATGGCACCAGTGCTCAGCTAATGACTGAAACTAAAACACTTCTAATACTCGAGATAAAAATTTAAATTTTTTTTTTTTTTGGAACTAGAAAACCTATTCTGTGTGTAACAGACAGACTTCAAGCATCATCCCAGCAATGAAATAACATCCATCAGCATCAGGATGGGAAGACCCTTGCTCTCAGGTTCACTGATGAAAGTTTGACTCTAATCAAAATACCAAGGCTTTTTCAGACAACCAAGGACCTGTTTCCAAACCTCCTCCTCCCCCATGCCCTGCAACTTCAGTCTGTAATGGTGGCTGACACAGGAAAAACAATGATTCATTAGCTGACTGCATCTAAGTGAATTCAGTGAAATTGCTTCATGAGTAGTAACACACAGTTAAAGGTTTTTAACAAGTCTGCCAGGTGTTTTTTAAACCCGAAGGAATCCTTCCTAGCTTGCCCAACAGAACTGAAATTCCTGTGCAGGAACAAGGAAGATGACTGCATAGCTGACAAACTGCTGCCGTTATTTCTTACTCTGCAGTTCTGCTGCTTATGTGATTTATATCAAATGCTGCAGAGAGTTTCCTCTAACTGTAGGTTGCCCTCCATGATGTGGACATTGAACTGATCAGTTGCCAGGAGCTGATCTACAGCCAAGACCAAAATTTCTGCCAGCATTCAGAAGGAAAAAAAAAATGCACAAAAGAGATTAACCCAGAGAATCAAATTACTTTTTCAGTGAGACTTAAGGCTGTGTGCATGAGCTGTGCTGAACTCACTAGAAAATACTGAGGAGATCCAGGTAGGCATCGAGGTGCGATGTTCTCAGCTGGATTCCAACTTGTCTTCCGCCCCAAACCCACAAGCATGATCCATGCCTCACAGGCTGTGCTTCCCTGCACAGTCACAGAACAGAGACTCTCCAGCTCTCAGCACAGTCACACAGCAGTTACAAATAAAGGGCATTGGCTTGTTTTTGTTTGCACCAGTGAAAATGCTGACACGGACATCGGCTAGGTTGTGGAGCACTGATTCCCGCTGGACTTCAGAAAGACCTGCAGCTGCTTTACAGCTCGTACCATCTGCATCAGCTCATGCATGAGGCTGCTTTACCTATTTATAAGTGTTCTAGTTACAGAGCATTGTATATATTTAACACTTTCACTTTCACATAAAAGTACACATACTTGGATGAAGACTCAGTTAAATTCTGCTAACTTTATGTGGGTTTTGGGCAAAGTCTCCTAATGTTAGGAAATGGAAATAACCACATCCAAATTCCCTGTAGAGTTTGAGGTTATATCTAATCTTTTAAAAAAAGAAATTCTTCTTTTGGTTTGTATTGTTACTCTCCTAGAGAAAACAAAGCAGATAGTCTTGATCATGTTCTACTTTATTTATTTTAGTTAAAATTTTCCAGTGAGCAATCCAAAACAGAATTATTTTTCTGTGGTAAGCATCACTAGACCAGCTTGTAGTATAAGAGATTCTTTGCACAAGCGCTCCTATATTCAACATATGCTTATGAAAAGGTCAGTTTTGCAGTGTCTATGACCATATATATTCATAACTTCTGGTATCCTGAACAACACCAACAGTAAGGCCAAAAAAGTGTACTACTATGGTTCAATAATAACAGATTTTTGGGAAGTCTTCTCTCAATGACTTGCTGCAACAAAGAGATCTGAAGAAAACATTTTCAGGCACTTCCCCTCTTCTGATGAAAATATGTATACTTGAAAGAAAGCACTTAACATACATAATCTTTTCTGGAAGCTCTGAAGTACCCTGTTACCTGACACCTCAGGGTTGTAAGCACCAGCTTTTCCTAGACATAAGCCATAGAGGTACCTTGTTGAGACAGACCAGAGTTTCTAAATCGTTTGACAAAACTTTCAGAAAGGAGAAAGACCTTTACTTAGTTCACTGATCAGCAAGCTGTACTTCCTGCATATGAAGTCAGAAAAAGTCCAGCCACAGGACAAACAGCACTCTGCGAACATGCCAGAGAAAAATTTATTTTGAAAACTCCCAGCATATGGATATTGAATGCGTTCTCACATGTTTGAAGCACAGAGGAAAAATGCTGTGAATTCATTGATAATTTACCTCATTATACATTAATGCCTACCATAACATCACTCCCTCATGTAGGGCTAGAAAGCAAATTTTTTCTGTCAGAAAATTACCATGCCTTTTTTCCCTGGGATCCTAGAAGTACTACTTACTGTCCCAGGCAAGAAGAAACAATCTGCACAGATCTGCATGGAGGAGCATGTAGACAGGAGGGCAACACAAACCTATGACTTGCAAGATAAAGCCACAAACTGGCAATGCTCCACAATAAAGTGCTTTTACAAAGAATGCGACTGGTTTGTGAGACTAAAAACTTGTATGCCTCTATGATAAACGCTGTGGAGAATGCTTGTATGCTCCCTTTCTGAATCCCAAAGAGCTCTCCACAATCTCTTCCCTTCCCAGGACTGACATGTAGGGTCTCTCTTTCTCGTAAAAGGACTTGGTTTTCCTCATGCAAGAACAGATTTGGCTTTCCTAATACCGGAACAGATAACTCCCCTCCTTCATACACACCCTTACGTTTCCCAAAAGCTGAGAACATTATTTCTGTTGCAGGCTCATGGGGACAGATGGTATCTTCCCTTCTTTTTTGGACAGCTTAAAGTAGATTGCTTGTGCTCCCCATAAATAAAAATCTAGCACTTGATGTTCAAAGGATGACTAAACTTGGAATATATCTTTTAATGTACATTTTAATTAAGCTGACTTGTGACTTAGTTTCTCTTAGCTGAATGCTGTTAAGCTCTGAAGGCAGGTATTATACAAAAAAAAAAAAAAAAAAAAAAAAAAAAAAAAACAACACAAAAAAACCCCAACAAAAAACCACCAAACAAAAAACAGGATAGAGAGATGTGGTTGCTTTCACACAGGTGCTGGACAATGAAGAAGATGGAGAGTAAACTTCTTCTTCCTGGAGTCCACCAGGCAAATTCCTTCTCTTCCTGTCATGGAGACAGATCAACTGCCATGCTCTTCCTCAGCCAGCAGAGCTGGTACTGTACTCTCCTTTCCTTTGACCTGCCAAAGATAACTGTTCCCCTCAGCCTGGAACAAAGTGCGTTGCCCTTTTGTGCGTTCCCCAGGGGTGGGACACAGTCATCCAGAAAAATTTTGCCTGACTGGAAATGAAAATGAGGACAGAAATCTTTTCAGCACAACTTACACTTCAATCTCTTCTCTTGCGCTGCAGGCACAGAAGTACAGAAGGTCAAACATATTAGAACAAAAATTCTAAGCCATGCATCATCCCTTGTAGGGTCCTCCTGCCCAGTTCTCAAATAGGATTAATTGGACTGTGTAAACTCACATGCACAAACTGAAAAAAACCCTATCATTTCCAATATACTGCTTTCAAGGTATTTATAATGCAAACATAGACAAAAGGTATACTTTCTTTTATGACAGGCCTGAAATAAAGCAGCTCTAATTAGCAAAATCAGATATGGCATCTGAGGTAGCACAGTTTGCAATACAAGGATAAGAAATCTCTACTTGGGGCTTGTTCAGCAGCAAGCAGATTTACGCCCTTACTTCTTAGATTTTTTTCCCTTTGACTCTGCAAATATGTCTATCTATACAACAGAGAGATGAATTGATTATTTCCTATAATAGCAATTTGATTATTAATTGCTATTTTGTCACAAACACATCACACATCATCTACAGCCAAGCAATATCCTGCATAAGCTGAACAAAATTGTGTACTAAACAGCCTTATCAATGTTATCATTTCCATTGCTGACTGGACTCTCCTATAAACCGTAGGACTGTAAATTACTTTCTGTCTGCCTTTGTTGAAAAAATAAAGTTTCGGCTACAACTCATATGGCAAAATACTGCTTGGGATTAAAACAGTGCTACCAAGAGAAAGAAAAAAAGGAACACCATCAGTAGACATTACCTAATACCAGAATACTGGAGCTCCTTTTGGTTATTCTTACCTCAACTTGTGTTTTATTTTAAGAATTCCAGGTGCTCTGCAATTTTTTATTAAAAAAGGCATTGTCTTGAGAAGTTGTCAACATGGACAACACACACATGTGTGGATAAAGAAGATTTTTTAAAAAATTTACAGGTATCAGAAAAGGTGTTCCCAGCTGCAGTTCTCCTGATTTAAATACTTCAGTCCCAGTTTTTCTCTAAGTAAATATTATAGTTACTAAACTGCAAAAATACTGACAGCATTTCAACAGCATAACAGTATCCATAACTGAATTCCAACACCCTAAACTTTTCACATCAACATTTTGGGCTCAAATGAATGCATTCAACTGCTGACCTCCAGCCCAGTACCAAGCCCTTAAAAACTGAATCATGCACACATGCACACAGATGGGACAAATTTCCCAGGATAGAGGAGCTATTGCTTGCAGTTTCAGCAGGGACACAGCTTTGGAGCACAGTTTGGCACTTCAAGGAGCACAAACATGGTGATTCATCTCACTGAAAATATTCAACTCAAAACCATACTTTTTTTTTTTTTTTTTTTTTTTTTTTTTAGTTTTTCCATCATTACCAACTGGTCTGTCAGAGAGACATTTTTTCTAGTTATGCCTATAAAAGTCACACAAATAACAAAAGAGTTGTTACTGCATCTTTTTCCTAATGAGCAGATTTTAGAAACACTGATGTTTGGGAAACTCTGTGCTGGATCTGGGAACAGACTACAGAATTAACCCCTCAGTTCAGCTCCAATACCAAGAAGAATGATAACCCACATATTTAAGTTGTCTTATGAAAGATTTCCATCATTCTGTCCAACTAATCAAATTAAATTATGTTTGATTTCTAGACTCAAACACCTGGGCTTAAACAGAATCATCTAATCATCACAACAAATTCACGTTTAAAAGCAAACCTCAGTCACAACCTCTTGGACAAACTGAAGGTTTAATGTGCAGTTACCCGATTATACAACTAAAAGAATAGTTTCATTTGACAGTAATTAAGTTTAAATTCCAGTGTAATGAGATGGAAGATAGCAAACATTACTTCTCAGAAAGAGTGAAAGAAAGAGAGAGAGAGAAGGCGAGAGAAAGAGACAGAGGGAGAAGGAAGGAGGGAAGGAGGGAAGGAGGGAAGGAGGGAAGGAGGGAAGGAGGGAAGGAGGGAAGGAGGGAAGGAAGGAAGGAAGGAAGGAAGGAAGGAAGGAAGGAAGGAAGGAAGGAAGGAAGGAAGGAAGGAAGGAAGGAAGGAAGGAAGGAAGGAAGGAAGGAAGGAAGGAAGGAAGGAAGGAAGGAAGGAAGGAAGGAAGGAAGGAAGGAAGGAAGGAAGGAAGGAAGGAAGGAAGGAAGGAAGGAAGGAAGGAAGGAAGGAAGGAAGGAAGGAAGATCACTACTGAAAGAAGAGAGTGTGAGGAATGTGAGCACCAGGGACAAAACAAAAAAGCATAACAAGAACAGCCATCTCAGCACATTGCAGCTCTCGGCTAAAGCCACAGCCAGATCTGGTACAATGTAAATGGCAGCAGCAAGTCCCTTGGGACTGCAATGTTGTGTGAAGCTTCATGCAAAACACTTCACTGATGTCTCTTGAGGGCAAGAGGAGGGTAAAGGTCTTTTTTTAGCTAACTACTCTAATCCTCCCATCAGCTCCTCCCAAATCAACACTTACCTTACTTCTTCAACAACAGCAGCAGTTAAAAGCCTAACTGCTCAGTGTGAAGGATTTTGCACTTGGTAAAGCCCTGGAAGTTTCATTTCTAGGTAAGAGTTACTAAAATTAAACTTTTTAAAACTTACTAGTCTGTATTTTTGGTATCTAAAAGCAATGAAGGCTCCTGAGAGACTAGAAGGTATCTCTGAAAGAAGGAATAAACACCACCACACCTCAGTCTTGCATTGCTTATCACTTACTCCTCCCCCTCCCCTTATTTTGCTGACAGCAAGATGGACAATACATGAAAATTTGATTCTTAGTAAGCCGAGTAATACAAATTAGCTTAATGAAATAGATGACTTTGTGTATGTCCCTTTGATACTGATTAAGCTCAAGTATCCACTCAGCTAATGACTAAAGCAATACCATGAGAGCTCTTGTGGAGGTGTCATAGCTACACTTTTTTTTTTTTTTTTTTCTCCGTAACTCTTTACCCAGCATTTATTTCTACTCCAGATCCCCCTGTCCAGACCAGCCTCCAAAGCACAGGCAGAAGCAGTTAACAGCTTAAGAGTTATGTAACATAAAAATCTGCAGCTACTTTACACAGCTTGGGCCTCAGCATAAAAAGGAGATATGCCTTTGTGCCTCCAGTTTTCAAGGCAGATTACCAGTATGCTGCAATGGGCTGCTTTGACTCTGTAATTATAGCCATCTTAATAATGATCTGTTCAATGGCTAACTACTGCTGGTGCCCAGACAGTTTAATCACTACGCATTCAGCTGAGGAGAACTAACTATCCTTCCTGTCATTTGAAACATGGGACATGTTGTGTGAAGGCGGTGTAAATGAGCTTCCCCTGAACTAGCTGGCTAATATACTTTCACCATTTAAAGCCTAAATTATAAAATAGACCAGTAAAAGCATTGCCTCTTGCTGCAAAAAGATGCTTCACCTCTGCTGCACTAGATGAACAGTCACTCCTACCAAGCCCATACATATATTATTCATTGAGCACCAGCTGTGTGCTTGGCACTGTACAGACACAGAGAGATGTGCTCCTTACTCCTGGGAAGCTTTTACAGTCTAAAGTAGTGGAGTTTGGCATTCATTCTGCCTGTAGAAATCCCATTGATTTCACTAAGGGGAGCAGTTGCAGAAGCAGGTATTACGGCATTTGTAAGAGCCAGTGTAGTATCAACTGATAGGTACAGTGAGAGATAACATTCAAGCTGTGTTCCTACAGGAGCTGTGTCTTAGGCCCCTAGGAAACTGAAGACTGTGAAGACTGACACAGAGGGCTTGGAATGTACTCGAACATATTATGCAAATTCAAAAAGATGATAGTGTCCCAAGCCCCCTTTGTGCTGATGCTGGCACATCACACTGCTGTGTGGCTGCTGTCTTAGTGTTTTCTCATATTATAATGCCTTCAAGGCAATCCTGATCCAGTAACATCCAGTGGTGGAAGAAACAATACCCTATATCCTCCAGTGCCAGGGATTTGTAAGGACTACAAGCCAAACACTAGGAGCACGCCCAGTGTGAGTGATAATGAGGCATGAATCACCACCACAACATCCAAAACGTATTTTAGACTTGAGATGAAATCCTATTCTCAGATTTGTACAGAGATTCCCCACACTGAAGAACAGAAGTGAGTGAAAGCACAGTTCTATTTACCTGTGGTGGATGGAAGAACCTGGGAAAAGAATGGGGAAGAGCAACAGCAAAGTGGGGGGGAAAAGGAAGCAGATCTGAGTACAGGCAATTAGAAGAAGAGAATAAGGACTGAGAAAATTGGGAGCTGGAAGTTCAGGCCGGTGAAGCAGGCTAAGAAGGTAGAGCTGTTATGGCATCCGTGCATGGAGAGAGATAAATGGTAAGTGAGAGAAAGCAAAAAATATTAATTTGAGAAGGGTCTTTCAAAATTAATTTTGCTGTAAAAAGACTGTGAGGCAAAAGAACCTCATGCATCTGTGTGTAAAGGGATCTCTAGAAATGAAGGAATGCAATTATTAGCAAAGGGAGAAAAAAGGGAGAAAATTCAGAGGATTCCTAGGCAAATGGAAATAAGAAAAGAACGACAGCTGGATAGAAGGAACAGAAGAAGTAAGAAAATATGTTGTTAGGGCTGTTGTTGTGTATCACACTCCTTTTCATTTATAGTCCGTGCTTGGAAGTTTGGTCTCTCAGGTGTGTGATACTTTTGTTTCTTTGTTAACACAACTTTTAAACTCATAGAAGTATTCAGAGAGAGAAAAGAACAGAGAGAAGTCTCCTCTGTATCTACTGATGCCATGTAGTGCAGGAGGCAATGATATTGCCTTCCTAGCAGTTGGCTCACAGGAATGTTGCAGGTGTGAATGCAATGGTTACATCAAAACACAGGTTCATGGTTTGTGTTCTGTATCTCACTACAGGAAAAAAGACAACTGCCCAACACTTCTGTCAGCATCTTGCTGATCACAAGCCATCTAAATACATTAAATTACATTAAAAACTTTCTTAAATGCGCCCTTGAGACCAGTTCATCTGACATTCAGAGTAAGCAATGAGTATTTGTCTCAGAGATGCAATTTAATTGCAAAGGAAAGGGAAAATGGTATTTAGCTCACGGGTGAGATGTGGTCCACCAAACAACATTAACACTTTTGTGAGATATACACTGAAAAACCTGGAGACTTATTGAGCCAGGGGAATTTTGCCTATGCATGACAACTGCCCTTATGCTTCAGAGATGAAGGATTTGGTGTCTGGGCCCTGCTCCCTGTGCATGTGTGCCTTGATTAATATAGTAATCTGGTCTGTTGCCTGTAGCACTGGCACTTGCTATAAAAACACAGGAAAACATCCTCCTGCAGAGCACTATCATGTACCTCAGTCAGCAGCTTCCTTGGAGTGGACTGACAAATAACCCACAAAGAGGAAGAAAAGAGTTTTCAAGGTACACTTAAGCCTCAAAGTCCAATAGAATAAGAGCAAGATGAGAAGGAGAGAAGTGGGGGAGAAGGACAGGCAGAGTGAAGGGAGCCCACAAAAAATAAGAGAGAGACTGGATAAATACAGAAAGCCCAACATAATATATACCTAACCTGCCCTCATGAGAATAGGGCAGATGAATCTAACTGGAATAGAGCTCTATTTTCATACAGCTGCAAAAAAGCATGCTTCCCATGAAACCATTATAAAACCCTCATCTTCAGGGTTGATTTAAAAAGTGTAACTCAGCTGTTGCAATTTGTATCGGATTTGAATTTGGCAATCCCAGACATTAAATCAACTCCAACTGAGAAGGGGACTTACAATGCTCCATTTTACAGCCTGAAATTGTACTTTCAAGGGTTTAAATTATTCTCTACACTGCTACAGAGTGGAAAAAAAATACATTAATTTTTAAAATAAGAGTTCAGTTTAGCTGTCAACAGAGTCTGTGGAAAGATTTAAAAGATCCAGTTAGAAATACATAAAATTCAAAATTTTTATTCTCAGGAACAAAATAACCCCCTCAGCCTTCCAAAAAATCCAAACCAACAAACAAAGCACAGGTATTTAAGCGAGAACGTTTAAGTCCTTTGATAGTGGTATGTCACTTAACATACCAGCTATGCTGTTATCAAACTCATTGCTTCCTTGCATGCAGTCATTAATTTCTATGTTGTTTTTTTTTAAAGTGTGTCATATTCTAATGGGGTTGTATCTCCAACACAAGGCACAGAAGTTAGTATCCCACGTGACAAAGATCAGGAGCTGTGCACTCTTACACCTTCAAACTGTTAAAAATACCCAAACTGTGGGTCTGGATCCTGAAAAATATAGGCAGACAGAACTTCTATTTAACTTAATAGAGTCAACGGGAGTGTAGCCAGAAATTCAGACCTTATGAAATTAATATTCTGCACTAGCTAGGCTGTGAGTTTATGTTATAGGATGTGTTGGGCAGTGTGAAATGCAACATACCAAATTCAGCCTCACACAACCCTAGAGTGGGAACGTTCTGTTTATTTATATGGAAACGTTACTGCTAAACAAGCACTGGAAACACTGAAGTCTGACTGTTAAGAATTTGTGTTCTGATGCTGATGTCTTTAAAAGGCCAGATAGCCACACACCCTTTGCCTCTCCGAAACCATTCTTTCACTGGCTTGCCTGATTTTGAGAGAGGCCTTGGAAAATTACTGTCTTGCAGGCTGAGCTAAGTCAACCCAAAAATTTGCAAGTTACTGGGAGCTGACAACCACCTATACACAGACAATATGATCACACCAGCCTTGTTTCTTTAGGATGTCAGGCTAAAAATACAGCCTTTTGCATTAATTACTAAGAAGAATTTTAGCTCTGAACTACTGTGAGAATTGTACCCTTAGTTGCACAGAGACAAGTTTAGGGATGGAGGATGAATGAGGCTGAGCTTATCTCTGACCCCCTCTCTTGTGAAATATCAAACACTTCCTTGACCCTGTGCTGACAGAGTTGTTTGTGCTTAATTTGAAACAGTTGAATTTCCTGTAACTCATAAGCAAACAAAGCACCACCTCGACTAGCACTTTGATCCCAGCTTGGCTGACTTTAAATAGATGAGGCTGACCAGACACTGGCCATCAGCTCAGCAAAGAAAGAGCCATTGTGTGAGAGACCCACACACCCCACCAGTGATCCAGACAGCACACTGCCCGTCACAGCCTCCTTGCCACCTTTGAAGAGGGGGTTTTGGAAGACAAGAAACATGGACCTTCATCATGTTGGGAAAAGAGTCATAGTGCAAAAATTGCAGAACAGATGCTAGTGAGCAGACAAAAATTTGTTATATATACATCTAAATAGATGTATTGTAATGGGAAAGGTACAGGCAGAGAAAGTACCTCAGCTCTCCACATAGGGAGCTGGCAGACCCCCAAGCCCAGCTTCTCCTGAAAAGCTCAATGTGTCAGCGTTTCCTGCAGGTACTACTTCAGTGTCGACAGCAAGAAGTTCTCAGCAGCAGAATAACAGCTGCACAATAGCAGCAGCAACTGAATGGTTGAACAGCTCTTTTTACAGGCATGGCGTGATAAAAACCTGGTGTTCTTTTGTGCTTCACAAAGCCTCTACTTTGCTGACTCCAAGTTCAAATCTCACGGGCTATTAGGAGATGGAAGAAGGACAAAGCATTAATATGCATGGTAGAAAAGAATGTGCTCTATTCTGGAAACCAAGCCTGCACTAGAAGCTGTGTTATGTGCTAAATACCGAGGCAGAAGCTGCTTTCATGTCAATTAAAAGGTATGTATTTTGGCATGCAAAGATCACATATTTAGTCACGGTGTAACTTAAACCAGAGTTTCATGATGGGGTGCTAAGAATGATGGAATTTTTTTCTCTTACCAGTGCTCCCCAGCAGGACAAACACAGGAGATGCAAAGGTGTCACCAATTAGTGGTCTGTTTTTTAAAGGTTGGCAAAGGTGTGATTTTTACCAGTTCCAAATTTTTTCTCCCCAAAGAATATATCATAGCCAAATAAGGGATAGGTGAAATTCCCCTAAAATTGCTGAGTCAAACCCTGTGTTAGCAGACAGGTAAGCCACTGCTGACTAACTAGAATTGCCTTGAGTAACAAGAAGCAGAACAAAATAAAGTATCAGGAGAAAAAAGCAGAACAGAACTGGAGTGGCTCTTCAAAGTGGAAAGCTAATACCAAAAAGAAATACCAAGTGTCAAAAGTGTCAACAGTTTTTGTTTATGTTTTTGTTGCTATTGTTCATGGTTTTGTTTGGGGTTTTTTGTTTTGTTTTTTGGGTTGGCTTTTTTTGGGAGGGTAGTGGGAAGGGAGTTCTTTAACATTTTTCTCTTAACATTCAAAGCCAACTTTTACCCAGGAGAGGAATACCAGATATATGTGCCAAGTTAAGGCTGAGCAATACATGGGAGATTCACTGGTAGCCACCAGTCCCCCAGTGCATTAGCTCATCTTTGCCCCCCCACTTCCCAATCTCACTTAAGGATATTCATGAGTTCTCTGAGAATTCCAGGATCGCACAAGACCTCTCTTTATATATTTGCAAATCAGTGTTGCAACGTAGTACTCACTTCACAAGGAGGTTACCAGCTTCCATTAATTCCTGAAATGTACTTCAAGATAATCAAATAAAGGATGCCAGGCAAGAGCATGATAATGTAATTGTGCCTTGGAAATCCTCCCTTTTTCTAGCTGGCACAATTCTATATCTTGCCTGCTCAGTTTTAATCTCTCTTAGCCCTTGGGCTACAGTTTAGTGTCCTGCCTCTAAACTGAGGCCAAATATATTTCTTTGCAAATATATTTCTACTAGCAAAGTTGAGTCAGTGTAGAAGTTTTGAGTATAAACTACAGGAATTGAAATATGCCATATTGACAGTAACATAAAAATTCAGCTCCCTCATCCCTGCTGGTAAAACTCTTTACAGAGCTCTCTAAAAGATGACAAAGTGCTTGAAGGTCAACAATTGCTTCTATGCCATATGGACTGAAGGCTGAACATCTCTGTGTACACTTGCAGAGATCTTGGGGTGGGGGCAGGTGCAGGCTGTAGTGAGAAAAAAATCCAGCGGTAAAGAAAAACTTGAATTACACACTGGCCTTGGTGAAGCAAACTACCAACTAACTGAAATTAGCTGAGTTTAAAAAGCATGAACTCGTTGGAAGTGAAACCAGACAATGCAGTCCTGTCTATCAGTCTTACAAATATGAGGTATCCATTTTGAGAAGAAAAAGAACAATTGCAGAGAGATTTCATTTGAAAGCCATGATGGTCTAAATAACTAATTTGTATGATCATATATAGTATGAACACACAAATCATGCAACATATATATTATATAACAATATATACTAAAAATATGGTTGAAGTAACTGTCAGAAAGGAGATTGCCATGGACACAGGATGTGGTTAATTATTATATACTGAAGATTATAATCCACCCACATAACTTTTGTCTTCCAGCACTTAACAATTCATTGTCATTACAAGTTCAAACACTGTAGTAATTCTAGCACACTTGCTACTATCTTACATGTGGCTGGAAATCTAGGACAGGAAAAGCTCTAAATTCTGTAAGTCCTAAAGAAGATTGAATTATCCACATAGGAATTCTCCTGTGTAGCTGTATCATACCCTTGTTCACTTTTTTTTTTTGTTTGTTTCCTGCCACCCCCATTACAAAATTAGTCCTCTCTTATTTCAATGAGTTGTTTCACTCTTCCAGGTTTCATAAAATCCCTTCAATCTCAAAGAGAGCATTACAAAATGAGCAACAAACCATACTCTGGTAGAATACAGAAAATGCTTTTTGTGGCCCAGAGACCCAGAGGACAACCTCAGCCCTCAATGACATTTGTTCACTGACATGGTGCTCCTTTTAACAGAACAAAACAAAGGACTTCAAGCTTCAGTTTACCAAAAAAGAGAGCAGCCCAGTAGTCCCAGCAAAGGATATCATGCTAGCACCAGTGAAAATTGTGTAGGAACTCTCTCTGTTTTAATTCTCCTCTGAAGCAAAATTCCACATTAGGTTCTTCACACTGAAGTAAAAGATTCTTTCCTAACTGCCACGAGGTTGATTCGTAGTAAACAATGGCATTAGCTCCAGTGGTATAATTCCTGACTTCCTCTGATGTGAGAATGAAATACGTTACATGCTTTTTACTAGAATTCAATGGACAGCTAAACTCCATGGCATATATAAAAACCATATATTTTTAGCCATTCCAGTGCTTAACAACATCGTATTTTGTTAAAGCTGTGGCCTTTACCCCTGAAATAATAAATAACATATTTAATGCATATAGTCTATTGCCCTCACACTCCAATTTATATGCTATTTTCCTCTTTGCCTAATGAATTGAAAAGCCTGATTTAAAAATAGCAAAGGAGAACATGTATGAAGAATTATTTTTCAAGAGTCATGAAGGTCATGACATTTCGTACATCAAAGAACTTTCAGAATACCTTGATTTTTTTTTTTTTTTTTTTTCCCCTGACAGGATTTGTACTTCATTCTTTGCTTCTTAAAAAGCTCAATTGTCCATTTAAAAGGCTCCCTTCTCAAGACTTTCTGCACTCACATTTGTTGACTCAACTTGTGGTGAATAATCCATATGTTAAAACACGCTGATAAATCTGAGTTTCCATAGATCCTAGCACTGTGATTAGAAACCTGTTTGACCCTATGTGACACTTTTATTTATTTGAAGATTATAAGAAGTTGTGCAGATGAAATAAAGGGAAAAGCATATACTCTCACCTTTTAGCAAAAAGTCCTTTTGAAGGCAATGAAGGTGATGACAGACCTGAAAGAGTGTCAGCTGCAACTGGCGCAATTTAGAGAATGAGAGGGTGTGCTGGTTGTTTTTTTCTGGCCAGACCTGAGCAACTCTCTCTTGGATACATTCCTTGTTAATGTACTGAAACAACCCCTGTCACTAGGGATTCCAGCTGGACTGTTTCTGGGATCCACTTGCAAGCTGAACCTGGGACATCAAAGGTCATCTGACTCTTCCAGTTTTTCTCATCCTTCATATCTCTTTCCCTTTTGAGAATTTGTTTTTGATTGAAGGGTTACCTCCATCCCTGCTTTCACCTTTGTCCGTCATTAAAATCAACAGAAGAAACTGGAAGCTATATAACCAGAGTTAGTATAAAAATGCTTAAACTACTACAGGCTTTCCTAACCAGGAAACACTACATACTGCTCTTAGATGCACACAACTGATGTGTGCACTGGTACTTCTGAATTCCAGCTTTCAGAGCAGGGAGAAGGCAGCCTTGATCCAGACATGAGCAAGAAGAGATGGATCTGCATCAGAGGCAGTTCTGTCTGCTGCCAGTTCAGAGGTCTGAGAGCACAGACAGGGAGTAATGAAGTGCACCCCTGCTGTTTCACCCCCAGATAGATCTACACGCTCAGAACAGTCTTCCAAGAACCTGGAACAAAATCACAGTGAGAGTTTTTCCACTGACCTCACAAGAACAAGTATTGGTGTCTTGCTGTGAGGCTCACACTCATACTGACGCCAAGAGGAAAGCACCCATTTTTCATTAAGATGAAGAACAGCAAAGCACCCATTCTTTTAAGATGAGGATATGCTGGCGGATATTTCTTCCTATTTTGTACATAAAGTTCATAACCTAAACAAAAGCTGAAAAAGATGCAAGCTTTGCAGCTAATCATGTAGTCAGATTTACAGATGATTGGTTCCTCTGACAATCATTTCCAAGCACACACCATAGCTAACATTTTCTGTTGCTGCAAGAATAACCATAATTAAAAACTTTACAACTACTAAACCAGCTCTGCTAGTGATGAATATTTTTTGTATTAATTATCAATTTATTTTCAATAATATAGAAAAATGGACATAAGTATTTTGCTTCAATGTAACAGTAAATTTTTGATTTAGTGGTAGTTGCTGGTGCTGGAAAAATTAAGAACAAGCTGCAACTGGAACTCCATCTAAAATCCTGAATCCCATTCCCATCTTATTCACATTTACATAAATAATACTTCATTTCTATGCTGGGCTTATTGTTTTCAAAGAAAAAAATGTTTCTTAATATAATGACGGGATCGGCAAATAAATTCTCTTCTTCTCAGGTATCTCCTAAATTCAGGGGCTCAGGTTTTTCTCAAAGACTCATTCTTCAGGTTCTCAAAGAGCCTGAAGATCAGACCTCCTAAGATGTCAGTTATCACATACTAGAAGACAAGGGCAAATAATCAAGAGGTAAAAAGTCAGAAATTAAGTAAAAAAGAGAAGAAGAAGAAGAAGACACCACTGCAATCAAGATGTAGAGAGAAAAGCAGCTGCAATCACAGAGGGGGAAGGAGAAGACTTGAAATATGAAACCTTTAGAGGAAGAAAGAATTTGGTTGAACTGCAGTAAATATTAGGACCTTGCACTGACATACTGAGAAAAGTCAAGGCAATGACTTTTGCAAAGCAAGATGCAAATTCAAAGGTAATTCTTAAAACATACTAATCTTCCAAAGCATGCAGAGTTAAGCTGTGGTAAGACTCCTTCAGAATAAAATCATTCACGTGGGAGCCAAGGCACTTCAATTAAAACCTAGTTGTACATAACAAGTCTTACCTATCTACATTCTGGAGAATAAGCACATGACATGAAGAAGTGGAGTTATAAGAAAATAAGACCCAGGGAAAATAAGAGCCCTGAAAAGATAAGAGACATGATAAAGCCTGTTTGGAAAAACAATGGTGAGACTCCATCCTAACCAATGAGATCCTAATCGCCTGACAACCTGTACTCAGTTTCTCCATACCTGGCATACACATTACTGGTAAATTGTAAAGGTTGATTTTGCAGATTCGGGAAGAGATTACATCCTAGAAGATTCCTGTGGATGTGAAGATCACATAGCCTGCTGTGACTAATCAGCTGGATATCCTGTGCATTACTACAGGAAATAATGAAAGCAGCAAAGGCATTTAAGTAAGAGCACAGGATATTTCACCTCCCCTGTTCCTGTTATTTTTAAAATTTAGCTGAGGAGGTAAAAGCACAGAACTCTGACACACAATGGACTGTTCCTTCACACACAAACCTGCTTTCCACCTCAATCCTGACAGCAGAAGTTTCCAAGTACCACTAATTCCTTTCCAGCTACCTGTGTGACACCTGGACACACAAGTTATTTGTTTTTCTTGCTCCTTTCAGGCAAAATTTTTGGTATTTTTTAACTGTAAGCTACAAGACCTCACTGGATAAATAAAACAAAAGTTCCTTCTCTAAAGTAGCTTGTGGAATTTTCTGATAGGGATACAGCCAGTACAAACAACTGCCTGATGTGGGGTAGATCTTTCCACCATTTGCAGCCAGTCATGTCTGGAGTCTCTATTTACCCTGATAGAAGATGGCTCCAGACCTATCAGCAGTGAATTCAGTCCTGTGGAGTGCAGGTGTTGTACTCCCTAAGGCATGCAAAAATGCTGAAGTCTACTGTAATTAATTTCTGAATTCAGTCTGAGAGTTTAGTATGGCTAACATGCAATCAGTAAAAAAAAATTTAAAAAGTGTTCTAAAATTAAAGAGAGTTGAAAAAGAAAAAAAGGTAAGAAATATTTTCTCATCTCTTCTTGTTTCACTATGAAGAAGTATTTCTGCTTTTGAACTACAAATCGACCGCACTTTTTTGTCCAGCTTATAGAGGTTTTTGGTTCAGTCCCCTTCAGTGTTGTCTGGGCTCTGAGGGTAAACTGGACAGACCTCTGTAGCTGAGCTGCACCGAGATTATTTTGCAGAAAGAGAACTGTCTGATGTTGGCACAGAGCTGCCAGGTTGTGTCCTTAACTATTGCTTCCCAAAACATGTATGGGAAACAAAGAAGGGAGAGAGGCTGTGAACAATACCTCTTTGTGTCCTACTGATTTCCAGGAATAGTACTCCCGGCCCCAGGCTGCGACACTGTTTTCACACACCCCTCCCCAGCACATCCCTGAGCCGGGCTTTCATAACCAAGGGCTTCTCTAAGGCGTTGTCATGCCACGTGCCAGGTTCCTCCGGGGTTTCAGCGCTCTCGGGAATCCTACAAGCTGTTATGGGCAATCGGAACTTTTTTCTAAAGAGTCTGCAGTTAAGGTCTGTAGCTTTCCCTGCTCCTTTCAAACCTTGAAAATTACAGTATTGTTACTCCTCTAAGGAATGAGTTTCAGAGCACTAAAAATTAGCTGTGTGAGCCTGGGTTGAATAATACCTTCTCTAACCACAGTGAATTCTAGTAGGAAATTAATTCCCACTAACTGACTTTATTTCAAAAGTGTTCATATACTAGAATGGTTGGATGTGAAAATGATTTCTACATGAACTGAAGAGGTAAGGTTTTTTCAATGACAAGTAATAATCAAATATTTGGTCTTCTTGTAAGGAACAGAAATATCATTTAGCATCGTATTAATGTATCTACTTCACCTGGAAACTATATCTTGTTATTGAATACGTGAGCGAAATCTTAATATCTCTTAACATCCATAAACCTATCTGATTAATTTCTGAACATTACCAGGAAATACCTATGTTTACAGTTCTTATATTCCTTTTCAACTTCTCTACAGAAATAGTCAAGTGGTCAATGAGTTCATTTCCTGAAATATTCCATAGGACCAACAAGCATGGCTTTGTGTAAGTTTCATGTTTAAGGTTAAACGGTTGTGCCTACCTCAAACAAGGGAGTAAGTGTATTACAAGATTCTGAAAAGCAGTTTTTTGACTCTGGCAGAGATTTGCGCTGACAGAGGCATAAAGGTTCTGCACAAAATCACCAAGCAACTACTGCTAAACCTCTGCACACTGAACTCTGATGATGCTCCTCCTATTTCTGCACTCCAAAGCCTGCAAGTAGTGGGGCAAAAATAGTGCTCCCTGTCAGCTTGCACTACAGGAGCTCCTTGCTGCTCTGGGCATGGGGCTGCTGAAAATTCATTCACCAGACAAGTTTTCTATACCAGTTCCCAGCTCTTCAGAAGTTTGTTTTAGTGTGTCATTGCTAGATGTGCTGGTGACTGTGGAATGACCCTCATTCTATTCACTTTTTCTATTTTTCCCTCAGTCAGCCCTTATTCAGTAGCTTTGGTTCCTACTTTCAAACACAATAGGATTGATTATAAGATACAAGTTCTGAAAACTCTTTATGTTTTTTTAAAGGTTAAACTGCAGATGATATTTCTTTTCTCAGTGACAGTCTGCTGCTGATGACAAATTTCTTTTAAAAATTTCAAGAATCTAACTGCAATTTCGCTGGTCTCATATTCTCTATGAGCGGCAAAAAACAATTTCATGAGAACATGATACTCCCAATTTCCCTTTATTGCTGCCCTAGCACTCCTGAATTTTTAAGGTTATTCTAAGAGTTTCTTCTCAGCAGTACACACTCACTACAAGACCACCAGAACTTAAGATGTGTTTTCCTCTTTAATTTTTCATTTAAATATGCAAAGCAGACGCAGATGTCTGCTTGCATTTTTCACCCATCTGCTTTAATAACTAGCTACAGGATGGACTCTACACTGACCTTGTTTTCCAGTCTCCAATATATGGATAAAGCTGTTTAAAACATGACTTAAATTCAATGACTGACTTGCAAAAATCCAGGCCTGAAGTCTGAAGACACACTATTAGTTTCACACACTGTCTGCTCAGAGGGAATATCTCCTTTTTCACACTGACATACCTGACAATGAGTGAATAGTAACATCAAAGTTTATAAAGTCTTTATTTCTTTATTCACCAAGCTGTCTTTTGTTTTAAGAGGCAGTTGACAAAGACATATACTTTTTGGAAGATAACGTAAGAATCACTAGAAGATTACTTGCCAGCTAATGCAATGTATATTTGTATCTTTAAAAAAAAGTTTTCCTGTGTGGCAGTGTTGCTAAACCTAGTAATTTTTTCTCAAGAGGTTATATAACATTGGGTATTTTATTCAATACTCTGGCTTCTGAAACCAAGATATTGAATGAATTTTTCAGGAACAGAAGAACTCTTTGGTCCCTCAGGAACATGTTGCAAGCTTCACTATTTCATCTTTTGAATATCTGATCAGTAAAGCTTGGTAACACCATGTCTCTCCACATTTCCAGAGACTCCAGAAAAACAACACTCCAATCAATGTTATGAAAGACTTTGTGACGTATTTTATCACCACTCATCAGAGACCCAGGTTAAGGAATTCAAACCACTGAGAGAAATGAGTTTTCCAAGCACCACTTCTTGCAGACAGAAGTAGTCTTGTTCTGGCCCGGGGCAGAGCCCAGTGCAACCCAGTAAGGGGCAAGGCGGGTTGGGATGAGAATACAAGATGGGATTCTACCTGATGCCACTAGTTCATGGAGACTTTGCATCAACAGAAGTTGCAGGATCCATTAAAGAAAAGACCATTTCTGCCTATTCTTTTAAGCAAAAAGTACAGGTCTGTGGACCGCCCTGGCCTTCAAAAGCATCCTATACCTCACAGTGCCATCAAGACTCCTTGAATATTCAGCAGTTCTGAAAGTCATGACACCTCCCTTAAGCCTCCACAAATGCAAATGAAGCTAAACCATCAGAGCAAACCCCTGGAGAAAATAAAACTCTTTATTTGTAAGAGAGAAAAAATTATCAAATATATCCCAGGAAGGCATTCCCTTCAGCATTAACCTTTACTATTAAGCAAAATAATAAAACTACAAGTCCCTAGTATTTCTATTAAGAATATGGAGCAAGCAATTAATAGTGAACCTCTTCATGTTCCCATGTAGAAAAAGTATCTTTCTGTGTTTTGAAAAAACTGGACAATATTTTTAGTGGTTAGCACCAAGCCATGATCACTGAATGGATCAGAATGAAAATAACTGTGGGCACAGTGCCTTCTCTGTGTGTTCAGTTTTCTCATGCATAAGTAGAAAATAGGTCTCAGATAATTAACACACACTCCTCTTCTGCATAGTTGTACAAAGAAAAAATATTTAGCCACATTTCCATTTTACTTTACAAAATCTAGGTCAGCCCTCATACACACTGAATATTAACGAACTACCAAGAAACAGAAAGCTCATCCTATGTAACATACACACATCCTTCAACACCTTTCACAAATTTTAATGTCTTCAAATTTTCATAATCTCAATGCAATTTATTCCTAATACTATTTTCCAAATTTGAAACTTTCTCATGGGGAAGACACAAAGGTAGAAGACACAAAGCAGCACTTGCTTCCATCTGATCTCTGCAGCTCCACCATCGAGCCTGATGGCTGCCACACAGAGCAACACGTACCAGGACCGACAAAAGGTTACAAACGGATCTCCTCTCTCAACTATTATTGGATACTGCTAGATCAGCAGCCCTTTAATTCTTAGTCTTGAAATTAGCCTCATGAAGTTTACTGTGGGAAGCTGGAGTCATTACACTGTATAGAATGTTCATGGAAATTACTGTATTACCAAGGTGGCCGATGGCAACCTCAAATTTTCCTTTATTATTTTGTTGCCTGTTTCCAGCAAAGAGCCACAGTAGTAGCATTGTATTTTTTTCATTCAATCTGCACACAGAACTCCACAAGTAAATTTTTAGCTGAACAGCAGACAAATACACATTTCCAAATCTCTATATACTATCGGAACAGTGGAATGGGGATACTGGCCCTTATCACCAGTTCACCCACCCTCTTATCCCATCTTTAGCAACAATCATAAGCAAATCTCCAGAAAAGAGCCAAGAACAGAAGCATTACTGAATACTTGGAGCATTTCACAAATTTAAACTGTCTTATGGCTTTGTGCCATTTTCTACATATTTTTGTGAATATATAAATTCAGTGCTTTTGCTACCTCACCTCTGTTTACAAATGTGACTACAGGAAAAATCTGTAACTAATTAAAAATTCTGAACCTCAAAATGACCCAGTCTAAGGTCATTGCTATACTTCTGGTATGTCTGTAAGTCACATGGCTAGGAGGCAAACAGCACGTTTCTCCTTGGAGGTATGGAAATCTCTGTCTCTGCATACTGTAGAGCACTGATGCTTGATAGGGAGCAGACACAAATCACCCGGGAGTCCAGCCATCTGCCTCTCACCCTATCAGATCAGAGGATCTCAGCTTAAAACCTATCTCCTGCCTCAGCAAAAAATGTATTTTACCATATGCAAATGTACATCCAGATGGGACACTCTTCATTTGCTGGGTAAAAAGTCAACCTTCCTATCCCAGATTGGACTGTTTATTTGTTCAGTGTTTTTTCTCCTTGTAAAAAACCATCCGCCTAAAGCAGATGATGTTGAAAAATACTTAAATAGTCAAAGGTAATCTAGAAGAAGAACTAGGAAGTACATGTAAGTTGGTCAAAAGTGTGTAATAAATGCTATTTAACTTCTGACTGTCATTTATCATGGATATTGCCGAGCACATGTGGCATATACAAAAACATTAAAAAAGGCCCTTCCCACATTACTTCTTTTTTTTTTTAATTCTTCTGAATTGTAAGTGTGGTCTCAGTTAAGCTTTACTTTTTTCTTTTTTCCCCCCATTTTTAATTATTTAAAAATTATATTGCATTATCTGGCTTAGAAGGAACAAAACACTACTTCACAAACTTTATTTCAATGTTGATAAAACATAATACAAAGTCAGCAATTGCTTACCACATCTTTTCCCTCAAGACCACCCTGAAATCCTAAGCAAGTCTAAAGGGCCATACTGAGAAAAAATATCAAAGACACTGCCAAATATGCCTTTCTATTTAATTAGCAGACCAGCTCATTAGCAGAAGAGCTGTATAGGAGAGTTTGCCTGTAGCCCTTGCTGACATCAAGGACTGCAGAGAAGTAGGTTGCAGTCACACATGCAGAAAGCCAGCCAGTGCTGGCAGCACAGCAGTGCATTGCAGAGCTGGGGACAGGGATGCCTGTCCTCTAATGCAGGTGTAACTCTGCAGCACACTGTGATGAGAAATGAGATTTGGAATCTTTGGGGGGCACCCAAGCACTGCATTCAGCAGCACAGAGCACAGGCAGCAGAGCACATCCCTGCCCCACCAGCTGGGAACATTTTCTGTATGTGAGAGAAATGGGTGGGAAAGACAGCCCTCGTCTACTCTGCGTGGATGCTGTCTTGTCCCAGAGCACCACACGGTGCATAAACCAACACAGTCACAAGTGGTAAACAAACACTACCATCAGAAAACATATGCAATATCCCTGTGTGTAGGAGGGGATGACTGTTTGCACCTAGTCTACACGGTGAAAAGGAATTGCTCACAATGAAGCCTCAGCAGCCTGCTTATGGTTTAAACAGCTTGTCACGGAGCAGCACCACTTATTACTTGGTTAGGTTTTAGTACTTGCTCAGCACCAAGCAGCTAATACTCACAGAGTGCTCCAGAAACTGAAAAGACTATTTGTCTGAACTAAAGGCAGTTCATTGCAGCCTCTCCAAGGAGGAACGTGTCCATGTTATTATTGCTGGGTTGTTGTTGAGAATATCTTAGCTTAAAATACCAACAAAATCTTCATTTACAATAATTTGAGGATTTCTTCAACGCTTTTCTATTGAGAAAATAAAATTTGGGGGACTTACGTAGTCACAGCTGTTACTAATCAAATTTATTTAAGAGAGCAATGTGAAACAGCACGTTTGTGCAAGTTCATAATCACAGCAGAATTAAATCATTTTTACAGAGCATTTATTTGAAACGTTCTGTACACAAACTTTGAATATGGCAGAGAATATTTCCCTTGCAGTTTAGCTTTGATTTCATTCCTGGAAACCACTATAAAAATCCTGCTCACTTGCAGTGGGGTTCTTTATTTATGCTCAGTTTTAGTTTTAGACCTGTGACAAACACCAGATTGCTCACGTTCGTCATGACACAGGCAGAGTCACTACACATCCTGCCCTGCCTCCCTGGTACTACCCTGCCAGCATAGCACACTTCTGGCTCACTCTGGAGCAGCCTGCTCAGCGAGTTTCCCCTCTGTAGGCATCCAGGTCTGGAGCTGGAAAAGGGGTTTTGAACTTCACATGGCTCCTGGCACATCTGCAGGACAGCTGTAGAGTCACAGTCACTTCTTAAAATGATGATCTTTGCACCAATGTTACTCTTTGCACACTGCGAAGATAAGCCCTGTACTGGTCGTCTGTACAAAGACAAGTTCTGCTCATCTTGGCAAGAGTTTTGGATCCAGCAGAGACCTGGAGGCCACTTGCTTTCAGAGTCACCAACTTCTCCTTTTTCTTCCCCACCCACAAATCCTCAAAAAACATATGCTGCTAATTTTTTAAAAAGGTGTAATATATGAAAATCTGACTTTAAAGCTTTTAACGCCAGTGTTCACCAGCCTTTTTCTTCTCCAATATGTCTACCAACTCTTTTCCTGAACAGTGCCAGGTGCAGGGATTTTTTTAAAGGAGGCTTTACTAGTTCAGTGGAAACTGGCCAAAAGCCATGAACTTGTTCCAGGCAGCTGACCAGCCAGCTGCAACTGGTGATGCCAATGCTCTTTCCTCATGGCTGAAACATGTCAACTCATCACAGGCCTGGCAAGAAGATCACACAGCCCATTAGCAACTTCCCTTGAAATGCACAAATTGTAAAGCCTCCTTCGATCTCTTTGCCCAAGCCTCAGTACAACTAAATTGCTTACTGTCTTTGTTTTTAATGTCTCTTACCTCTGCATTCCTATGTGTCAACCTTTTTCCACACAGAAAGAAAACACTTCTCCAAGCCAATCTCTCAAAATCCTTGGCAATGATGGAAATCTTCTTTATTAATAGCTTGTGAGAGAAGCTGGAGTCTCCTGAGATTTCTGAGGGCAAGAAGAAACATGTGGGTATGAAGAATAATCACATCCGGATTTTTTCCTCCCTTACCTACCAAATTCTATGTGAAGGGTAAGAAATCAAGCAGAGAGACAAATGATATCACTTCACCTCCCGTGTGCCATCTGTTTTTTCCACTCCAAGCTTCCTATACACTTAGATGGGACAGCTCATCAGAAAGGGATAATCCCAGCAGGCATACTGCTGTTTTGTAAGGCACAGAGCATTTTCACCCTGCCCTCCTCTCCTCTGTTTTGGCACTTCAGTTATCCCTCTGTACCAGTCTGACTATATACCTACACCTATTCCCTTAATCCATCTCTTTTGAGAAATCTTCCACTTCTCAGCCTTGACCTTCCAGCTACTTTCCTTGCCTTCTATAACCATTTATTCCTTAAAAGTTACTCATTCAAACGTATCTGTGTTTGTCCCGTTATTCATGGGGGAAGCTGGGAGCTAGCTAGCTAGTAAAAGCAGTATGGTACCACAGCTGCATCCTCTTAAAATGTCAAAGTTTTTGGGTTTCTTGATGGCTTAGTCTTCATGTTATTTTTTAAAAGATAATGTTTTTGAGGGGTTTCAAATTAAATTTCAACTTAATTCACTGGATGCATCTATCAGAAACGACTTTCTCATGATTAAAATACTTTGACCAATGATTCAGTCAAAAAGCCCAGAAAACAAAGTGGTCAAGTTAAAGTGATACCTCAACTGGGACCATCTGAGTGGTTTTACTATGGAGGGGGAAAAAAAAATCTGCAAATTATTCATTGCTTGCAAGCTCACAGAGCAGGTGATAACCTGGCATATCAAGTTTTACAAATATTATTAGCACTTCAAAGACACCACAAATATTGAAGTAGATAAATTCTCTATTACTTATTCTCCTCCAACATATCTTTAAGCAGGACAACACAGCTTGTCATCTTTTGCCTGCTGAGTTAAGGCTGAGAATATGCATTAGGTATGATGTATTCAATTCAAGGAAAGGGCTTCATTTGAACTTATAAAAAGTGAGAATTTTTCCTGCAGTTAAAAAAGAGATTTTGTCCTTAATTTTCCATTTAGACCTGTAGGTTCCAGAAATAAGTTTCATCTTCTTATATCTCACACTATAAGATAAAGTTGCAATGGAGTTTTAAGCAGAGAATCATGGCAGTGATTTTAAGATGTCCTAGTGTTTTCTAAGTCTACAATATGGCCAAAGACACTGACTCTGTTTCACTTAGTCAGTGAAACAAATGTCCATGTTGATGGAAACACTCTGTCTACTGCTAGGAAATCACAGTTTCCATCATGAGTGTATTATAAAAATTAACAGACTATCACGCTTATTTCTTAGAAGAGAATCAGTCTAACTAGTTACTGTGAGCCACCTTGTCACTCGGTGGCACTTCTGTTTTGTTCTAGATGGTTTTTGGTTTTGTATATTGTTTCAGAAAGCACTTTTCCTTGTCTGAATCAGCCAGACCTAAGCTGGAGCTGGCAGCATGTTGCCTACTGAGCCAGAGCTGCTGAGGCAGCACTCTCAAAAGGACGACTTGTGTTACAACACATTCTTCATCCATTGTGTTTGTTGTCCTCAAAATCCAGCACATTCTCCAACCTCCCTACTTTCCAGGCTATGCAGTGAATATTTAGATGGTCTTGGGACAGATGGCTTGAGTCTATGGTTTGAGGGAGTCTTGAGTCCCTCTACTGAGAGGCACTGGTTCCCAGACTTGACTTCTTCAGACCTGAGTTATGAGCCTGCATGAAGCAGAGATCTAAAAAAACAAATGCCTAGTGTGCAAAGTTTGGTTTACCATCAGGTAATGAGTGAATGAAGAAATCAGGAAATATGTTTAGTTGCAGATAAATTTCTATGCATCACCAATGTATTTCCCATGCAACTTCTTCATTACGTACTCAGGAAGGGAAAGCTAGAGTATTTTATAATTCATTCAGCAAATCTGATTTATTTGTGTATGCATTTGAGTTGTGTCTGCAAAATGTCTCTAGACATTTTAGTCATGACACATTGAAACATGAAAAACTTGCTATTTTTTAAAATAAAGTGAGACCTGATCAACTGAGACTGAAGAATTAAGAGCTTCTTTTGTGAACACATTGCCTTCCTTCTACACACAATACCAGCTGCTTGACAGCAGCTTTCTACTCAAACTCAAGGCTCTGCCTAAAACACCTTCGGGCTTGCAGATCTAGGGCTTGAGGTCCGGGTTGAGTGATGAGCAAAGGTGTGAACTCAGGTCAGAAGCAAGCATCTGTCCATAGAGCAATTGCAGGGTGCAAATACAAGCATGCTACATTTTCAGAGAGGTCTTCTTCCCCAGATACAAATCCACAGTACCCAGGCAGAATGGATCTGGGGAGGGACACAACACACAAAAGTTTAAAGACACAAGAGGCCTAAACCCAACATGTGGGACCACAGGCACCTTGATCACCCAGCTGTGTCCTTCTTCTGATTTCTCAGCCTGCGCAGACCTGAAGATATCAGCAGGACTGGGAGCAGAATTAGTCTAAACACAAAACCTTCTCCATGTATATTTTGCCATGAAGTAAAAAAACCCCAAACAACCAAATAAACAAACAAAACCCCAGAACATGCTAACCTCTGCAAGTCCTTTTTGTTAAGGCTTGAACACCCAGGCTTGATTCCTTAAAATATAAGTAACTCTTGGATGTCAAACTAAAAAACCTTACAAAATCCACATTTTTATCCTCCCTGGATCCATAATGATTATTGTTATGAAAGTGAAGACTGAAAGATGTAATATCTCAAGGAAGACACAAATGAAATTATTTGAAATAATCCCTGAGTTCACAAGGGATTGACATGAGGCAAAATTTCTTATATAAATGCACAATATTTCTCAACAAAATAATAATAATTTTTTAAAAAATCTAGAAAACTGAAAGTTAAAATTAACTTTGATTTATGGATCAAGCCCATTTTTAGCTGATTTTTAAACAGCTTTAAAAATAATTACTCGAATTACTATTTATTTTTTTCTAAACACTGTAACAACATAGAGCTGCTGCAGTTTATTTTTCTGCACCTTGCAAAAACTTCAGATAATTCTGGAAGCTCTTTAAACATGAGATAGTATTTAAATACTCCTTTAAGCTAGAAAATATACTTCATATGAGCAAGGGGATGTGGTAGAATGACTGCCAGAAACTATTAAATGGCTTGCATCAATATCTACACTTCCGTCTGAAAAGGAGGTTAAAAACATGTTTGAAGGACATGGAATATCTCCCTCTCCTCTTCCTCTCCTCTCCTCTCCTGTCGCGTTAACTTAATCTATGGTTTTACCCTCCCTTCTCTATGAGTATTACCCTCCCTTCTCTATGAGTATTGAACAATAAAGCACTAAAAGCAAAGAAGTTTGAGACAGACCAAACAAATGTTAATCTGGGACACCGTTTGGCTAATTAGCACAGCCGTTGTTTCTGCTCAGTGCAAACTGTATTATTTGTGTCCAATCGGTTGCATCTGTGTAGTTTGACTGTCTTATCTATCCTGTAGGGCTGAGCAAAACGGCACACCCACTGAAACCAAACATGTTTTTTTTTTTTTTTCTGTAAAAGCAGGGCTGAGACACGAAAGCTGTGAAAGGATCTTGTTAGCAATTCTCTGTGTAGGCAGCATGTTTCACTTTAATCATATGCATTACAGCCTCTACCCATCGCTTCAAATTCACTCCTAGAGCTTTTCTGCACATCAGTTTGGCTAACCCACTTTCTGATGTTCCTGTCTCTGTATAAGAAAGTTGGAAACTATTCTGCCTTTTACGCCGCGAAGGAAACAGCAAGACTACACACACACACACACACACACGCACAGAGAGGCAGAGGCAGGAGGAGCGCCTCGGGAGAGCGCGGCCGTGCCCATCTTTCCCCGGCGCTGCTCCGCGCTTCCCGCCGCTCCCTCCCTTCCTCCCGCTGCCCCCGGCCGCCTGCGGAGCCTGCACGGAGCTCTTCCGACACAAGAGGGCAGGCGACATGCGGAGGACAGTGCCAACAGCCAGCGCCGAGCAGGCTCTCGGAGAACTTCCGAGAATGGCACAAAGCGCTCCGCGCATCCAGCGTAACAATGTATGTGACCAAGCTCTTCTCCGGCTCCTCCCGCCTTTACACAGTTAGTCACAGCTGTACTCCTGCATTAAAAACTGTATCAAAAAGAGAATGTTCTCTTTTCTTGAAACCTGTAGCAATTTATAAGGCCACTCTGGAACAGGAAGAAAAAGTTACTTTGCCTCCTTCCGAGATTTGACATGCAGGCTAATAAAAATGTGACAGATTCTCTCTCAGTGTATTCCACCCGCTGGAATATTTAAGGCTCTCCCCACCATGGATGTATTTCGGTAAATGTGTTGTGTTCGTTCTTACACAACCCTGCTATTTAAATGTGGGTAGTTGTTAGAGCAGGCTGTCATACGACGACTGTCTAGAAGTAGGCAGTGCAGCAGCAAAGTAGCACACCAGCCCCCTTACTAACACGTTCTCTGCTGGCTTACTGTTGCAAAAATTCCAGTACTTGAATCTCTGAAGCTAAAATACCGACTCAACTTACAGGTCCATTGCAGTCCCGTGGCTTCTTGATTGTTTTGATATTTTTACTTATTATTATTGATGTCTTGAGCTTGTGACTTAAGTTCCTAAAAAACCACCCCAAAAACAGCAGTTTGTAACTCCTAATGAAGTCAGCAAGGTTTATGTCACCAATATGAACAAGTCAGAGGCTAGCTCTTCTAGACAAACTCCATGCCTACTAAAATAAACATGGAGATCCAATCTGAAGCAAAACTGTGCCCTCATTTTTCTGTTTGATGCTAACAGATCAAAAGTTAGATCCTGTTGATCTGTATTTTCTTGTCTCCATGCAGCTCCTCTTCGTGATACACATAAGCAATGTAATTGGTTCTGATGACATGTCTATGTAAACTAAGGACAATCGTTTGAGTAGATAGTTGGGTATTTGGAGCCTGGTACAAAGGAGGAGGTTAGGAGTTGCCCTAAAAAAAAACAATGGTTAAGCATCTGTGTTGATATTCCAGGTTTTGAAAAGTTCTTGAAGTTCTTTGACTGTGACAACAATGAATTTTTTTATCTGCTTCAATCTAAAATAGATTACTGACCATTTAGGGAAAAAATAAATTAAAAAGTCAAATGAATTGATTTGCTATTGGAAGTAATTCAATGGAATTATTCTTACAGTCCACTTCAGACATCAGCAGACACTATATAGTGTACATTTTCCACACCTTTGCAGAATATCACCAGCATTTAGTCATACCAATGTGTTATCAGGAAGGCCCTGGCTGAATTGCCTCTCTCATGTAAGCAACACTGAAACTTTTTTTTTGGTTTTGCTTTGGTTTTTTTGCAAATTATGTCATCTCCAGGATTTCAGCTATACAAGAGAGATTATGACAAAGATGAACACAAACAAAACCAAATAGCTAGAAATGTAAAAGGTGATTGAAAAGGAATTAAAATTCACATGTCAGAGAACTTACACTATTCCACAAGTTGCCGTATAATTTCAAAGATTCTCTTCTGATAGACACTTTAACACACATATGTAGTACTCTTAATAATGTTTTCACGAATCAAAACTGCATTTAATCTACAATCATCCAGTCACCAGCCTTCGTCTCACACCTTCAGGCCATTAGCTCTGTGTTGGCTAAATCTGCCTTTTAGACTACAAGTGTTGTTGAACGAGAACAGGATCTCTCTCTCTCTCTTTTTTTTTTTTTTTTTTAGTATCTTGGGAAAGGAAGTGTTCTGGCAGCATGTCTAGGTCTTATGTGTAGAACAGGATAAAGTGGACACCACCCTGAAATATACACATCTCGTGATAGAATTAATCAGTTTCTGAACATGATGAACTTCCCTACAACAGAATTAAAAGGAAACACCTTGCAGATAATAATGAAAAAGTGTAGTAGCTCATGCAAAAATCTTTCCTTTCCCAGAGCAGATCTTTAAGGATTTAGCTCTTAATTTCTTTTTAAAGACAAGCAATTCCTGTTTAAAATCAAGAATAATTTTACTGGGTAAAAAAACCAAAAACATTCTAAATCATCACTACTTTAAATTTTGTCTTCTTAATTCTTCATAAAACATGATATAACTCTCAATTAAAATTTCTTCCCAAAAACAAACAAAAAACCTAACAAAACCAACCCTCAAAATCCCAAAAAGTTCTGAACAATGTATTTCTAGAAAATAAAGTTCTCCCGAAGGAACACAGTACTTATAAGATATGTTACATAATCATCCTCATATAACAGACTACAGCAAAATTTAAAAAATCAATTTAACTGTGATAATTTCTGATTTAATATGGTTTGGATCAGTAAGTCGTAATTGCAAAATACGTACTTTTGTAATTAATGAGTACAAATTATTCAGAAGTGGAATGTGTTGAATGCCATTAGGAGTTTATACACACAGTACCAAGTTCTGTTCATACAGAAAACTAAATTCGAAAGTCGATTTTAATGCATGATGCCCTTCTTTCATTAGAGAGCTCTGATAAAAAGCCAGTAATAAAAAGACTATGACCTGAAGTTCAAGATTGCAACTGAACAGCCTCTAATCCTCTCTCTATAAAAAAGGGCATTTTTGACTCAAATAGGAGGCTGGATTTAGGCATGCTCATAGCATGAAGTACCACTCAAGAAAGATAATCCTGTGGGACTCAGCCTCTGCTCTGCCACCAGGCAACAGACCTCAAGCTGTGTCCTGTGTGTGGAGTATCCGTCGGAAAAGGTGTGTCATCCCATCCTTTTCCTTGCTGTGGTGTTTTGGGACAGGATTCCCACACAAACCCAGGCGTGCAGGCCAGGGCTCCAGCTGCCCTCCAATCATTCCTCCCCATCCACGTGCTCCAAAGGACCAGTGGGATGGGTGTGCTCTGCCTACACCCGCTGACCAGCTGCAGGCACGGGGGGAGCTTTGAGGCTGAATAGGGCATAGTCTCCTCTGTTTCTTCATAAGCACACAGCCCAAGACAAGCCTCAACCTTCCAGGAATGTTCAGGTAGTAAGACACTATTGAGTATACGCGCGATTTGCAAAGCAAATGCTGTGACATCACTTAAGAAACAGAAACACAAAAATCACTTCCACAGAAATTATTATTCTCTTTCCTTGATAAGATTAGTATATTTGATGCTAAAATTCTGCTGTTTAGGGAAGTAGAACAACCTTTATTATCAATCATAAATAAACTGAAAGAAAAATATTCCTAGGGAAGTGGCTGAGTCACCAACTCAGATATTTAAAAGATACATAGAAGTATATAAAAGATGTATAGATGTAGACTTTAGGTACACGGTTTAGTGGTGTTAGATTAAGGGTTGGACTCCATGATCTTCAAGGACATTTCCAACCTAAATAATTCTGTACTGAACTCTAAATGGTGTAAAGGCTTGTTGATGGGTGCTGAGTAGAAATACATTTATACCTGCAAACAGGAACCAGACTGGCTCTTTTTACTGAGTATTGACTTAAAACTCACTTCTCTGTTTCTTGAAGGCAAAAAATAATTAACAAGGAAAAAAAAAAAAAAAAAAAAAACAAACCACAACACCACCCCAAAAAACCCCACTGGTGTAAAAGAAGGTACAAATGTCCCTTACAGAACTTCTTAAATTAATTTCTATGCAGGTGGATCCTATATCTAACCTGAAACTAAATGGAATATAATAAATTCTGAGGAAAAAAACCACAATTGAATTTGTACATCTACAGCTTTTGACCCAAGTTATGTCCTCACTGTTACAATTTTCTTACTCAATCACTACCTTCCTTCCAAAGGGAAATACAAAATGACAGAGGCATGTTATTCTGTCAGTATAATAGAGACATGCACATTACCAGGAAAAAGACTGAGATTCACTTTATGCAAAATATGTGTATACGACACAGATCCAGAAGATTATAAACCAAAAAATTCTATATTATGTGAAAGTATAAAATTACAAATACAGATTTTGTGTGCATCTACCAACAAATGAAACTTTAAAATTCAGATCAAATTTTCGGACTTCATTTGTTCAATTTGTAGGGCTCATGAGGATTACACATAACAGGCATATGTTCTCAATCTGCTTATTGATCTCACTTGAAAAATTGACAAGGTTGGGTAGTTAAGTCCCAAGATGAAGCTTTAACACTGATCCTTGAGTGCAAACTAGCCATATGAATGCAAAAAAGTGCCTATTATACTGATTAATTCTAATTATGTTGAATTCTTTGATCTCAACTGTACATACTTTTAACATAATACTTTGACTGATCTGAATAGTCAAGACTGTCTTTTTTTTGTTGTTATTGTTGTAAACAGAAGATACCTAGCAAGTTTCTCTGTGCTAGACTAAAATTCCTTCATTAGGACTGGAAGGATATCACACCATTCTGGAGACACCGTAAAATGTAGAAGAATTGGGACTTAAATATTTGGTAAAACATGTGCCTTACTATTGATCACACAGAAGTGAAGAATTTTTTTTTCTCAATGGGAAATGAAAAAGGAAACCATTATTTGCTTACTGAAATATGTTTTTGCATCATTTTATATTATGCATAACAGACAAATCAATTGATAGTGATCACTACATCGACAAGTCAGTCTTTCAGCTACTTTCCTGTTAGACATATTTACTACTTTACCATTTGCTCATTCATTTTCTCAAAAAAGCTATTTCTAACATCTCATAGTTCTACATTTCTGAAAGTACGTATGTTTTAATGCTAACTTTATGAATAAATATTGAAACATCACTGAAAAAATACTGCCTGTGCCAAAACGGTGCTGAAACAGAGTAAGTTCTGCCTGAAAAAAGTTAATTTCCTCTTTTCTACTTGGTAATTCAAGCTGCTCTGCAGTTAACAAAAAGGTTCTTATTGTCTTATTAAATTTAAGGTAGCAATAACCATTAACTCAGTCTCAAACGTGGTATCTTACTGCATGTAGCTAGGTTGAAAGAAAGTAAAACAAATTACCTGGACTGCTTAGGAAACCCTAAATGCCCTAATTTACCCAACCATTTATCAGAAAAACTAATGAAAAGCTCTTTTTGTTCTTGCAATGGATAAAGCTAGCCATTAGTCTCTTAAGTGTATGATTTTACCGGCAAGACAAAACAAATAGCAAATCTTGGGAGTAAATATCAGCTGGACGTTCACATAACAAGGTCCAGAGAGACATATCCAGAAGTTTCGACTTTTAATCCAACTCTGAATAATGTTGGATGCTGTTCTCTGATCCTTCAGAGCTCTTCTACTGCCAAAATAACTGCAAGGCTTGCAAGTCCGAATGTATCGTAAGCCTTTCCCAAGGCACCCCAACACTATCTGAGGCACTGAAACTATGGCAACCGAATAAGAAAGCAGCTTCCATGATTAATAGATGAAGATCCCAGCGACAGTGCCTTGCTAGGCCATAATTCAGGAATGCAGGAGGAATTAGCATAGAATCCATCTCAATCTACCAATAAAAAGTAGATTTTGAAAGGCATCAACAAAACCACTTTTTTTTTTCTGCAGATAAAAAAGGGAAAAACCCACAAAAAAACCCAAACAAAAAACCCCTATGGAACTATAAACCGTTCAAAATCTCATTAACATTTCAATGAATGGCTGCCTCAAGAGCAAGTAATGGATAAGTGTTCATGAACAATGGTGAAGGAAGAAACATTGGAAATTTTCTCTTCAAGTATAAAAGCCATATGAAGAATACTCAATATATAGAACACCAGAGTGAAACTATGAGCAGTCATAGATAGGAAAGTAGGAATATACTTCGATACAGTTTTTCCCATTGTGTTGGGAATTCCTATGGGAGAGTATTTTTTCCATCTGCAGAACTGGAACGCCTGACCATATCTATTAAATACTCTACACATTTTCATTATTAGAAGGTCCCTGAGTCTATCAGGGTCATTGCAAAATCAAAGACAGTTAGGAATACCTTTTCTTTTTAAGCACACAATGAAACTTCTGCTATTATCACCAGTAAAAGTGCTAGTAGAGTAGTTCTTCATCCAGCTAGGTGTTCTCAGACTAAGGTTAAAGGGGATAACAAAAATATTTCTTTGCACTTTTATAAGCATTAAGTTTTCAATAAAGGCAACTGAGAACATAAAAACATAGGAATGTTTTGGGTTTTTCCTGCTTCATGGAAACGGTGTAATGCTGCAGTCAAGGCAAGGCTCTATCTGGGAAGGATGAGGGAGATGATGCTAAAGGCTTCCCATCCTGAGGATAGGACCCATGCTGCTCTATCATAGAGGTGCAGCAATGCCGTGCATCTGCCCCTGGAAACTCTTTAACTTCAGAACTGCAGGCTTATTGCAAAAGTGTACGGCTGTGGAAAGTTCCTCAGTAGCAGTTTTGTCAGTAGCTAAAAAAAAAAAAAACAACAAACAAAACAAACCAAAAACCTGCCACTAACAAAAACGGTATGGAGTAGTCCAGGATACATGAATTTCAAGTATGTTATATAAATACTTTACATAGAAGTGTCTATTATTAACAATATTTTTAAAGGAAAGGTCGTCACTGAATGTAGCGAATTACCATATGTCTTCACTCTAGTGATACAGCAACTGGCAGTTCTGTTAATAGCTGGTTTATCTACTTTATTTTACATCTCTCTTTCAGCCACTAAAGAAACACTCTGGGGCTTGGTGAAAAATTTCTTTCATACAAAAATGACTCTGTATTCACATCAAGCATATTGCACCCCTTCATTTGGGCTGATAAATAAGTACAGTTCTATACTAGGAAAGACTTCACGAGATTTTGCAGCAAATTACAGGAAAATTCATCCGGCGTTTTTCTCATCTTCTTCCTTTTCTGAAAGCTGGGTTTTTGGTTTTTTTTTTTTTTTTTTTTTTTTTTTTTTTTTTTTTTTTTTGTTGGTGTGGTGGGGTGTTGGGTTTTTTGTTTGTTTGTTTGTGGTTTTTTTTGGTTTGCCTTTTTTTTTTTTTTGTTTGGTTTGGTATTTTTTGGGGGGTAGTGTTGGGGGCTTTTTTGTTTGGTTTGGGGTTTTTTGGGGGGGTGGGGTGGTTTGGTTTTTTTGGGTTTTTTTTTCCAAGTGAATTCTATTTCTTTTTATTAAACTATAGCCAGAGTTAAACTTTAGATTTCAGAGGGCGTAAACCTGGTAGTCTCATTTATGTTCAGCTGGTGCATGAAAGCTGAGAACATGATTATTTTATGGGGGGGAGCATAGATCTCTTATCCCCTTCCCTATTTCCAGTGCTAGCAGGCTTTATAAGATATGACAAAAAACTGCAATTGTTTCTATGTATGCCGGTCTTTCAAAGAACCCAGGCTTCCAGAATACACTAATTTTGCACACCACTTCTATTTTGTCTCTTCCCCCATTCCCACGTCACATTTGATTTTGAATCCTTTCACATCTTCCAGAAGCTAAAACAAAATAGGCAAACAAGAAGCTTGGTAACTCCACAAGACACATAGGAGCTGCAATACCTAAAATTGTAACACAGTAGGTGGCACTCTTCCCTTTAAAACCTAAAGCTGTGCCTTGGGCACGTGCTGCCATATTGACACGTTGCAATCAAGACCCAAAACCAAAGCAACACTCACCATGATATAATCAGAGATCTCTTAACACTCCAGAAACATAAAACACTGTTATTTCCATGGCCATGGGTAACATAGCACATAAAGTAAGCAGACATTCTGTCAAATCTCTGCTCTGCCAGGTTTGTGCTTGAACTGGAGTAGTCCAGTTTTACCTTCACAAACCCTATGCACATCCAAGTCACTCCTTACGCAGGGGACTGTTGCAACAGGCCAAAAGTAAAAATACTCTTTTAGAGATATCAGGCTTAGGTCCAGACTTTCCACCAGCTGCTTACTTCTGCATTAGAACATTGTTCATGGTTGCTATATGCTGTTGATCAGCAGTCAGACTCTGCGCTACTGACTATCTTACTGCCAAAATGTCTTTGCCCACCTAAGAATAATCCTGATACACAGAATTTATGAGCATAAAATGCTCAAATAGTCACCAGTAAAAAGCATTGCTTATCACTCTTATTCTTCTGTTGCCCTGTCAAATAAAGCTTGTCACAATTTCTTGGATGCGACTTGCTCCATGACACACAAATCTAGGTCTGAGTTAACATTAAGGATCAGTCCAGACCAAATGTACCCACAGGACAGCTTCAGGTCCTGAGCAAGTATTGATTCCCAGCAGAGAACAGTATTTTCAGTTTGGGGCTAAAACACAAAAAAAGTCTAAATATAAGTAATATTTCAGCGGCTGCGTTTACTCTCAGAAAATTACTCCAGCAGGCAAGGTTTCCCTGGGTCAGCAAAGCTTACTTGGGTGAATGAGACTGCAAAAGGCAAGGGCTAAAGATTTACTTCATCAATAAATGAATAGAAGGAGGTCAAACAGTGCAGCATCTGTACCACATTAAGACAGTGAAAATTTCTGTTCAACTTCTCTAGCATATACTGCATTTTCAATGTTGTTTTCCAGAATTTACTGGCTTGTTTGTTTTCAGCATTCTGCTACAGTGTATGGGAATCAGGTACTATATACAAAACATTTATTTCAGTAGTATAACAATGTGTTCTTGCAAACAAGCTGGATGTGAGACGTATTAGCTCAGGTCAATTTAATCCTAAAACAATTTATGTCTCCCCTGCTGTAAATCATGTGAGCTCCTTTCATGTGTATTTGTGTATGGCTCTTCAAAACAAGATGACAAATTTCCCCTTCCCTTCACAAAACATGCACAAGCAAGTTCACAATCACCTACTTCCTTTCTAATGCAAACAATTCTAGTCCGGATTTCTTACAGGTCATTAGTTTGATCTCTGTCCTTCCCTTTTTCTCTCTCTCTCTCTTTTTTTTTTTTTTTTTTTTTTTTTTTTTTTTTTTTTTTTTTCTGTTCCTTTCAAAAATTTAATGAAGGTAACTCCTCATTCTTAGCCTGATTCAGCTCCTTTTTCAGTCTTTAACACTGGTATCTGCAATCTATTTGCAAACATAAAGAAGGCACTACGGCTGATACTCACTTTCATCTTCAAGCAGCTAGAAATGTTAACTAGCCATTCTCCTCATAGCTGTCAGTGCCCAATTATTTTTTTTTGCTCAAGTAGTATGAGTTCAGTTGATAAGGTTGGTTTGTCATTAAGTAAGATTATACAATTTTCAAGACTAATTGAGAATACACAGAACATCTGTGACTACCTAGTTTGTAGTCCCTGAAAGCATTCACCCACGCTTCAAGCGTTTGGTGCCTAGCACATGAAAAGCAAATGTTGCAAATATACATTACAGTATTACTTACTATTTTGAATTTTGTTTGGCATTTAGGCAGAACTCTCATCTGGGCATGCTGCTCCTGAACTAAGCTTCCATGAATGCCAGAGATTTTCTCCAGTGAACAGCAGTGGAGAACAGAAATAAACTTTTTTATGCATATGAAATTATTTGGCTTTAAAGAGAGTAAGTTGTCTTTGTCTTGTAACTTATGAGAAGCTACCATACTAAAACTAGGCTCCTTTTAGACAAAAAGATACCCTAGACAGTGAAACACCTTGGCAACTGTATTTCTTTAATAGTGGCAAACCTTCCTCATCCTATTGAGTCACGTACTTGCTTTCAATCATGTTCAAGGCAATTCCATGACGAAAGAGATTTGCTGGAGCAGACCTGAATTTCCTCACAATAGACAAGAACAGTCTCATTTAAAAATTAACAAAAAAAAAAAAATCACAAGAAGATCATTTTCTCTTTCTGATCTGAAAAAAAAATTGCAAAGGAAACCCTGAACATGGTAACAGCTGCATAAATCTTACAGCAAGAGACAGCTAAAAAATCTCAATGAATTTTGAGAATTGAATTTTGAATCAAAAGAGCCTGACTGCACTGGACTTTATCATAATGATGTCAAAGGATTTAATCACCAAGTAAAGATTACTTAGGTAAGAATGGTTTACTGGATGACACATAAATTAATGCACACCAAAAGCAGTGACTGAATTAATTGTTGCAAAGATAGTGGGGAAAATCATACCTTTAGGTACCTATCTTTGAGGTCAAGTCAGTAATTATGTCATTACTGGATGATACAAAACAAGTTAGCAGAATCTATATCAAATAATAAGCCACTTCGTGCAGCTCTGTGACAGCAAATGGTTGTGGACACTTAGCACTGTGTTATTTACAACACCTGGATGCCGTGTGGCGCCTTTAGAAAATGAAGCATTCGCCTTGCTTGCAGCGCCAGGAATTAGTATATTTTATAGTTTATCACAAAACTAACTAAAGCCTTTACTTTTTGCTGTTCTATCAGTGAAATAATTTTCTGCAGCAGGTAAACATCCGTGCTGCACAGACGTCGGCGCAAACGTGCATGTTTACAAACTTCTAAAGCAGCAATTAGTTCGGTAGAGGAACAGAAGGACAAATTACCCCCTCAACAAGCGGCCAAGACTAGAAAAAAAAACACATTTGCCTCAGGGAAACCCAGCAGTTAGAGCCTTGCGAGTCACGCTGGGATGAGCCAGGCAGGAAAGAGGCGGTGGCGACGGGCAGAAGGGCATCTCCACTGCAACTGGCAGGGCTGCAGCCCCAGCCCTGCTTCCCCCGGCAGCCCTCTGTCCGCACGCCGTCCGGTCCACTCCCGGGAGCGCCTCCCTTGGACAGCCTGGCAGTCAGGCACGGACCGAGGGGCGGTGGGACGGCCGAGCCCACACAAGAAGCAGGTACTTTCTTCACGCGTGATGGAGACCCAAACTTTTCACCGCCCTCCCTGGCGGCGAAGCGAGGGGCGGTGCTGACCCCCGGCTGCCCCAGGGGCTGCCCGAGCCCCCGCCGCCGCCCCCCGTGCCTCGCCGCCGCCTCGCCGGCGCACCGCAGCCGGAGGCACAGCCTTCTAAACGCACCATTGCCCTCAGATGGGAGCCTTCCCTTGCCCGTGCAGATAAGGGACCAGGGTGTGTGCGCGCAGGCTGAAATCCCTTCCCTGCTCAGCATCCCTTCCGCTCAGCATCATCCTGTTCCCCGCTCGCCATCCTTTCCTCACCTCAGCATCACGCTGTCTCCTCCTCGGCATCCCTCCCCACCTCAGCATCGGCGGCCCGAGGAGCCCCGCTCCGGTCCCCGCTCCCGCCGCCGGCCCCAGCAATCCGCGGCGACGAGGGGCGTTCGCGGGGCGCCGCCGGCTCCCAGCCCCTCCTGGAGGGCCAGCCCTGCTACTCGCCATTAAAAAACTTTCTCTTTTCCTCCTTTTCTCCCGTTTGGCCGGGAGCCCGAGGGCGGAGAGAGGCTGAAGGAGCGACAGGGCTGAAGGAGCGACAGGGCGAGTGCTGGGCGGAGGGAGAAGAGTTGCGGCGGCTCGCAGGGCTCCCCGCCCGCCGGGCGGCCACAGAGGGGTCCGGCCTTCCCCAGCCCGCCCGCCCGCGCTCCCGGCCGAGCAGAACGGCCGGGCAGAGCCACCGGCCCGCGGGGGAAGAGGCTTGAGGCGCCCCGCAGAAAGGGCCGGGGAGCATCCCTACCCGGAATGGCGGGGCGGAGGGAGGGCAGCCAGCAGCCCACCTTGCCGGGGCCAGGGCGGAGGGGAAGGCGCCACTGCCCGCGGGGAGCTGAGCCCGCGGCCCCAGCCCACCATCGCTAACAAAGCCCGCGGCTGCGCCTGGAGCTGCTCCGCGGAAGAAGTTGCCTCGATTCCCGGCCACTTCCCCCAAAAAGCAGCGCCAGCCTCTGAAAAAAACCCCAATAAATAAAGACATCGGCCGCAACCCAAGTACACCGCGGGAACGGCAGAGACGGCTGCGTTACGCCTTTACACGGAGCGCCCACATAGTTCCTGTAACAAAGACCCCCGCACCCGGCCCTACGCGATGCCCGGAGGCCCCGGGGAACACGCCCGGCGGCCCCGGCCCCGGCCCCGGCCCCAGCCCAGCGTCCCGCGGCCCCCCGGCTCCCCACGGCCCCCGGGCGACCCCCGCCAGCGCCGGGAAGGGCCCGGGGGTGGGAGGCGAGGAGCCCCATCGGCGCATGCAAGCCGTGCCAAGGGCCAGGGGAGGGAGGACAACATGTCAGGCAATTGCGGGAAGTGGGGGGAAGGAAGAAAAAGAGGGGCGCAAATAAAAAAGGGAAAAGAAAGACGGAGCCACGAGATGCCGGGAAAGTGGCAACAGCCAGCGCAGCGTGTGCACTTGCGGGCGGCTCTCCTCCTCCCTGGGCGCTGCAAACGATGTCGAGACAAGGCAGCAGCCCGCCTCAAACCACACACCACCCTCGCTCCTTCCGAGCCTGCCGGGCGATCCGGGAGCCTTCCCTTCCGAGCATTCCCAAAACACAGGGTAAGGGTACGGACAGGGGGGTACTGTACCTTTTCGGTGCATGTATCTGGGCAGCTAGAGGACAACTAGCTGATGTAGTGTTCCATTTAGTAATCCATTTTAGGGGATCTCTCTGGGAAACTGCACCCACTCTCTCCTTTGCAATCCTTTGTCATTACTACATGTGTGCTTCCCGGGGGATGAGATATTTGATATTTCTACTTTCTGAATTGCAAACGCAATTTGTTCATTTCCAATGATGGGCGAAGAGGGGAGTGATCAGCGAGAAGAATTAAAAAAAAAAAAAAAAAAAAAAAAAAAAAAGAAAAAAAAAAAAAAGGAAAAAAGCGTTAGCAACTCCTCTCCAGACCCAAATTCCACTACGGTTCCACTCCAGTAAGTCCCCTTCAGTCGAGCCTCGGGAGGTTAGTCATGTCGGGGTCTCCTGGTCCCTCTCTACCAAAAGTGCTCCCGGTGTGACGGCTCCTCCAGGAAAACTCCGGGGCTGGAGGCACTCGCCGTGCCACGGCAGGAAAGTGCAGTCGCCGCTCGCCTCGAGCTGCCGGGCATTGGACTGTGCGCGGCGAGTACGTGGGAGCCGCTGCTTCTCTCCCTCTCTCTCTTTTCTCTCTCTCTCCCCCTCGCCCCGTCTCCGCCGCTGCCGCTCCGTCTCCCCCCGCCCTCCCGCTAGCCCCGGGACGGCTCCGCCGGCGGAGGCGGAGACAAAGCCCGGACTGGAGCGCGGCGGGCGGGCGGACGGGCGGGCGCGCCCCGCTCCCCTCCCCGCCCCGCCCACCGCCACGGGCGGGGCACGCGCGCTGCCGCCCCGCCCCCGGGGGCGGGCCCGGGCCCGGGGAGGCGTGAGGGGCCCGGCGGGCGGGGGCGGTCGCGCCTTGTTCCGGAGCTCGCTGTCGGCGGCGCTGCTGATACCTCGGGGCTGGTGCCGGCCGTCACCGGGCTTACGTCGAGCGGGTGTCTGCGGAGGGCCCTCGCCCGTCCCCTCGGAGCTGTCGCCACCTCCAGCCATCGCGGTGGTTCCGGGCCGGCAGGGCGCGGAGAAGCGGCGGGAGCACGGCTGCGGGACGGGCAGGCGGCCGCGGCCCCTCCAGGGCCTCTCCGCGAGTGCGGGGCTGTGCGGAGCCCCGCGCATGGGCCGGGCGCGGGCCGAACCCCTCGGGCAGGGGCGGGAGCGGGGCCGGGGCCGCAGCTGGCGGCTGCCCGTCCGCTTGTCGCCTTTTCCCCCTTCCCACCGTCTCAGTCCCGCCTCGGTGGTCTCTGGCCGCGCTAATCCCTGTCTCGGATGCGATCCAGCCGGGAGCAGGAGCAAGCGGCGCTAATACATTAATCCTCTCTCCCCGTCCCCGGCTCAGGCCCCCCGCCGTTGCCGCCGGCGGTAATCCATCCTCGGGCGGCCGCAGGCAGACCCCGCCGGGGCGCTCAGCCCCTGCCCGCGCCCGTCCTGCCGGGCCCGAGCCCCGGGTTGGCCCCTGGGTCCGGCCCTCCTGCTCCTCCCGCTCCCCGCTGACCTCTCTCAGCATCAGGGCTGGGGCGGACAGGCTGCGGGAGCGGGCTACGCTGTATACCCTGCAAAATAGCTCAGAGTCGGTGAGGTGAAGATCCGCGTGGTCGTTTCTTCGACGGCGGCATGCGATTCCTCATGAGTTTTAACAGTGATTTCTACCCGCTCAATCTCACCGGAGCTAAGGCTGTAAGGAGAGCCTCTACTTGTTTCAGCGCGAAGGCATCTTGTTTCCAGGGGATTTATTTACATGTGGATTGCTTTAACATGGTTTATACTTCTTTGGGTGTTTTTTTCTGTTGTTGTTGTTTTGTTTTGGGGTGGGCTTTTTTTTTTTTTTTTTAAACCAGATAAGTGAAAGGGCAGAGTGCAACTAGGAAAATTGCTGTCAGGTCATGAAGTGTGCCATTAAAATTAAAATAATTACTTGTTTGTGACTGCTGGTTTTTTCTGCCTTTTATTTTCAGATAATGAAAGGGCTCTAAGACATTGGTTTCGGTTCTGTATTTGATTTGGGTTCTAAAATTAACCACACATCCATTCAATTTCTAGTTATTAGATTACAAGGGAAGACTATATCTATAAGGGAAGATCTATATCAAGTAAAAGTTTCTTCTTTCCTTTCTGACAGTTAAAACTGAATGTATACTTAGGGTAATTTTGAGACTAAAGGAACCAAGACCTAATATATCTTCTTCCTTTCCCCTTTCCCTCCTTTTCCTTTTCCTCCTTCTCCTTCTCCTTTTCCTTCTCCTTCTCCTTCTCTGAAAATCTAAACCAGAATCTGAATCAGAGTAATTGCTGGAGACAGATAAATTTTAGTGGAACAAACTTCTCCTAGTTCTGAAAGCAATTAGAGAAACTCAACTGCTACAAATAATTTCTGGGTATCCAAATGTGTGTCAGGGGGGTAAACCAGATGAATATACCTTGGTTTGCCAAGACCCTTAACCCCAATTTTCACAAAGAGGCCCTTGATCATATCATGGTACTTACTTCTTCCTCTGTCAGAAAATGAGAACAGAGACTGAACATAGTCAGGGTTTGTGGAGAATACCCACTTCACAATAGCTAAGTCTGACATTTGATCATTATATTATGTTCAATCACTACATACGTTTTGAGGTGTTCCAAACTGCCGCCAATTTTGTTGTGGGTTTGAACTGGAAGCAGATATAAGTTAAGTTCGGTCTTTACTGTGTGCTTCAAATACTTCACAAATATTTCCGCAGTACTGAATGGTTTGTTTTACCATTGCATTTCTTCGTTAATCAAAAAAGGCTCTCTGACAGAGAATATTTTCCTGTCCTATATTTAGGGTTTTGAAAAATACAGACCAGATTTTTATACAATGAAAGTTCTGGAAGAAGCAACACTAAAAAATTCTATTTTCCAGATACTGGTCCTAGCTAAGGCATCAGTTACTAAAAGTTTTATATTCTGTTTGTTTTACAAAATTGTTTTTCATTCATCAGTTTTTTCCCCTGTCTTTAGTTTCCAAGCCTTTGCTGCCTAACTTCAGTTAAATCATGCACTATAGCCCTTTTTCATTTAGCCCTTTGCCAAAATGACACTCAACTCTTCTGCCGTTCGTTACCTCTTGTTTTGCTCTACAAACTCTGAAGTGTCTTCATGGCTTGAAAACCCACCCTAATTTTTACCTGACTCTGTGTTCCCTTTTTCACTCTGTGCTCAATCCAATGAACTATTCTCCTCATGTTTTCTCTCCCACCAAGCTTTTTAGTCTATTGTTTTGTGGAACTTTAATGTCAATCTCAATTCTTCATGCTGTCAGATTTTCTGAAAACAGACACAACCTTACTTGTTTTGCCTAGACTAGTTAATAATTGTGGGCTACTCACATGGGCTTGGGAAAGGGAATTATTACCCTTATTGATGGGAAAAGACATATTTTTTTTCCACTGTCTGCTTTCTGGCAGCTGCAGCAGTAGAGTGCCGTGGGTTTTCCAGTCAGGAATTCTTGGTGAGGTCTCCATGGAGCTTGTGCATTTTAAAATCCCGATCTGAACAATTCACACAGGCTATAGAGAACTTCTTCAACTCCTTCCAACCCCTCTGCAAAGTAGGTCTTTTCCAAAAATTTGACTTTAGTTGGTGTGAAAATGTTACCTCTATTCCTCCTTCCTAATCACATGTGTAATATGTTTGTAGGACACCTGGCCTGTATGGGGGAAGGGCATTTGTATCTCCTTCCCTGGCAGCAACTGCCTCTTTCAGCTGGGATGTGCAAAGCTAATTCACTAATTTGATGCTAATTTGTGTGCTGAGCCCCACATTGTATAATACATATTTTCTACTGCACTCTCTTCCCAGAGCCATGTGGTTGTAGGAACAGCATCCTGTTAGGTACAGCTTTCAGGAGCTGGAATACTGCAGAGGTGCAATGGCACTTGTTGAGCTCATCCCCATTCATTACCTTTCTGCACCAGAACATTCAACACATATGCAATATATGCAACGTTCCCTGATTCCAGTTGTTACTGTTAGATTCAGTTCAGCTTGTTCTTGCCACTATTTCAAAAACTCTAAATGCAGCAGAGCATTTATATTGTCATGAAACAACATGAATGGCAGAGCTGAGGACTCTGACAGCTGTCTGGGAAATACTAGGGGATTTTGCCCCAAGGAAGGTATGAGATAGTTTTGATATCTACAAGGCACTTAAAGGCCGTACAAGGGCTTGTACTCCTTTTTCTTGTTTCCTACTTGGGCATCGGAGGAGATGCTTTTACCTGTGGAGATGTATTTCACCACAAATAAAAACAAAATGTTGAGTGCAGGCACGTCTTAATGTAAAATAAGTGTTGACTTCTTCAATCCTATAGCAATACTGAAGTCTCATCAAACTGCAAATATGATTTGTGTCAAGACAAGATTATTGAATGCCTGGAAAAGTAATTACTCCTACACAGAGAAAAATAAGATCTTTCTTTTTACCACTTCATGGAAATTCATCAAACTCAGGTGAACTCTGAAAACGTGGTTGAAAGTGGGGAGATTTTTTTAGCAGATTGTAGCTGTACTTAGTGCTGTTAAGGGAAACAACACTTATAAAAATCAGCACAGACCCTGTTCTCAGCCTCTTAGTGTAAAAGGCAATAAGACTTTTGCCCAATTAACTCATGCAGAGTCAGTCTCATAGTTTAAAGGTATGAATGCTAGACATTTTACAGCTCTTTTTGAACATGAGATGAGATGAAGAATAATTCGTTTCCTCCATGGACATGATTTTTGATGATTGGCAAATCCTTGCAAAATTCTTTCTGTAAATAAGGACCTTATCAGAAATGCCACATTTTTAGGTTGCTTAATGGATTTGCTTTTCTTAATCACTTTCTTCAGACATCTTCCAAGTGGATACTCAGATAACTATAGATTGACTTGGGATGTGCTCGACAAGGAGCACCCAGAGTATTCAAAGTTCAGCAAAGTAGTTTGTAATATTCACTGGAAATACCAGTGAAGGTTTTGCCTCTGCTGGGAACCCAGAGTGTCTCTGTGCCAATTCCATGCAGGTTGGTCTTTACAACTATGGAGGATTTTGGAAGGCAAACAAGGCTGCAGAGCAGATGTTTTATGCAGGAGGCTACCCTGGTCAGCTCCCTCTGTACTGTGCCAGAAAAATCAGCAGAAATTCATGTTGCGCTGTGAGCAACATTCACATGTCACTGTGTCATCTAGTTCCCAGAAGAGGAGAGTGTTACATGATGGTGAACTAAGCAGAGAAAACTGTGGATAGCGGCTGGACCATATGGTGAAGGGAGCGGCTCCCTGTAGAAAAAACAGAGAAAACAACTGAGCATGTAAGATCAAGATGGGAAAGTGATGTAGAATTTAACAGTTGTTAAAACAACAGAAATTTGTAGTGATTCATTATCAAATTACTCTAAACACACATGGGCCAAATCCTCCTGTTTAACATAATCTTAATAATGGTAGTGCATCCGTAACAATTTCACCTGCTAATTATCTGCTTTGTAAAATTTCACTAGGAAAGGATTTTATGGTAATTTTTAACTAGCTTGGAGAGCTCCACAACAGGAATATAACTGATCTGTGGTATTCCATAGGCCCTTAAGTTCAAGTCACTAGAAAAATTATTTGCTATTGAACTCTATTGGATTTTCCATAAAGGGAAACTTAATTTCTTCACACATTGGATGTTGATGATCTCACATTAGTCTCTTGTAGTTAGAGTCTCTGAGAGGAAAATTAATCAGAAACTATAAAGAGAGCATCTGAAGAGAGTTTTCAAGGTTTCTTTCTCCTCAGTTTTGCTACGGGAGAAGACAGCATGCTCCTCAATTACTTCATGGTGATTTCAAGTACTGAGCTCTATGTTTTTAGTTCACTCTTTCAGAAGATCCACACCCGCAGTTATTCCAACATGGTTCTTAGGTATTGCACCCTTTTTGAGGACAGTAAGGAACTGAACAGAATAAAATGTTTCTGTCAGATACTGTTTCTGTATGATTAAGGTTTGATGCTAACTACTGAGTTGTCTGGACACTAAGTGAAGAAGTCTCTCTCTGAAAGACTCTCTGAAAACTTGTAGAATGTATTTTGATTGAAAAGTTATGTTAAATTCATAGTTTTCTTTAGGTAAATCCTCAGTTCTCATCAGGACAACTTAAAATAAGGCTTGATCAAAAACTTAAGTGAAACAGTGCAGAAAGATTAATTTTTGGCTTTTCATATGTTCTTACAGTGGGTAACTGGGTTCAAAGTGAAACATTGCAGAGGCTCCCTCCAAAAAAATGAACATTTCATATCTGCATGGGGTAACTAAGTGTAAAATCATCATAATTGAAAAGACAGCACTGAAACAAGTAAATATTATAATAATGTTTTAAGTACAATTACAGCACCAATCTGAGAGCAAACCCAATTTCAAATAAAAACAAGTAGTTAGTTTGATAAATCAAAATCATTATTTTCAGTGTCCCTTCAGTGGAACTGAGCCCTTAGGAACACTCAGTAAATGGAATTGCCAGACAATTCAATATTACGAAATAGAAACAGTTAATGGTTTCAGTATTGGAAAAAAAGAGGCTTTATTCCATCCTCCTACCCAACAAACACACACAATTTGTAATATTAACTCTTATCCAGCTGACTTTTTCCTTTTTATTTTCTTTTTTTTTTAACCCTCAAATTGATAGTAGTGGGTAGAAGAAAGAATTTGCAACGGACAAACTAAAAAGAGGAAGGAGAAGGACAGGGGAAAAGAGGAGCTGGGATAAAATGCAAGAGTCTGGACAATAGCTCCAGCTGAGATGATTTGTGAATGTGCAGTGGGCAAGGAGGGAAAACAGAGAGGAGTGATGGGAGAAGGAGATGCGTAGAAAGAGGACCAAAGAGAATGGAAATAATCTCTATATTCAGCAAAAAAATGCCAAGATAAAATAAAACAATGAAAGAAGAATGGAATTGGTTAGACCTTGACCATTGAGCAGCTGATTGAAAATTATCTTTTAAGTCAGGTTTTATCCTTCAATCCTGAAAGATTACTAAATTAAAAACAAACAAACAAACAAACAAACAAACAAAAAAAAAAAAAAAAAAAAAAAAAAAAAAGAGAGACCGAGTAGCTCTAGCTTCACACTTGCTTTCAAACAATATGAATATTTTTACATACTAAAGGAGGAATTGATGAGGAATTGATGTCAAGCACATTATGGCCTTCTAGGATACAGAAGAGTGACTGAAAATGCATTGAAAGATACAACACAGTCTTTGGGAAGAAGCTATGTCCTGCTTTTGGCAAAGCAGTTTTCATCAGTGTCAGTCGCCTCCTAACACAGCCTGATGAGTTATTTGGACCCAGTTCTGTGCGGAAAAAGTGACACAGGATAACCAGGAAATAACCTTGTCCTCCAGGACAAGGGATCAGTCTAGAAAGGCAGCAGCTTGACAGTCATCATCTCTGATGGGTGGGCTGGATGGAGTTTGGCTCCTCTTGGCTCAAAGCTATAAGCAAGGTGAAATCAGCAGATGAAAGGAAACATGTCTCTCACATCCTCCCTGTGCACCTTCCCTCACCAAGTCTGACTTAATGTCCCTGATCTCTCACAGAGAAGAGCAGAAATGTATTTGTCTCAAATGGAAAACATGGGATGGGCCATAAGTTTGTAGCACAGTGTGGTTTTCATATGTTACAGTGGGGAGTTGATGGGGTCTCCTGAGTGATTTCTGAGAATGCTGTCTAGTAAAGATATTATTCAGGAAAAAGTGCAGAAATGTATATTTTCCTTTGTCTACTTGTCTCTAATTCATGTTCCTAAGAGGAAAATAGATCAGATGATGTTTCTAGCTCTAGTTCCATTAACTGGTGTAGAAAGGGCTCTCTTTTGGCTTTTTCCTGTATTACATTAGGTGAAGAAAAGTAATAAAGAATTCTGGAGACATATATTTGGTAGTCTATATTTTTCCAGATAATTATCTGTATTCTACCAATGGTACTTGTATTCAAAAGAGTTTGACTCAGTAAGAAGTTGCACTGAAGTTCATGCAGGTAGGTGAGGAGTTAGATGTTTCTTACTGTGTGCAGTTGGGATAGCCTCTGGCCCATCTGATGAGGATGATGAGAAGTGCAACCCCTCCCTTCCACCCTCCTTCTAGCCTTGTGTAGGTAGTCTGGAGTTTCCTGGTGATTGTTAGAGCTGAAAAGCATTTGCTAATGAAGCCTGCACTATTAAGAGGGAACAAGGGAAGGAGAGCAGAGACTTCCTGTGTTTGCTCATTCCTGGCAATCATTATCTAGCTGCTGCTCCCAACTGTGACTCTCCCAGGTAAATTACAACCTAGACATTCCAGTCCTGCTTAACTGAGTTTCAGTCACTCTGCCGCCCTGATATTAGTGCAGCAAAATTGAGAGGAAGTGAGTGAAAGCCATTTGGAAGATTAGTCACTGTTTCAACATAAAGGACAAGAGACCACGCAGAAACTCACTGCTGGGAGAAGTCTAACTCACCGTGAAAAGAGGGTTTCCACTGTTTGAAGATGCACATTTGATTTCTGACTCAAACTGTTGTTGTCCTTTCTGTAAACCACCATACCAAACTTTTTACCAGTCTTTTAGAGTATACTTACCAGTGCATGTGTGGAAGTTTAGTAGATGAAGAATACCTCGTAGTTGCAGAAGTGCAAGACTATGCATAAAGAAGAAGCAATGTGGAGGAAAACATCAGCTTGCATGCAAAAAACCACAGGCATCCTCATTTATGTGCCGTCAGTAATGAAACTCCCACTAGCTGAAAACAAATTAACATGTTATTGCCCAGGGTATAATTTATAGCAATATTCTTGGCGACTAACTCTTTTATTTGATCTGTCCTGAAGACAACACTGTTCCTCACTTTTGGCAAGAACTTCCTGTGGATGTTTCTTGGATTGTACTTTCAGCTCTGTGTGTAATATGCATTACTGTTCACAGAAAATCAGCAGAAAACATATGTTATACACTATGTCAAAGACACAAATAAAACTTGATGTCAAAGTATTAAAGTTTTGCTTGGGCCTGTGTTCAATTGAAACTTTTAAGTTAGGTGTTCGGTTAAATAAAAATCAAAGTATATTTATAAACATGCTGTGTTTGATGTGGGTTAAAGTGCTTGGGGAAAAGAAGTGGATTTAGAGAAATCTTTGGGAATTTTGTCACTGGCTTTCATGAGAGCTGAACATCACTCAAAACACAAACTGGTAACATTAACCAGTTAACATAACCATGCCTCCTAACTCTGTGAAATCAGAAAGCTAGGAAAACCATAAATGTAAAATAGAATTTAAAAAGACCCCCAGGCATTAAACTGTAAAGTCTAGTTCAAGTCTTGGTCTCACTTGAATCAGTGGCCAAACTGTAGCTGACTTCAATGTAGTGAGACAGCAATTTTCAAGCTCAAATTCGGATTTTGGTGTTGTCTTTGTGTGTATCAGATAAGATATACAAAACCTACCTTTTCCCACTATCTACTTCATGCTAATTAAATAAATTTATCATTCATTCCTCTTGGGAACTGTTTTCACAATGACCTTACCTGCTTACCTGTTGTAATTGCTGTCAGGCCAGTGTCTGACACCAATAAGTAGTTGCAGTTGTGTTTTTTTTTTGTTTTGGTTTTTTTTTTTTTTTTTTGTTTGTTTGTTTGTTGGTTGGTTGGTTGGTTGGTTGGTTTGGTTTTGTTGGCATTTATGTGGTTCTTTTTTGGTTGGGCCAGTCCAGAATTTAAAAATGGACAATACTACAGCAAAAAGTACTCCTTGGTTATCCTTAATTTTTCCATCAGAGTTGTAAAACCTTGTAAGTAGAGGGCTTGTAATGAGAACTCTGCAGTGACCTTAGTGATGGTGGCAGATTATAATATGCATGTTGCTAAGAGGTTTGGTTAATGAATGTCAGTAGGATTAGAAAATGATGAGTGTACTTTTTAAGGCTGCCATGCTGTGATAGATTTTTATCACTAAGAACAATGAAAGGTGAACAGTAATCTATGGACACTGCCTCTTTCTTTGCTCCAGAAATCAGCACCGTCTCTTATTAATTAAATTGAATACAGAACAATATAAATCTCTTAGTGCTTATTCTGCTCATTTCATACATACTAATGAGGATGAGCTTCTGAAGCTGGTGGTTGGGATCATTTATTCAGTGGTGGGAAAAATAACATCAGGATTCAGACCCCCTGCTGACTTTGCACACTGTTGTGCTGGATTTATATTGGCCTACTAATAAGTAACTGAATACATTAAATGAGACGCTTGTCACTGCAAGAGTTACAAGGGACTCCTTGTTTTTCTTCCTTGTGTATTCTTTGGTGGGGAGATTAGGGGAGATGGGCCCATTATGTAAGTCTCTCCTCTTGGTATTTCATCCACCAGTTCAAAGCTCTCTTTTCCAAACAGAAACTATGCCAAAGCTCTCATCAATCATTAAAAGTCCCAGCAGTTACAAACTCATTGATTTTAATGTGAAATACAACAACCCTGTTTTTTTTTTAACATAAGAAAGTGAATCACACTATGCTTAGCAGTTCAAACTCTATATAGCACAATATGCATGATTAGTGAAGAGAGAAAATACAGGGCATTCAGCAGTCAAAGAAATGGTTCTTTAGAGCTCCTCTTTGGGAGGAAATATAATGAAACAAGCACTGGGTATTCCAGTACTGCATATGTAGCTAAAAAAAAGAAAATTAAAAAAAAGTCTGGGTTGGTCCTGGATATCCACATCTAGCTTTTAGCCAATAGATACAAATTCTCAGCCTTTTAAATGTAGAATGGAAAAACTATATGCACTGTGCTCCCAAACAAGAGTTTCTGTTACAAACCTAAAATACAGCAATATGACCATGCTGTATAGGAAATGCCCTGTGTTCACTTGATGAAGTTTGATAAGGAAGCATTGAAAAAAGTACTGTATGGCAACTGAATATAAATGAGGACTTTTAAAAAATCTGTGACTGCTGTATTTATTATGTTCATCAGTTGTTAGAAGACAGGCAAGATTTACCAGGTATTTAGATCAGTAGGCTGATCCTTTCAATAGATGAGTTTACAGTATGACTTAGAAAACTCAATTAGCCTTATGAGCTTAGCTTATATAACTGCGGAAATAATTAAGTAAGGGTGGCCACTTCTTTGAAAAGCCCCATCTGCACTTTGTACGCAAGAATGGGAGGCACTTTTAATATGTTTTGCAAGCAAATTAACAGGATGACGACAACAATTTCTGAAGAAGAGGTAATATATTGGATGCACATTGGTGCAAGTGGGACTTCTATGTAACAATTATCCCCAAACTGGCTAAACAATTCACTTTTTTTGGATGAGTGGAAGAGAGAGTTCCAGTACACAACTAATGGCATTTGAGTTATGTGACTGGAATACCATGACTGAATTAGTGTAGGGGTAAATGAAGGAATAAAATAATACAGTGGAGACTAAATATAGTCTTATCCTTATTTGTATTTTGTGTGGCAATATATAAGTGAAACTCTGTAAAAGATTATAATATATGTTCCAATTGACTTTGCAGTGTACATATCATCCTCTGAAAAAAATACTTTCAATTTTGCCATGCTTCTTGGTTGCTATGTTTTCTCCATCTGACAGCTCTTGTAGGTGACCTGTTTTGTGAATGGAGATTCTCTTGCCTTTGAAGTTGTAATTTATCTTGGAAGAATTACTTGGGAAGTGTGCTTTTAGGGTGGGGCTTGTTAGTCACCCTGAACATGTGGCTAAGTCACAAATAGTATCTTCAATCTCAGGAATTCAAGTTTTACGTTATAACTTTTTTTTTGCAAGGAGATAATGTTCTTGCATACACTTCATTGTTTATGAAACTGAACATTTCAACAACAGCACTGAGTGTGATTTATTTAGAACGTATAGCCTGTATAATGCTAATGTCTATAAATAGTAATTATGAGGTAAACCGGCATTTGAAACAATTTGATGACATATAGACAGCAGTCAAAATACTTTTGCTATAGTATAGGAAACAGGTGTATAGGTTTTACACAGAGTGGCTTTTAGGTCATTGAGTTTACCTCCCTTATCTCACAGATTTTTAAGAAAAAATCTTTATTTATTTATTTATTTATTTATTTATTTTATTTTATTTTTTTTTCTGTGTCTTATATCACAGGTTTTAGTGTGTTTGACTATATAGAGGAGACACTTGGTAACAAATGAGTAGTCAAACCCGTGACTTCTTTGTTTTGTCTTCAGTTGCTGCAGGACAATCACGGCAACACATCAGTTATAGGCCCACAAGAAAGGAAATTAAAATTCAGTAAACCTCTTTCACTTACGGTCTTTACAAAATACGGATAGAGCCCTAAGATCTTTCAATTCACTAATCCTTTTCAGTCTTAAGGGTCAGGTGCCCTATGTATTTAATGGAAGTATCTATGAGTGCATCCCGAAAGTTTGGGCAGAAGAAAAGAGCTGTATGGATGAGGTAGAGATGAAGTTGCTATGGTAAGTCTCTAAAAAGTTGTTGTAGCCTGACGATCTTCTCTGGATGATATCCAACCCTGGGATAAAAATTTTCCTGGCTACAGTTTACAGCATTCAGAGTCTAAAATTATGGCAGATACATAGTGCTTTAAGCTACTTCCTACTCAAATGTCTGATTCCTGGACTTCTGGACCATATCTAAAATTACACCATTGCTTGCTGAAGATTATCATCCATTCCCTGTTTAAAGTGTTCATTAAAACTATATGCAACATCATTAATCACTTACACTTGCAAATCTTCTACATCTATGCACTATTTGCCTTTTGCATTGCAAATATATAGATGGAAAATGATATGTAGGGATTTGTTCAGCAAAACACCTTCTGTAAATGGCACAGAGGACAGTTAGGTATAGTCAGATCCTGAAAGGGGTGCTGGTACCTAGCATGTAATTAAGATACCATTTCCACATTGTAGCCTCTATTTGTGACTCTTTCTAAAGCAAGGGTCTTAAGTAACCACAGTGATACTGACTATTGTCAGTTATATCTGTATTGTTTAAATGGGGATATAAGTCACAATGTTTTCTTGAACAAACAAATCACACTTGAGAGGGGTCACACATAAAGAAATAAAATTTCTGGAATTCTGTCATTTAGATAAGGAGCACTATAAAAGAAGGACTGAATAGCAAAGCCAGGCCCAGACTCAATGTAAATTTCCATAAAAGAATAAATCAATTCAGATAAACAGCTTTGATCAATTTCTGAAACTCAAATATGTTGTAACATTATGAGGCCAATTTTTATATGGATTTGAATCCATTAAATTCCTTGGCATTATTCCTTTTTCCACTTCTAGTGATACACATTATATTATTAGTGTCTCTTATTGGAAAAATGCTCAGTTCTGTCTGCCTCCTTCTATTTTATGTATGTAGAAATGCTATGTGATATCCAGGAGATTTGTTTTTCTGTGTCTGATAGAAATTCTTAATGCATTACAGTGTGGTTGAATTCACCTGTTTATTCAAGCAGTGCACAAATGTCACTCAGCTGGTTTAAGTCTCCCCCTTGGCAGTTGATTTCTGCCCTCTCAACACTCACACACCTCCTAGAAGGATGAGAGGCAGCTCTTCTCCTGGACCTCATCTCATTTGTCCTTTCATAAGGGAGCAGTAAGAACAAACCTGTGTGACTGGTCAGTGGACCTCACAGGGGTGAGGAGTTTAATCTGCATGACATGTGTTGTTTCAAGCAGCCCTAGGAGCTGGCATGCTGGGGCTGTTCCCAACTCGGGTCATTTGGATATGACTACAAAGTAAGGATGCTGGACTGATCTCCAGAAAATAATTTTTAGCTGCAGCTAGTAGCAAAACATTGTCAGAGTTTCAAAGGATTTAGCAATGTTTCTGAAGGAAACATTTAAAGGGCCTTGTTAAATCAAACATTCCCATCTAGCTCTAGAGGCATTCCTGTCCCAGGTCTGCAATGTTTGGTTACACTTCCATTGTTTGATGTAGAGCCTTAGATCTTCAATTAATATGCAATTCAGTGTTCACTGAGACAATGGCAGGATCTACTCAGCATTCTGGCAGCCTGTGAAACAGATAAACTCTAACCTTTGCCAAATACAAAGGATGATAAAAGCAGAAGTCACTTTTTTCAGCTGAATTAAAATACAGTGCCAATGTCTTTGTAGTCCTCATCTTTTTTCTGCTATATTGTGGTAACCTTCAGTTGGCATTGTATGGCACCTATAAAATACATACTGCAGAATTTAAATTAAATAGAGTTGCAGCAGCAAGCAGAAAATCAGAGACACTGAGTTTGCTCTTAAACAGTTTTTATCCATTAGATTCAAAGTGTAACATAGATTGATAGATTACTCTTGGCTGTCCCTGGAAATAGATAAGGAGTCCAATGCCATAGCAATTTACCTTAAATTGTCATTAAGTTCAATGGGGCAGGATTTCACTGAGGTTATTAAATGGGAGTAGGTTGAGATAGCATCATGGAGATCTTTTCATGTGCCTATCTCAGGGCTGAGATGTTGAAAAAGTCAAGTACAAAAACACTATGAAGATGTATATTCCTCTTAAATTATTTGAAATTAAGAGATAGCTGTTTTCTTCAAAGAAGAAAAAAATTACAGTTAGTTTTTATATGGGAGTCTGTAGACAGAGGCAGAAAAAAACCCCGCACCCAAAAGCAAAACCAAAGATCTGAAATACATTTGAGAGTTGTAGGTTTGCATCTTATGAAAGCCCCTGTGTGTGGTTTGAGAGTTCATGACTACATCTCAGGGCTGAGATATAGCCCTGTGTAAAACAGGAGGGTATATTTATGATTACTTTTTTCTCTTTTTATCACACTTGGAGGAAAAAAAGAAGTTCCTATGACATGCTATTTTTAGTCACTCACAAAGTCACTGCAGTTCTACATTTCTCCTGCTTTGTGCAAGTGTTTTGTCTCTTTGTATTTTGAGAAAGAATAGGTGTGAAAGATCCCCATATGCCTGATCAAACAGTGTTTATCTGCCTTAGACAAATCAAGTGTTAGGGCTTTGCCAGCCTGACATGTCTATATTGAAACATATTAGAGTGAGAATCACAGAAACATCTCCTCTGGAAGATCGAAGAGGGTGATAATCAAGGTGAGCTGCAGAAAGCTGACTTTGGAGGCCTGGGGTTGGCACTGGGTGATGGATGGAAGACTTGTCAAGTGATTAACCACAGTCGTTTGAGACTGTGCATCCAAAGGGTAACACAGTGTGTGTTACAGCTTGGGTAAGGAGGTCTGGAGGCTCAGGGGTGAAGAGAGGAAAACTTCACATGCTCTGCTTGAAATTGAGTGGAGTCTACTTTTGTTGGGAGGATCTTTAGCATTGATGCCGTTGCAGCAGCAGCTTCATTCATCCAGTAGTCTGTGGACTGGTCTGCTCGATGGCTGAGATGAGGTGTGGGCTCCATTCTCTCCTGTCTCTGAGCAGACTCAGAGCTCGGAGTGCCCAGGGGAGTGCTGCTGCCTCATAGGGGGCAGAGCTGCTCCCAGCCTTGTTTGTGACACTATTCTGCTACACGTGATACAATTGAAGCCACCGCACTGAGACAGCAGGAGGGCTGACAAGATATGAACAGGGAGTGGGATCACATTGGAATGTTGACAGAAGCAGTGTGCTGCAAGAGATGCTATGAGAAATGTCAGGGGGATGGGAGAGGTGATATCAGATGGGCACCCATGTCACCAACCCATGAAATGAAAAAGGGCATCGATATTTCTTCCTTGGGTTTTTGAAGCCTAATTTGAAGATTGCCTGTTGAGCTTTAGGTTTGGGCTTTTTTTAAAGTCAAAAATTATTTAGCAAGTCTGTAATTTGTTTCAGGACTATGAAGCCAGGGCTATAGCTTAAATAAATGGGCTCTTAACTGGTTTCAAGGGAAAAAAAATATCTTGACACAGTTCTGTTATTGTCTACTTCCTATTAGGTGATGATATCAGAAATTATGTTACATGGAAATCTCTTTTAAAAGAAGATAGCTTATATTCCCTTATTTCACTGTAGAGATATGAAGGCATATAAAAAAAAAGTTAAGATTACTTTTAGTCCTAATGTGTATTAAAATGCAATTGTATCACTAGTGATATCATAGAAGTACTGGCAGTAAGGGGGGTGAAGTTCACATCAAGCATCCATGATCATGGATGCTATTAGTTAAATCACTGACCATTTAATCTTCTTCACCTTTCCTCTGTTGATCTGCTGCTTTAATTTCCTCTATTTGATTTCTCCAGTGATTTTAAATTAGCTCTTCTATAACTTTAAGAAAAGGTCTAGATTGTCAAGTTTTTGAGTCAGTTTTCTGACCAGAAGAATCTCTTAAGAGGTTCACAGTAAATCCAGTGACAGTGCATTTTAAGCGCTTGTCATTAAAGGTTGGAGTCCACAGTAGAACTTGAAAAGAGTTAGGAAGGCTGATTCAAGTAGTAGCATTATTTTACACAAGCACATCAAGAAAGATCATAGAAGGTGATGAGAAAAAATTGCAACTATAGGAAAATCTATCAATTCACGTTTTCATCTATCTTTAATCAACTGGACTTCTTTTAGTTTCTGTCATTTACACACAGCTAGTAAGTCATACCTTGGGTCTCACTACTTTGATTAATAGAATGAGGAATTAATTTATAGTGGTTGTTTTTGCCTATATAAGAATCATATCTCTGAAACTGGGAAGAAAACCCAAAACCTGGTTGACTTATATGAACATATTTGACATCCACTGAGTATCTTTTTCCTTTCTCTTGGTTTGCAGTGTCTGAAATTAGTTACTGAGCACTATCTTTTCACTTTCTTCCTTAAGAAATCTTTATGATAAAGCTGTTAAGTTTCCTGGATAAAGCTTTACTCACAGAACTAGCACAAATCCTCCAATCCAACATCACACATTTTCACTGATGCTGACAATTTCTGGCACAAGCCTGTGTTCTCAAGATACTTTAAATCCCTGCACACCACAGTACAGCGCTGCACAGTACTGCTTGGAGGAGCTTAAGCTGTTGTTCTGGTGATTTAAAGACAAATTTCTAGTGGGACAGGCTTGACGTATCCTCACAGGCAAAAATTTCCTTCCCCCTCCCAGTCCATTGGCTCTGTTGACTGTTTTTTTTACACCTATCCAGTGCTACTGCAAAGCTTGCCTTCTCCTTCAGGCTTGTGGGAGTGATGTGAGCAGCACAAGCAGCCACAGCAGCAGACACAGACAGAACCACATCAAAACTGACACCACAGCCAATGGTTTTCACAGCAATGCCTTGAAGCTGCACTTTCTGTTCCCTCAGTGGAGTTTTTCAAAGATGTCTGCTGCTAATAAGTTGCTCTTTTCCCCCTTCAACCACTCTTTCTCCTGCCCTTTGAATGACCATTGTCTTCTTTTTTTGTCTCTACTCTCCCACACCTTCTATCTCCTTTGCTCTCTCTTTCTCCTGGTACATTTCCACATGAGTGAATACACAATTTTACATTGCAACACCTCTTATCCACCTTTCTCTGATGGTGTGTTATTGCTGCTGCTATCCTTTAGCCTGGCAGCAACCATAGGGATGAAATGAAAGGCATTCTACTTAATAAGAAATGCATTAAATATTTCCTTGTTAGTCCAACACTTCTCTCTGCAGAGCCCTATGCTTGAGGGGGAGCACCCAGGAAATTGGTGGCTGAAGCCATATATTTGTGTATATGTTTTATATAGTGGCAATTATGGAATTGAAAGAGCTTTGCTTTGTATTTCGTGACATATGCAGATTGATGCTTCAGAGTATGAAATTTTGCTACATGGCAAAATGTGTAGAGTTCAAAGACTGCAAAATGGGTGGAACTATACACCAAAACAATTAAAAATAAATTTCCCTCAACAGGTTCACTATCCTTCTATTTTCTGAATAAAGCAGTGCAGGGTAATACACCTGTCTGTGTTTCAGCTGGTAACTGAATTACTGTTCATCATTTGTGTCTGACATAATTTCCTGCTTTGCAACATTTTGTTCATCCAGTGATTCAGTAAGTAAAACCAAATGATCCAGTTGGGCAGACCCTCATCAAAAGAGCAGAGCTGCTTTTGCCATGATGTCCCGTTCTTTCTTCCTATCCAATGTGGATATATGACATACTTTATGTGTCTGTCTAATGGGATACTTTGCACAACCTGAAACAATTTTCAAAAGGCTCTTTGTTTGTGTGTTGTAACTGCTGTTACGGCAGTGGTTATAGTGATTAAGCTTGATATACTAGGAGCCCTTATCAGAGATTTTGTCATCATAAAAGGGTCTTAGAAGGAGAGTTACTCTGTTATGGGATACTAATAATGACTAGGCACTTGGGAAGTGTTTATGGAGTGTAGGCTAGAGCTGGGAAATTACTGAATAGATGCAGATTTTAAAAAGCCAAACATCAGGAACTGATTTTATAGACGTTGGTACACCTATTATAAATCTTTTGAAACAGGAGCCCATATACACATAAGACAAGTGTAGAAGGTGTTGAATAGGAGCCAAGGATAAAGCTTGCGCAAATAGCTCCAATGAAGAATAAAAATATCTGGTGAAGCTTAATTTTTGGTTTATGGATATTAACTCTGAAAATTAATTACAGCATCTCCCATTATGATCTTTTGTTCTCAGATCTAAAGGGTAATTTTTCGTGTCATAGTTATTGACAAGGGCAATTGCATGAAAGAGACAAACAGAATGGAGGAAGTCTGCAACGGAATGGATTATGAAGAAAGAAGAATAAAATGAAAGAAATATAAATGATATGTTTCTACATTCTGATTAAAAAAAGTCATCATAACAAGAAAACCTAATAGTTTAAGATCCAGAAATTAGTCATCTATATGTTTGTTTTCAAGCTTCAAAATATGTCTTGAGAAATATCTTAAGTTTTACCTTCAGATATTGTCTTTAAAAGTTATATATTTATATTAAAAAGTCAATGCTTTTTTTCTAGATACAGATATTTGGATATTTTGAGGACAAGAATAACATAAAAGAACTTGCTTTTTTCTCTGAAGTGTCTTTTGAGCGTTGAATTTTAATAATCACTATTACAACTTTAGTTTGCAGAATACCATTCATATGCATTTCCCATTTTTTATTCAGTTTTACTTAAAAATTCATCAATCAGAATCCAAATAATTGGGGTTTTTTAGCTCCTTGAGCTAAGACCAAAAAATGGCATAGCTGTCAACTGTTAAGTGAAAAAAAAATGAGGTACAGGTGCTTGGGGGACTGATGTGAACTCACCCAGAGCTTACCAAGTGGCCTGAAATGCTTGAAACTTACACTGTGGCTTTCCCGGGATAAGCACCTGCAATTAGTTAAGGCACTTGGTCATAGTTCTGACCCCTTATTTCAATTCCCTCTTTTGAGAGTGCAGGAGATTCACAAATTTTTGTGCAGAAATGAGAGACAGTAATGCCTTTGTGGCATGAAACCTGTCTGTCCCAGTCAAGTGGCATGAAGAGGCTGCTACTGCTGCCCTGGCTGTCCCAGTGTGAGCTGGCCTGACACAAGTTTTGGGTTGTGCTGATGCAGCTGTGCCAGCGTAACTCAGATAAGGCCATCCCCCAGAGCCTGCCCAGACTCACACAAAGATGTGGCCTTGCTGTTTTTGTGAGTTTGTGTTTGCTGATGGCTTGGGAGGACAACACAGACACAGTCTTTGAAACAGAGACCTTCACATAGCACAGCTTGTTCAAGGATCCTCCCTGTTTCTGGGCACAGCTCTGTTAGCAAACCCTGGCTGCATGCTCAGTGGATGCATGCCTGTACAATAATAATTTAAAAAAACCAAAAAAACAAACAAGCCAACAAAAAAAACCAAACCCAAAGCTATGTCCTAACAGTTGTTTTAGATGATTACTGGAGAAACTGGGGAAAAAAATAATTTATTGGACCATTTGGACCTAGAAGGAATATAGATCTTAGAAGCCATTTTAAAGGATGGTCTTTAAAATGGTGTTTCTTGTATTCACTGCTCTGCAGGTCCCAGGCAAGATATCAGCAAATTTATTAAGGCAGGTGGTTTTTTACAGTTAGATAATCTCCTGATAAGAAAGGTCAAAATTACAGGGTTCACAATCCTTGAGTTTAAAAATATTAGAAATCTAGTTCCCCTGACAGTTCCAGAAAGTATTCTCACTCTTTGCCTAACACCACAGATGGTCTTATCTCCATATAAGCCTTCCACTGATTCAGACAGAGAGCTGAACAATGCCATGTGATTAGGAAGATTGCTTCAACAATGAAGAAGGAGAAAGGTATTCCCTCAAGAATTTTGGCAGGAGGCAATTGCAAAAGCTCCAGGTATTTTGAAAGGAACTTTGTGCTTCATTCAAAAGATCTGAAAACATCTGTATTTCCATTTCTGTAAATCAGCTAGTCAGACATTTTGAAGTTTTCCAACCCTGTAATAAGCTGTTTTCTTTTTCCAGGAGGGTGATGGGGAGGAGGAGGGTCTAAAATAGTGCTTCCTTTTTAATTTGAGGAATGAGAAAGTTTGCCTGATATTCTGTGAGACAAAGGGGCAAAGTGATAGATATTCCTTCAGGAAAATAAATAGATTAGGTGCAACTGCCCAACACAATATATATTACCAATTAACAGCAGCATCAGACCATGCTAAACAAAACCATTAATCTCTCTTTAATTTGCAGCATTAGTTTGGTGTCCTTATTTTTTAGACACTATGAAGCCCATAAATTTCCAGACATACAGTGTTTTGCTATCCAATCCAATGTACCTAAAGTAAAATATAAGTACAAACCACTTCCGTCAATAGGCAATGAGATTTCACTAAGAGAAAACAGAACAGTGGCAATATTTTTTTAGTAGAGTTTGTACAAAGCTAGCTGGCAAGTCCAGTGTGGTTTGACATCTGCAGCAGTAGTGGAGCTAGTGACAGGAAATGACCAGGTGCTTGACAGTTTCTGTTGGCTGCATCAGGTTGTCTTCCTGTAGGATGCAGCTGTTCACGTATTCTTTAGTGAAAGCAGATGGAAAATTCTTGTAGCTAATTGGTACTACTGACATGGGAGTCAAAGAAATGTTTTGGGTTTTTTTTTTTCACTTTGACTTCCTTTTCTTCATGCCAAGTATTAACATTCCAGATGGGGAACATTCAATTATGTAGCATTTCAAACAGAAAATGTTTGTAAGTTGATGAAAAATGTCCATAAAATAAATAAAGGCTGCTGAAGCAAAGACACATGCTATCTATTTATTCAATTAGTAATAAAGTGTTTGCGGTATTCTTAAACAACTGTGGGAGCTCTGACCAAAACATTCATTATTTTTGAGGATACCACTGTTTGTTGAAGGGAAAATAAAATTCCCAAACAGAGTTGTGAGACAATGCTGCTTTGTAGAGCCAGAGGTGCTGCTAGTAAAGCTTTGTGTAAATATGCACGATGAAGTATTTGTACAATTCTTTCTTGGTAGGACCCTAAGAGATTATTTTAATCTGCTGAGTTGAAAGTAAGACAGATTGCTTGATTACACTTTCTGAGAAAATATGAATTTATAAAAAATTAAATTTAATAATGATATTGTGTCTAGGACTAATTTATAATGCCTTCCTCAGCTTAAATATGCAGGTTTTTTAAGAATAGTTCTAGAAATAAAATGATGTGACTTGTTTACCTTTCCATATGATCTAAATATGCAAAAATATCAATAATTTTTGTTTTCTCAAAATGTCTTGAGTTTTGATTTCCTACAGATTCCTACAAGTAGCAACAGAAATTTGTGGAAAGCTTGGGACCCCCGAAAGGCTGCTAATAACAATAAAATTAACAGATTTTAGTGCAAAAATGCTGCCTTATCTAAAAATGTTGGCAATTGATAGACATATGAGACTTCCTTTCTTTAACAACCGCTTTTAGTGTCATCAGTTTTCATGCAAAAGCAAAATATTTAATTGTACTAGTTGAACGATAGGACTGGCTTTTCTAAGGCCTCTGTTGTTTTCCTCCTTGTTCAGTCAAAATAAAATTGAATAGAATTCAAACAGAAGAGAAAACTGTATTTTTTTTGTTTGTTTTCCCTTTTACTTAAGGCCAGAGAGAAAAACCAGAAGCTTCATTATTCAACAAAGCACTTGATTGAAATATTAACTTTACTTACATGCTGTATATTTTTTCTAATTACTGGGAATCATAATCAAAACATTGCTTTGTCTTAAAAAACATAATTCATTTAAAATGGGATCTGCATTGAGAAATCTGCAGTGAAGCAACCTGACTTTTTTTAACCTTACTGAAAGTGCACCTCAATGATGTCTTCCTGCCTTCCCCCATGTAATATGTTGGCTGTCTCTGCAAGAGAGGTGTGTAATAACAAGACAGGACAAGGCAATGAGTAGGAATTGCAGCTTTTTTTTTTCCTAGAATTTTCTTGGACTGCAGCTATTCCTCCAAAACCTCTGCACAGCCTAGGCTTCCATTACTTTGATATGTTCCTGGCAATAAAGGAGCAATTCCAATATTATACTTCCCAAGAATGAGGGAATTGGTGCAACAAATGACTGGAAGAGCTCTAGACAAATGTATATCTTATTGGGGATCTCTACAGACCTTAGAGAGAGATTCAGTGAACATTTTCTGCAGGTGAGAAAACCATGTGGTGCAAAAACCCTGGTGAGGCTGAAAACCCTGGTGAGGTGTGGAAACCACGGTGAGCCAGCAGAACACAGGGACAATTAGCTAGTATAAAGTTAGAGTGAAATTCTCTGACAGGTTAGTACAATATTGATTTTATTGAAAGTGCTGGTGGCTTGGCACAGTTTTAGCAGGGTTTCATGCTACATTTCAAAGATTATTCAAACTTGCCTTCTCATCTTTGGATGTAAAACAAGCCTGTAAATTTCACTGAAATGTAATTCCATTTAAGATTTTTATTCATCTTTTGCAACATTTTCTAGTTTACTTTAGATAAAATTAGAAAACCCAAACAAAGGAGAATAGTTACAGAAAGGGAAAAAGAAAAGGTAACCAAAGCAGGGAATGCTGTGACAAACACTCTTCATAGAAACAGAAAGAGTGATATGATTTCAGCAAAACCAAGCACACCCCACTCTCTCATAGTGCACGGACTTTAATCAGAGACAGGAATCATCAGTTGTCAAACAAGGACTAGTTTTTGACTGAATATATATTAAACTGCATTAAAACCTGAAAGTTATCAGGGTGGGCAGACAGTCCAAGAACACGATATTTCCATGTCCTACAAGAACAGTAGTAAGTCTGCTAGCACAGCAGACTTGTATGCTGTGAGGATGTTATTTATATCTAACTGACACTTTTACAAACTGGTGATGGAAATCCCTTCCCCTTCCTTCCTTCCTTCCTTCCTTCCTTCCTTCCTTCCTTCCTTCCTTCCTTCCTTCCTTCCTTCCTTCCTTCCTTCCTTCCTTCCTTCCTTCCTTCCTTCCTTCCTTCCTTCCTTCCTTCCTTCCTTCCTTCCTTCCTTCCTTCCTTCCTTCCTTCCTTCCTTCCTTCCTTCCTTCCTTCCTTCCTTCCTTCCTTCCTTCCTTCCTTCCTTCCTTCCTTCCTTCCTTCCTTCCTTCCTTCCTTCCTTCCTTCCCTCCCTCCCTCCCTCCCTCCCTTCCTTCCCTCCCTCCCTTCCTCCCTCCCTTCCCTCCCTTCCCTCCCTCCTTCCTTCCCTACTTCCCTTTCTCCCAGGAGAAGCAGAGAAGCAGTTTAGAAGTGCAATACCTTACCAACTGCCTCATCAACTGGCATGCTGGAAAGCGACATATGGCACCAGACATCCTGGAGTGCAGTTTTGGACTGATGTAACTGAATGAACAGTCTGAATATAGGTCACTGTAATCAAATTCCTTTAAGTTATTCATATCTTATAAATTTGCAATTGGAATTTAGAGCAGACAGTCTGCCTTATTCTTCCCACAAGGTGTATTTTGCATTAAACAGTAATTTGATAAAATGTCTGATGTCAATACACAGGGACTAGTTTTAGTATGACAGATGGACACATTCACACTCACTATCTGTCCTCACTTTGCTTTGATTTATTCAACACTGAGTGGATCCACAACAGGAAAACCCAAGAATAAAGAAGTCCCTAATCTCACCAGGGCAGGTGACAGAAGAGGAGGGAAGGATCTGGGATTTAGGATCTAGGATTTAGTTTAGGATCTTTTCAATTAGAGATGAAAACTGAAATAGATTTTCCATAAGCAGCATCCTCTCCATTATCTGGCACATTTAGGGGCAATGCAATGGCCATGCCCTTTGCAGCACTCCATCTGGAAGGTGTGCTCTCACAATTTGGATTCTATTAAGCCACTGGTTAAAATCAGGGCAGTTGAAATCAGTGGGGCTTGCACATGAGACTGACAGTGCTGTGTCGTACTGCCAGGGTTTCCTAGTCATTTTAGGAATGATCAAATGTTAGCTGTAAGTCACTGTAATGCTGTAAACTTAAGCTCTTTCCAGATTTAAGCAAGAGCTGAGTGACTTTTCTGATGTCTGCAATTTATATTTTCACAGCTAAAGACCATCTTAGATCTCTAAAGTTTATCCTGGATCCCAGCGTATGGTCTGTGAGACAGGAAGCATTTTTTACAATAGGTTTGTAAAAACCTATTGGGTTTTTACAGAGCAGAACACCAATCTGACCAGGACACTAGGAGGTACTTAGGCAAGTTGATAGAATTTCCTCAGTGCATACAGTCAACAACATAGCTTGCAGACTATTTTAAAAATCTATTTTTTCAAAGAGGAAAAATTATTTTGTATTGTTATTAGATCTGATGGAGAAGTTAGACTACGCCTGAAAAGCAAAGCTTTGGAAAATCACATCTTTTTCCAGGGCAATAATGGCTGAATTGTTTCAGATCTTCTGATCTTCTACAGACTAGTTATGAATGAAGCTCAGTCATAAAACTTAATACACTCCTTCTCAAGGAAGTCTTACACACACCTCTGATATGATTTTCATCCACTTTGCTTTTGACGCTAGGGGAAGGTACTAGAGTGGATTGCTGCTGTAATAAGGTTTTCTTATGGAGATTTACAAATGAATGTGCTTTATTATAATATTTTTTGGTTTTCTCACATTGAATGCTGTGTATCATGTGCATAATCTTATTTTTTATGCTACATATATATTTTGAAATCTTAAACTTTAATGAACACTCAGTCTCAAAGGTTAGTTTAATCTAAAACTGAACTTTCAAGACCAGCTTCTATGCCACTCATTACTATTAATATGAGATTAGTGTGAAAAAAATGCATATATTTCTTCATGTACAACTGTAATATTTCTAGGACTCAAAACAACCATTAATAATTTAGAAAGCATGAGCTCACTGTGTGAAAAGGGAACTTCCAAGCATTTGAGGGATAAATCATTTCACCCAGTACCTTGCATTGCATCTGCACTTCCTGAAATGAAGCAAATTCAAGGTTGTTTGAGGAGACTCTTACAAGGGTGTTAGTTTGAAACAGATAGGTGAACATGAAGTAATTTCTGTTTCATAGGTCTTCATGGCATCTAGTGCATGCACACAGCAATATAGTGAGAAAAACAATTACACAGTGGCTGGTAATTCCAAAGGCAGTGCAATCAATTGCCCTATAGATATGACATTTTTAGCACATTCTTCTCACACTGTACGTATATTTATGAATGCCTCCACATTGCATGGATTACTACAGGCTTTTCTTTGAAAAACATTGTTAACACCCCCGATCTCTTAATTAAGGGGTTATCATAATTAAACATGACAGAGTTTCTTGTCTTGTAGTGTTCTATAGCTAAGAATATTTCAGCATTTATTTTGGAGTTAGGGACAGATGCTGCATTTGCTAAGATAACTATTTTTGAATCTTCCTAAACGTGTGTTGCTGAGCAAGTGGAGTTTATGGATTCTAGAGCAGCATATAGCGGTAACGGTGATTTCACATGCTCCCATCCTGTGGGTCAACTCCATTTATCATCTCTTTATTGAATGGTCTCCATTTTTAGAGGAAAGAGGGGTTTTTTTGGCATGTGTTATGCAGTGCTAGATGAAGTAGAAATCTTATGGATCTAAGAGATTTAAAAATTTCTTGCACACTTAACTATACTTGATAATGAAAATGGTCCTTTCTAGGTTCTGTGTTTCTACATAAAACTCAAATGAGCATTTTCTTTGAAACTCTAAGGTGGCAAATCCTAACAAGTTCCTTCCTGCTCACATAATGAGGCTTGTATCTGCTGTTTGACATGCTCTTATTATAAAACTATCACCTTATGGGGCAAGGCTGAGCTGCATGAAAGCTTAAATGAAACTAGAATGGTCTAGATACTTTTCTATGTGTCATCTTTCTCTCTTCAAACCTTTGTCCGACTTCAGTCTGAACTCCTGAACAGAATATTTCTCCTAAGCTTCTGAAGATGTTCATGCTCCTGGCCCATTCCCATCTTTGGCCTAAATCATGAAGATCTTGTTTTTCCTCATGTCAGAGCAGGACTAACCTATTTGCAAAAATGAAACAAAGATATTTGCACATCACCACTTCTTTTCTTTTGGTTTTCAGGTTTTTGTTTTTTTTTTTTTTTTTTTTTTTTTTTTTTTTTTTTTTTTTTTCCCATTTATTGTTTGAATTTTACAAAGGTAATGACAGAAGAATACACCAAGAAACATGAACTAACATTAAGACCCGTGACAATGCATTTCAGCTATATTCAGCCATACAACCAAACTTGCAAATGTTTGTCCAAGTAGAAATCTTCATTGTGAGGTTCTCATTTAATATTTTACTCCTTTGCTTATCTGCAAAGACTCCCCAGGACTAACAGTAGAGCTGTTAGTCTAAGAGACCTTGTGGATCTTCTCACCAAGCCACAGACTCAAAACTTTAAAATTAAACCACTTCTAAGAGAAAATCATAGTCCACATCATTATATCTTTGCAATATTAACACAGAATCCCTCATGAAAAAATCTCAACTCTCTCTTTTCACTTTTATTATTAAAATCTGCATTTAAAACTAGAAAGTGATTAGTAATCAGAAACGGTATGCCAATACATAGTCTGGTTGGCTTTTTTATAGTATTTGTCAGCTTTTCTTAAAAGTCTTTCAGATTGACCATCCTTTTTATTCTGGAAAAACATAGCTACTGCTTTCCCACCTTTGAACATACCAGCATTTGACAGGCAGTGGGAATCCACATCTTCGAAGAGGCTTTTATAGTCTTTGTCTGAGGCAAATGTAAATGTCAGTTCCTCTGCAGAATTGTTCCTTATCCTAGTCACTTTGTCCCTTTTTCTCCAAAGGTGTTTTGCATTTTCCTACTGTACCTACCTTTACTTCAAGACCTTTAAGACCACCTAAGGATAGGCCTGTCCCTGAGAATTGCCAGCATTACTGAGGTATTAGTACATGTTGATCTACCAGCTGTCTTGCTCATCCGTAGCAGACTGTTGCTTGACTGCCTACAAACCAGCAGCTTCCCTTCTAGTTCAGGCTTCACAAGCACTGGTTCTTTTAAAGACAACCTGTCTTCTGAAGGCTGTCATCACATGCTTGCCATTGATGCCAGCCAAGCAAAGGATAAGGCTCTAAACTCAGTGGTTTTCGAGGTCCAGTTATATCTCTATGTAAAAAAATAATAAACTTTTTATATCTGGAAGTCAAAAGATATCAAAATTAGAGTCCACAAACAGGGAGAGATAGATGGTTCATCTGGACATGTAGAATAACATATTTTGCATCTCTATTTTACTTAGTTTAAACTGGCCAGATTTTACTTAGTGCAACTGAACCCTAAAAATGCTGTTTGTTTGTTTTCAAGCAGTGGAGAAGGCACCTTCATAGAACTGGCACTCAGTACAGAGCTGCTGTTCCATTTTGGGGTAATGCATTCCTTATTATACTTATTGTTCTGCATTTATTCTATTGCCTGGTACTGTAATACACTGCTCTCAGTATGCTAATGGGATTTCACGGGCCTGCCATCAGCAGCTTGAGTTGTAACAGGAAGCCAGAACAATAAAGGCTTTGAGAAGAATAATGTGAGAAATGCATGCCTCTGTAGAGGGGCATCAATGCAAAATGAAAAACAACACTGTCTTCCATTGCTTGTTACTGCCATCTCATTTTCACCAGTAAATAACTAGTGCATTTCTCTCCACGATGAACACCAACAAAAGGAAGACAGCCTTTATCAACAATGGGCATACTATAGGAGGGGACAGAGAGGGCAGCATTCCTCTCAGGCATTCAGTAGTCACCTGTGATTCCTCACTGCTCCCAAGACCACTGTGTTTAAAGAAGCTCCCTCAAATTTTACTTCACTGACAACCCACAACTTTATATCACAAAATTCACAATGGGTTAACAAAGGTTCTGGCAATTTAGGAATAGATTCTTATTAATGAACTCATGAACAGCTTTTAGTGAAGATATTTTGTCTACTGCTATAGTTCGAATGATAATCTGCATTTGGTAGCAGAGTGCACAACTGTGCTGTTGACTCAGAGTGCACAACCAGCAGCAAAATAAGGTGGCTTTAGGAAATCGTTTCTTAATTTTCAGTGAGCATACATTACCATGACATAAGCTGGCCCAAAGTTACTGGATGTTTTTTAAGTCATGTAGTATTCTTGCATTTTTTTTGGAAATTCAATGAACTAAAAGAAGATACAGGTTTCTACTAATTTCTGTCTTATCTATCTACATTTCAATTATGTTGTTATTTCAATACTAAAACACAGCAGGGGATGAATGAAGAGAAAAATTGGGAGAATGATTAATATGAGGTTATTTCCCTTGTCAGAGCCCAGCTTGACCTTTCAGGAGCCTTTGGCAGGCCACACATCAGGTGCCACCTGAAATATCAAAACAGAACCAGCTGGTTCTTGGCATGCTTGCAGAGGTAGTGCAGAATGTATTATATGGCCCACAGGCTGCCAGAAAAAGGTTGCATTAAAATGTAGAAACTAGGGGTATCCCAGAACAGTTCCTCAAAAATTTAAATAGCCTTTACTCTCCCTTCCTCCTTGGAGTGCCACAGCTTTGGGGTGATGCAAGAAATGGCTGTGGCGCACATTGATTGTTCTGGACCACAACTATTGCTGCTTATGTCCCTCCCCTGCAATTCTTATGCTATGTTATCTGCAGTTGTGTGTTAGGCACTGCTCCAAAAAGCACTTTTGCAGCATTATTTTTTTGTGATAGTACTTTTATACAGCTCGAGAATTTCTTAGCTCATGTACCTTGTGTGTCATCCTTCTGTGTGCTGCCTTTGGGAAGCTCAAGGAGTCAGGCATTAGCAAGAGGCAGCAGTTATATCTGGTACAAAGCCTCCTCATGTCCATATGTCTGGCAGTGTCAGAATTTATCGACCCAAGAGACACAGCTCACAGGCTAGCTCTGGTTTGCTAGAAGGAGAGTCTGACTGTGATAAGTACAATAGAATTTCTGAACAGTGCCTCTGTGTTAGCATATTAGCATGTAAATAAATAAAAAGTAATTAATAATTGGTAGAACATTTTCTGCCTCCTGTCACAATGAAGCATATTGAAAGACTGCTGTGGGTCTGTGTGCCATTTCTGGTAACAGTGCAGTGTGTTGAGGTGTCTCATTTCTTATGTACTCTAGACAAGTGTGCGTGGCAGCAATGCCTGTAATCTGCTGTAGAAGTTCTGCTATGAAAGTAATAACAAAGTAGCTATTTTGTGATGTATTTCTTCACTTAAGCCTGCTAGAGGGGCTCTAAATTGATTTAAGTGTGTCTTGGTTAAACTGTGTTAAAACCTAAATCTATTAAATGTTATCAGCTGATGTGCCTTGCAGGAATTTTACTTCATAAACAAAACCATGGCTTAGAGATGATTTTTTTCCAAAAGAGTGATTTTATCTCATCTTTCTCTTGTCAGTCTCCTGGAATCTAGACTCCAATGAATGCATGAGCAAATAATTCAAATCTGTCACTGTTTCATTGTTCTCCTCTGTAGCTCTACTATCGCTGTAGCTTTTCTCCCTTTTCTGCATGACTGTGCAGATGTGCTTGACAGCTGACTGCCACAGACTTGGGAAACTTCTCTCATTTGGCAAGGGTATATAGAGAGGTGACAAATTTTGATGGCAAAACCAAGGGATGTGGGATAGTGATGATGAAGTTACCTGTGCAGAACTGCAGAAGAACTTTGTGGGACTGTGTATTTGGGGATTAAAATTATAAATAAAATATAACAAGGTAAATACAGACTGATGCACACAGGACATGGCATTGCTCTCCCTTCCCCCATGAGTTCACAGGGAAAATAAAAAATAAATGGTCTGAGCTGAAAGTAATGAGTCAGGACTTGGGCTTCAGCTTACAGTAGAAAGATTCATGACAAAATATACTCAGTGATTAAAAAAAGCACACTAAATTTTAGAAAGTATTACAGTAAAAAGAATTTTAATATCATGTAAATCTGTAATGGATCTATCTTCCTTTGCTTTCAGAAAGTTTGCCATAGGTTTAAAAAATATCCAGAAAAGGACAAGTCAGGACAATCAGAGGAGGTGGATCTTGCATACGCTATAGGAAATTACACAGGTAATTCCTCACCACAGGTTCCTGTGAAACCTAACCTTCTTCACCTACCATTTAATTTCATTTTTAAATGAAAATTAAACTAGCTAATGGAAGGTGAAGCCTTCTAAATTGTGAAAAATCACTTCTGACTCAGGAACCCTATGAGCTGCAAATTCTGAGAACCTAGAAAAGATTTAGGGGCAGATTGACTATATCCTCGCTTTGCTCTGAAGTGACTTCTCTAGGACATATTTTTTGGCCCACCTTAGTGAAAACAGGAGAGAAATTCTGACCAACTCAGACAATTTTTATAATCATATGATATAAAATATATAAATAAACCTTCTAAAGCACCTCCAGAGAAGGAAGACACAAAGTCGACAGAAAGGCTTAACTTTCTGCTTCTCTAGTTGTAATAAGGTTTTGAAAGTGTAAAGGAACACACATAAAACTGAGATTCAAACTGGACAAAACCCACTGATAGTGCTTGAGGTTCTTTAGATAAGAATTGCTTTAAGTGACAAAAGTTGATCAAATATTGCAGCTCTGGTTTGGAATTATGAATCTCATGTGTAATCTAAGTGTTTCTCTTTGAAAACATTAAGTAGTCCTGAACAATTTTGCTGATAAAGATTTTTCAAATGCTTATCCTTAAGTGAGGGGAAAGGTATACAATGAAGAAAGAATAAACATATTGAAGGAAGGATTTTTAGGTTGGATTTTTTCTTTTGTTTGCTTTTTGGTTTGTTTTTGTTTTTTTTTTTTTTTTTAACTATTCACAGTTAAAATGAACTCAAGGTTGTGTTAATTTTGTTGTCTCATACTTGCACTTTCAGAGAGTTTTTGGTTTTCTACCAATTTGTTTCCAAGTGATTTTTGGCCAGAAAGTATTAATAAATAAAGCTCTAGTAACTGCATGTTCTTTTTTTTTTTTTTTATTAATAACCATGTATTCATGGGTAAGTTATTTTTAATCTAATCTACTAATAATTATTTACGTAGCTTCTATTTTCCACTGAATATAACATTCTGCTTCAAGCTTGCTGCATTTTTAATACTGAGATGCTGAAAATAATAGTAACTTGCATAAAACTGAGAAGACAGTTTAAGAATTCTGTCAATGAAGAACACTTTTTTGCTGCTTTTTTTTTTTTTTTTTTTTTTTTTTTTTTTTTTTTTTTTTTTAGGAACAAAGAATATTTCCCTATATGTGTCTATTTTGACTCAGACACTTTCTTCAGTGAGTATCTGTTAATGGACATCCCCCATTTTGGAAGAACAATGGCTACAACATCACCAAGACATCAGAGGTTACTTTTGTCCTAGAGTTCCTGAAATGTTTAAGTATGCATATAAAACCTAAAATCTAATAAAAGCATGTTATATTCTCTACTTTACTTTTTTAAAATGTTAATTTTAAAAGGTCAAATATCTGAAAAAAATCAGTGATTCTAGCTGTTAGTTCGTCCTAACTGAAAGATCCAATTATCTATGTCAAGATGAACACATGAACTCTGCCAAATAGAAGGATTTCATGGCTCAAGTAATGCTAGAATGGAGCTACAGCATGAAAGTGTAAGACTGAGGTCCATAGTTATTGTCTTTCAATTTTAGCCCTGGGTATATCCTTCTTTAACTTAAAAGTCCTAAAAGAGGTCTGATTCAGAGATCCTTTTGCAGCTCTCAGTGCTGAGCTCTGAGTCTCTGCCTGATAGGATGCATTACTCCACCTATGTGCTACCCTCCAAATATACACGACTCCTTGTTGTCAGGATCAGATTCTCATCTAAATACTGAAGTGGTCAATTTGTTTGTCTCAAGAGAGAAAGGAGCAGCCACCACTCACTGGATAACAAAAGTATTCAGTCAACTTCTGGGAGACTTGGGTTCAGTCCTTCTCCCAACCTGAGAAAGCTCGCATGTAATTTCCCACTCCTGTGTATGCAAAGGAAGAAAGAAGAATGATGATTGTCCTCATTGTCTTCCAGACTATAGTCAAGAGAAAGGAGGTGCGAGTTGCAACAGCAGAGCTCTGTGCCTGGTGAAAGCACAGGGTCCCTGTCTCTGCATAGCACCACATCACCTCTTTGATAGCTGAGGCATTCAGCGCTGGAATGACGCTGTTGTACTGCAATGAGAAAGTTTCTATGCTGTTGCAAAGGAGTATGAAACAAGAAGTTACAGAGAGGGGCAGGACATCTTCATCCTTCATTGCCTCCCAACAAAATGTAAGTGCAGTTTCACCAGCTTACTAAAGCCAGGCTCAGAGCTGAAGCATGGTGAGCTTGAGCTTGCTCAATTTACAAGATGTCCAGATTGTCCTCCCAAGGGATTTTGACTCCCCTGGTAGTATGTATGGGGCAGAAAACACCTAATTCAAAACTGTGGATCCCAGCGCAGATGCCTGCATGTTTCATACCGTTTATTAATTCTAATGGCCTTATTACTTATTACTGGCCCATATGTTACTCTACATATTGTATAAACTTGGGTTTTCTGAAAGCTCTCATATGAAATGCAATTTTATAGCTGAAGCATCCTGCTCTGCTATGTGGCTGGTGTGTTATCATTGCTGGATATGCATCACAAATGTATGATTTTTTTATTATTATCAAAAACAGTTTACATAGAAATTTTTATGAAAATGAACTAAAAATAGAAAGATACAGCTGCTGGGCTGTGGTCATCTTGTGTGCCATAGTGCAGCAACAGTGTCTATAATCAACCAAACATTTCATTTACACCACAAATGTTTCATGAAATTACATTTTTAAAGGGTACAGGTTATTCAGCTCTATGGAGTTGGCTCTTCTTTCACTATTGTTTAAAATAATTGAACTCAATTGGGATAAATAGATGTAAAAACAGAAAAAGAAGAAAAAATAAAATTCATGTATATCTGCACATGCTAAAGAATATATTAGACTTAAACATGAGTAAGATACAAGACTGAATTACTATGTCTACAATGCATCACTGATAGGTGATTATATGTATGGTTATTTAAAAGGTGAGGGGAAACCATGTTTTACCTCATGAAATCTGAAACTTGCGGTGTTATCGCATTTCACTGCATGGCTGAGCTGGTGTGTGAGTTTGTATGTGATCAGTTTTCTTCATGTGAATTATACTTGGTTCAATGTGTTAAGTGGGAGTAACGTGGGCTGTGGCCATCTAGGAAGTAATCCACACCAGGTGCTAGGGTAATTTGCAGGGAAGCTGGGCTCACTTTGCACACTTTGCAAACTTCAGAGCACATTCTCTTTGGTGCCACTTGGATCATGCAAACTGATGCCCAGTACAGTTATCACCTACACTTCCTTCTGTGCAGCTCTTCTTACAGAAGAATTTACTGAAGACATATTAAAGGCTGGGAGAAGTAAGTATAAGGGATGACTGGGAAGCCATTTTCTCTTCATATCCTGAGTATCAGAGAGTGTCACAGACTACAGACAAAAGGAAACACCAGGCTAACTCTTTGTGCTAGGCTGGGGTTGAGGGGCTATACTTCGTAAGTAGACAGCCTTTGACACACTTAAAGTAAGCTGGAATTAGAGAGGCTTCAAACTCTACAAATATGTCATTGTCAATATGACCCTCTTAATTTCAGGGATATGAGAAGTACCACAATAAGAGATAATGCCCAGTAATTTAACACTCTTCCCAATATTTCTCTCTTTAAATAATTAAAGGCCTGAAGAGGAACTGCCTGTTCCATGCTGGTGTAACAATCAGATATTGGTTCTGGATATAGCTGCTTTCATCCTTATGAAATGCCCAGCAAATAACTATTTCTGGATGCAATATGTCTGGAAAATGGCCATTCCATTGATTCATGTGTGTATCTGCACAATCAGCACAAAGCACTGGTGCGTCACTGTTCCGGTAACAATATCCCACAGTCTGTACTGATACTGTTGTGCCTTACTTGGGCTTTTTTTTTTTTTTTATATGGAGGTATGAATCTGTCTTCTTCTCATAATGCTAAATTTATTGTTACAGAAGAATTAGAGAGAATTTTGTGATTAGGAAATATAATGACAAAACTAAATGTCTTATTATAAAGTAAAATCAACACTTTGATGTTTGTGCCTTGAAAAAGTTGGTTCTAAAATGTTGGTGACTCTGGCAGAGGAAGATTCTTGTTTACAGAGGTAGCTGTGTAGGTCTATTGCTTGTGTCACACTTGAGTGGCATTTTACTGTTTGAGATAGTTAATACAAGAGAAGGTAAAACATATGAGAATATGTCCTTTAACACTACTCACTCCATGGTGAATTCACCTTGACTGGCTTGTCAGCTGTCCACTAATGTTCTAGTCTGCTCTATCACTCTCTCTCCATCAACAGGACAGAGGGAGAAAATATGCTAAAAGGCTCATGAGTCGAGGTAAGGACTCTTACTAATTACTGTCATTAGCGAAACAGACTCTGCTTGGAGAAATTAATGAAATACATCACCAATTAATTATAACAGACTAATATAGTGAGATAGTAGAAAAAACTCAAAACTCTTTTTTTACCCTTCTTTCTAGGCTTAGTTTCTCCCTTGCTTTTTCTGCCTCTTCCCTTCCAGCAGTGTGGGAGAGTGAGGAACAGGGGCTGTGGTCAGCTCATAGTGCTTCATCTCTGCCAACTCCTCTTCTTGCTCTTTCCCATGTGGTCCCTGCCATGGGACACAGTCCTTCACAAAGTGAACCTTTTCCACAGGATGTTCTTCAAGAGTTTCTCCAGTATGGGTTCTTACTGTGGAGTGCAGCCCTTCAGGAATACCTTGTCCAGCACAGATCCCCTGCAGAGTCACATCTGCCAAAAAACCCAATCTTTTGTGAGCTGCAGCCTCTTTAGGGCATGTCTACCTGCTGCCACATGGGTTTCTTCAGTGACTGCAGGTGGATCTCTGCTTCGCATGGACCTCCATGGGTTTCAGGGGCAGAGCTGTGCCATACTCTGCTCTGGCACCAGCAGCACCTCCTCTTGCTCCTTCTTCACAGACCTTGATGTCTGCAGGACTTCACTCTCACATTTTCTCCCTCTTCTCTCTCAGATGCTGTAGTGCTTTTTTTACCACTCCTTAAATACATTATTCAGAGGTGAGACCAACATCATGGATTAGATTTGGTCAGCAGCTGGCCCACCCTGGAGTCATCTGGAACTCCTTCTATCTGACATGGTGACACCTTCTGGTGTCTTCTCACAGAAACTAACATGTTACAACCCATCCCTGAAGGAAAGGGTACCTGGGGTTCTTGTTAATAGATCCCCTGGGGTCAATTAGAGTGGATGGATAATGTTTTCATGTCTATATCTATATCTATAATATATTTATATTGATTTTAGAACAATTTTGTTTGCAATGGAAAGGAGGTATGTAGCCATTTTGGTTGTTATCTATAGAAATCTAGCAATAGGAAAGTATAAAGGTAACTCTTAAAAAAATAAATAAGGAAAAGAAACAGAAAGAAAGATACACAGTCACCACCCATGAATCCAGTGACAAGGCTTGATTGTTTCAATTTTGATATCCATTAAGTGAAGTGATGGTCTCAGTCCTAATCTGTCTGGAGAAGGGGAAGTGCCTGAAACATAGAACTCAATATGTTAATTAATACCTTCAGGTGGGAATGCCTAGGTATCTCCCTCCTATAGGGGAGTTTAACACTATTACAACATTGCGTATCTGTTGCAACACTGTGGATCACAGTCCTCTAGGGTGGAAGGCCTCAGGAATGAGTCTGAGGGTGCTTGAGGGCGTCTTTGATGGTTTATGACAGCTCCTAAGGCATGGCAGCTGCCTCTCACATCAGTAACCCTGAGTCAGTTATGCTCCATCAGAAGAGATGAAAACCCCCAGACCTGTGTGTGAATGTTAACTTCCCAATAAATCTCCTAGGGGTAGTTTTACACCTAGGCCTCTTTGTGTAAGAGAGGACATTGGCATGACAAAAAGCACTATTCTATCTCCACAGGATCTGTGTATTTTCCCCCATCTGGCTCACAACCCTTCTTGTTGCTAAGCAAAGATGGGTTTGTCACGGTCATCCTCTGGTGGTGGGTGCTCACTCCTCCGCACCTGGGCTGTCCTCACACAGATCAGGGGTTTCACTGCACCCCCAAAACCTCTCCTCCTCCCTTTTGGTCCAGGTTGCAAACTTGGCCTCAGCAAATCACTCACTGTCTGAGTCACTGACCCTTAACATTCCACACACCCCTGTGCTCCACTTGCTACCAAAACCTCACCAGGTAACCCCAATAGACTCTAACACATAAATACATCATGGAAGTGAAAAGGAAGTCCATCAGCATAAAGTCATGCATTACCACTGAAGGATGGTAACTTTTTCTATAACAATGGCTGTCATTCTGTACTTGACTGTGGTGATCCTACCTTGACAGAAACCTTTTTCTATACTGAAATTCAGATTTCACATTTTCCTCAGAGGACAAAAGAGTATGCCCTACAGATTTTACCACTTTATATCACAAAACAGATTATGTTATAGCAGATATTTGCAATAAATATTCTAAATCAACCGAAAGAAATGGTCTGTAATTTATTATCCATTCCAGGAGCAATGCAAGCCTTCCACCACAAAGAATTTCCTCATAGACCACATTCTATCTGTATATTCTGCATATAATGTATATTTCATATTAGATTTTAGGTCTAACTACCAATGCATGTTCAAGGCTCAATTTCTCTCTTGCTCCTCTTTAAAACAGTGAATACATTATATATAGGTTCCAAGTCTCAAATCAAGCTCCTGCAAGAACTACAGAAAAACTTGTTTGCCAGCTATCATATTACTGTCATACTTTCCACCTTCCAAAGTTACGTAATTGTTATGAATTACCAAATGAACACATAATGTAGAAAGCTTAGCAATTGACTGTTTGCTCAATTAATCTGAATTTTTGATTGAGATTCCTTCCTGTTTTCCAGTTCCTGAATTTTTAATGCACAATTTCTTACTTGAACAGAAAGGTTTAATACCTCTTACACAAGACTCTTGGTGGCATTTTACCATTTGTGTGTTTTCCTCCCACTCCACACACTTTTCCTGTGTGCAGTCTGGGTGATTTTTTTTCTCTGCTGAATGACACACACCACAGAAGTGGAATGATTTGAAACATGTGTTCAGTTATAATTTTAATGGTACTGTATTACTTCAAGTCTGGTCTCTGCACAGTATTTTCACTGACTTAATTGCATGAAGTGCTGATACACTAGTGTTTTCTCCTACAGGTAATGTTATACTAAGGTATGAAGATACTTTATGTACATTTAGCTTACTGCTATTCTCTTACAGGGCCAAGTTCTGTGGGTTTACATAGTTTTATATCAAACTGATTGCATCTGTCCTTGAGGGCTATGTTGCACTTTAATGGTATGGTTAAACACAACAACTTTTGTGTGTAGACAAACCCTCAGGGCTCAGACAGATGCTAAGTTTACTGCTGCTCAACAAATTAGTGCACATCAGCCGAGTCACAGTAACCAATCATATACATGCACTTTGTCTGTCCCAAATGTGAGGTAAAATATAAGTGCTTACAACTCTCTTGCTGAATCTCTCTTTTTTCTTACTTTAGCCAATACTTAATATGTGATAAACTTCTGTACAAGTGAAAAACCAAGTCAGGCTGAATCTAAAATATATAGGAGATCACTTTTAAAAAAGCTGAGGGCAGAAGTTCCGTGGGACAGAACTGATCCAGGTAAAAACCAATACTGGAGAAAAATAACTGAAAGTTTCCTTTAAAATGAATTTACTGACGTTTTCCTCCTGTAAATTACTTAAAGCCCTGGGGTGGGATGCACAACAGCTGAAGCATGAGGATGCTGTGACTCTGATCTATACTTTTGGTGAGGGTGAGGATGTCTTAGTGCTTAGGCATACATGGAGAGCCAAATCCTTTTTACCCAATTTGTCATCCTTCCTCCACCCACTCTACCCCAAATGTAGGGCATCAAAGCAATTTTAAAATCAATGGAAACTCTGAAAATAAGCCAACAGCCAGTACATCAAGATTACTGTGGTGTGCTGAGACTGCTCACTCTGAGTTAAGACTCACAGGACAACACATCATGCTCTAGAGTTTAGTCATCTTAATGCAAAAATCAAAAAATAAAGCAATACAATTGTCTTACAGATCACTGTTAGTGTACAGCAGTGATGATAGATTTGTGATGATAGATTTGGCTAAACCCCATCTGAGTGCTGGGGGTAACACACCAGATAGGCAGGTCAAGTGTAACCTCGTCTTCCCTTTGCATACAGAAGAGGTAATCTGCCCTCACACACTGCATTGGGGAAGGACCTCCTTACAGAGTTTTGTAGGAGGGAGCAGGATAAGTGAGCAGCAGTTGTAGCACTGACGGTCTCTGAAACTTAGAATGGTCCTAATGGATCACTGATTTGGATAAACAAATTAGGCAGGTGTCAGGCCAATTCTACGGCTACAGAACTTGAACATACCTTCTCTAGTTGGCAGAGTATTATATCAGCCTTTCTTAAAATTAACCAGAAATGTGTTTTCAACAAATGACACTTCCATAAAAGTATCATTTTTACTCTGTCTCACTCTGTCTCTTGTTTAGGTTTCTGCTTAAAGCCTTCTTCCCAGCCCTCACTGTCCTACCCTGCGACTGAGCTTAAAGCAAACAATGAGGATAATTACTATCACTTGCAGTGAAACCAGAACTGTGACCTGAAGGGTTTTTTTTTTTGTGCCTCTACTCACCAAGCCTGTTCTACAAATTCTAGGAGGATCCTTTGATAAGGTATATTAAGAGCTGCTGACAGTCTCAAACTGAGATTACATGGCTAAAATGGCACATCTTCAACATCCTGGGCTCGTTGCTACTGTACATTCCCTGTATAAGTGATAGAAATTTCTAGCCAGAGTTTTCAATGAGTTGAGCCTATTTTTAAAACATTTATTTTTTTCTGTGTTCTGCTTCATATTTCTACATTCAGACATTCTGAGGAGCTAAAGCATTATAATACATATTCATATGACAACTCCAAACATTACAATGTCTTGTTTAGAAACTGAAAAATGCTATTTTGAGGCTGGATTATCAGCATTACTCAGAAAATTACTTGATGATGTTATCTGAGGCTGACACATCATAGTTGTTATTTTTGCAGGGATGTAAGTTTGCTTAATAGTAACATTCAGTACTTCATTTTTAAAAAAAAATATCAGGGAGCAGTTTCTTGCAATGTAACTGAGTGGGAATAAAGTCAATAGGGTAAATTTGATAAAAATGCAAACATGAAAGAGATATCTATTGGCTATGTGTACAAGCCAGCACAGTTGTAACCAAATATCAAAATTATTTCTAGCCTATCATACACATATTTCATGATGGAGAATGAAAGAAATCTCACACGAAATTAGGCCCTTACACAGACCACTTGATATCTTGGCAATTATTTTGTGTCAGCATCAGCATTGAAGCTGAAATGCATTGGTATCAAAAACATAGAAGACTCTATAGTTTGTACAAGAATAAAATCTGATCATTCTCATATGAGTCTAAATGACTTCAGTCAGGATTGTCACAGGTATGGGAATATGAATGAATTAATATTCAAAATTACACAGGGGGATGTGGGATTTATTTTGCAATAAAAATAATTTCAATTTATTAAAAAATTATAAACATGAGAAACATTCCAGGCTAATGATGATCATTACTGGGTGAAAAAAATGTGGCTGTTGATTTAGAATGAAATAATTTATGTGTAGTATATATTTACTCAGTCTTAATCAACATCACAGTAATATGATTAATTATTAAATATTTAGGTGAAAGCTTGAGGTCATGGAGGGCTCAGTATATTCCCTTTCAAGAACTCAAGGGACAAACAGGGCAAATTATGGTGGATACAGTCATGCGCTGCTTCCCTTCTCCCCTCCCCTTCCCACATGTCAATATGTCCCTTGGGGACACTTCCCACAGAAAAACAGTATGGCAGGTGCTATCCACATCACTTTTCTGATTGCTCCAAGGCAGCAAGCATCAGGCAGGCCAGGTGGCAGCGCTGAATCCAGCATCCCCTGTCCCAGTTCAGGTAGCCCTTGCTTCTGAGGCTCCTGGGGAAGGAAGAGTTCATCTGAGGTTTAGGAGGAGAAGAAAAATAAGGTATTTGCAAAAGGAAAGCTGGAAAGATTTTCCTTGATGTTAAAGGCAGGGAGTCTTTTTTGTTAGTCCAGTCTTTCAGTGATAATAGAAAGCACAAGTTTGAGGGTGGTAGTAGGAAGAAAACATCCTGCTGTGGTATTACACAGGATAAAAATAAGGGCTTGGATCTGAACCCATGTCTCTTTTTGCCTCTTCTTCTACCTCCCATGGAGAAATGGCCAAGTGCAGTAAGCAGAGTGAGTGTAACAGCTATTGCCACCAGAGAGCTGCCAGATGTCTGCCTCACAATTGGAAAACAAGGGGAAAAAACCCCAACCCAACCCAGAGAGGGGGGTGGGTGGGGTGGTGGAATCTGATAGTTAATATCAGAACCTAGGGAAAATTAGCTAATGTGTATGTAGAACAAGAAATCCTCTCTTCCTTGCAATTACTCAAAATATTGGCTTGCCATTGAGAATGTGTTTTAGATCCTGGCATAATTAAATGGAAAGCAGGAGCCAAAAGGGAAAAAGCAAACCATCAAAAAGAAGAGCTAAGAGACTAAAATCATTCCTCATTTACATATTTTGCCATAATTTCAGCAAGTTTAGCCAAATTACATCAGGCTGAATTGATACTGATATTAAGCAACAGCAACTCTACTGGTTTAAGAAGTAATTCTGGACATGTTCTATAAAGCTGAGCTCTGAATTTGGCCCTGTATCTGAAGAGTGCTTTCAACATACATAAGTTTCCTGGTATTACAGAAGTCAAATTTGCTGAAAAGCTTGTGACTGGTCACCTCTCAGACTGCTGTCCTGTAGAGAGGAGCTGTTTGTTCAGTAAGCACAGTTGGACTTCACCCTGGTTTTTCTCCTGTCTGGTGGCTGTCAGACCAGCACCAGGAGCACAGAGCGACCTCACTTCACGTCCACATTGTGCTGACTTTTAATTTTATCTCGCTGACTCCCAAGTTCGTGCAGGAACTTGGAAGACAATGCAGTGCATCTGCATCCAATCCTGACACTTTGGCTAGGAGAGAGAGGAAGGAGGCTGGGCTTCCTCCTCCATCTACCAGCCCAGAACTCCCCAGGGCTGCAAGAAGCCTTCAGTCTGTTTCGAGTTCTGCGTTTAGCCAAGAGAGCTTTGCAGAGAGGAAACTCAGAGAAACTGCAGGTTTTCAGTGGGTCTGACCCCAGTTTTGGTTTTATAAATCTGATGTCAATGGCCATTAGATTTAGAGGTTCCTATGAACTCCAACAAATATTAAAAAAAGAAAAAAAAAAGAAAAAAAAAAGAAAAAAAGAAAAAAAGAAGAAAAAAAAAAAAAAAAAAAAAAAAAAAAAAAAAAAAAAAAGGAAAAAAACCCCCTACCACCTCCTGCAAGATAGAAGCCTAACATTTCACATAAATGTATTTAAAAGTCTCACTGGATTGAATTAAAGAGTTCCTATGAAGAACAGCATTCTTTAGATACTGGTGCTGAAAAGTTTGAAAAGAATCTTAACCAAGTTCTTTGCAATGTGAAAGATTTGTTCTTCACCCACTGATGGTTATAGCAGCTTAGAGTTAAAATTAAAGTTTACTACTGGCATTTTTTCATTGCTGTTTTCAGTGCTAGAATGTGATTTCTTTCTGGTTTAGTAGCCTTACATATTTGTTTAGAGAATTCGGGAGGGAAGTAACATTTGAAATATTATAAATGGTTGACTTGTTGCACAGCATATATTTTCCAGGCCCTCTGCTCGTTGTTGAGTGTTTAAGAGATATTTCAACTGACAGAATTGTCTTTTCTTCCAGAACTGAAACGAATTAGTAAATGTGAAGTAAAAACAATCCATTTTGTGGAAATCTTAGAAGGAAGGGGAAGAGATAGACTAATGATCTCACTAAGAACTAAGTATAAGCAGAAAGAGTAAGATGTATTTTCATATCACACAATGAAAGCTCTTCAGTCCCACAGAGTATTTATTGTTTGTGTTACTACTGGTTAAATGGACTTCAACTTTTTTTCTTCTTCTGGTCTGTATTTACTGAATTATTCTTGTTCAACTGCAGCTTTAGAACATTTAGCAATTAAATCTCCCCTAAGGATTTGTTTTTACAAAGCCTAGCAGTCTAAGCCATTTTTCTTTATATCTTTGGTATAATTTGGCTGTTGCTAGGCTAATGGGAGGGTTGCTTTTTTATTACTATTGTGCACATTAAAGAACAGGTATAGGTTCTCTATATGGGGAATTAGTAGGTGTAGTATTTTAGTGAAGATACAGCTATTATGGGAGCAAGCTCTAGAGACAATTATCTGTGTAAAGAGGAGCTGCAATGGGGGAAAGCTAGGAAAATAGAGAGGTTGGAATGCGGTCTAGCACACTTCAAAGACAACACCCATGAATGGAGGGCCTCCATCCAAGCACATGAAAAGTATCATCACACCTTCACCCTCATGGCTGGAGGAGATGGAGACCATCTGAAGGTCCTGGAAGTGTTCCCTCATTGCAGGGCCCTCCAGCTAACTACAGAGAGACCTGGGGAGTACGTGAGCAAAGGCAAAGATATAGTGAAGTACTATTTACATAGTCATTCATTAAAGTAATAAGAGGACACAACTTTTAGCTATTTTTTGTATACTCAAGGGTCCCTAGAGTCCCTGTGGCTTGCAGAACTGTCACAGTTGAGAAGTCAACTTCCTGCTTGAAAATTTCTCCTTGTGCACTCACAAATGTCACCTGATGCTGGTCACAACTTCTGGGAAGTAAATTCCTGCATCTTCCTTTCCCACTATTGCACTCAACTCTGAGAAAGAAAAAGAGCTCCAGCATCATCCAGATTATTTCAAAAAGGTTTTCTATTATTCCATTTTAATGCAATGTGCAAACATGTAAGTGAAATGATGCTATTTTATTTTAATGTGTAAAATTTCTCAAGTAATAGTTGGGATGAAGCAGAATTAATTTTAGAATAATAACTGAAATCAGCATTAACTACAGGACCTTTCATGGTTCCTTTAACTGATGTCTGTAATACCCAGTACTGTTCATGAGACAGGATACCTGAGTACAGAGAAGTATCCCCCATCCTATTACTGAGGATGGTTGTGCAAACCTGCTTTTTACAATCAGATTTTCCACAGAAGTGGTAAATGTAGCATATAAGAAGACCTTCTTCATTCAGATTACATAGAAATAAAGGATAAAAAATACAGCACACAGAATCAGGCCTTTATAAATCATGTAATAAATCTTTTCCATGATCTGTCCCAAACTGTGGGATCCTCATTGGTTTAGGCAGCTCAGGAAAGATGATCTCCTTGGTTTTTAAACCAAATTTTTAAACTGACCATGAGGTACTTCTCATCTTTGAATTTATTCATCTATTGAGCTTTTTGGACTCCCATCTGAAGTTTAGAACTAGGTTCCTTTTCTGTAGAAGCACAGCAAGAAATTTTGGGGTCTGAGACAACATTTATTTGAGATAATATTATGGATGTTGTAGTTTTTATGTTCTACTGGAGCCCACATGTAGACCCAGGCTTGCCTTCTCATAAGTAAAAGGCAGATCTTTCCAAGGAATGCTCTAACTAGGCCCTGAATTACCCTTCTGAAGAGCTGTCTCATCACAGACAAACTAAAAGCTCTGCTGAATGTGTAAAATCATGTGCTGATTTCACCTTCAGAGCTGACAAATATGTAGACCTACATGAAATTGCAAGGAACAGAGTAACTCAGGTCCTCTGCCATACTCAACAGACAACCATTCACATCTGCCAAAAGTTTTGGTATGCTTCTGAGAGGAATGTGGCTGAACAGGATGGTCAGAAACAGTATGAGTGTGTGTGGGCCAGGCTGGAAGCTGTTTTATTACCTCAGCAATTAGGGAAAGGCATATCTGCATCAGAAGGAGACCTCATTCCACACTAGCTTCTTTTAATTGCTGTCCAAACTCTCTGGTCAAGTGCAACTGCGCCTGGCTCCAGTGAAACAGTCTGATACTCAGCCTAATGCTGACCATGGGCAGACTGTGCACGTAGTGCAGATATGACATCCCCTGAGAGACAGCTCTGGGGACAGAGACTGTCATGCTGAGCAGATGCAATGGCAAGGGCTGCTCCTGACAGCTGAATTTCTCTCTCCAGCCATTCTTTGCCTCTTTTAGGGGAGCATCTAGCAATTGCAGGACTGGAGGGAGCAAAGCACCAGGACTCTATGCCTTCAGAAACAGGGCTCATAGAGGAAGAAAGAGGTACTAATGACTTTCTTATCTGCCATCCCTGCTGAATCCTTTTCAAGATCACAGTCCAAAGGTAGGTAAAGTTGATCCAGTCTGGTAGAGGACTTCTCTCAGTTCCCTTAGAAGAATTCATTAAATCTGGACAAATTGAAGATCTGTCCAAGTAAGTTCTTGGCTTTCCAACTTCATGTCAGCAAAATTTTCTTAGCCCCTCCTGCTGAGGAGACTTGACAAACTAACAATTCCATGCCTCACTGGTGGGGTGGGAGAAGTTCAGGCTGTGGACCAAGCCCTCAGGCATTCCTGTTGATTTCTGTACCCATCTGGAGAGATGAAGCACCACAGATAACATCTGGAACTTGCAGGTGGAATTGTTTCTTCTCTTTACCTATCTGCCTTCAGGCCAACAGGCTCAAAGCTGGAAAGTCAGGTAGGCATTGCTGGGAAACCGAACCCCGACACCTCTTCTGTACCCTGGACTTTGCTTGGGTTTAGCATGAGCTATCTGGCTGTGGTGGCTGCTGGTGTCACATCCCAGTGCCTTCAGGTGTGGGGAAAGGGCTGGTTGATCAGCAAGTCTGTGCAGAACAGAAGTGGCAGTACTGATATCAGTTTGAGTGTGATGGGGAGCTACAATCAGAACCATTTTGCAATACATGTGTGCTGAATTTAGGATATGCTTATATTTGAGTTTTGTATTCATTGTGAATTTTGTATTGAGCTAGGACTGGTCTCATGGGCAGCATGCACTAATCCATGGAGGGTCTGTTCTAAATGCAGTTCCCTCCAGTAGCTTTAGATGAGCTAAAAGAAATTTTCAACCTCTGTAGGCAAGAAGAGAAGAAAAACATATTGCATTAATTTTACATTAATTGCTCAATATGGAATTTGTCTACAGTAGGACAAAAGTCCTTCCTTTTGTGGAAAAAGCTACAGGACCACCAATGATCTCTATTTTATTACTCATGAAAAAATTTAGGGCTGCTGTGCCAACCATAGTACTGCAGCTGCCCTAGGCAAGCATGTAAACATTCATGTTTACAACTGGACAACCTACTCCCACAGGCTTCTACACTGCTCTGGCAAGTCTGAGGATCAGCATCTATCTCACATCCACAACTCCCATACAAGGAGGAAAAGTCACTGTTCAGTTTACGTCTGTATGCCACATATCTATGGATACCTCCAAAAGCTGCTGGGAGGTGAAAAAAAAAATGATCAAGCATTTATAATAGAAGACAATGACAAAAATATTTCATTTGCTATCTAGGAAGAAAAACAAAAAACCCACGCATCCCTTGTGATTCTAAGCACACCATAAAATAAAAACACAAAGAGACTGATAAGACTGCAAGGTTATTGTTAATGGATTAGATTCTCAGGAGTTTGTGAAATATCAAGGAAGAAGACGATGGAAGTTTTTACTGCATGAGGTAGTTGTTCTCTAGGATGTTAACAGTATTAAGGAGGACTGTACAGAGTCACTGTGACAAAAAAGTGCTTGTCCAAATCCAATGGCCTGTCCAAAGGAAATGGAGGCTTGTATGATCTCTACATGGATATAGACCATGTAGGTCATGGGCCCATGAGGTATCTGCATGTAGCTGCACTAAGGTGTCACTGAGATACTGAACGGGCAAACAGGTCTTCTAATATGGGTGAAATTGTGGAACTGGGATCTGAGTGGACAGAAAAGGTCATGAGAAGAAAAATAAAATGAACATCTGCCGGCCTGTTTTATTAGCCTGACTTCCTAAGGAAATAAGACTTGCATAACAGTATTACTTGCCCATTTGTTTTTCTGTCCTGCCCTCAAGTAACTTCTGATTCCGTTGGCTTATTTCAACTCAATTTATCAGAGAGGTAGCAGTCTTAGATATATTCTGTTCCTGCAGGTTTCATGAAAACTGGCAGCTAGACAGAGAAAAAAGCTAAATAAATACTCCAAATTATGGGAGGGTTTCAGCATGAATTAAATAATTACTTGATGTGTTTTGTCTGCCAGCTGGCCAGCCAACATGATCAAATAACTTCAGGCCCATCAGCAAATCTGTGAATCAGGCTTTTTTTCAGTTTGTATAGAAAGGAACTGGAAAGGAGGTAAGAGGTAAGTGTATGGTGCCTGAGGGGAGGTATAGAAGTAAGAACCAAGAAATATTAAGGAGGGAATGGGGCAGGAGATGCCTGGAGGAAGAGGTGGAAGTGTGGGTTGAGGCAGCTCTAGGAACAGAGCAGGGGGAACTGAGGTTACAGAGGTGAGAGAAGGCCGTGGTAGAAGGACCGGGAGTTACTGCAGGGCAGGCAAGTGTGAACACAGCCTTCCTGAATTCAGGCCTAATTAGTGCTGCTGCTCACAGGATGGCTTGTATATACAAAGTCTGTCATGAATATATTACTAGCCTACTTTCTGAAATGATGAGCACCCCTACCTTGTACAGATTTCAGAGGGAGTTGTGGGTGCTCAACATCAATAACTTCCAGGTACTGTCCATATAATTTTAGTTATATTTGCAATAGTTATATCTAACTGCCTTGCGGCATGAGAATTATTAGATCATTAAAACTTCTTATATCCATCACAGTAAAAGCAAATCTGTAGAGGGTGTTAATTTACATACACTGGTAAAAACAGAGAAAGAAATGTACCACATAAACTGTCATCCTGATTACCAGAGATCTATAGACTGTATTGTTCTGCTAGATACTCAATTCTTTTTTTTTCAATTGCTGTAAAACATATATATAGTGCAAATCAATTAAAAAGAAATGTTTGGGCAAAATCAATAGTGCATCAGCCGCCGCAAGATTTAGCAGCCACAACCGAGTTGAAAACATTGTGAAATATTAAGAACTTATTCACACATTATTCAAGTTTTGTGTTGGAATAACTTCAGTGAAGCATAAACTCAAGAAAAAGAGAGCTCTAGCTTACATATAGTTTTATATAGTTTTTAAAAATAAAGCCAACTGAATGAATGAGCCTGGAAAGAGACTTCCAGAAAGGACTTAATCCTCTGTGCTGTTGTTGAAACCTATTGTCCCTTGAGGCATCCACATCAAGGCTTACACACTTAATTTTCACATCTTTAGGAGATATACAATCCTGTAACTAACTTCAGAATTCTAAAATGAAATTCTACTGGAAAAAAAACGCTCAGGATTTGGAGGTGCTCATTACAATTTTGCCATCAACAAAGTTTGGACTATTCCTGAGCTATATCTCTCCCTCTCATGGAGTTCATCTCTCACTGGTTAAATCTAAAAGATTCTTGACAGAAGATAGGACTTCTCCCAGATACGTGTATCCTTGCTGTCATGTAACACATATTGTCACTTATTTCACAGGTACAATATTTCTGTCTTAGAATATTGACACACTCAAACCTGCCTTTACCTTATGCGTAGAATGTTAGGCGGTATAGTTTAGTATATTTTAAGGAGCAATATGTCGTCATTTTCAGAAAATCCTGCTAGGGCTACATTTTTCAAAGGGCTTTGAGGGATGAAAAATTGAGTTATGAACAGCTCTCTGTACACCTCTTTCTCTAATTATTTTAATTGTCCCTTCAATTACACACACCGAGGAGCAATTTTTCTGATTTGCTCATGTCTTTTAATTGTGGTTGCGAATTCCTCCCATGGCTGAATTTTGAAAATAATCTGTGGCTGAAATTAGATCTGCCCATATTGCTTGATATGCTTGTATTACTCTCACAAGTAAGAAGCTTTGGCGTTCAGAAATTTTACTCATTTAACAAGTTGTGATGCCTGCTATTTTGTTGAGAAAGTGGTTTTTTTTTGGTTTTTTTTTTTTTTTTTTTTTTTTTTTTTTTTTTTTTTTTCTTTCCCTCCCACTGAGTAAATTTATCAGTGATATAGCTAAACACACAGTGTATGCAGCCATCTAAGTATGGGAGTGCATTGGAGATTTTTTTTTAAGTATTCCTCAACACATAATTTCAAAATTTCTTCTGCTAAGACATGTATGTTACTAGATACCAAATACAGAACAGTAATTTATGCTGCAGATTGTTTTGCAGGTAACATAAGAATGCATAGTTTTGTCTACATTTTAAGCAGCCTGATTGAATCACTCTGTGCCACAATGTTTATCAGCAAGCATGCCAGTCTGGTAACATTTTACTATATAATCTGATGTGCCAAAGCAACAGTGGTGATTCTTGATTCTTTGTTCTCATGTGTCTCAGAGAGTTGTAAGTGATGCAGGACTTCTCAAGGGAAATGAATATTAGTACATAACCTTAATGTGTGAGTAAACTCTAAAGGTGAAGTGTCATCCCTCAAATGGCAGACCTGTTGGACAAATACGGTAAGAGAACCATGACTCAGCCTAAACTATCTTGTGTGATCTGCCTTAGTGTGCTGACTCCATTAAGGGAAAGAAAAACAGACCACAGGAGTGCAGCTCACTAAAGCTGCACTATCACAGTTCTCACATTGACTAATGCCCTGGCAGAGCACAGGCCAATCTGGATCTCTATTAAGTTTTCACAGAGGAGATTATGATCTTTATTTATACCCACTTTAGACTTCTGAAATCCTGAGGTATTCTTAGCAGTTCCTGCTTGAGAGTAAGCAAAATCACGATCAGGTGTGGAGAGTGCAGCTGCACCGATCTCTTTAAGGCAATTAGGAGGTTGATCACGGGGCAGTAAAGTGTATCCTGGTGTGGATGCCCCACAAAGTGCCCTTAAAAAATTTAAATCAATTGTGTCTACCTTAAAGCAGTGCTGTTCTCAGGCCTCCAAGCTGGGCTAAGAGCTAGAACTAAGATACGTGGGAGTTGCTTTAATTGTTAATTTATTACTTTAGTAGGAAGATTTTCACAGAGATATGTGTGGATCTGTTTTATGTGCAGCCCACCAGCCATTAAAACATGCAATGCACTCCTTATAGCACTTAGAGGAAGATGCAAATACAAGCTGACTTGATTTACATAGCTCTGAAAAGTGAAGTTAAAGATATGGACCAGAATCTCAGCTCTCACAGAGGTTCTCCGTTTTATAACAGTCAAGGGGCTGAACATAAAGACATGTTCATGTGGAAACATGAGCCTCTTACTGCACACATAACTCTCAGCAAGTTTCTAATTGCATTTGTAGTTCCAAATGCCTGATTTTACACTCAGACTGCATTTTAAGGATCATCCTGTTGCAGTTTAGTTATCTGAATTTTTGCCCATTCAAGCAAAAATTAACAGTATCATGTAATTAATCTAATTAAATGACAGATCTTAATTTCTGAATATTTGCAGTGAACTGTTTCTGAATGGGCCGTAGATTAAAAAAATATTCATGGAACACATCAGCAAATGTATTTGCCTGCTTTTGAGAACATAACTCCTGGTAGACAACATCTGAGCAGAAAAGAAGGAATATTATCAAACTAACTAAAAGTTTTTTAATCATTAATCCCTGTCTGCCAAATACATGCTTGCAGAAGATTTAAAAGGATGTACCCACTTTAGGTCAAAAGTGCTTTAGAGCCACATTTTAAAATTGTTTTAAACTTTTAAAGAACCTGCAGATAAGAAAATTCTTCCTGCTTTCTATAGAAGTTGGAGGCTCCTGAATGTTGAAGATGTCCTGTGATTTTTATATGTTCTTTTTACCAGTCAGTGAATGGGTTACCAAGGCCCTTGTGTTCCCCCAAATGTTGTTGCAGGCATTTTATGCTGGTAAGTCTTGATTTGTTTACTCATGGGAATCCATTTGTGTATTTGAGATATATTTTAATTTCTGAAACAATGTCGTTTCCATTTCTGAAAATATTACCTCATGGCCAGGACTTCAAAATAGCTCAACATTCACAAAATCATTTCCTCATCACATCAAATACTGAACTTTTGTGAAAACACAGACACAGGAACTGTATTAAGCACTGAATAGCCTTGAAAAATTCAGCTTTTATTTTGATGTCTGGGTTTTCTGAGAATGTTTGCCTTACTAGGGAAACTGAGTTCCTGCAAATTTAATCATATAAAGGTTTGTGACTTAAAATTAATGGGAGACATCGTGACAATCTTCTTTCTGGCTAACAAAAATGTAATCTTTCTAACGTCATGAGGTCCTGATGTTCATGACACAAAGAACTGCATGTGTGTGGCTACACTAATGGTGGATGTTGGTCTTATCACTTTCTAATTGTTTAATTATTTGTGCAGTTGAGCCAAAGAGCATTTTCTGTTTAATCTGAAGGCCTATTGTAATGGAGTTACTCAGTAGTTTTTACATGGATCTCAAAGGATGACTCACATAATAAGTTACTCCCAGCTGTCGTAGCATAAGACATAAGAAGAATTGTACCTAGAGAGATTATCTCATTAATTGTGGTCTGTATCAGATACAAACCACACCTTCTGTAAACTGCAGATTGCATGGAATCTACATAGAATTAAACTAGTATCAAGAAAATTCCCAATTAATTTCACAGGACTTGCAGATATAACAGCTCCTAGTTGGTTAAAGAGTAAGGGCAATTGCATATGATGGTATACTTCATCTTACAGTTTCATTGAAGTTCACTGATATGCTGATGGACTTCTTTTCCACACTATCTTCTTTTCCTTTTGGACTCTTTTCCAAAAGTTTTACAGTAGATTTTTACATTCAGCAGATTTCCAGCAAGTGAGGAAGGGAAGGAGAAAGGCTCAGGCATGGTGATGTGGGGTGTTTCAGACACCAAAAAGTGAATCATTCATAGGGGTGAAACCAGGGTGCCTAATCAATGTCTCAGTGTTCACCCTGGGCCTCAGATCTTATCCTTGGCTGTCCCTGCAGCTGTGTGTGTGTGTGTGTGTGTGTGTGTGTGTGTGTGTGTGTGTGTGTGTGTTTGTGCAGCTCCTGCCCTGTGCTCTGGCTGCAGCAGGGACACGGGGCTGGGCTGCACGGGCTGTGCGACAGGCAGAGCAGTTTACAATTATGAGCAGTGGAACATGCCTCCCTTTGCCAAGAAGGCTGTTTTTGTCTGAGGCTGCCAAAGGACACTACTGGCTGAAGAGTCACTCTCTCTGAGCCAGAGGCAAATATTCACTTGAACAATGAAATAAACAAATGACTATGAAATGTATTATCTGTTATATTGGAATACACTGTAACATTTCACAGTCTGATTTTCTTTTGCATACCAGTAATGTATGGGGCATTAGCTCACACTCATGTCATGTCATAAGGTACAGGACTACAGTGCTATGGAAGGGGAGACAGGAGAAATAAAGGCATGTTTTAAGCTCATGAAATGATGAAACACTTGTGTTGTTTATATGTTAAGAATGCCCCCTTTTTTTTCCCCATTACATTATATGTCATAGTACATAATCTGTTTTTAATTTGTTTCTTTCGAATCATTATATCAAGTATCATTAATATTGGTATTCCATAAAATAAACCATAGCTTAAATAACACAGAATTACCAGCTCTAGGTCATCAAGCCAGGCAACCTGTTCTGCAGCAAAATACACTGGTGTTTGCTAGGTTATGTTTGAAGAAAGCCACTGACATCTAAGTATTATAGATTTTGATTCAAGGCAAAAATTTATGGCAAAACACATTGTCTACTTTATCAAAGAGATGTCATGCTAACACAATCCTTTGAATACTTTCAAAATCCAGTACTACACTTTTAGGGTGAAATACTAAAAGAAGGGAGAAATGCAGAAATAAAAAAAGAGTAAGATGAAAACACTTTCTTCACCTAAGTTTTCAATTTAGGCCGTTAAAGAATTCAAGCATGTAAAGAGCATGTTGTCTCATGCATGCCTGCTGCAGGTTCCAGTGAGAAACACCATGAACCTCAAGCTACATTAAATTACTCCTCAACTCCAGTAAAAGAGGTGAGCCTCATAAGCACTACCTAAATTGTACAGTGCAGTTCCTCCTAACAAGAACTGTCTTTTTGTAAGTATTTGTGCAAAGGACAGCACATAATTTATGAGTGGGCCCTCAGGCTCAATAATTTGCAGGGCAAGATCAGTAACAGTCAGAAGTTCTTTCTAGGCCAAAGGAGATACACAAGTGAAATTTCTCTTTTGCTGCTGAAAACTGCTAAACACATTATATTTTAACAAATGGAGATGGCAATATAAAATATATTTGAAATCAGGAAAGATGCATCAAAAACTTGAGTAGGGTTAGCAATGCTGGCTAACTAGCTTGGAAATCTCACTAGCAGCATATTTTGGAGCTGAATGAGTAGAAACAGTAGAGGAAAACAAGGTCAACTATTTTCAGCAACTAAGGTTTTATACTAGGTGTAAAATAGTAAAACCTTAGTTTCTTGCCTCAACTTCTTAGTTTATAAAATGGAAATAATGGGACTTGTTTCCACTTCATGGGCAGTGCTTGGAAGTTGTTTTCAAGATGCAAAAGTGGTAATATGATGTAGTACAACTACTACTACTAGTAGTAGCTTCAGACGGTATAATTATCTAGCTTAAAAAACATTAAAAAGGGAGTCTTTCCATGAATTGTGACATTCAAAAGCCTGAAATCTTTACATTAATAAATCAAAGTTAATGAAATCAGTCTGAATGCATAGTATATAGATATGCAAAATTCTACCTGCATAAAACTCCCTGGTTTCATAATTAAATCCTTGTGCAAGAATAAGGCTTCAGATACTAGTATTATGAGAAGCAGTGGTTAGCTGGAAAGCCAAATGCTCTTGTGCCTTCATATGTTGAAATCTGCTTCGCACCTGAGCCACACCACAATTAAAACAAAAAATATATGTTGGCTTTTACTTAGGTGCAGCTCATTAAGAACTCTTACCCAGCTCTGTAACCTATGGTGTCCAGAAGCCTTTAAAGTTCTCCTGATTGCAGGGAAGCCTGTCTTGTTGTGTGCTGAGTGTCTTGCAACCCTGACAGAGCTCTCATGCAAAATAATTCGACAAGAGCAACTGGAGCAAGTACTTTCAACAGTTCAGGTGGGAATAGAATTTCTCCTCCCCCTGCCTCGTCTCCTGAAGTTTTGCCGCTGGGTTTTTTATTATCCTATGACATCTCACACAGAGATATGAAACTGATGTGATAGCTTCTAGATTTGAGCACAAAAGCTTAACCAGAAGTAGTAACAGAAGTTAAGTAACTAATTAAGTGAGAAAAACATGCAGATTTGTTTGGTTTTTGGAGGTCAGGGCTCATTGGTTTTATTTTGTTTCTGTTGTGTTTTGTTGTTTTTTGTTTGTTTGTTTTCTGGTGGTTTTTTTTTTTTTTTCTTCTTCTTTTTTTTCCCCCACAGTGGAGGAGAGAAAACCAGGATTGAATTTAATTATTCAATGACCCCAGGTGGCCTACACTTCTCCATGCCTGTTAGCCACTGAATGCTATCAGAACTGCTTAGCTGAAAGCTGCCTTTTGCATGCTGATGGGCGTTGCAAATCCTCCTGCAGAGTTGTCTTTCATGTCAAGACAATATCAAGCACAGCAAAACATCACCATATGTCCTTCTCTCCACTTCTCCCTGTGTTTTGCAGGTTGTATTCTCTTTCTCTGCCACTCGACAAATTTGCTTCCCTGGTGATAAGTGCGTGTGTGTGTTTGTGTGTGTGTTCACAATGTCATATTCCGAGGAGGCGGGAGATGGGGACGAGGACAAGCACAGTGCCTTTGCTCAAGATCCTCTATTTTAGCTAAAAAGAATAGCCACATCTGCTGCTTTGTCCACAGACTGTCTATTCTAGTTGTCAATTCCGGTTTTGATTTATTAATATTCACATCCTTAGCTACAGAAATCCTTCTTTCAGAGCAGATGAGTGACTATTTCCCACCTTTTTCCCTCCTGATTAGCAAGTGTCATAAGCATTCTTGTTTCTTGCCAGCAAGAATTAATCATGCCACAGAGCCTGATTCTTTGGGGGAAGGAACTTCTTAAAAGCTCCAAGGAAAAGATGGAGAGAAGCAACCTTGGATTGCTTTAGAGTCTTATTATTAACCTGATCTAATTTTGGACATGAAAATTTCTTACAAAGTCTAATTTAGTGTTGCTACCAAAATTACAGATTAGAAGGAGATGAAAAGAAATCCCACAAGGTAGCTTTTAAATGCTTCTATTGAAGTTGTGGTAAATATTTTATTTCTGTCCGTTTGACAGAAATTTTAAATAATTTTGCCTTTTCTTATATTGGTTGCCAGATAAGATACAGAATTTGTGTAGTTGATGGCCTCAATCTATGCTGTCTTTAACAGAAAGGTAGTAAAAATTAAATTAAGGGAAAAGGAAAATGTCAAAATCCTAGATTTTTAAATTACAAAATGGCTCATCTAGTAATTATCACATCTGCTGCAAAGCTCCTGGAAAATAGCTTTTGAAGCATGCCATGCTGCAAACAACTCACACAATGAAGGGAAGCAGCACAGTAAAGGACAATTGGTAATAAGATTTTTAAGTAGACTTTTAATGCTGTAGTAGGAGGTCTTATTATTTTATCTTTTGTTGTGACTCCTTTTTGATTTTTATCTAAAAGAATATTTTTGCCTTTCATGCTGCACTCTTGGATAAGTGGACACTTCATGATGTCCTACTTGGAAATATGGCATGGCAACAAATTCATCAGTGACAATGAGAATGGTGGAAAGGAGTGAGGACTCTTTTAAAGAGGGAATTCATTCTTGAAGTTGCTGCCTTGGGAAAGCATCAGCTACTACTACTAATGGCCTTTATCTTTTCATTCATCTTCTTCTCAGGGTTTATAAACTAATTTTCAAGGTTTATTAATGTAAGGCCACGTGACTCTAGGAGCAACTTTGCCTTTTCTTATGTGATGTTCACAGTGTGACTTGCTGCTAGTAGCACTACTTTGTGACTTAGTAACCTGCAATATATTTATGTGCTGAAAAGCATAGTTGAAACAAATTGAATGCAACCTTGAAGGAAATTTGTGAGCCTTGATCCTCAGATTAATTGTCTGTGGGGAGCATGTATATTTGCACATAATTGCATGTTCAGAGCATCACTGCAAAGCATCTTTGTTCACAAATGACTCATCAGTGCTTAGGCCTCATGCTTATAATGCTTTTCAAAGGCAAAAGATTAGCCAGATGGTAAAAATAATAATTCACTCCAGTAAAAATAGTAATTCACTCCCCCAAAAAATCAATTGTTTTCACTAAATTTTTCTTTATAGGACCTTTACATTGTCTTTCCTACTGCCATCATTTGGGCACCATTAAGCATAGAATCACAGAATAGTTTGTTTTGGAAGAGGTTTCAGAGATCATCTAATTCAGCCCCCAGCCTTGCATGAAGATGCCTTCTGCAAGGCCAGATTACTCCAAGCCCCATCCAACCTGGCCTTAAGCACTTCCAGGGATGGGGCATGCACAATTCATCAGGATAATCTTTTCCAGTACTTCACCAGCCCCACAGTAAAGAATTTCTTGCTTATATCTACCCTATCTCAATTTAAAGCCACTACCCCTTTTTCTGTCACTACACAGCAGTCCCTCTCCAGCTTTTCTGCAGCCCCTTTGGGGGCTGGAATGCTGCTGTAAGTTCTCCTTGGAGCCTTCTCTTCTCCACACTGAACAACTATCTCTCCTAGCCACTCTTCAGAGAAGTGTTCCATAAGTCCTGGGGACTTCCTCCAGCATGTCCATGCACCATGCTGAATACAGTGTTCCAGATGGGATCTCACAAGAATGGAATAGAGGGAAGAATCGCCTTTCTTCCTTGGCTGGTTGCTGTTTTGTTGCAGCCCAGGATGCAGCTGGCTTTCTCTGCTGTGAGCACACAACTGCCAAGGCATGTTAAACTTCTCATCACCCAGGCTGTCATGCAGGACAGTGTGAAATGCTTTGCACAAATCCAGGCAAATGATGCTGGTTGCTCTTCCCTTATCTACCAGTGATATAAATCTGTAGTAAAAGGCCACCAAATTTGTTAGTCATAGTCTGTCATTAATGAAGACAGGTTGGCTCTTACCTGCTTATTGTTTAATCTGTCTTAGCATAATTTCTGCTCCATTATCTTGTCAGGCACTGAGGTTGGACTGACTGGCCTGTATTTCCCCATATCTTAAAAATCAGGATCATATTTCCTCCTTTCCAGTCACAGGACTGCCAAACTATCTCAAATGTAATTGATAATGGCTTAACCTGAGGTTGTCTCATCAGATCCCACGGCCTTGTGCACCTTTGTATTTCCCTAGATGTTCTTGTATCTGATCATCTCGTACAGTGGGCTCAGGGTCTTCCTTCTTTCAATCCCTGACTTTACCTTCTGCAATTTGGATGGTGTAACTGGAAAACTTGCTGGTGAACCTTGAGGCAAAAAGGTCACTGAGTCCCTCAGCCATTTTCTGGCTAACTAGAACCTTCTCCTCTTTCCTTCTGGAGATGGCCCACCTTTTTCCTAGTCTTCCTTTATCACTAGTGTATCGATAGAAGTTTTTCTTGCTGCTCTTGATGTCCCTGGTCAGATTTAATCCTATCAGTGATTTAGCTTTCCTAATCTAATCCCTGGATATTCAAACTCTCCATATTCCTCCCAGACTACTTGTCCTTGCTCTAAGTTTCTGTAGACTTCCTTTTTGTGTCTGAATCTGTCCAGCAGCTCCATGTTCATCTCTGCACACTTCCTAAGGTTTTCACCTGGCTTCCTGTTCACAGGGAGGCTCCTGAGCCTGAAGGAGGTGAGATCCTTGAACATTAACCAGCTTTCCTGGGGTCTTCTTCCCTCCAGGGCTTTACTCCACAGCACTCTACCAAGTAGATCTCTCTGGGCTGAGACATCTCCTCTGAAGTCCAGGGCTTGCTTTGCCCTTCCTCACTGCCCTAAGGATCTCAAACACCACCATTTCATGGTCCCTGCAGCCCAGGCTGTCCTTGGGCTTCACATTCCACATCAACCCCTCCTTCTTGGTGAGAGCAAGGTCCAGCACACCACCTCTCCTTGTTGGCTTCTCTATCAATTGGAGAAGGAAATTACCATTGAGGCATTCCAGGAAACTCCTGGGTTGCTTAATGCCCTGCTGTACTGTCCTTCCAACAGGTAATAGGGTGGTTGAAGTCCACCATGAGGACCAGGGCTTGTGAACATGAGGTAGCTCCTATGTGCCTATAGATAACTCATGTCCCCTGTCATTCCTTTAATCCTGGCACATCATCCATCCCCAGACAGAACTCCACACAGCCCAGCCAGTCACTGACATGGAGGATGACACCACCTCCTCATCTCCCCTGCTTATTCTTCCCAGAGAGCCTGTATCTTTCCATTCCAACACTCCCTGCACAGGAAGCACTGCACCACATCTCTGTGAATACATGAGGAATTAAAGTATTTCTTTTTCATCAAGATTAGAAAAATGAAGCTGCTGGGAGTGGAAGGGCTAGGAAGGAAAAGGTATCAGCAGAAGGGCAGCCAAGGTTTGTTACCAATATTTTCAATGTCTCCCATTATGAATATTTGTCTTCAGACCCCTTATGTCACATATTTTTTATTAATTTTCCATGAACTGGCAAGAGAATGTCTCTCCCAACTCAGAGAACATAGGTAAACCTTCTGGGATGATATCTTTTTTCTCCTCGGTGTAGAAGAAATGGACTATGCACGTTCCCCTTTTACTTCTATTAGTTCCAATAAAGTTAAGAGCAGCACCTCCTTCTCTTCTACTAGTGATTACATTCTGAAAAAAAGGACTGACTCCTGCCCCTTTACCCAAAACAAGAAGAATGGACCACAAGCCCTGGAAGGTGTGAAAGGGAAATATCCCTGTCTGTAGGGAAATATCACATCCTCCTATTCACTAGGGCATTCTGTGCTCCACAGAGAAAGAGGAGTTCCTTTTCCTGCCATTGGTTCAGCTTAGATACCTCTTGTTCATGGGGTGGATTCTGTATCTTTCTCTGCTTGTCCTTGTGGATTGCCTCTTGCAATGCCTACCTCAACAACGCCTACCTCTCCTGTTATTCAGGGCACCTGGCCAACTAGCTCAGCATTTGGCAGGGCAATCATTTGAGGTCAAAACACAAAATCTGCTTTTCTTTGGTTCTGGTGTGAAATTTTGATTTGTGCCTCAGAAAAGCCCAGGAAGAAGTAAACACCCCTAAGAATGGAGCAAGGATTTTACACTGAAAGCACTCAACAAGGCCTAGGGCATGCCTTGCAATAAAGGGAAAAGAACATGAAAAAGCAGCAGAGAAGGGAAGACAACATGGAAAAGCTAGTACAGCTGAGTACTAGTCTATCCACAAGCAATAAGAGTGACCAAATGGAAATTACTGTAAAAGTATACATCTAACAGATTTATTATAGTGACTACATGGGTGAGAGACTGGTACTTCAGAATTCTGGGTCCTTAACTGTCCAACATAGAACTCGCCTAAACCTAGACTTGGTGACATATTGTATACACCGAGTTGCATATATGACCACCTCTCTGCCTTTGAAAATGGGAGGGAAAAAGTAGTATTTAGTGAAAGAGAGAAAACCAAGTTCCAGTGTAGCCTGGGTTGCAGTTCTTCCTGTGCTTCTCTTGGCTATCCTAGGACATCATTCAGCCCAGGAATATCCCTGTAAGAACAGTTCCTCTGATTCCCTCTTTGGGATAACTAAAAATATAAAAGTTTCATACGATTTCACACAGGCACTGCCATTTTTCTTCAGAAACCTCTGGACAGACTTGTTACATTTCTGACCCAAATCTCTTAATATAGATTTGTTCTGTGGATTTCATCTAAGGCATCTGAAGCTATTACTATTTCATGTGTTGCAGTAATCTGCAGTCAGTCTGTAGTAGATTTTTTTGAGGGGGATTTGGAAAACAACTTGCTTCTTTATTGCATCGGTCTCTTTCTATTAATATCTTGGATAATTTTGGGAATATTTCTAAATATGAATAAAATATTAATCTGCAGATTAAATACTAAGACCTACTTTGAGCTCAGTTGCGCTACAATAAATCAGGTAGACCAAATAACTGCTCAGTATCTATGCCATATAATTTAGATGAGAATCTGTCCAGTTCTTACACTCTTCTGTTGGAATTAAAGTTACTCTATTTTCTCTGACAGGATAACAATGGTGTTCATGATAAGTTGTCATACACAATTTCAAATACTTTTTCTTCCCAAACCTTTGCTCTTCCTGTGAATAAAATAAAAATAGAGACCAGACTTCACTACTTTTACAATGTACATATCTGAGGAGTTCCTTCTTTTCAGCACACAGAGCAGAATTTGAAGTCAACACAGAAACAAACCCAGAAATATGAGAGAGACCAAAGACCCTCAAATGCAAGGTTTGTGGTTTTTTTCTTGTCCATCCTATAGAGGTAGTATGGGGGCCCATGATACCCTGTCTTCTTGCAGGCTTGTAGGAAGGTGCATGACAGGGTACCATGGCTGCGATTCTGTGAGTGCAGAAGAGATTTTAACTATTTTAACTAACTGGGTTGATGGAGAGTTAAAGCAGACACACAGGGGCTTCTGTAGTTTCCCCTTATTTAATTATTAGTTATTATTTAGCTATTAGATAGAGCACAGATGGGACAACATAAGGAGAAAATTTCAAAATAAGTGGAAAAAGGTATATTTGATCAAACTCTGAATTGTTAGACTTTTGAGGTCAGATTAAGGGCTGTCTTTATACTCCAGACTCATGCAGGGTTTAGCAAAAGAACTTTAGTCATTGACTGCATTGTCCTGACAGGACAGCAATGTGAAGAATAAATGGTAATAGCAGTCAAACGGTACAGGGATTAATTCATAGCTCCATCTAATAAAGTCAAGTTGCAAAATAAAATCAAAAAGTTCCATAGCTGCTTGTGCAGAAGGATTACTTTCTTCTGTAATTGTTGTGGTGACCCTTTTTTCCCCTCTTCTTTAACTTTTTAGTGGAAAATCCTAAAAGCTAATTTTCGAAGCTGGGGACTTAGCAGAAAGACATCAGAAAATGTTGTCCCATTCCCATCAAACAGTTTTTTAGGAAACACCTATTTGAGCTCAGGAAATTACTGGACTTACAACATTAAATTGGAAAGCAAAAATCCTGGAATGAAGTAGAGACTCTCTTTTTGCTTTTCTGCTGGAAACATTGAACTCCTACATGCTAATAATGATGAATTTATGATGCTAGACTATAGAGGAAAGGTGAAAACAAGGTCAGCTCATCAGTGGGATAGGAGATCCATCCTTCTGCTTGTCAGACAGACACCTTGTCTTAATTCTGAGGGTGAAAATGCAGAAATTTTTCAGAAAATGCTCTCTTGTCTTCTTTCTCTCTTCTTTTTTTCCCCAGAGGAGAGTCTTGTTATCACACAGTGACATAACTGCTCCTAGGTAAACTGGCAATGGTGGAGCGTTAAAAACATGCTTGAAGTTATTTGCTGATAGGAGTGCTCAGGTGTCTAAATCTCACCTCTTGTTCTGACATTAATTACTGCAATGTTCTCTTTAATGGGTCCAATACAAGGAGGAAGAGATGAGAAATAAAAGGCTCAGCCTCTGTGTGGTTTTGGAAAACAATCATTATCATCATCAAGCTAGTCAGGTGAACCAAACATTCCAATTAAGTCAGAAGTGTTCCTCAACCCAAGGAACAGAGATGAAGCTGACAAGTTCTGTGGAGCTCATGTTTTACACTGAAGTCATCTTTATAGTGTGGTTAGCCCTTTTTGGCTGCTGAGGATGCAGATGCCAGCACCTAAGTGTTTCTGAAAATGGTGTAATCTGCTAGAGATGTGCCAGTAAAAAACTGCACCTATGACTGCATCTGTGACCTGGCTGGGCACTTTGTAATTCCTTCCAAGTATGCCCAGAACAATTGAGTTCTACTGGTCACCCTCTTTTCTCTGCCTTTCTCTTGGTCTCAAAGAGCAAGAAACAGCACAGACCATGCTGTACAGGAGCTGTGCAAGTACAATCTCACCTTGACCTGTGTGACACCTACACTTTCTACTGAGTATTTCTAGAAAGTTAGAGACAGCTAACAGGAATATAGTCAGTTAAGACAAGTTACCTTGTGTATATGAGCTTGAACAGGCTTGCTGTTCTTGCCACCCTCTGCAAGAAAAAAGGGCCAGAGATAACACTCCTTCTCTCTGTGTTGCCGCTCATGGTACAAGTTGTTGCTTGGTGATTAAAGTAGCTCTCTGTATTTTTGTGCACCAGCTGGGGCTGGCATTTCCCCCAGCCTCCTGCCCATCAGTGGCAGGTGGGGAGACCTGGCTGGGAAGGGGAGCAGATGGGCAGAAGCTCTGTGGCTGCCAGGAGAGCCCACAGGGTAGCATCAGCACAGATCAGTCAACAGCAACCAAGTAGTGCTGTTTCCTAACCTTTATGAAAATGTGGCTGGCAAGCTGTATGCAATATCCTAAGGACTAACAGTAGTCTCTGCTCATTGTACCTTTGGGAAGTTCATGGGCATTTCAGGACCTGATTAGCCTAAGTAAGTTCGTGCTGTGTTCCCTAATGTGATGGTCTAAACTTTACTAACAGGATAAAGATGTCATGAGATCATCAGGAATTTAGGGGGTAGGATGTCTTCAGGGGCCCAAAGGACAGATTAACTTTTGAAGACTTGAGGAAACTGTAATCCTTTCTCAGTTTTCTCAACCATAAAATCATTAGATTTTAATGAAACAGTTTTTGGAAAAATTGCTTTACATTTTTACTCAGGGGAAAGAAAACTAAATTTTGTTGTTTAGCTAGCAGACAGGGGTTTTGCTGTAATTATTTTCGTTGAACCTAGTAACTGTGTATCTATCTGTGTTTTCTGCACACCCACACACAATTTCACAGCCCTATTTTAAAGGTGTTCTAGATCACTGTCCAAACTGAAATGCTGTCCAAGTACCAGACCCTGTGGCCTGTTCCTAGGGGGAAAAGCTGGCCTAAAACTTCTCTGTACTTTAGACCAGGTCATTACCTTGCCAAATGAGGAACCTGAATGACTGATCTGCACTTCCTGTGACCTGACTCATCAGTCACATCTATATGTGTGTGATCATGAAGTTGTACTTGTTCAGTCTGAGTTTTGGAAGATTTTATGTGGGATCAGGAGAATTCAGTAGTTTTGTTTTCAATTTCTTTTAATGGCTATCAAAATATTTGCCCGACTTTAGCAAAACACTTAATAGATGGCAGGAAAATAAATCTGGCAGTTATTTACATATTAAAATCCTTGTTAAGCCATAGCACTTTCTCCTCACCTAGGATTATTAAACCACCTCGCCTGTTACCATCAGTTATGAAACTCTGATCAACGCCTATATTCAAGTGTCAAATGCTATTGAAAGATAGGTAGGCGATATGAGCCCAATCTTATTTTTTGTCCCCCTGTATAAAAAACCCCAAAACATTTTCTCCAGTCTCATGTCTTTTCTCAAGTGTTTTTTACAAGTCTAAATCTTTCTTTTTCCAGCTTTTATTGAAAACTTCTGGTCATGTGATGGCAGAGCAGAGGAACCACTGATCTCTGATGCAAAATTGTTGTATTTTTAACACCCAAGAGTCTCAACACAGAAGCTAAAAACCAAAGCTGTTTTCTCTTTCACTGAAGGCCCCCTCCCAGCACAGACATGAGTCACATTGGCAGAAGATCATGCAAAGTCTCCCTGAGTGGTTCCTCAGTTTGTATAAATGACTTTCACAGCTTTACACCACAGCTGAAGTTACATGACCAGGAGGGGTCAAAAACTTGTGATATGAATATGATATCATGAGTGATTACTCTTGTTGGAAAAGAGACAGACTCCCAAAATCTTGGCTATTATGAGACATACCCTGGCAATGAGACCTCTTTGCAATATAAGTGCTCAGCTGCACAGTCAGGAGAGATAGTTGCCAAAATCCCTGCTTCCCTTGGACTGTTTAGTCCCTTCTGAACTTCTACAGCTGCCTCAGCAGGTAAAGGCATGACAGTCTTCACAAAGCAGCCAACTTTGAGAGCAGGAGCAGCCAGGACACTGCACCTTCATGCTGCCTCTGCTGTGTCAAGCCCCTTAAGGGCTGGGTGACTGCAGGGGAAACCTCACAGCCACCTGTGCAGTGCTGCAAAGATCCATGGAATCATCCAAGGCAGCAAAACCATCACAGCCAAACTTTATGCTTTCACTGGTCAGAGCAGTGTTGTTCAGCCTCAGAAAATATAGGCAAAGGGGAGAGACAGAGAGGAATGAAATAAATCAGCAAGTGAATAATCCCTTCTATTCTGAGGACAATAAAGCCTGTCCCCTTCACTTGACTGAGCAGGATTGGTTTGGGCCAAATATTTTTATGAATCAGAATAAAATTTTCATGATCATTTTTTTACAAATCAGCAAACCAGAAATGCTTCCTTGCTCATTTTTATTTATAGAATACCTTCTCCAAATTGTTTATATCAAAAGATGCATTTCATCCATACACAACCAGAAATGTCTTATGCCTTTCAAGACACATATTTGGATACAAAAATTGTTTGTCTAGCAGGTTAAGCCTGTGATGTGAAATTGCTTGAGTCTGCAGATCTTAATTTTAAGATTAATTCATTTAAAAAATCCCTTATTTTATGCAACACCCCATTTTCTGGAAAAACTTCCCTAGTATTATCCCTTAGTTTAGGGTTGTCAAGCTTGGCTTATTTTTAGACACTTCATTAAAGCAAATTATTCACTAATATAGGGCAGCAAAAAATCAGATTAAATGGATGTATGAATAATCTAAAGTAGATGTGGAGAAAAGCTCAAAAAAGGACATTATTCCTTATGCCAGCTTGGTTTGTGTGTGGTCTCTCTAATCTATTTCTTTTCTCCTGTTGGTGAGAGGCTCTGACAGCCCTTTTAGTGATAAACACCCGCGCAAACCAGTGTGTCATCATCATGCATAGGCTCCAAGTCCTTTCCCATATTGCTGCACAGTGCACCCTGCACAGCAATTTCATTTTGTAATTCCGTGCTGTATCTGACATATAATCCCTTTCTGAGAAAGTTTATCAGTCTTTGCAGACTGATTCCAGGACTTTTGGCAAGTTTTGGCCCTATGCTACCTCTAATGACATGGTGACACTGTACAAAGTGTTTTTCTGGTATCTATAGACCAACCATAGCTAATTCACTACAAGCCAGAAAAGCATTACAGTATTGAAATGTCTAATCTAAATGGCATAAAAACAAAACAAAGCAAAACTCTTTCTCATAACATCTATCCTTGCCACATTTCTTCTCCAAGTGAATGAAGTTCAATGATTTGTATTTTATATACATTTGTTATGTTTATTTTACCCTAAATATAGACACTTTTGCTTGGATTTTTTCACCAACCATGTTCATTCCCAAGTATATCTCCATATATACATAAGAAAAGATCAGTAGATGTTCTGCTGGTTATACTCTCATTTTCATGTAAATGTAGCTCCTAACTGCCTAAATACATTAATTAAGCTGGAAGCAAACTCAAAAGCCAAAAGCTAGTTAATGAACCTCAGCTTCATTCAATACATGAGAATATCAGAAAAGCACTTATAGCCATCACAGGCTGTCAAAGCAGTGACAAAATAAAGCTTAGGATCTAGATACAAAGTCTTTTTCTCTAGCAAGAGATCTATTAATGGATTCTATCTCCTCGATTTACACCACGAGGAAAGACTATTTTTAAAGCATTTCCTGGTGTCAAATTAATACTTTTTCTTTTTCAAGCTTCACATAATTTTCTCAGGCAGTATTTTCTGCGGGCTTTCATCTTGCCCATGTCAAGCAGCTATGGAAGCTAGAAAGCCTTAACTTTTCTGACTCTGCTCCCATGCCTCCTTCTACAAAGCTTTGGATAAAAGAAAGCTTGAACCCCCTCCTTAGAGAAAATTGATTGACCACAGCTCTAATGAACAGCAGCATGCAGATGGTTCTAGAGAGGATGTGGTGGAACAGGCTAGCACAATGAGCAAGGAAAACTCAATAATGAGTTTTTTAAAAATGAGGTTTTTAAAAAAAATTAGCTGCATAAGGTAACACCTTTAGGGGGGTCTATTGTGACCACTCAGAATCTCTTTCAACAGCCAAAATCATTTCAATAATTGTGAGAAAATATATATAAAAAAAACCAGTGGCATTTTCTTGCAAGTTTACACAATGGTCAGGTGTTTTGTAACAGTCTTCAACATTAATTTTCTTTCTCCACTTTGGCTTAGTACTGACATACAAAGAGTCTTTCCTGAAAACTAGCAAATGGTGTAGATTGCTAGAACAATTCAGTGATGACAAATTATATATTTAACAATTTGCTGAGTCATTTAGGAAGGAATCAGTCTCAGACTGATTGTAGGTTTGTAGATTCTTGTGCTATTATTAAAGAATTTGGTCCATGGGCTAGCATACAGCTACCTTAAGCCTTAGCAGACTAATGAATTTCCTGTTAAAACAAGACTGAATTTCAGTGAAAGAATTACCTGTGCTTTTGTAACCATCTATAGCAGTGAAAGGATCAGCAATAGGCCTGGAAGTAAGGAATTCTTCTATTCTAAATTTGCCACTGATTTCACAGACAAGCCACAAAAGACCGTATTTTTATAAACAGACCATCATTGGTATGATTTTCAAAATCAGCCTGTGTTGCTCTCGATTTATGGAAACAAGATGGTGAAGTTGATGATAATTATGGGTTTTCAGCAACTTTGATGATGAGGTATTTGTTTAGGTACCATAAATCTGATTACAGACGTTTAAATACAGGTCTTCAGGTCCTGAAACTCTGGACTTTGTTTTGTTCTAAATAATTGCTTTATAAAAGTAAAACAGAAATTTAAAGGGAAAAAAAAAAGAGGATTACACAAAAAATCTAGTAAAAATAAAGGAGAAAGTTTAAAAAAGATTGTTGAATTAGAAATAAATACTTTTCTAATGCTTTAGAGAGCTATAACCTTCCAGGAGGAAGTAAATAGGAGCTAGAGATCACAGTTAAACACTGCCTGTACATGAGATTTGTCAGGTAATGATTATACATGTAATTGAAAGAATAATAACATCAGTCCAATTCAAAATTCCCTGGCCTAGCAATTTAGTGTCAGACACATTCCAGACATCTTTCAGGGCTGATCACAGCTCTGTGTATTTGCATATGCAATTACTGAATTTACATTTATATATTACTACGTACATATGTAATTATATGCAAAACTATGTTTTGTACTTGAATATGTATTTTAAAGCAGCTCTTGATCGTGTAACTCTTAGCATGGAAATATAATGTCGGATTTCAAGTATTCAGACAGTTTTGGCCTTGCAAGACATTGTCACACATGATGTGAAGGAGATTATGAACCTCTGACCAAAGTCCCTGCCAAACCAGAGGTTCATTTTAGGAATTGCATTCATCTGATGACAGTCATTGGTCTACACTCTGTCCTACATTGTAAATTACATACATGGCATTGCAAAGACATACTGTCCCCATAAGAGCTTTCTGACTGATGATGATGTACCTTCACATCCCTGTGGATCAGCTAGACAGTAAATCGGGTGCACACTCTATGATCCCATCTGTTTGGCTGTTACAGCTGTTTGGGTACTGATGAACAAACCTATCCAAATGGACTGGTGACAGCACCACAGTGTTGGCCAGCACGCGTTTTCTCAACAGAGGCAGTTTTTGCAGCCTGTGTGTGGTAGAAATGCAATGACACTGTGCACAGTGAGCACACAATTCCCTGGCTCTGCTGCAAGGCACATGTGCAGCACACGCACAGCACATGTATTTGCACAGCCAGGCCTGGCCTCCTGTCCATGCCACACCCCCACACAATGCCATGTGTGCTGGAGGTGTGTCTGGGTCATGTGTCCACTCTCTCATGCCAGATAAAGCAACAACAGACTGGGGTCTCTGCTGCCTAATGCTATGAGGTGAAAAGCACTGCAGTATAGAATACCAAGCTTCTCATAGCTCTTTTAGCCCTTCTACCAAACCACTAAATACACCTGATAGCTTGCACAAAAGCAAACATTCACCAGACAAAACAAGGCAGATGAGACTTGGTCGACGTCAACAGATTAAAACAGCCTGACTAAATGATTAAACAGAAACTGATACATATTTACCAGGAAACCTTTAAAGCTGACTTGTGGAGATTTTCTTAAGCTAGTCCACAATTGGCTCAATTATATTTTATGAAAATGTGAACACACCTTGATAAGGCTGAAAGTTGTCCACTTTCAATTTTTCTCAAGAAACCAGATTTTCCTGGGGAGCACCAAAAGATATCAAACCAGTCTCTGAGGAAACTCCATAGCTTCTCATGATGACTACACAGAATTTGGAGAGTAATCCTTAGTGAATTCACATCCCATGATAAACCTGCTTCTCAGGCCAGCCATATAAGGGGGAGTTTTAAAAGAGGCCACAAAATAATTAAGAGTGGTCACCATACAACTGTATTATGAAAGTGGTTGTAGATTAATGGCTCAAATTTTTGCAACCCTTGTAAAGGTTGTACAAGCAGCCCTGTACAGGTCAGGCTTAGTTTCTCTCCCGGCTGAACTGAACTCAGTGTTCTTGCAGAGACACAAATTGTGCAAGTTTTGGGCTGAATCAACAGAAAACAAATAATCGGCATCACAGATCACAGAATATTCTGAATTGGAAGAGACCCACAAGAAACATGAAGTACAACTCTTAGGTGAATGGCCCATACAGGGATCAAACTCACAACCTGGTTGTTATTAGCCCTATGCTCTGACCCACTGAGAAAATCTCAGGGTTATTAGAAATAACAATAAAACAGTATTATCAGTTTTAAGAACAATTTGGCTGGAGCTTTAGTGGAGTCATGACTGGTGTATGGCTGAGCTGAAAAAAGAGTTACAGTCTTGTTGAAAAATGACTGGACAGTTTATGTCATGGTCACAGTAATGTCAGGAGAAGCCTGACTAGGTAATAATTTTAGTTCACATCAGCTTGAATTTGATTGGTCTCTCAATTTGAATCAAAGTTAGGTAAATTAGAAAGGAATTGGAACCTTTTCAAATATCAGAGAAGTGGGGCTAACCCTGTTTCTACAGCTCCAGTTGTGATTATTATGGTTTTCTTGTAAGCTGTTTGTGAACTGTCCACAAATGTTTAATGAGAAAAAACTCATCATGATCTATAGTTCCCTGAATACATCCATAACTATTCTGCTGTTTAGAAAATCGTGCTGAATATTCTTCCCCTTTTTGCTCCTAAATATAACCAAAAAGAGATATAAACAGCCAGGAAGAATGGCAAGCAGCAGTCTCCTGAGCTAAAGAGGCTCCCTACCGCTGAGCTAAAGATCCACCCTACCCTTTAACTTCCCCATGCTAAATTATGCTCTCTGAGTTCTGAGGTTCAGTGTCAGAGCATGCATCAGCAGCATATTTGTTCCTCTATACCCTTCTTGGATATATAAGCTGAAGCATCCACAGACAAAATGCTTGGATGTTGGCATTTTTGGATTAACCCTGGCAGGCATCCTGCTTAAAAGGTGATTTTTATTTTACTAATTAATTCATCAGTAGTAAATGTGTTTTAATGACAGATTTTTTGGATGAGGTTCAGAGTCTCATTAGCCGTAATCATATTAACCTAATATAGTTATTTATATCAGGCAGAGCAAAGTGGAACACTTCACCATGGGATGTTCTTCAAAGATAATACCACTGTCGGAATTAAAGGAACCTGTAATTCTTCTTGCTGGTTGAGCCATATGGAATCATAATGTCACACTAAGACAAATTCACCATCTCCGTTCCTTAAGGGTTTCCCTGAAAAAAATTAAGCATGCTGGTTAAATGACTTATCCTTCCTATTTCTTAAAGTCAGAGAACATGGACATTGCATACTTATGTAACAGCTTGTACAAAATCTTACATGATTGAAGACACCAAGCAGAAAATGCATTTCATAATGGTAAGTTTCTTTGAGCTCAGATCAGATGGTTTCCCAGATGTTTAAGTGATACTGTGATTTTGATTTTCTAGATGCAAAAAGAAGCCTGAAGTGTGGATAAAAGGAATAAGAGGAATCTAATACCATATGATAAAGAAGCAAAGCTGAGAAATTAGGTTAAGGCTTAAGTTTTGTAAATGATCAGCCCTCATTAGTAAATTGCAGTTGATACATACTACAGACATAAACATATAACTTGTTACCTGAAGCTTCAGGTAATTGAGCTTGCAGCAATCCACCATATGGATAAGTGCTTGCAGCACTTATATACCGTGCAGTATTTACTACCAAACCCCTGAAATCTATGAAATCCAAAAGATCTGTAATACAAGTGCCTTTTTACTGTCCATCATAATGGTCTCATTTTTTTTGAGTGCTACCAGTAAGCCACTAAGTTCCAAGTGATTGCTCCACTCCCTGGAATATTTGCAGCTCCCACATTTGGCATGCTCAAGGAATGAGAGCTCTCTGTGTGACCTGCTTTTTATGTAGCAGCTCCCATGACACCAAAGAACATGTGTGTGTGTCTGTGTAAGTATGATGTACTGGCTATAAGGGCAAACATTCATGTTGAGAATCACAGTTACAAATCCATCATTAACTTTCTAAATAAACACCTTGATTATGAAAAGAAAAATACAACACAATAAGCTTAATACTGCTGCTATCATTAAAATGGAATTTAACATAGTGTCTGGTTTATATGCTTAGGATAAATCTTTTAATACCAGTAGGTCTTGAAGTAACCAAACTAGGCATTCAAATTCTTCCTGCAGCTTTGAAAATCTCATCTCCAAGTTTGTAAGCCCCAGAATAACAGCTGTGAGACACCCAGGTGCTGAGAGGACAAATATTATTTGAAATCTTTGGAGTTGTAAAACTTAACTAACCAGTTAGGAGTAGCATGAAGGTGAACTTAAAATACCCTTCAGGTAATACAGTCTTCCTGGTTCCTCTTTCCTTGTTACACATGAATAACTTTTCATTTTTCCAGCTGGAAAAAACCCCAAGTGTCTAAAGTGTTTCTTAACCATAATTTATACTGTTCTGTCTATTTTGGATGAAGGAACAAGAGGCTGATATTTTATGAGGGATACTGACTCTCTAGTACAGAAAGTGTTTGATATACTTTTAAATGTGTTAAGTCAAATTTTACGGAAGTTTTCCAGCAATGCCTAATGATTCACCATTTCATTTTTTACATTTGTTAATTTTTATATATGTGTTCTGCATTTCATTTTAGTGGGTCAAGAAGCTGAAAGATAAGTGGCAAGGTACAACTGACACAATCCTTCAGGCAACATGATAAAACACCAGAGCAAAATAATGGGCTAGTAAAACTGCTTTTAAGATTGATACAACTGGTCTGTTCTTTGACCCACCATGAGAGTCAGATGTCTCACTATCATCAGAGTCTTTGCTCTTGAGCTAGATCTTCAAACATATTTGCAGGGAGAATATTTCTGAGTCTTCAACAAGAGAAGATTTTGAATATGTCAGTTCATCACTGACTCTTTAAGTAATTTTCCACACATCTTGTCCAAAACTGCAACTTATTCTAATGATGAAATGTCATGGGAACAAAGTCATGGTGCCTACTGTGCCAGTTTTTAAACTGAAACAATGAAAGATGTATTAATGAGGTATTCTGGAGACTGTGGTGTCTTGCTGCTTCTGTCTTCACCTTCAGTGTTCCCCTCACCCTTAGGGACCCTATTCAGCCTCTTGGTATCTCTGATGTTTTACACATTTGGAAGGCCTGGGTGAAATGGAAGCAAATACAACGTGTCTAGGAGCGAAGCAGGAGAAGGGAGTTTCCTACCCTGCAGTCAGACTTTGTATATGGCCCAGAGCTGCAAGCCTCTGTCCTCACTGAAGGCCAGGAGAAAGCTGAAAGTTCAGTGACAAGCTTTCAGCAGCCAGTGCACACAGAGTAATAGCTTGCTCTCCTGTTCCCAGGGGTCCTCAGCACATACGAATGACCTGTTTACTCCCTGTTCCACTTCTACAGTCCTTGCTGAGTTACAATACCTCCTGCCTGACTGCTCCTGAGTCGGGAGGGTGCAGTGCCAATCTCTCTCCTGCAGTGTTGTGTGTACTGCAGCTCACTGCAACCTGCACACAGAGTGGCCAGGCAGGTCTGGAGGGTGCAGCCCTCGACTTTGCCCAGAGAACTATTCAGTGGTTCAAGCAGCAAGCCCCGAAAGTGGGTGGTTTATCTCTTTAGAAGTAATAATGAACAGGAAAAGTGCAAAGTGCACCTGAATCTACAAAGTGCACATTAATCTACAGAGAAATATCCTCAGAGAGCATCCTTTTATACCCAGCCCTTCATTCCCTTGAGTACAAGAACTGGATTTCTGTTTCGTATATTTGTTGTGCAAGAATTAGAAATGAAACGAATGTGCTGTTGGCCTGCACTGAGGTTTAGAAAAACAGCAGGAGGCTTAGAGACAATGGCAAGCAGCAGCTAAACCAAGCTGCTCCAAGAGCCAAGCTCTTCTGCAACAGCATTCAGAGCAATGTCTGTCTGAGTGCTCAGAAGGGTAGTTAGGAGAAAGTAAAGTTATTCCACACATATATCAGCTTACAGTGTTGATGCTTACCGCTCCCAAGGTTTTCCTTGACTACTATTTTTAATTTTTTTAGTCATATAATGAGGGAAAAGCTGTTGGTCGATTTTATGTAGCAGTTTTTTACAATTCTGGGCTTACGAGAGAGCACAGCAAGGAAGCTATGAGGCAGTTCAGACACAGGCATTCAAGCATGATTTGTTTCCTTTCTATGTGAAACTGTGATGTGCCTTGCTATGCTGTGCATGTGGTTTCAATCATCAGGCTGCTAGTAGAGTGAAGTGTAACGAGAATTGGTCCAGGGAGGGAAGCTGTATTGCTGCCTCCTCGGTGAGCTTGTATCCACCTGGCAAGTTCCAGCATCTCCAAGCTAAAAGGCAGACAGCTGTGACAAGCCTGAGTCCCAGGTGACCTGAGTGTGTTTCATCATTCTTTGAATCTGGGCTTTGGTGGACAGTCATCAACCAGATGATGACAGCGTTTCTAAAAGCACTCCTGCTTTATTCCCGCTCCCTCTGTGCTGGGGGTCTGGTGAAAGGGACAGTAGTTGTAGAAGCCTCCTGTGTGTAGCTCCACCACCTCCAAGTACACAAAGCACTCTGATCCAGCTCTGTGCCTTCTGCTCTGGGCAAGCCTGAACAACCTCAAATGGACCTGGCAACAGGGGCCTCTTAAGGGCAGCAATGCCAGGTTTTAGCTGCCTGTGAATTCCTCAGTGCTGCCCCTGCAGGAATCCTGTTGACCATCACAGTAGCTGCTATGCCCTTTTTGTAGCAACTTCTGTCCAATGTAGCATCAGTCAAGCAAAGATTGCAGCCATTCTTTGTGTTTTTAGATTAAGTTTCTTTTTAATTTTAGAAACATCCACTCATCTGTGTTTAATCTCTGTACCTTTCTGCTTTATCATTGCACCTTTCCTAACAGAAGGTGGTCAAGGTGTCTTTGACCAAGGAATCCAGGGACATTTCTGCCCTTTATTCCTACTCATTTAGAAGGGAAAACCAAGAGCATGTCCTTTCTCGACCAAGAAACCTTGACGTTGGCAGGCCTTTCAAAAACAAAGCAACTTGACAGTGACTGCTATATACAGAAATTGTGTTAGATAATGATCTATGGTTAAAATACCCAGAAGGATTATGAAGCCAGACCTTTATCCTCTCTGGTAGTAAAACCTGAAATTTCCTGCTGGCTTGCTAACAGAGTTATGTGGTGCTGGCTGTAAGTCCCTCTCCTCTGGAGTGTGCCCTATTGCTATCTAACTGCAAGTTCTAACCTCTGTGAATCATTGCCACCAGTCTCACTGAGGCCAGTGGCTTAGTAGCATTCAGAGAGTAATTAAACATTTATGTAGGTAATTAGGCAATCCACAGCTACATTAGATAGGTCAAGATTGTAATTAGAGATAAGTCTTCATGCTTCAAGGTCTTCTAGCCTCCATCCTTACTGATGGCATGTGTTTATGGAAACAAACAGGTAGGATGTTTGAGTCCCTAGTTCGAAAAAACGTCTCCAATGATTGTTTCACTCAGACACTCTCAGCTTGGTTTTCATGATGCGTTTCACAGCTTCTAGCTCCAAGATTGCTATCAATAGCCCAGACGCTGCCTTGAAACTTAGAAGGAAAAGTAATGAGTATTTCAGACAGACTGTCCACAATAGACTAGGTTCGGATCTCAGGCTCACTGATGCAAATTGAAACAACTCACCAGGCTTTAAAATTTAGAATTATTTGGCTTTGGAGCAAAGTAGCTGAGACCTGACTCTGGCTGAAAGGATGTGGTCCTTGAGAGCACTGAGGATCCAGAGGCTGAGGCTGAGAGGACACTGTGCTGCCACAGAACTGCAGAATCCCTCTCCCACAGATGCCAGAAAAAGTTTTTTTCAGACCGACACTCCTTTGCCATCCTAATGGGCACATTCAGGCCGAATGATAAAGAGTTTTTCTTCATGGGAAAACAGCATTCAGTTTGTGAACTTAGAGGGAATTGTTTGCTACATTTACTGTAGAGGTGAACAGTTCACTGGAGCTTTCATGCTCACCCAAATTCACCCACATGGTATTACACGGATTACTAGCAGCAATTCTTATTTTTTTAATTGTGTATGCACAAACCAGACATTAGACGTTCTGCTATAAATCCTAGACTGAGAAGAGAGGAGACATTTTTAAAATTCATGGTGGGAAAGGTCAGAAAAAGTTTAACATTTTACACAGAGAGGACTCAGACTGACTGTAAAACAGAAAAGAAATAAAACTGTTTCCTTTTTCCCTCCCTCATCTCTGTGTGCTATAAACCTAGGAAATCCTATGATGGTGTTGGTTTTTTTATGGCTCTACAGTTCAAGATGTAAGAACCAATTTGACTCTCAAACATGGGGAAAAAATAATTTCTAAACTTGTCATAATTGTTTCCTGTCTTTCTTTTAAATTTGCAGCTAAAATACACTGCCAGTTTCGTGCCCACGGTTTTCAGCACTTTATCAAGAAAGATAACTGCTCAGATTTCTGTAGAAAACAAACATGACTTTTAGTCACACCTGTGTAAATCCAGTTATACTTTTAGAGAGATCGATAGTGGAACTCCAGCTATTCACCCCTGTAAATGACACCAGAAACTGTGTTGTGTGAACTTACTTGAGGGAAGTGATTTATATAGAAGATCTTTTCATGTCACCTTTCTTTTCCTCCTGCAATTTGCATGTGTGCCTGTGGATTTATAAAGCCCTCATGGGAGGAGCAGAAACTGCTTGACAGCTTCTGAGGAGAGACCCTCTGCAGAGATACATCCAGTTGGCCAGTGAAATCTATCTGTGTGGCACCTGTTAGTTACGCACAGCAGGACTGTCCATCATCCCTTGTTGTAGCTCTGCACTTCCATAGCACACTGCAGTGCAGGCAGAGGAGAAATTACTCTCTAACTATGAGACAGTGAATGAAAAATTTCTGCCCTGTTTATGCTGTCAGACCACCACTCAGGATGCTGTACATCAGCTGGAGAGGGGGAAGGGAAGTTCATTTCACAGTCAGCTGACAAAGCTCTCAAGCATTTATCTTTGCTTTCTACCTTGTAATATCCTGCAAAAATATTGTTACTGAATGTGAAATGTTGAAAGAGAAATGTGGAGTGCCTCGTGCCATTTAAAAGGGAAGATCTCCACGTGGTGTAAAGAGAGCTCATGGTAAAACAAAGAACGTACATCTGATGCCCAGATCACAAATGGCTAGGCAGCAATTTCCACTTCTGAACTGTAGCAAAATGTCCTTGGGAATGCTTGCATTGACTGCTCTTGTGTGGGGAACAGAAGCAAAAAAAGAATACTGAATACATGGAAATATAACAGAAAAAAGCTCTCAGGTGGCAGAGGCTTGGAGAACAATTCCTTAGTATCATAATAATCACAAGGAAATTTGGAAGTAAGATTACAAACAGTTTTATTGTGTTTTTCAGAAAGAGATTGCAGAATTCCTCTCAAAAACCTTCATCATGCCTCACCCTCAAGATCATCCAAACAACCCTAAAATTTTGCCCATCCTGCCAAACCATTGTCTCTTCCATTTTAGACTGATCATCACAGGCCCCTATAGTTCAGCCCCTCTGTACCATCTTACACCTTACCCTGATCATAACAGACTATGACTTCAGCTTCTGGGTTGACCAGAGACTCATTGTTCTACTGTGTGATCTCAGTATGAAGAACTGATGACTTCTTGTTTGGTTTTCTGTGGCAAGAGAATCATGGTTTCAGAGTCAGCTACTCCCCTGTAGCTGAGTGATAACTCCATTCAAAATCTGAACCATTAATCCAGCACTTATTGCTGGTAATATGTACTGTGAAATTCATGTGCGCAGTGCCCTGTAAAGCTGGACCTCATTTTGGCTGCATGTCCTGAAGGAAGAAACAGAGGTACAATGGGCAGCTGTGGCACTGTTTAGGAGAGAAGGGTGAATCTGTCCCGAATTCAGGATGAAGCACACACAATTTGAGGCACTGCCTTGTTCTCTCTCGTTTGCTCTCATGACTTTGTGCAGTAGCCGTGTGTTGCTATTCTAGTAAATATTAAACTTCTCAGGGAAGTGCAATATTCCCATTTACCACTGGGAACTGAAACTCAGAAAAAATTATGAAGCTAAGTAACATATATGCCCTTCTCTATTATTTTGACCCAAAATGAGAGTCTGAAGGCAGTCTAGAGTAGAAATCATGGAAGCTGTGGAGAATATTACTGAGAAGCAAAACATAACTTCAAAGAAATCTTTCCATGTTTAGCTCTTAGCTAACCCATGTGTCATGAGTCAATGCAAACACACTTTGTTCTGTTATTCGAAGGAAATGACATCTATGTTGCTGGGAATATTATCTGCCTTGAAATCTCTGATTTTCTGACAAATAATCAAATAAGCAATCAAAATGACTGAAAAGAAAGGGATTACAAAAGTGATCATGCTACCGTTAACTGGTAATTGTTAATTGAAGTGTAGCGCTTCTATTAATATCACACCTAAATGATAGCAAAAAAGTAATACAACTTTTGAAATACAAAAAGCTCTTTTGGCAAAATTAAATGCTATGATTTTCTAAGTTATTTATTCTTTAACTGCTGAATAAGATGATGTGAAACTTTCAAGTATGAAAGGAAGCATGCAGCAGGAGTGAAAATGGTATAAATATCCACTCAGTGAGGTTCTGATAGAAATTATCAAGTTTTAACCAAAATGTTCAGAAAAGCTACCCTAATTCGCAATTATCCTTACATGTTCAAAGCATTGTTGGGGGAGTTTCAACAACATGATACCAAAAATGAAGGAGGCATGTGATATAACTTGCACAGTGTTTTTGCAAATGTAAATGTTTGTATCAGCTGGTTTTGTTTTTTCTTTCTATATTCTCTGAGCCATACAAATAGACTACACCTAGAATGTATAATTAGGATGCTTGTGTCTTTTCTTATTTAGCTGTAAATTTGAGTTAAAGCTATACCAGCTTTGTTCTTGTAGCTTATATTGTCACTAAAATCCCTTTATCAGAATCCAAATTCCTTTAATGCTGTTGTGCATGTTTTTTTGAGGAAGTCAAGAACTAAATTAGTGACACTCTCATGAAACCACTTGAACACTGTGGGTTAAAAATCCTGATTTATGCATTAAAAAGGGATGACTGTTCTGACAGATCTTGTCCAAAGCTCTTACTTTTATGCTATATACAGGCTTGGAGGATGGATTAGAAAGCAAAACAATAGACTTGATTGAATTATAGGAAAAAGTATTTATAAAATTAATGTGAAAAAGCACTCTAAGTAGTTAAAAAGCTTTTATTCTAATATTTCTTGGTGAACTTTTATTATTATGATTACTGATTTTTTTAATATATATATCAGGTACAGAACAATGACATGAATTCTCTCTCAATGGAATGCAATCTAGAACCCAAAAAGTATCAGATAATATGATCACTGAGGGTGGAGGGCAGGTATCAGGTATTTGGGCTGAAGTTGCAGAATTGGGATTTTAACCCTGCCAGATGCAACAGAGTGTAAAATAAAAGAACAAAAATCCTTTCCTCCTCCCTTGTCTCTTCCATACAGACATAGCAGGAAGAAGTCTAGAAGCAGCAGAGCATGAATGAAAACAAAAAAACCAGATTACTTGGTCACTAAGGAGAGGATAGTGTCATGCAACAAAAAAGGTGTTTGCAAAAAGGCATCTTATAAACATTACAACAAAGCAGCAGCAATTTCAAAGATATTTTGAACACAGAAAAAGAATCAGTGGGGGAATATTTGGTCAAATTTATAGGTAACATTTTTCACTTGCACTGGACCATGAATGAAGAATCAGAATCCACTTACCAGGGAATATTTTAAAAGCAATTATTCTTTAAAAGTTGTTAAGACATTTAGCAGTATTTTCACATGATGAAAACATTTGCCTAGTGAAAATGGTCTGTCATATTTGTGCTTAATGTTCACAAGGGACGTATTTTTCTTTACAGTATATTTTCGATAAGGAAACTAATACCTAATTACATATGATTGATTTTATCCTCCCAAGTTACAGAAGGCACTAAAGACAAGCATGGCAGGCTGATCTCTATCAGTCTTCTCTGTGACTATGGACACTCCTGTAATGATGCATGGATAACCAACTGTAGCTCAGTTACAGCTCAATTAGATGTCACCATTAATCCAAGCTCAGAAAACAGGTTATCAGCTGTAGCAATTTTTAATGGTAAGAATTAACACAAAATCCTTTAATTATATTTTGTTCTGTCATATATACCAATTAGCAATCACATAGATGTACACAAGCACTTAACATAAAAAATACAAGATGTTTCACAGTATGTCATTCATGCATATGAAAATACTAGGTTTATGGTTTTGGTTCAAGTGTGACTGTGACTTCTGAAAACAGTAAAATATACGCTCACCAAATGATATAAATAATAAATGCCCTCCTACCCCCTCCTTTCTCTTAGCTTTTATATCTGAACAGATGTCGTATGGTATGGAATAGTTTGTTGATGAATTTGGGTCAGCTGTCCTGGTTGTGCCCCCTCCCAAGGTTTTGCCTATTCCCAGCCTACCTGTGGCAGGGCAGAATGTTGAAGGGACAGGCTGGTGCTGTGGGAGCACTGCTCAACAGTTGCCAACACACTGATGTGTTATCAACACCTTCCTAGACACCAGTGCACAGCAAAACTCCATGAAGGCTGCTTGTGGGCAAAGTTATCTCCATCCCAGACCCAATTTTTTTCATGGATATCAAACCTGCCTCCTGCAAGATAGGCAGTTTTGCCCCCCTTTTGCCTTAGCTCTTCTGTTTGCCCCAGAGGCTGTCTCTCAGGGCTGACAGAAGCAATGCAGCAGGCCAATGCCTATATCCACACTTCTTGCAGCTACTGTGATACTGACCCAGAGAACAAATATTTAACATCTGAACATTACCTATATAAGGCCTATATTTTGGATCATCTGCTGACCTGGAGATGTGGGGCATTGTCTCTGTGTTACTTCTTTTTACACAGCATCGCTCTGTGGTACCTTACCAGATTCTCCAACTGCACTCATAGATACATCACTGACTTTTAAAATTCTGTTCACAGCAGCCACTTAGAGTGTGTTTCCGTGGTACTGCCAAGGAGAGCAGTCTGGAGAAAACCCTGTGTGTCACTGAGGTTTGAGAGAGTTTAGCCAGAATTACTGGGAAACAATAAGGCTCTGTTAAAAAAGGATTGGAGATGTGAATTTCACTCAGTCACACTTGCATACCTCAGCTGAAAAGAAGAGGAAAAGTCTCTTCCTGAGCCTAATTAAATAAGCATAACATTAAAGAACTCACTGCATGCCTACAGTGAATATAAATGCACACAAGTGTATGTGTATATATACATATATATTTTATATATAAAAGTGTATATATATGTTCCATCATGAGAGTGTTACAAAATATTTTTGAAACTGTGAAAAAACATATCAAACCCAACAACTCATTAATGTCTGTCCTGACAAATATTTACTACTAAATTGAGAAGAGAGATGAACTAGTGAAATTTCCCGTCCTATGTCCCAGTAGAGGTCAAATTATATGATGCAGAAGTCCCATTTGGTCTTCAAATATGTGACTTTAGCTAAGTAAGATTAGAGTGACTTAGATTACCTGAGGATTTATCCCTCTGCCTTTGTTAGGACTAAGTCACCACAAGGTATTTTTAAAATTTCTTGTCCCTCTGCACTTCCTTCCATGCTTGTTCCAACTCAGAAGACAGCTTGTTATGTTCTTCAATTTGTTCTGTACTCAGAAATATTCTTCCTGTGAGTAATTCCTGGGCTGGTCCAGCCTTACTGCATGATAAGCATTTACTTACTATTCAGAAGCAGGCTGGAGTAAATGGTCACTTAAATCACATCGTGAATGTATGCTAGAAGCCCTTGGGAGACAGCGCATGCTCCAGAGAGACTCGTTAGGGCAGGATAGCCATTTTTGAGAGCAGCAGCACTGTGCTGTGCATGCCACAGCCCATGGCTACAGCCTGACACAACAGCTGGATTTTCTGCACCATTCTTGCGCCTGTCCCTGAGGAGCAAATGTGGTGACAGGGTCTGTGTTTTGGAGTTGAAGAGACGTGTCTCCCATGTTATCCCTGCAAATGCCCAGACATGCCCTGCAATGCTGCATCAAGGACATAAATGCCATGCCACCTGGTAGGACGCTGGAATAGTCTGGATCAGGCTTTCTTAACAAAGAGATTGAAATTATCTGGAGAGTGGATTGAGAATCAGAAATAAAGGGGCTGTAAAATAGCAGAGCACGGAAATTACAGAGTGCCTAATATTGTAGAAGCAATACCAGTCAGACCTGGCAGAAGAAGGGGTCTGGCAGGAGGGAGAAAAATTACAGCTTTCTGAACAGAAGTGGGGACTGGCTGGTTAAGGGCTGGGAGTGAGGAAGGATGACAGGCAATGGCCTGAGGTGGGAGATGATCTTACCACTTCCTAAAGCAGCTCACATGGCATTAATACAAATTTGTTACCCTCTATCAAAGTGAGGATGGAAGGTGTGATATTGAAATAAACTAGTATGCAGCTCTGGGAAAGATGATTGTCCATGGCTGCTGTTGCAGAATGAGAGAAACTAAAGGGCAGGGCAACGTAGGGGGCATAATGAAGATGGTTTTGTTAGACTTGTATTCAACACAGGCAGGTATAAATGACCATGTAACAACAGCAAGGAACTTACTCAAGAATGCCATAAATAGATTAGAAGAACATGTCATTTCCTGTTTCAGTGAATTATGTCAATGTGTTTTTCTCACTAATGTCAGTAAAAATGTGCATTTTTTTATATATCAATATTTTGCCCAAACACTTTTTTTCTACTTTCTTGCCCTGACTTTAATTCAGTGTTTGTATTCCTCTTGCTGTTTAAGCTGGAAGTCTGCAGTAACCTTGATGAAAGAGGTTCATCTGTGTGCACCCTTACATGCCCCCACAGAGATTGCCACTCCACACACACACCCTGGAACACAATAGTTTTACGCACAGGATGCTCTGCCTGAGCAGGGCAGGTCACAAAGCCCCAGCCTTGGCAGCATCAGCCTCAGAGAGCATTTTAAGGAGTAGGTTAGTGACTATCAGTCAAACTCAAGTATCCTGGAAAAGGAAATCATAGTCCCTACTTTACCTCAGGAAGGAATCTCCCATCCTGAGGAAGAAAGATTAGCTTGGCTCTGTGTGCAATTGCTCAGGAACAACTTCCCGAATTACAATGCATGAAAAGATCCCAGTTTAGTACCTTATGGGAGTGAGAGGACTTGGCTGCATGCAGATTAAAGCTCACATTCATTATTGTTATTAAGTAGTCTAATTTTAGAAAGAAACCACCCTTTTTTACATGAATCAAAAGCACAACAATGTTAAAATACATTAAGCAGAAATTTGAATAATAAAGGTCATATCTGTATATGCCTCAGAAATAATACAGCGTAATGACAATATGTGATTAAATATGAAAGTGCTCTGTGTGGACAGAGCCTGCGACTAATTTTATTCTCTTATATATTCTTTGGATAAACACACACATACATAAAGATAACAAACTATGCACGTCAGACCCCAATTTACAGGAAAATTTGTTGACTTGTAATTCTTGCAGTAATGGGTGATGCTGGTGGGTAAGAATCAGGTACCCTAACTTTCCTTAATAAGTTGGAAAATCTTGAGAAAATGAACATGGAAAATTTTTAAAAAGAACATAGAAACAGTTGGTAGCCTAGAAGAAATTTCATTGTATACGGAAATTGCTGCTCAACAAAAATAGGAACACTGCAGAGTGAAAGAGGACGCAAAACTTATTTATATTTTAGTCCATTGAGTCTTATCTTTGTATGAACAATAATGAGGCTGTACTTCCCCTTCATCAACTCTCCACTGAAAGATGATTATTTAGTTGGTTGAACTAAAAATGAACTGACTGAAGAAAGACTAAAGGCATGAAATGTACCTCACATACAACCTATGCAGCAGAATTTCCATACACTTGTGCTCCCTTCCCATCATGGATAATTCTTCAGAGAAGAGCTGAAAGAGATCAGGCTGATGCGAATGGGCACACATCATTAGTTAGTTAAAGGGTGAGACTACTTCCTCACCTCTTCACTATCTCTCTCTCTCTCTTTTTTTTTTTTTTAATTTTTTTTTTTTTTTATTTTTTATTTTTTATTTTTTTTTTTTTTTTAATCAAAGTCTCTTTTCAGCTAAAATCCTATCTGAGCTACAAGAGTCCAGAGCAGCCATTGCAGTTCCAGTTCAGACAGACTGGCAAGTCTGGCATAATCAGGCACAACCATGCATACATGGGACCATGACACAACTCTATGTATGACCAGGCCTGAAGGTGGTTTCTGTCACGAGAGGGATCACTAGACTGTATTTAATAATTTTACTTTGCCATTAGCTACCAGAAAAGAAAGGAGCAGCATAAACAATGGGTTATAACCTTTGCCACAGTGTGCATTTTCTAAAGAACAATTATCCTTGTTTCCATGCTGAATGTTCAGATTCCTGGCCTTATCCTTCAGAGGAATAGGCACTGGTCAAAGAAGTAGAGAACCGGACCACTTTCTTGATCACTTACTCTGTTCCCACTGTTTGTTTATTACACTGCAGAATGTCAGCACAGTCCTCCTTGGTTTCCAGTCCCTTATTTACAAAACATGAGCAATAATCATAAAGTGCCCTTCTCCCTACACTTTCCTCTCACTACCTATTCTGGTAATAAACTCTGCCAAGTGGTCTGTTACACATATCTTTAGAGAAACTAGTACAGAGAGTCCCCGATCTTTGCCAGAGCTATCTTAACATAAGGAAAAAGTGTTAGATTTGTAAAGATGCTCCCTCACAGTTATTCAGATAAACACTATGAAAGCAATTTCCAAAAGAATTCAAAGACAGGAATGTATTCCCCTTTTGCTGGATAAATGACTTTTTTTTTTTGAATGTGAGTTCAAAATCTCTCATACAGTCTTCCTTTAATTCCAGAAATTGTATTTTCTTTCTTCTTAATTAGCAAATGTTAGGACAAGAACTTTAAGATGAAAGGTATATACCTAATGCTTGTAACAGAGCCAATGGCTATTAGGGTTGTCTGATTAAAGAAGCCATAGTTCTTGATGATAAATTGCTACAAGTCTGAGACAAGGCAAAGGCACCTCCAAAGAAATTTTTCATGTCATGGAAGAAGAAGCAAATCTGAGAGTGGACATTAAGGATTGTTATTGGATGCTTTTTTAAACCAATGGTAAAGGAAATTTGTTAATTGTTTTTCATCTGTATGCGATAAGTTAAACCAGCTGGATCTGATAGGAAATAGATGTACAAGAATTTGGCACAAAATTGCTAAAATAAAAAAAAAACCCAAAACACCAAGCAGGAAGTATTGTTTCTACAGACGATGTCACAGTAGCTATCTGCAATGACTGTGTGAAAATTAAAAAAATAATGCAGTGGCTAAACACTGCACTATTATTAAATGTAATGTCATTGAAAATATACTTTCTGTTACATTGCCTTTGGAAAAAACACATTTTTTACAGTAAAAAAAAATCAAAAACTGGATTAAAACTAGCCTGTAATTTCAGATGGAAAGAGGGAACAGTCTGATGGAGATGATGATGCTGCAAATTATAAGAAATTAAAAGCCCAGTTCCTATCATAAAACCTTAAACCTCTGAATTTGTGTTGAGCTGGATCGGAAATCCCTTAGAGAGATGAAGGGGATAGAAAAGGGCATATCTCAGAGACTATTTCTTATGATTTCATGCATCATTCATTTTCCCAAGAGACATAGTTAGGAAATAAAGTCCCTTCTGTGAATAACTATATAGGGAGTTAGCTTCTTCTCTACATTGAATACTCATTTTTACATTGATAAATTGTGTCCGGGTTTGTGCACAAAACAAAAGAAATTCACGATCTCTGCCCTTGCTAATAGGAAACTTTTATATGTGCTTTGGAAAGTCCCAAACAAAGCAAGGCAAGGTGTAACTGGGTTCTTTTCATGAAAACTTTAAGTAGTGAAAAGTCTTGCAGACATATTTAATTTCAGCTGTGCAGAATGAAATGTTGCAGAAATATTATGTATCCTGCTGGCCCACTTGTGGTGCCTTCTACCAGCTGCTGCCAGTGTTAGGAGGAAGTGTTTCTCATGCTTTTAATTTTTTAATAAATTAAAATTATTTTTATTTTATGGTAATATAGATGAGAAGGGACTTTTGGAGGTCTAACTGTCCTCTAATACCATGGTCAACTTACATAAGGCTGTTCAAAGCCTTGTCTAGTGTTCTGAATCTCTTGATATTGTGTGTTGGGTGAAACAAAGAAAAATTCAAGCAACATTTACAGGTAAAAAAGAAAAGAGAATTAGATAAATATTTTTATTGGTTCATAGTCAGATAGTGTTAGTTTGCATGTTATTAATTTCCACAGATAATGTTTTTTGGCTGTAAATAAAAACATTTTCATATGCAGCCTGCTACTGTGTGTGCACTAATCGCCCAAACTGATACCCTATTTAGCTCCCTGTGTCTACATCTTCCATAAACAACATGTTTTTTCATTTTTGCTGTGTTTGGGACTGTTCTTTAGCTAGGCATTTCAAAAAGAGGGAGAAAAAAGGGATTCCTGTCTGCAGTATCTCCTTCAAGTAGGTAATTTTTGTAAGAGACAGAGGGGCACAAGTCCTGGTCAAGGCTTCAACTAGAAAAATGGGGTGCATTGTGAAGAATTTCAGTCTTGTCTCTGGAGAAACTGCCTAGGGAAATGCAGACAGGATGAGTTCCAAACAAAGGAAAGGTGATTTCTTTTTCTGCAAAATTCAGATTATTTATGAATAAATCAGTGAATTTTTAAGGTTTTTGATGAGAAGTCATTCAATAAATCAGAATTTAAAAATGTTTCAAATGGGAACTTTTTGGTTCAGATATAGCTTTGCTTTAGTTGAGATTAAGAAGCTTAAATTCTAGTATTTCATTTCAGTTGGCACTGTATTTTATTAATCGAAACCAATATTCATTATATTTGGACAATGTCTAAGCTGTAATATATAAAAACAGCACAATGCCTTTTATAAGAACTCCTATAATAAAATGAATTATTGATCTTCTTCAGCATTACATACTTTCTAATGTAATGTAGCTTAAAAAAATTCTCAGTTGTTTTCATTTTTGAGCTGATTCTGTTTTGAGAAAATTATCTCCTTTTCTGGGTAGCTGTCTCATGACTGTTTCTATGTGTATCCAGCACACCCCGGTAAGGCACATTGCTCATACAATTAGAAGTAGGACAAACTAGCAGCAGGAATCCCAGCATCATCAAGCTCTGTGAAAACTAATTTCTGTATCTGCAATTTGTTTTTCCTTCTAGTGACAACTGAGCGATGTCCTGTGTGTTCAACCTGTTACCAAGTGTCGCTCAACCAGAATGAAATGATCGCCTGAACAGAGAGCACGAGCAATGAAAATTCATCCCTCTTGAGCTGCACTTAATCCTCACCTAAAATTTTGTGGGGTTTAGGTGGCACATGGGCCTTGTGACCAGTGATGGACTGCAATGCTAAAGGAGTGAAAAGTTTTCTGAGGAAAAGTCTCCATGACAACTTTTTTGTTGCAGTTGTTGTTGTTTTAGTAGTTTTTATTTTAATGCTATTTTGTTCCCTGCTGCTTTCACCAGGGAAACAGGACCTATTGCCTTTTTTCTCTTCTGGCATTCTCTCACTACTTACTGGCAGTTCTGAACCCATTAGCCAATTTCTATCAAGCAGTGAGGCATTTGAGTTACAACATGTGAATTACCACAAGTTTCCAGAAAGTCGATGACAGAGTTTTTTCAGTTTGTGCTTGTAGCTCATTCCTCTTTCTTCCTCATTCTCATTTTCTTGCATTCTCAATTAGTAAAACAGCCAGACAACATGTTTAATAGCACAAGTCAGCAAAAGCAGATACCTGTAAATTAAGTGTGAGCCTTCCTGTGGATTTGGCAAGCAAGCAGGCAGGAGAGCTATAGCTGGGTCTAATGTGATTTACATCAGGAAAGGGCACAGTAGGGACACTCTGCAGTGAAGAGCAGCTCCACTGGTTCAGAAAGAACAAGCAAAGATTGAATGAGGAAATTTTCACATTAAAGTGCTGCATCTCCTACAGGAATTGATTGCACCATATTATGTATTCAGAAAGGAGGTTCTTGTTATTGTGTGGGGATTTGGAGCACTTGAACAGGATCTGCTGTAATAACATATGTGATCTGTGATAGCAGAGTTATGCTATTGGCCTCAGGATGGGTCTTAATATTTGTTTGTCTCTGAGCATGACCCATGGGTGGCTCCCAAATTGCAAAGATTTCCAGTTCCAGCCACTGTACCCATATATTTAATAATCATGAGAGTGTGAGAAGCTGAGAATGAGTGACAGCAGTAAAAGCATTGCCATTAGTAAAGAATTGAAGGGCATTGTGGTGAAAGTGCAGTTTTTACTCTACATTCTCAACTATAAAGAATAAGCAATGAATTTTCCACAGTGCTTGCTTGTGGATTTTCACTCCTCAAAGTCCTTGTTCAGAAGATCATCTCCCTTTCAACACATTTTTCTTTCCATCCTCAATGGACGGGTTGTTCTTATTTATCAAGAAGAAGCCAAGTAGACTTCAAGCAGAGCCTCCTGCTCCAGGTATAGATTTGTCTGTGAAGGTGTACTCTTCATGCCTGTGAATCAAACACTACTCCCTTAGTATTACAAAGCACAAGTGGAACATAATTAAGCTAAGCTAAGCTCTCTTTTTCCTCTTGAGTCTGGTGAACTAGCATATGACTTTGCAGAAAAGAATTACATATATGATTAACCTGTGTTTTTTCATGATAAAGGTAATCAATTTTCTTTGTATCATCTATATCAAAAAAGATGATGGATCTCACTGTTTTAATTGAATGTTCTATTGCTGACAAACAAACCTGTACTGATGATGAATAGCAAATATATAAACCGTACAAAATAAATATATTGCATAATTTTCCTTGTGGCTTGCTTCAAAGGGCTAAAAATAATTCAATACCTCACCCACACCAAAAATTTATCAGAATTACATTTTTTTCCTTTCCATCTAGACATTTTTGCTGTCCTTTTTACCTTTCCACTCAGTTCCCCACACATTCAAAATGCAATGTTATATGAATCTTTTTCAGCAGGTGATGTTCATAACTGCACTAAAAGCAATAAGCATATAGGGCCTCATAACCCTGGTAATATCCACCTGAATGAGCTGAAAATTGGCAGGTTAGCTACCTGCACAGAGAATGGGGCAATATCTGTGCCCCCATATATTTCTTTCATTGTATGAGTGTTGTATAAAGAGACGGATAGACAGTCTATAGAGAAACAAAGGAGTCTAGTCCACAAGAACAGGAAAGATTCTACATGTTTCAAAGACAGGTGGAAATTCTGATCCTACAGTATTCAGTAACTCTAAAAATATCTTCCACTCAATACAAGAGCAGAGCTTCCTTTCTCTCAGATTAAAGAAAAGGTTTTAAGTTGCTCAGGTAAAAAGAATTATAGTGATGCTTTTCTAATCAGAGATAAATATCAGCTACTTCTGATCTCCTATATTGTCAGCTAAGTAATGACTCATTTTCTGCATTGTCCTCAGTATGTGAAGGACAAGAAGAGAGTAAACTTTATCCACAGGTTCTAGTTACACTTAGGCATTTCCTGCTATCAGAAGCAGGCATTATGTAACACAGTTAGTGCATTCACAAATTAAAAGCAGAAATACCGTCAGCAATTACAAAAGCTGTTGATATACCTGATCGTCCCATAGCATTTCAAGGCTGGATTGCCTTGATTGGCTAAGACAGGAAAGAGATGTTATAGGCAGGTTTGCAGGTTGGTTTAGTGCCTGAAAACTAGTTCTTCTTTTAAGATGATCTTCTTTTCCCTTTATTTTTACACATGATTTGCAACTGTTTCAATGACAGGCAAGGAACTTTTCAACTTTTGTTGTCTCACCTACTCTGACTGGACTGTCAGCAATTTCCCAGTGCTCGTGGCACACATGCAACCCAGCTTATCCTAATTCAACTCAGATAAAGAAACAAGTCAGGCTGTCTTCCTTGTCTTGGAACAGGGAGAACTGGAGGGCCTGCATTCATTTTGGTGCTTGGAAAAGTAAAGAAAGGAGATTTATTGGGCAGCTGCTATAAGGATAGTTACTCAGGGAGCTGTGCTACCCATAAAATGCCTTTATACAATACTTCTGGCACCTGAAGATGAAATTATATTTAGGGCTATAATCCAAGGAAAACCTCTCTATTACATATGAATATAGTAGTAGATATTCATTGTGGTTATTCTTAAAAAGCTGTCCTTAAGTAGGTCCAACCTGTCCTATGAGTGGTCCTTCTAACTGGCACAAGCTAAACCCGGGAGGACTATCTGGGGGGTTTTTTTATAGTAAATGCTAAGAGTTTTACAATATTTTGTCATGTGTTAAACGGTCTAGTTCCACTCCTTCTCACCCAGCTCACTGCCTGGCAAACTGTGTCCTCAACTGATATTCTTCCTACACGGGAAGAGAACAGCCCTATAGGCCTATCTGACTGATCCTTGAACTTTTCGCTCTTGAAATTAGCATGGATGTCATGTTTCCTCTTCAGTTACAGTATTTGATTTCAGTTTTCTCACCGTTTTGCTTCATTTAAACTCTGCACTGAAAACTACATATTACTTGGATTTTAGGAATCTGGTATGTGCATTGTCACATTTTACTTACTGGTTTGAATGCATATCCTGTGTAAGATGATTTGTGCCATGGTGCAATGCATTTCAGAAATTCCCAGCAAACTAAGCATATTGCTGAATCCTGTGATGTAAAAGCATGGATGGTTTAACACCGTGACAGAAAGTTCTTGCCTATTCTGCTAGAAGCTCTTTTAGCCTGCAAAAAGGACCATTTAAAAAAGCACACAATAATTTCCAAGCCATAGAGCAAGTGGTGCTTTATATACCACCAGTTGGAATACATATTGCTAGCAAGAAAATGGATTATGATTATTTTAATGCAAACATCCATTTATTTTCATTTGGAATAGTAAACAATTATTCAGATAACCAATAGTGAGAGCAAGCAAATTTCCACCCAAATAGCTGTTGTTTTTACTTGAGAAGAAAAAGAAAGGAATTTTGATAACAGATGTGCTTACTGAAGTAATGTCCCTGTTTCTGGCTTTAAATGAGGCCTTGCAATTAAATACCTTTTTTTACCTTTCTTTTCTAATACCTTCCTTTGGAGGAAGGTATTAGAAAAGAAAAAGTAACAAAGATAGTTGAGCACTCACTTTGGAAATGCCTCAGATGGTCAACTAGGAAGTAATGGCTTTATCCTGAAAGGCTCTGACTGGTCTTTCTAAGACCTTTGCTACTTCATGAGTGAGCACTTAGAAAATATTTTAAGATGACCTTTCCTGACTGAGGTAATAGTCTTGCATCAGTCTAGATAATCTAGAATCTAGGAATGTTATTTTCCTTCCTCTGGAAGAGTCAGGTTTTGCTACTCACGATGCTGGAAGCTGGCCATGAAATTTGGTAGTGTGACCAGGACAGACTGTGAATCCTGAGCTTCTGCATATTATTCATAAAGGCAAAGTTCTATTTTACCCATTCTAGTTATGCAGTTTGGACATGTGTTTTTTTCTATAAGGACAACTCATGGAAGGCTAGTACACACAACTTCATGGAGGGCTAGTACAGGCCTTATGCAATGTGGGAGGACATCGTTTCAGCTTAACTTGTGTTGGGAGATGAAATTTCATGCAATGTTACTGTCTTGCTGTGCAAGGCTGCAGGGTTGATTGCTGCCAGCCTTTTAATATGTCAGCTTACATTCAAGAAAAGCTGTAAACAACTGTATTCTGAAGAAGAAGGAGCAGCAAAATAAAATGTCACTTGCTTTTTGAAATTTGGTATTTTTTAATATAGATTGAAAGAAGCCCATCAATATCAATTCAGTATCAGATACATAAAATGAAAGATTGTATCATAGCAAAGCAATGAAAAAACAACTTAGTAAAATATTTCCTGAAAATATGTCCTTTTTTTCAATGCTTTTCTTAATAAGGTAGCAGTTTCCTTGGGAAAAAAGCCAATAATAATAAAAAAGATGTTGGTTTAACTTCTGGAAAAAAAAATCTAAACCTACCTTCCTCTGACTTTGATGGCATATATAATTAAAAACAGCAAAGACTAGGTATTGACAGGAGACTCATTAGAAAAGAAATATGATTAAACCCAAGATTTATTGAAAATGATTCAAAACTTCAGGAAGCTATCTTTAGTGTGTGCAAATTAAGGTCTGCTGTTCTGGTAAATTGACAGGACTGTACCATGCAGCAGAATTACAGAGGCAGAACTCAAAATAGTATCTACCACTGCTCATTCTTACTCTCATTATAACATGGCCTGAGGCCTAGAGTACAACTTCTATATTTCTTCTATTTTTTTTCTTCTCAGACCATAACGAGCTTTGTAGATTTGTGCTGTAATGAAAGTGTTTGAAATTGATTTGACTGCTACTGTTACAAAAGTCCCAGATCAAAGAATTCAGCATCCATCCAAAATGGGGTTAAAATGCCTTTTTAAAATGGCTTTGAGTAAGAAATATAACTCCCATCAGGCCCATTGATCCCATCATGTTTATTGTGGCTAACTGTAAATCATTCACAAACTACCAGATGGTGCTGGATGAGTTTGAGAATCATTATTTTGAGGAGTATACTGAGCTCTGATTTAATTTCAATCTCATTCCACAATGTTTTTTCTCCTATCACAGTCATGGGCACCCTCCCATGCTAATTTGCAAAATGAATTTTACTGAATACCATCTAATCTTATTGCCATAGTTACAACCAAGAAATCAAAGATTGTTACTCTGAGCTGAAAATAGCTGACTCGATACAAAGAAAGGGACTGATTCTCATGCAAACCTCAGCACTCGAATGCAGTCTCTTATTCAAAGAAGAATGGAAAGTTTGATCTCTAGAAGCACTGACTTCTACCATATTTTCATTCTAGCAATGATCTGAAAAAATGATAGAATGAAATGCATAAAGATGATGAGAAAAATAGAGCACTGGGTCCAAATTGTTGTCATATGTGTTATTTGCTGATAGGAAAAAGGAAATCAGTAGCAGAAGTACTTCTTTTGTTAAAACTCATAGTTGTTAACAACAGAGCTCCTGCTGGGCTAGAGCAACAGTCACAAAATCTTTCCCCCAAGTCTATTCCGGAACATACTTTAGAGAAGCAGCAGGAAGGGGCTGTTTGAAGCCAGGGCTTTTGGTGTTGAAGCTGTTGCTGTTTTCTGTGGTATCTCTTTATACTTTCAGATAGCACAGACATTTTTTTGTTATGAATAGACTACGTGAAATTTTTATGGCTTATTACTCCAAATACCCTTGACTGAAATAGTTAGTTGTTAGAGATATATGGAGAAAATTCTCTATATCTCTTGCATTTGTCCTTTGTGCAAGGACTTTCTGAAGAGGCTCCTGTGGTAATCCCAGGGTACAGAAAAAGAATCAAGTACTTGAGGGAGTAGCTTCTATGAGAGTAGAAACTCCTGAATCCACCACAAACCCTTTCACTCCAACTCTATAAGACACAGCACCATAAATGAGTCTTAGTAAAGTAAACAAACAATGAGGGAAGAATATATAGTGAAAGAAAACAGAGGGAAAAAGAGAGGATTTAAAAAAGGAAAATGCAGAGAGGAGAATCAAGACTATCTCAAAAAAAAAGAGAAAAGAATGGGCAGAAATCCTGAAGAGATACTAAAGTGATACAGAAAATCAAATAAGCAGCTGAAGGCAATCAGAGTTTTCAGAAAAAGAGGGGGAGTGTGTAATAAACATACAGACAGAGTTATAATGAAAAAAACCACAACCCACCCAACAGTTGGAAGAAAGAAAATAGACTTTTAAATTGCCTCTACAGAGTTAGAATTTAAAATCTTTCAGCATTGTCATATATAGGATGCCAGCCATTCTTTTTCTGGGTGAAAGAATTCTTATTTTAATGAATGAAATAATCTGAAAAATATATAAAGTGTTATGAATTCTAATATGCTGCTTTACTCATGAAAGGGAAACAAAATTTTACACTTAGTCATGAAACCAGGGAAAGCTGAAGGAATACAAGCCTTCCAAATCACAAAGTCAAGATCTACCTGTTACAATTTCTTTGGTCTTCCATAGAATTTCTGGTCTCTCCAACACTCTTTTGTTCCAATCTTTTCTATTTTTTTCCCAGACCAGACCAACACCAGTCCTCTCAATGTCACACAAACATGGCAACCAAAAAAGAAGAACTATTTAAGCTGTGCTCTTTAATGTAGTTTGATGTCACCTATTTTAGCAGCATCTTCACAACTTAAGCATTAATTTAAATCACATCTTTGAACACAAAAGAGTTTATATAGCATCTCTTCCATGCAGAACTGTCTAATAAACCTCTTGCTACAGTTTCCTGTAACATGAGATGTTCATCAACTTGCCCTCCTTAGAGAATGAACAGTAATCATGACTGCAGTCATTCAGCATTTAGATAGTTGTTCTTCATGTATTCCCAGTGCAGAAGGATATAATTCAACCAAATGTTGACCTCAACTACCCAGATCCATCCCCACAAGAGGCAGTTAAGTACAAATTTTCTGTTGCTAGAAAACTTATTTTTTGAATATGAGTGGTAATACTTCTTATGTGTAGAAGACTAGAAGTTAAGGAAAGGTAATGTGTCTGTCTCAAATACCAATAGCCAGACAGCTGTGGAGCCACATGAGGATTGTTGGTAATTCTTTGTGAGAAAGAACAGGATGTAGCTGGAGAAAGGGCTAATATGGAGGTAAGGCAGCATTTTTCTGGGATCCTTGTTCTGGATCCTGGACAAAAGCAGAGCACATACAGTGCAAGTGCGGGAATGAGTTCAAGAAGGAAGAATGGGCTGTTGACCACAGGCTGACACACTTAGGGAGGATCAAGGCCACTAAAGACTCCCAAAGCCCTCTGAACCATTTCCATACAGTTTTAGAATAATAGACTGCTTATGGTAACTGATTTGCATACAAAGCAATAAATTATCTCCAGGATGGTGAGAACTTGTCTATAAAAAGGCACTTGAAGCCCAGGCATATGTACAGCTCAGTACTCTAGACACCCTCTCAGCTGGACTGATATTTCTTCCTTTCTTTCTCTTCCCCCTTTAATTAATTTCTCTCTTTCTCTCTTCCATTTTGCCCTACCCCTGTACCCAAAACCCATTGCCATGTGCTAATATAAGAAGCCAGGGTCTAAGGTATACCAATTTCTATGATAAGTGTGTTATTTATTAATAAAACTTTGTAAGCTTTTGCAGATCCACTGACTTTTGTCGGTCCTTTTAACAATGAGCATCTCTGAATCTTGGGCACTCACTTCCCCTTAAGGGTGTGATGGAACTCAGAGATAATGATCAGAGTGTTTTGAGCAAATATTAAGAACTGTGAGAGCAAGTATCTCCTCAAATTTTTTTCTGGAACTTCTGTTCTCGGGTAAAACATAAACCTGTGTAGAGAATATCTATATTAGCATACAGGAGAAGAAGTACTCGTCAAGATCTTCTCAGTAGTGTTGGTAGAAGTTATACTTGGTTGTCCTGGAAGAAATACAAAATAGATCTCCTGTCCCAGATGCTCCCCTCTTATATGTTTCTGCCTGGACTGTCTGCTGGCATTAGTCTCCTGGAAGGAAAAAGCAAATCCTCTTCCCCTCCCCAGTAAGCCTTTCTCCTCTAACAGTAGCCCTCTTTGCAAACAAGGACTCTTCAGGGGTTTAGAAATGAGACGTCTGGTGTCGGAGTCCAGGGCATCCCTCTGGGTGCCCTGGATGGTCACAGACCTTGGCAGAGAGGCCTGGGATCCAAGAAAGAGGGTCTGGGGTCTGTGCAGGAGGGTTTGCCTGGCACAGAGCCCAGGAAGACTCAGACTTTGATTTTGGTCCATGTGAAAAACTTCCAACAGAAGAATTACACATCACAAATATGTAACAGACAGTAGTGTAGTTATCACCGGGTAGAAGATTTTGTAGTTTTGGGTTTTTAGAATGTAGGTGCAAGGAGACAAGATGGAGGAAGTAGGGTGGAATCCTGAGTTCTTCTCCTTCTCCCTTGGCATCCACTTTCTGCAGTGACGTGGGCATGAGGTAGTTTGAGTGGATGGGGTCAAAGTAGAAATGACCCTTCTAGTATAATTACTAGGCATTGGTATGGAATGGTAAATAATAAATATGTAGTTATCTGTATAAAGGCAGAGTGACGTCCCATCACGGGGGGAGTCACATCATGTCCGAGCTGCTGTGAACATCTTGGCCGGACACAAAGAACTTGTAAGATAAGAATTAATAAACAACAGGAGAAACCAAGAAAACCAAGACCTTGAGATTCCACTTCTTTCTCGTGCCGAGCACAGACTCAGATTCAAAGCCTTCAGAAGCCAGAGAGAGAAGAGGGCAGAAAAAGACCCACTTGAACCACCAGCCTGGAATCTCAGGTCAAAGAGAAACCTAAACCTGAGAGTCTAGTTCCTCAGCTGACATTTGTTGCTCAAAGCAACAGATATGTGACATCATAGGCCCGCCAGGGTTGGGAGGGGACTCTGGAAGTCCAGGCCCTCCTCCAAGTAGAGCCAACTTCAAAGATAAGTTAGATTGCACTTGCAATTCCATTGTTTCCATGAAATGTTTGGAAGTCCCTGTCAGGAAGAGTATGAACCTTGTTCAAATATTTGTTCAAGTATTTAGCTGAAGTATTTGTTTGATTGAAAATTCTTTCAAATTCAGTATTACTGAACCCAATTCTTAACTGTCATCTGCTGTTCTGATACTTGTGTTTGCTTAAGGGAAAAACTTCGTCAGTGAAAGTTTTTGTGGCTTCCTGTGTAAACCAACTGGATATTGTTGACTAGGAAACCATTAACCTAAGAGGAACAGTCGTGGTCTATGAGCTAATACTTTTAATATATGAGACATTTAAGACCCTCTTGAAATTTTGTGTACATGAGTTGCTGTGTAGGACTTTTTAGCACACTGACAATAAAAACAGCTAACAAGCACTATGTGCCAAAAACCTCAAGACAACATTATGTATAATTACAATCTGGTTCAAGGAGTTTCACTCATCAGAAATAGGTTTTTGGTAAAAAGTGAACAAATGATGGCCATTTCACTGTTTCAGTAGCAACATTTGTTCTCCCTTTAGTTTATATTGAAATTTCATCTCCATTACTGCTAAAGCCCAATACAAGCATTTGTATAAGGATACAATAATGAGAAGAAGCTTCAGGATGATTCTGGCAGTAAGCAGTGTGTCATACTACTTCTTTTCTTTCTGTTTTTAGTTGAACTGGACAAGAAACTTGGAGTTCATTTCAAACATCAATCCACTCTCTCTGGCTAATCTGCTGTGGTGCTAACTTAGTTGATGCACTAATGAGATAGCTGTCATTTTGTGTAAATAGATTTTGCATTCAGTCACTGTTCTTACTCATTTCAGGGAACCACTACAGCCAATGACTTTGGGCTGTAACGATGCTCTTTTATTTTGCTTTTTATATAATCAAGTGTCAACTTGTTTTCAATTCAAAAATTGTCAAGAGTCCTACATGTGTCAGAGATATTTTCTCTTACCTAACAAACAAAGAAGGTTCCTGGTAAATGCCTGAGATTTGAAATAGGTATGTTCTTTCATTCCTTCTGAAATTGAGGTTATTGAATGAGAAGAAAAATATCAGAGGCTAGTAATCTGACAAACTTAACGTCAATTTCTGGTTAAGTTTCAAGCTGACATGATGTTTTAGGAAGAAAAGGAAGATAACAGTCATAAGAACTACAAGAGCAGTCAATTATTTTGCCCACAGAAATATTGAGAAATCAACAAAAACTTTTGGGAGATAGTTGTGGCTCCATAAATACTTCATGTTTGTTGGGTTTCTTTGAAAGTAGGGGAGTTCTTATTTCAGAAGGAAGGATAAAAGTAAGATTCAGGTGACTTTTTCTGTCATTATGGGACACCTGAGTTGGGCATACTTGCCTTACTCTCTAGCTCTCCTACATCCCTTCAAAGTACTCAGACTATGAGGTTTGTTAATCATATCATGAAAGTAATGAACTACTCTGAGAAATTTTTCAACTAATCTCACCTATTTTCACATATTTCTTCCTCAACTGTCTACTGGATTTTTAATTAAAAAAAAATAAAGCTGCTTCTATTCTGAAAGAAGTGCCTGTGACATTCTCTTCTATATAGCAACACCTTTTCAAGGATTAGCATACACAAAATGTTTTAAAGAGACGATATAACTGGTTTTCAGTTAAATTTTAGGATTTCTGTTCATACTACATTTTTCTGCCATCACAATCTTGATACATACTTAATGCTTACTTTTTAAAGGTGTTGATTTAGTTGTCACTGGTCAAACAGTAATCTTTGCCATCTTCTGTCAATCAAAACTTTTCAAATACTTTTCTTATTGTGACTCAATTGTAGACATAAAGCTATGTCAAAGATTCAGCTTCTTTGAATCTACAACAATCATGCCAATGCAACTATTGGAATGTCTCCAGATGTTAAATGCTAAAAAACCTTATATCAGGTTGACGTGCCTTTATGTTTCTATTAATGAATATGAATGTTTCCTATCTGAAATGGTGTGAGTAATCTAAGGTTTTCTGAACATCTTCTATATCATCCATTCTGTTCAAGCCATGTCAAGTACACCACAGCACTCCTGTAAATATTAACAACGAAGCAGTATAAAAAATGTTTCTAAATACTTTAAATTCTCTGTGATACAGTAATTAATAGTTTTGAGGAAAGATAAACAGATGTATTGGGCTCTTCCTCAGATGCTTATTGATAACTGAAGAAGAATAATTGCTTTTGATTTATATAGATATTGGATGAGACCTTTAATAAATGCCAACGGAAAATGAAGAGCGGCTGAGTCTGTTAAGATTTGCTCTTCTTTCTTTATATGACCAAAAGGAGATTTTCCTCTGCCAGCAACAGAAATCTAGACTTATGTGTAGAGTTTGACACAGGCAGCCCAGACAGTGCTATGCTGCCACATGTAGGAACTTCAACAGATGAATATAGTGTTGCCAAAAACAGACATCTGCCCAAACTGAGAATGCATGTTAAACAGAATACATCCACAGCAGTGAAGTGCTGATGAGGAGTCTGTGTTGAAACAGCATTTCACAGGACAACGGAAAGTGAGAAGTAATTTCATGAAGCCACTTCTACTTGCAGTGACATATCTCAGCTCTGCTACTATGTTACCTACTTCCTGTAAATATGTGTTTACTGCAGTCCTTCCACAGCAAAAGGGAAAGGTCACACAAGGCACTGAACACCTTTTATTCTATTAGTTCTTCTCTGAAGATGTAGCATAGTAAAAGACATCAAAAGTACATGAGCATAAGTGTTTGAAGGGTACAAGGAGAACTCAGGAGACAGTAGGTGTTGACTGCATCAAGCACATTAGAAACCTTGTGTTTGTGCGATTGACATCTCCTCATAGTATGAAATTCATGGACATTTTTCAGTATTTTGTGTTGCTTTACGAAGAAGAGACAATGAATTATTTGAACTGTAGAGTGAAAATGGTGACAAAACCTTGAAAGAGATCTTCATCAAGATTTTAGTCAGTCTCTATTAAGAGAGATCAAGGGACAGTTTATTCAGCTTTGTCCTAAACTTTCTCTGTTGCAGCTAACATTTGTCATCACCAACAGGATATATACACTGTTTAGGTGGACCTTGGGGCTGATTTGATATGAAAAATAGTTTTCTTTTGCATATCTGCACTGCACAGGGAGTTAGACGAAAAAAAGAAAGATACCATGTCTGTAAGAGGGCTAAATGAAAACCAAAATTAAAAAATCATTCTTTAATGATTCCTTTTCATTTCTAAAGGAATTTATCTCAACCATGTTTATAATTTTGTTTCTCTTACAGACATGCTGAAACATTTGTGAGAAATCTAAGTATATTTACTAAAAAAATAGTCAAGTATCATCTCTGGCTTTTCATATATGAAAAATCAGATACAGGAAAAATACTTACAGAACAGTTTCAAATGCTGACGGAGCAAAGTGCATGCACTTTCACCTACTGGTTAATAAGAATGCTGCAATTCATTTTTGACCAGCTAAAAGTCATCAATACCTCTTGTTACCAACAATGACAACAAAGTTTTTCTGGATTCCCTTAGTAATTCTTATTTAAATATACTGAATTGAGATGCTCTGCTTTAAAATGTGTTTATTCACTGGCTTGAGACAATACAATCATACTTTTTATAGAGCAATCAAACTAATTTCTATCAGAGAAATGAAGATAAGAAGGTATCCCTTGGGGTAAATATTGAAATCTATATACAGATTTACTGATACAGTTAAATACAATTAAAGTGATAAAGGCTGCCATTTACTGTCAGTAAAAGTTCTTTTCAATAATTCTGGATGCAAGAGAACTTTTTGCTTGAAAGTACATATTCCAGATGGCTGTAATATTCAAAAAGGCGTAGGACATTCTAGGTGTCCATATGCATGTTCTGTATTGAGATAAAAGAAAGAGCATCGATATTGACTTGTCCTATTAGTCTACTGGAAATATGAGGATATAAACTCAGGACTGTCAGACATGCAGAATCAGTACCCTTTGCCTTTTGGTGACTGTTTATAGATCTTGAGTACTGTAAAAGCAAGTCATGCTGGTAGTGAAATGCACTGTTTAAAAGACAATGTCACAAAGAGACTGTCACTAATAGAAGAAGCTGGGTAATGTTTTGTATAATACTGGGACAGTAGTTAAAGCAATCATTTTTTGTTTCTCTGATGACTTGATGATAATATTGAAGGAATGAAAGAAGTCATGTGCCACTTGGATAAGTTTTCTGGAAGCTAATTAATCCAAAGAGAAAAGCACTTTTTTGTCAGATGAGGGAAAACACTTCACTGACCAGTGAGGTGCAAGCAGGCTATTGATGATGCCACGGAGGTTCTCCTTTGAAAGTCTGAGAGACAAATAGTTTTTTTTTGTTTTGTTATCATATGATTTGGAAGCTTGTCTTATTAGGGGGAGACTGGTTTAATCTCTGTAACAATTGCCTTTCAGAAATCCTGCTGACTGATCCAAGTGTCAGAGGGTATCTTATCTCTCTTAAGCATTAAAATACCTTTGTAGCATAGAAATTAAGAAATTAAGTCCTTTCTATTGCTCTAGGATAGGTATTTAGTTCTGTATTTCTTAATCCCAGGTTTTTTTTTTCACTGTGCTTTTTAGAAAAAAGAATTTGATGCTCCATGATGGGAAGAATGACTCCTTTGTCTCTTTCACCATGTTTTGTTCTCGAGCCAAGCTGCTCAAAGGTGCTTTCATATCTTGACATGCTCATGGGTTTGACTTAAAAAAGAAATAAATGGAATGAGCTGATGAACATGATTACAATGTAAAATCAAGAGATACAATTTAATTTAAAGGTTCATCACTACAGATTCTTGGGAAATACTGCTGTTCGTAATGAATTTGCTTAGTATTCATGGGATGTGACATACATTTCCATAGATTATGCCCTTGTGAGATATAGCCTCACTTAAATTTTGGCTATTCCTACTGAGTGAATTTAAGTAAACAGTTTTATCAAATGGTGAATTCCATCTATTGCCAAGTGTTCAGAGTACAATTGCTATGCTTGACTAACCAGATATTTATCTCCTCTCTGCTACAGTAGTGACTGACCTCTTGCATAAACATGTGTAATTTATCTTGGGATTACAGCTAATCAGGAGGCTTCTGCACTCTGCTTCTTCTTTATTTTCATTCTTCCCCAAATGCTTTTCTTAGATATTTTGCCTGTATTAAAAATGATGAGGAAACATAACGCAAATGTTTAGGGATTCTTTGTGAGCATCATTAAAAAGTGTATTTACTGAGGTGTTTTCTCTCTGATTTCTACCCAGTGTAACCAGGATTCTGCAGTACATTGCTGGATCATTGGAGAAACATTACTTGAAAAGCTCTTACAGCATCTAAGAGCAAGTCACGCTAGTCACAATAAGATAATTCTAACTGTTGTCTGATGTCTTGTGCCTTTTCTCTCTTTCTCTCTTTCCTCTTTTCTTTTCCCTTTTCCTTTCCCTTTCCTTTTCACCCTTAAAAGTTATATGTTTGTAGGTGGCTCATACACTAAGATTTAGTTACACTCTTTCAGGAGTAAAGAGTCACATAATTTTTACCCCTTGATAATTTTTTCTTTATCTGAAAGCTGTAAGCTCCCACAATTTCATGAATAACATTTCAGTGAGAGGCAGAGGTACACAAGAACACTAACAGAAAATGGAGAAAGTAACTATATATGGTCTAACTATGCACAGGCCTGCTTTTGCTGTCCAAGGACTGGGGAATATTTGCTCCCAAAAGAAACCAAATATTTTTTATTGCAGTGTACTTATAGACAGGAATTTTAAATATATAACTTCATGACCTCATTCTCTGAGTGTTATCATTCAGGAATTATTAAAAAAGAGCTCTTCTTCTGTGATTTAAGTTCTCTATTTGAACTATAATGGTGACAATATTGTGTGTCAAGAACATATTTACTTGTCTATGTAGTCAAAATATGCAAAGAATCTATGTCTGTGCTCTGTTACCCACTTTTGCTGAGAGGGTGGGAATTCTGTTGACTGTCCTAGTGCTGTCAGCAAGAATGTTATTATTGCAAAACATAAGTTAAAATAAGACCTGTTCTGGTTGCAATGGGTAACATTGTCAACCTGCCTGAATCACCAGTGCCCCAACAATTTAGCTAGGTTTCAGATGATAGAGGGGATTAAACTGAGGTACATAAATGCCCTGCCTTAGAAAATGCTAGTGAGAACAGCCCAGCTGACACAATGGAGCTGTTGCAAAGGCATAGGTTACTCAAGCCCTGAAACCACATTAATGCCAGTAGCTCCTTCCCTTGTTTCAACACCTGCTCCCATGCCATAGCTTCGTCATGATATATGTAAATGAGAAACACTTGCAGCTATCCCTGATGCACTGTAAAGAACAACATCTATTTTTTTTTTTTTTTTTTGACAATTCCACTGAATTCCCTTTTCTTTTTCTACGTATCATTAGAGAGGGCCATCATACACACAAAGCATTACATTCAGTTGGCTCAGTCTGCCAGAAAACATGGATTACTTAAGACAGATGTTCTCTAGAAGCATGCTGTAACACACTTTCACAGCAGTGGTAGTAGCATCCTCTCACTCTGAGACAGGAAGTGTGTTTCACTCAATGGCCTCCAGCTAAACAAAATCAACTTTTACCTTTCTCACATTACTGCTGTAGAGAACCCTCTAGAAGTGGAATTTCAGAGAGGCTGCTTGAAATCAGAAACCATCAGCATACACTAAACTTTAACATATATCTATCTCATCATGGTTGATTGACGTCAGCTGGATAAGGAGTTTCATGAATATGATGTAGGCAAGAAGACACTTGATAGAATATCCTAAGTTTTTTGCATAAAAAGCATTGTTTTGTAGTCAAAACCAGCATTGCTGCAATCATCCATAGCGCCTGAATATTTTCCAGGCAGACTTCACTTCATAACAAATGTTTTTGTGTGTGTGTGTGTGTGATTGGGAGGGACATCACAGATAACCATTAAAACCAGCTAGATAAGAAAGCTCATGACAATTTTAAAATATTGTTAGTTCTCCTTGAACCCCTGCATGATTTCAGTTTCTTGTACCAGGAATCTCACACACAGAGGGCAAAATATTTGAGGTAAGTAATTCAGATTCCCAAATTCCCATGCTGATAATGTACACACCAGGGGCATGTGGGGAAATGACTGAGGTAAGAAACATATCAAGATATAGTTTTTCGGGAGCAAAAATACTTATATCTTCAAGAGAAAACTTGGAAGAATGAAATATCACATTATCCGCACAGGAATAAAAAAACCCACCCCAAAACCCTGCATAAAAAAAACACTCACAGAGAAAAGATTTATTAATCTACAGAACTCACATAAACAAGCTAAGATATACATGGCTGTATACTCTTTTCTAGGCCTTAAATATTGTCTGACAGGCAAGGAATAATTCATATTCATATTCAGAGCTTTAATATCAAACCTTTATATATTAGTCCCTTGATAGGCTTGCACAGCCAGACACAATAACTCCCATATCCTGAAGTCACTTTGTTGGTGCCATCTCTCTCTATGTATTTGTGGATTAAGAATCAAAGAAGTACATAACTCATTTTCAGATATGTTTTTCTGATAAAATAACAGTAGATTACCTTCATTTTTGTTGTATTTTGTTTATGTATGGAGTTATGAAGTAAGAACTCAGTGCTGTTTGCATTCAGCATTTACAGCTGACTTTTAATTAACTTCCCTCCATAATGTTAATATAGTTCTTTTGCTGAACAATTTCTACTCCACAATAGCTGAAAGTACAGTCAGTACAGCATAGAGAGAAAAAAGTGGCCCTTCATTATCAAGCCATTATATTTGCAACAGCTCACTGCCAAGAGACTTTTCAAAGCAGTCAAACAATAAATTCATTAGAATTCCAAAATAGGCCATGAGGGGCCAAACCTTGATCCCACTGAAATCAGTAGCTCACGTACTGAATAGTGCTAATGTTTGGCTCCTAAAAGTACTCAAATATCTTTGGTTCAAGCAAAATAACAGACTATTAGTGCAAATCTAACCTTCATTAAATTTTCTTTGCACTTAAATCTCTGTATGAATTGGGGAATAGGTTTTGTTTGAACTGAATACTACTTATATTTGATTTTGAAAATGCTTTTTAATGCTGTGTCCTCTCCAGGTTGCTATTATTCTCTGGGAGCATGACTGCAGCAAGTAAACTCCTATATATGCACACACACATACATATATATAAATCCAAACATGTATATATACATGGATGTGTATATATATATATATATATATATATATATATATATATATATATATACACACTCCCACGGAGACCAGGTAGACAAGTAGATAACAGCCCACTGCTTATTTCAAATGTTCAACATGACTCAGCTCAGTTTTAATTAAACTTTCTGTTTGCTTTTCTACCAGCTATGACATATAAAAGTCAATCATGGTTAAAAAAATGTCTATTTGCACTTACAGTTGTGTTGAGTCTATTCCACTGTGCAAAACACAGAATAGAAGATCAGGAGCAGTTAGGACAAATGTGTCTTTATATCTAAGTGCAAAACCACGTAACGTTTAGCAAATCTTGAGTAAGTTTCTGGTTCCTAATCTCTATATTTCTTGAAGAATCTCAGAGTGTGGTCTGCATTTCTGCTTCCCTGTACTGCTGTGAAGCATCTTTGGGCCAGGAATAATTCATTCATATCTGCCTTCAAGCCTTGTATTGCTAAAACCTGGAATTGCTAAAAAAACCCCACCACTGATAGGCAGAGTAATTGGGAATTTCTAGTGTTACACATCCTTGAGAGCAGTTTCAAATGACTCATGTTTCGTGGGACATTGGAAAAATCTTACTTTTGTTCACAGGTGAATACTGAAACTTTGTGGATCTTTAGAGTCTTTGGGAAATGGTTAGTTCTGTGGCAGATTGCAGTAGACAAACTGCATTTTGATCCTGTGTTTACCTTGTCCAGTAGGGATAATAATGAAAATAGTAGTGAGTAAGAGGGGTGCCAAAAATAGTTTGACCTTCCGATATGTATCTTGTCAGGGATACTCAAAACTCATGTTAACTTTCATGCTTGCTGCTACCTGAAGGAACGATATACAGGAAAAAAGTAGTGCAACTGAACTTCCTGTGCATTATTTGAGAAATCTGTCTGAGCAAGGGAAGAAGTTGTGAAAAGAAAAAAATGTTGGTGCTCATAAAGTAATTTCTGTAGTTTGAGAGAATAGACATCATTTTACAAGTAAGGTTTTAGAGAAGAAAATGCTTTGTATCAACAAGGACCAGAAATTAAAGGCACTCACATATCTCATTGCAGAGTATTCCTCAATAGACAGATGTTTTCTGTGGTTTAAGACACGCTCTTTATGGAGACAGCAGCCTGTCAAAAATGATAGAGATGCAATGTATTTACAACTGCACAGGAAATTTATGTGTCTCTATGCAGGCTGGAGGTGAGGTAAATGAATATTACTCACCTGATAAAGAGAATGAGGTCTGCTGCAGAGTACAATTAACCTAAGTTAACATTCAGACAGAGTCTCTCTAATACAGCTACCACTTCTCTGATTGAAGGAAAACAATCTGACACAGAATTTATGTGCGAAGAAGATTGAAATGATCAATTAAGCCGTTCTTCTAATAAGTTGTCTCTAAAAGGGTGACTAGTTAAATGGAGAAATCAAATATGCTAAGTTAAAATATGAAATTTAAGATACTGATTGATCTAAGGCCCACAGAATGCAACTGCAATTTTGAGGAGTCCTGAATAAGATTTGCATGGCCAATTCCTTGTGTTTTTAAAGGTCAAAGCCATTTCATTCATTTTTTTAAAGGGAGTTTTCTGAGGCTAAAAATTAATTAAACCAATACATTTGAGTATGTTGGATGATGATTGCCTTTATCGTAATCTATAAACTATGTAAGGCTGAATGTTTTTAGACTACTTGACTTCTTTTTAGGTTTTGAAGGTAGTGGTGTTTTAAAATATACATCATTTAAGATGCAGCCAAGTATTACAATTGATGTTTACTTTATTCATTTGGATATTGTATTTTACTCTAGTGATGTATAAATTTTGGAACTACATGAAATATTTTTTTCATGTTAGGTGCCTAATGCCAATTTCTCTTTCATAAAGTTAGATAAAATTGGGTCCAAAGCTAAAGTACTGTAATCAAAAACATTTTATGATAATTTAGAAAGAAATAATATTAGTTTCGGTTTTTTATGTATTTTTAATCTGATAAAAGTTTTCAGAGGAAAGTTCTGGTCTGCTTTCTCTGGCCTAGCTGACCAAGTCAATTTTTAGGATAGCAGGCATTTTAGTAATAAAACATAACCAGAATTTACCATTTATAGTCCAGAGCCACAGGCACCAAAAATATGTTACAGCACATGACAGCTATTGTGAAGGCCTATCCATTACTTAGGTCTGAGAAATACAATGATTTAAGTGTGCCTGTCAATTTTAAGACAAGCTGATTACATGGCTTGGTCCATAAGCTAGGAGCAGAATGAGACCTAATCTCATGAAAACGTGTAGGGAAAAGAAAAGACTAGAAAATGCTCTTGTGTATGGAGGGAGCACAGGGTTCATCCTGACCATCTGATGGACATAAGAGCCCATTCTGTGTTCCAGTAAAATGAGAACCAGGTATAAGTGCAAGGCTAGAGGTTCAGGGTATTGCCAACATGCCATACAGTGATCCACATGAAAAGCTCTTTTCTTGTAACCACACACAACATAGCAATTTGTATATCATATGAAGATAGAATTTTTTATTAGTTCATTGTCTCTATTTCTTGGATCATAAAATTTTACTCTTACAAGAAGTTTAGTTTTGGCTATTTATCTGATGCCTATAAAAGTCAAGAGAAGAGTATCCCATCTGTTTAAATGTTTGCTTTTTTCTAGAGTAGTTTTGGTTGTTAGAGATTACATCCTGAACTCCTACCCATTCTTTACTTCTTCTTTTTTTTTCCAAAGTTATATTAGGATAAGGAATATGTTGAACTGCTTTGAATCACGGAGACTCCAGCTGCTTCCAAGCACTTCTCAAATCACCCCATTCCAGGCATCCATGAAAAGAAGGGCTTTCATACTGCAGCAAGAAGCAACTTCTATCAGATACCGGATTCTGCAAAATTTTTATATTTGTTACTGCCTGATTCATTTATTACCTTTTCAGGTGTTGATGCTCTTTGTCAATAAGAAATTGAGTGTTCCCCTGTTTCCCAAGTCAGACTCTCATATTAATAATGTACCAAAATATCTTGAGTGCAACTCATACATGCTGGAAAACATACCTGCCAGGTCTGCAGTCAGTTCAGAGTAATCTGTCCACTTTTCCCAGACAACCAGAAGTCTACAGATAATGTGTTAGGCTAAGTCATGGCACAACCCAAGAGAATAAAAATTTTCAGCTTTGTTGCTGCCAATCACAGTAGTTTAGATTTTTATTGTTTCAAAAAATAGGACTTTGAAGAGACTTTTTTTTCCCCTATACTTCGGTTCTCATGTCAATCTGAAACATGTGCAGCAATGTATTTCTAGTGATTTTGGCTTCAGATCACTGGACCAAACCCCAAGAATTTATTGTATGTCAGTTTGTTTAAACAAAAATCTCCTACCTCTTTTTCTAGAGTACCAACACCAACCAGCAAGTTTGTTGCTGAACAGTGAGTACATGTGTGCACTCAAAGAATGACAGGAAAAATAATTGCATTTACTTGACAGCATATAACAGTGAATTTTCTACCATGCTTATTGACTCACACAGTGAGTAATTCTCTGTCTAGCTTTGAACATATTTCTGTAAGATATTGGCTTGCTCATATTTTAGAAACATTAGGGTTCCCCCTGCTCAGCTAAACAATGACCAGTTATGATTGAGGTGTTTATATACATATGTGAAAGAAAAAAAAAAAAAAGTTTTGCCTAATGTTCAGGTCTGATCCAGACTGTCTGGGTTTCATAAAGGTTACACGGTGTTTTGCCAGGTTACTGGGTTAGAAAGCAGCTCATCAAATGGCTGCTGCTAGAGAGACTGCAGCATCTGCAGGATGATTCATGCTGGGGGCTGAGGGCAGCTGGGCCCTCACATCCTAAACCTCCCCAGAGATTTCCTTTCCTCTGCAGCTGAAGGATGTTCCTCCTTGCCACAGACAGTAGGAGGTGGGTGTCTAACCAGTGGTCTGGAGAGTGCAGAGATATGCTGGTATGGTTAAGGACCAGAAAAATCTTTAAACTTTGAGATGAAATTATATTTGCTTTTGTGCTTCAGAGCAAAATGTGTACGAGGAACAGAAAGCACTAAAGCACTGCCCTCAAATATCCCTGCTGTCTTTTAACTTCATAAACTGACATGCCTGACACAATGAAAAACTTCTTAAAATTGCTTTGCAGAACGGACTCCAGCCCTGTAATGGGTCTTAGGCTGGAAATTAGAAAGTTTCATTGTTAAGGACAGCCAGTGCTCAGTTGCTTTTTCTGACTCTAGTACAGGCACTTCGGAGACAAATGATGTGCTTTACATGAGTATAGTCATGGATTATTTTGTTCATTTCCTGAATGGAAGGGAAATTTAAACCATATTTGGCTTAGAAGTACAAAACTATTGGTACATCTGGAAACAAAAATGAAAACCACCTCAAAGAGGTCCAAAAAAAGTGTGAAGGAAATGAACTTTATCCTATGATGATCAGAAAGGATATCACAGGACACACTGAAGAATTAATGAAACACACTTCAAGAACCAAGGCTGCGTGACAGGAGGCTGGTTATAACCAGGTTTGCTCAGTAAAATATTAAAGGCCATTTCTCCCTACCCATTTACTTTGACTTACTACAGAGCACTTTAGAAAGGGTAAGAGACTAATAGGTACTGAACAGGTTTTGACTGTAGAGTGTAATAGAAGGCAATAGCATGAAGGTTCTGCAGAGAAAATCTGTTCAGAGAGTGTAAATCAAACAGGGTTGCCCCAGAAACAGGCATTTCAGTAAAGCTGACATCTTTCAAATAACATTTCATACATCAGTATTTGTTTTAGGAACAGAATTGTTTTAAAAATATCAAAATGGTATATTGCACTATTTTATTTATTTTTACTTTCAAAAGGCTTTCAATAATGCTAAAATATTGCAATATTAATTCAAACATTTTCCAGGTTGGAATGTGACCACAGCTTTTTTTACCAAAATATCTTTTCCTCAAAAAAGGACTTCATAGATCATTTCTGAATGTCAACTTTTTCTTTCCTCTCTGCATTAAGAATGATGAAGGGGAAAAAAAGAAGAGGATAAGTGGAAATTCATTCTCTAACAATTTCTTCTATATGATTCAGTTGCTGGTCTTAGACTTTTACTCAGCTGTATTTTGCAAATATATCCCAGTTGTGCCCTACTTATTGCTATTTATTTGTCCTTATCATCTACCCAGACAGAAACAGGAAAAGCACCCAGAACAGCAGCAGGGCTTAGTCATGGTCCCCCAGGTCTTAGGTGACCTTAAGGTGGGGCTGAGTCACCAAAACACTCAGCTGAGCACACTGGAGCAAACACTGAAGGCTTTGCTCAATTCTTTGACTGGAAATGGGCATGGGCAGCGTCCTCACTGCTCAGAAGCTCAGAGGTGAATTCTACCTCTCCTTCAGGCATGGTCTTTCCCAAGGCTAACCTGACATGAGCCAGGTGATCACCATCACTGCCAGAGGGCTGCGCATTGCCCGTGAAGGCAGAACACACAAAAATTAACTAGTCTTGCCTCAACAACTTGTCTCAAAGCTGTTGTCATTAGCCCCACATTTAATGATACAATGTTGAAATAGGTGGAATATAGGTCACAGTTTTAAGTGAGGTAAAATCTCATGGAAATGTAAAAAAAATAATTTAAAAAGTAATAAAAATAATACAGCACAACAGCTGAGTTGTTAACTTTTATAGCTCAGAAACAGGAATATTTTTCTTTTTTTTAACAGACTAGATTAAGTCTGGGAAACAAGTGGGTGTTCACACACAGGATCGTAGTATGATATTTTAAAAAGTACTTACTGATTCAAGTACCATCAAATTAGAGAATAGTACACAAATCACTGAATTTCTCAGTCATTCAGGCTGACACAAACACTTACGTTCCATTCCAGTTCACAGATTTCCAGATTTTTTTCTAAGTCCAAAGCTGTACTGAAATGTTGGAAAATATTTTTGGTAATTTTGCCCTATCAAAGTTTGTAGAGCTATCTGAGGGTTGATTAAATTATCTTTTAATTGGTGATGAGTGAACCGTGGCAGATCTAGAGCTCTAAGTGACTCAAAAGAGATCTGCAATGGTTAACATGCCTTCAGAAGAACTTTGTTGACTGCAACACATGCAAAGGAGCACTCACTAGGGTGAATTCAATGTGGTAACTTTTTTCACAAAAAGCAACCCTGTGAAAGACCCATAAATTTGAATTCTATGTATTATTGCTTAATTCTGTTATATATTACCACAGTTAGGCTACTTTGCATTAAATTACTGGAAATACTTGAGATTTTAATCCTTAGTTGATAATCCAGCATTTTAGAGAACTGGAGAAGAGAGAAAAAGACATAGAAGAAAGTTCTAGAAATATTCTTGAGGGAAAAAAGCTAACAATAAAAGGGATGTACTTTGAAAACAACTATTTTATGCTTGACCTGATCCAGAAACTAATCTTCCTAAACTGAACCTCAGGTCCCCAATAGAATAATTAAATGGATGCTTCTAGCTAGAATGTTTTACATTATACCACAGCATTTTAATAGTTCAGTACGTCTAGGAATGACTCTGACTGTTCCTAATTTGTCTTGAAGGCGGAAATTGGGTCTGGTGGTGTTTTATTCATTTATTTATTTTTAATATTGTCACAAGCAGGAATGTTTGGAGCACCCAGGAGGTGTAGGATTTTAGAAGGAGTGTTGTTCCCAGCACAAGGGCGGGTGAAGGTGAGAATGCCGTGCAGGAGGGAGAGAGCAGCGTGCGAGGTGACCATGGGGCGCCCTGTGCCCCTGCACAACACACACCCCGGGGGCTGGGCTGGTACAGGAGAGCCGCCAGCCCCGCTCCCTCCACCTGCGCCGGCCGCCAGATCCTTCTCCCAGCCTCACAGGCGGCAGTCATGGATCTGCAAAGAGCAGCGAGCAAGGTGTGTGTCTGGTGTCCCGGCCCCTCGCTGCTGTGGTACCGAGGCTTGCCAGGGTGAGGGCATAGCGTCCCTTCCCTCTTTCAGTTCCCACATCTCCCGCAGCAACTGCAAGGAATCGCCCCTCTGAAACTCCCAGCCCGCTATGAGGCTCCTTGTTACTGCTTTGCTGCTGTTACTGGCGTCGTCTCTATACCCCTGGTAATCTTTTGGCAGTCCTTGTTGATGACATCTTTAAATGGGAATCCTTTAGAGAACCGCCTTTTTCTTTTTCTACTCCCACTCTCAGCGTTTCTAACATCCACTAGAAATTGTTATTTCATCCCTGAGTCTGCAAGTTACTCCTACACTGCTCCCATAGTCTTTGCAGTCTTGTGCAATGTTCCACAGTTCTGAGCACACAGACCATTTCTTGTTCAGGATGTGAAGCCCACCACAAAGGGCCATGGTCTTAAAAAGGGATTGTTTTCATTTAAGTAAAGACTTTCATAAGTGGGTTAAGAGTCTAATGAGTAAACAGAGATCCTGGCCCTAGAGATGCTTTTTAAGATCATTGAGACGTCTGTTTATCAGAGCTTGAAAGAAATCTCATGGTGGCCTTACAGTAAATCAAACAATCCCTTTCCCTGTGCTCTCATCTGTCATTTGAATCAGTTACAATGGACCAGTTTTCAGAGGCAGAAACAGGTGTTTGGGGTTGTGGTGGATAAAATTCAAAGCTCTTTTATGAATGCAAGTTCAGAGAAAATATGGTAAAAGGACTATGACTGACTTGCGCTTGAAAATATGATATAAAACCAGAAGGCACAGTCCAAGCTGCTTGTAACCAGCTCGGTCTGACAGTGAGTAGTCTTCATTTGCAAAAGTGCAAAAAAGGTACACAAAATCACAAATAGTGACCCAGAATATTGACTGTGTTGCAGCAGTTTCATGTGGAAGGACCAATATGTGGGAACCATAAATCCAGACCTGAGAAGCTCTGCCTGCAAAATCAAATCCTCAGGTAATGCTGGCCTTACACAACGCCTCAAACAACAACTTTCCGCTACGGGAGGGCCAAGGAAAGGACAAATTTGGATTGCTTAAGTGTCCTTAGGAGACCTCTGCACACTGACAAAAAGCAAGATGCTGTGCATCTTCTCTGCTCTGTTCCTGGCTGTGAGCGAGCAGCCAGGAGGGTACTCTGCCAAGAGAAAGTGAGCACAGCCTGGACTCTGACCAGAATCAATTCCACAAAGTGATTTTTTCTTCATACAAGGTATTTGCAATCACTCAGTAGTATCAACTCAGGAATGTGAGAATACAAACAACCAGCTGTGTCCCAGCTCTACAGGAGAATTACTTTTAAGAAACTAGTAGCCATGATAGTGCTCTGTGTCTTCTTTGACCCAGAAAAACAAGAACACTGCTTTCAGTGGTTTTCTATATGAGATGCTGGTTCAGTAATTTGTTACTACAGTGTTTACTTGCATTCTTGGTAGCTTAAAAACTAATCTTCTTCATTAAACCTTCCCAAAACCATGCTATGGGCAAGCACTTATTTTCCAGCCTAAGTACCTAGTTCCATGCCTTTACCAAAGACATTGGAAAATACAAACAATATGCCTTTCAGTGGTCTCAGGCTTGAGTTGTTTCAAGTTTGGAGCTGCAGAAGTAAGGTTGACACAAATGATCAAAAAAAAAAAAAATAAATAGTGTAGGATATGAAAAAAGCATTTATAATGCATGAAGCCTTGTAAGTTCAACGCAGTGTTTATTTGTAACAGTAGATTGTCCTTGGGAACAAACAGCAAGAAAACATGAAATAACATATCATTCATTAAACAACACTTTCACATGTGCATGCCATTGTAAGAAATGGCTGCACAAAAGATTCAGAAGAATATTTTCCTTCCCAGACACACATTAAGTTGCTGATAAAGGAATTTAAACTTGAAGGCTGTTTTTGACTTGATCTAGAGAAGCATGCAAGGGCACAGACCCTCCGATCTGAGTGTGCAGGACAAACACATGATAATGTATTTGCAGACTACCTCCCAGAGCAAGCAGATGGCCGCCACAGACAGGGAACAAATGTAAAATCAGGTCAGTTGACCTCCACGAGCAACTGTGGCAAATCGCTTTAATGCTGGTGCTGGTGGTACTGCATACATTTTTCCTGAGAAACCAGCAGGCCTCTCATTTTCACTGGTGTGTTAGGGCCAGATGTCTCCCTTCAAATACCCCTTGCCAAAGTCTCAGTCCACCCCTGAAAACTGATGCAAAGAGGGAATGCCTAACTGGGAGAAGTGCTGAATCTGCACCAGAGGGGCTGCTGGGTGTGGAGGGGCGACACACTGCTATGCAGGGCACAAAGCACATTACATCTCTGGCCCATGTAGCAGATGTCATAAAGCCTACACTGTTTTGGAACATTTAAAATTGAAGTTTTTAAAAGCTTTGGTTAGTATTTTGTGCTATTTGAAATAAAGTGTTCAGCAGAGCTGAAATTTATTAATTTTGAAAACTAAGCCATCTGGAGCATTAGCTGCTTAATTACAGCAGAAAGAGTCACAAATGAACACTTCCTATTTTCTAGTGCAGGATTCAGAGAGTGGTTGAACCTTTTTATCCCTTGAGAAAAAAAAAATAGCAGGCATGGAAACAGTCATGTTATGCTATTATTTCAGCTTTTTCTTCTCTTCACAAAGTAAAAAAAAAAACAAAACAAAACAAAACCAAAAAAAAAAAAAAAACAAAAAAAAAAACAAAAAAAACCCAAAAAACAAACAAACAAACAAAAAAACAAAACGCCAAAAACCAAAACCAAAACAAAAACCAAACTCTTTGACCCAAACCCACAGAACACAAAACCTAACTAGTGATAAGATTCAGTCTCTCTCTTTATGAAGCAGAGATGACAACAATGACCACATATAGATGAATATGGAAGAAAAATAAAGAAAGATGTTTTTCTTCTTGGTATATTATTACATTTAATGTAATTTTCCCCCCGGAGTTGTAAATCACTTGTCCTTTTTTTTGCTTTTGGTAATTCTAAGAATTTCTGATCCCAGGGTAAACCCCAGTTTGAAACAATGTGGGCTTGATGAGTTTACTCTGCTTGAAACAAGGAAGTCTTTGTCCTGTATGCCCCAGGCAACTTAAAACACAATACCCCTATCCTGCTTTGCCATGAGACCTTCAGTCAACATTCCCCTCGGTTTATGACAACTGAACCAACAATTAGGCCTGAGGCATTCAAACATGACATTTGAAATAGAGGGTGCACTGACATGTATGAACCTTGTAATGTGTTACTCTTGTGTCCTGCAATGTAAAGGTGCAAAGTTAAATTTAAAAGTTGCTGCTACAACCCATGGTTTTTCACAGCTGTGTTTTCACTCTCTCTTTTGTGGAAGAATGTGAGATTTAGAAGATGCACTACTTAGTTCAAATTTTTCTGCATTTTTGAGAGTAGAACTTTACCAAGCATTTTTACAAATGTCTCCCTGCTCTCATATGATGCCACAGCACTGCTTAAAGTGCTCTTCCACAGCATCCCAGGATATGTTTCATCCCTAAAGATATTCCCAGTTGCATGCTGATAAAGAACAAATGCTGCCTAACAGGTTTGTCCCGAAGAGGATCTGTCAGATACTGCAGATTCCCACAGCCTACAATGCCCGCTCCACTGCAATTCAGGAGCTCCAGGTGCTGGTGTGACTGGTCAGGGATGTTCACATTCTGCATTCATGCCAACCCTTAATTCATGTCTGAACCGGGTGGAGAGAAGGCTGAATTCAGGCAGAACTAGCTGGTCTAAGAGGAGCTGCAAAGCAGAATAAATCATTGTTTCTTCACGTCATGATCTCTGTCCATACCGGAAGGCCACCTAACAGACCCTGTGGAAAGGAGGTGGTGCTGCTGTTGGCAGCTTCTCCATGGTCTTTCTGCCATATAATAATGAGGGCTGTCAGTGAACAAAGTAGGTCTGTGCTGCGAATGCTACACCTGGATGAACGGCTGCATATAGGTTATTAGCAATATCATTTGAGTGGTTATTTCCAGAAACAATAGTTTTCAGCGTGCCAAAAACATTTGTGAGATTCCATGACCAGATGGACTACTAATAATCAGTATTAACACAAAATGGGGAAAAAAAGCCTACTGCAGCCTGCAATTTTTATCACCTGACAGACTGACAGGAGGTCAACTTTTTAGGGGAAACTGAGGTAAAACAGACAAACAAACAAGCAAAACCAACAAAAGTTATTCCAGTGCAGACAGATGACCAGTGATAGAGGAGAACCAAATTCTTCATTCCTTACGTTCAAACTGCTAGGTCATAGTGCTTTGCATTGTCAGGTAATAAATACCTTGGAGATCTGTGCTTCCTGCCGATCTGCTAACAGGCTCTGAATAGTTTTGAAACCCATACAATGTGCCATGTACTATATAGCATTCTTCAAAGGATCAACCTTACCTCATTCCAGCAGACCGGCTGAAAGTCACTCAATTTTGATAAGTTCAAATAGGCTAATTTTCTGTATTTTTCATACTGCAATAAGCCTTAAGATTCAGATATGAATTGTGTGCTATAAAGTTAGTGCAAATTTGTAAATTTGCACTCACCTATCTGATTCAAGGGTAGTGTGAAATATACTTGCCACACCACTTTCACAGGTTATAGTGGCTTGCTCAGTGTGAATTGAACCAAGTGGCTGATAACAGTGACTAGCATTCAGGACTCCTTCCACAGCAGCCAGTAATGAAAAAACTCCAATGAAACAACCAAAAGCCCCTAAACCAACCTCCTCCCTAGAAACATTGGAAAGAAATAAAACACAAAGAAGACCAGACTGTATAGAAGACAAGCATTTCTTTACTCTTCATTACAAGCTCCTCTTTAACATGCGCCCAGAAGAAAACAATACCTGAACTATGGGGAGCTATATTGCAGAAGCATTTGACAGATAAATACTTAAGCAAACAGATATCCTACAACAATTTGGGTTTTGTTGTATTTTTCCATGGGGTATTCCATGAGATACTAGCAAGATGAGTGACTGCTGCACAGTGTTCCATTTGCTAAAGCTGTGTCTCACTAAAATGATGTGTCATTTTAGCCAGTGTAATTGGGGTCTTGCTAAAATATGCCTCATGCAGCAAAGCATACTGTCATATGCTTATCTCTAAGAAGGTGAATTATTCCAGTAACTTAAATCTATGCTAAAACTGAGTGTCTGAAGTCAAGCTCAGACTTTTTCACTTGGAAGGACCAAATTGCCATTACATATTTTTCCCTTTTTTTGCTCCTTCTTAAATCACGTGCTTTGCCTGCACACCAATGTTGAGTAGGTGAAATATGCAGCTGCAGTCACTGGCAGCACCTCAGCCCTTCAGGGTACTGGAAAAAGTTTTGGTCTTCTGAAATCATTGCTCCTTCAGGAGATAACAAAGAAAAGCAAACCAATCCCTTTGTAATGCCCAAAACCCTACTCTCTTTGTTTTCTTAGGGTAGCAAACAAATGCTTCTAAGCTTTCTTCTCAGCATGTGTAATCTTGCTGGATGGGACCCAAATGTGAGTGGAAATAGCATGAACAGCAGCTTATCTGAAACAGGATCGCCAGATTTCCTATGATAGTTCTTGAAGGTGGATCACTCCATTGTGCTCTACTCAAAGATACCTCCTCAAGAGGAGGAAATCTCCCCTGCAACTTGAGGTTTTTCCTACTGTGTTGCACAGGCTGCTGTCTGTTTTCTAACGTACTCTGCCCTTTTATGACCACCTGAATTTCCTCTCCCCCCTCTTCTTAACCCATGAATTCAAGGGATTTTTACAAATGTAAAACTGTTCTCTCTTTGTCTATGGTTGGGGTTTGTGAGAGAAAAGTATGACAATGCAAAATCAATATTTTAGTAAAAAAAAAGAGGAATGAAGAAGTTCTTTCAGAAGAGCCGGTGCATAATGTCCTTATATCCTTTATACTCTCATCTCAGCTTTTCCATAGCTCCTCTTAATTCCGGTTTTCTAGGACATGGATCTCCCTTTTCACAGACCTCCTGCCTGCTTGGCATGTCAGCTGAGTGAGAGACAGCACTGGTGGTACTTCACTTGTGTTGGAGTTGCCAAATGCATATGGCTGATTTTCCTATTTTTGTCCTTAAAACTGGTTCCATACTAGGACTACAATTCTTTGCTTACCTGTCAAAAGCATTAGATGTATGGGAACTTAATTTCCTTAAGATCCCATCTGTCTGTCCAGTTCAATGAAAGCTGACCAAAAAGAAATGCTATTGTGAATAGTACGGAATGATGAAGAGGAAAGCAGTCATATGGGTCTTCTTTTCCATATTAAACAAACAAACCAACCCACAGAGACACAGACATGCGCACCTCTAAATTCCAAAATTGTTTGACCTCAAGGGTTTTTTTGGACTTGGTGCAAATCTTCTGTTAATCAAAAGTACAGTCCATGCTGTCTGAGTATCAGAGATTACATTTTATGTGTAAATATAATGTAACTGTTTGACATCTAGATGAATAAAAATTACATGCAGTATACTAATATAAATAAAATAACTGATATGCAAGTCATGGCAGTGACCTTTGACTCAACTAATACCCTTTACAGTTTAATTTTATCTACTAGACAACTGCAGTTTGGCATATTAAATTTAAAATTAAACATTGCAAGGAGAAGGAGGTCAACTGTACTTTAATTCCCCACAAAACAAATCACTACAGAATAATAACATGAATTTAGGTAAAGTATAACAGGATGTCTGAACCCTGCCTTGTATTTAGCTTTGCTGACCTTTTGCTTAGAACTGCATATTCCCACTCCACCTACTATATCTATTTGTTCAGATTTTTTGTTTTTATTTCTAAAGTTACTGCTTTTGCAGACAGCCTCTGGACCAAGGATGTTTGCCTCAAGAGTTTACTTACTTACAATGCTAATGTAGAAAAACAATGTGTTCTGAGGAAGACAAAAAAAATAATTAGCATCTTCCTTATTATGGCCTTTTTCACATTTTAATTCCATTGTCAAGGACGTTCCCATTTAAGAATACCTTGGGCAAATGAGTTTGTTCCACTCAAAACTACAACTTCTGTTGTCTGAACCTTATCCTGACTGAGTAAAAAATTTCACTTTTAATGTGATGTCACATGCCTTAATAGTTACTTTGAGGTTTGTCTTAAAATACAATGTTCATCTAGACAGTTCTGGTGTTCCTACTGCCATTATATAGGCCAGTAAGGTAAGTATAGGAGAAATTCACTGCCTCTATGTTACTTTTTGCTTAGGGATTTGCTTTATTGATATTACTCTCTCTCCCTAAGTCACAAATCACTTATTTCATTCAAATTTGCAAATGGGTTGCTCAGACTAATCAGTCCCAAACTACCAATTCAATCACTGATACTGAGATAAATTCATCACTCTCACATGCTGAGCCAAAAAATTTCCCTGCTTGCACAAGGTAGATGTATCCTAAAGTGTCTATAAAATTGAAAAAGTAACATTTCTTATATTATAAAGTAACATAGTATCAAACAGACCTCCTAGCTCTTTAAGTAATTTACATTCGATTCCAATAAGGGTATCCTAGAAAAACACCTAGACTCAGATGGACAGTGTCTTCCTCCTACTGTGAAAATTCCTTACAATAGACTCTAGCCAAATAAAATGTTAGTCAGGATGCTATGATGAACAGGAGTGCAGATCTTTTTCTTCCCAGTATTTCCCTGCCCCCTTTTTCTGTTTCTGAACGATAAAGATGAACTGAATGTCTGTGCTGGGCAGGGCACGTGCTCTCAGTGTTCTAGTCATTCATGGGAGGGAAGAGTTTAGTTACACTCCCTCTTTTCTGTGGAACTGTGTCTCCCTGAAGGAAGGGGTTTCATTTTCACATGGAGACAGACAAAATCCCTTTGCAAAAGGGGTGGCAAAGGCACCCATTGTAGTCAGGCATGAATGCATTCTATGCAAATATTATGCAAATAAATAAATTCCTTCTGCCTATGGTACTGATGAAGGTTGCAATCTCTGGAGGAGGAATCTAGAGGAAAACTCATGAAAGAAACCCTTTTGGCATATTCCATTAATGTTTTGATCTTCCATATGGAAATTAGTATTTCTGAAAGTAGGTCCCAAATAGATAAAACATTTTGATTACTTATGCTAAGCCAAGGCAGAAAAGTGACAACCAAAGAGCTCAGATGAAGAAACCCATACATGCTGAGTGAGAAGTGATGGGTTTCACTATGTGCATTAAATTTGCCTAGGATATCTCATGCCAACCTCTTAATTTTCTTATTTAGCATTTCTTATATCTCAAGGCCCACAGATAATGTTTGATGACGCTGGCACATGAGGGTACAACAGTATTAATGAAGCATTTAAAAGGAAGAAGATTACCAGCATTGTTCTAAAATGTTTAGAGTAAACTATACTAATTTTTATTGAATCATTAGGACTGACTGTGTTAGAATTGACCTGTTAAAATCCATTACTCTGTTCAAGGAACTTTTAGTATTTCCATGCCTAATATTTAAAAAAGGAGTAAAATTAAAAGCATTAATTATATCTACTTTTAAAAAGGAAAGAATTATATATTTTTCAAATGAGAAAAAATCTATTTCACTTCCATTTGGTAAGAGTTAACTGTAAATATTATTAAAAAACATAGCTGGTTTTGAGTTCTCTAAAGAGAGAGAGAACTTGAAACCATATAATTTACATTAAATGGTTCAAAACTAGGTCAGACAAACTGAAATTCATTTTGTGAAAGAATATTTTACCCATACACTAAACTCTTGGGGTCTGTTGTCTCCTATATGTATTTGTGACACCTTCAGTGGCATACATGATGTATGTTCTTTCCAGCTTATATCTTAATGAAAACGATGCTTGATAGAATGTCAGCTGAACTGACCCCCCAGAGATCAGAAACACCCTCCCCTCCCCTCCCCTCCCCTCCCCTCCCCTCCCCTCCCCTCCCCTCCCCTCCCCTCCCCTCCCCTCCCCTCCCCTCCCCTCCCATTTTCCCAGCTGTCATTAGTTTTATTTATCATTCCCATCTGAGTATGTTGGGTTTGTCTCATGGGGCAGATTTGCAAGTATAGAAGGGGAACATGGATACCATCACACTTTGGTCTTTCCTGTTTTTTTCTTTCCTTTTACTCCATGTACACATTTGTGTATGTGTGTATCAAAGGAATTGCACTTTAAAGCACTCCTTCAAAGGACAAATATCACCTTAAGACAAACATGAGCACTTAGAGTCTTTGAAAAAATAGATTCAGAAAACTAAAAGGATTATGGCATAATGACTTGGTGAGGTAAACGGCAATGTTGGTAGCATGACCCTTGGAAAATTAATTACATTCGACTTCCTGCAATGGCTGCTTCTCATCTCATCTCATCTCATCTCTCCTTTTCTGCCTCTACTTCCTTCCCAGGGAAAATGGTATGTTAATATCTCCTCCTGCATGGGAGGTACTACAGTCTGGAATACAAAGAATTGTGGGGCAACTGCTCCCTGTGTATGTTCCTGTAAAAGACCAGGAGGGGAAGTGAAGCAGGGAAGAGAAAAAGCCTTTTGTGAATGTGCCTGTGGAAGATAGTGACCAGGAAATGTTACTCTAGCACAAGTTTTGTGCCCTAAGTATGAAACATGGCCTCCCTCTCTGCCCTGGGCTCTGTAAATCTATGTCCTCACCGTGCCATGTTGGGTTTGTATGCCAAGGTTTTGGTAGCAGGAGGGGCTGTGTGCTGGGGCAGTTTGTGGAGCATATGGGCAGTATTCAGGCTGGAGAAGTTAAATGGAGAACACTTACCCCTGGGAGAGGCCCCACAGCGGGGCGGGGGGGGGAGGAGTGCAACAGGGGAGGAGTGAGAGGACTCTTCCCCTTCAGGAGGAAAGAGCAGCAGAGACAATGTGTGATGTACTGACCACAGCCTCAATTCCCCGTGCTGCTGCCAAGGTGCAGAATTTGTGAGGAAAATAAATCCTTAGAAGACATGTGTGTAGGAAGTTATTTTAAGATTTCATTTTTATTTTCTCACTATTCTACTTTGATTTGATTCGTAATAGATTAAGTTAACTTATTTTGCTGGACTGTTTTATCAGTGACAGTAGATGGTGAATAATCACTCCCTGCTCCTACTTCAACTTCCAAGAGCTTTCAGTTGTATTTTTCTATCCTTTGCTTAGTTGAGGAGGTGAGTGACACATTCATGGCTTCCATGGATGCCTGGCATCCAGCCACAGTCAACCCATCCCACATACAATTTTCAGTATGTATGAAACACACCTGACTCTGCAGTGCCATTTTTGGAATATTTTTACTCCTATTTAAAAATTTTTCTCAATCCTTCATTCTGACTAAAATTTGAAACATGACATTTATACTGGAATTGTAATTAGCTCTATTTTATTTTTGGGACTTATTAAGTGAATATTTTTATACATTACAGTGATATGAGGCCACTGCACCTTCTTCTCAGTGTGCAATAAAAGATATATAACTAAAAGTTGGAAATTACTTTTCCTACCTAACATAAAATATTTGTGACTTGAAGATGTTCACCACTGACACTCAGCAAGGCAACTCTCTTGACTTCTGCTGTTAGGAGGAAGACCCTCTGCCTTGTTTGCCTTCTCTTACAGTTGTTTCAAAACCCTTTTTCTTGTAGGTTACATATGAGCAAAATGTGTGGTTTCCTTTCTAAACGATTGGTGAAATTTAAGGATGAATCTTAATAAACAGAAAGGGCTATATTTTTTCCTTCTCCAGTCTTTAGACACAATCTTTCCCTTGTTTCTATTCAGTGAAACACAAAGTAATTGAATCAATGCCAATTACTCCCAAAATTTCCCAAATAACTTCTGAATTAATTTGAATTTGCAGTGAACCTATTACATGCATACTCTGCTCAGATATCTCCATCAGAAGACAAAGCTTGAAATTTTCCATGCACAGTAAAAGAGCAGTGCATAGACACTCTGTGGACACCACCTTGATAATCTCATTTGGGATCCCCATCTTGACCCCCTGGTTTGAAGTCTGACCTTCTTAAAATCTGAAGAAACTCTTTCTTGCTGATAACAACAGGTTTCAAGAAGATAAAATGTCAATTACTCTGCCTTTACATAGTTTTTGACAACATAATCCTATAGTCTTTCCCCCTGTGGCATCCTATATTCTTCAGTTCACAGACTGTCCTGCAATCTCTGAATTCAGAGTCACCAGCCTGGCTTTTTATTTTTATATGTCAGTCGATCCTTGTGCTCAGTGCAGAATCATTATTTTCCTCATAGATTTTTTATAATTCTCCTCACTACATCATCCATGAGCTTTGTAAGGGCTGCCTTTATCCTTATAATCTCCATCAGATGAAGTGTTGTTACTTTTCTAGTCTTAGAATGGGGAGAGATAGGTTATGGTGAAATCAAAGTGTTCAGAAGAGTGCATTAATTGTAGGTGTCCATTTTAAATGAGGGAGGAGCTGCCTTTCTCAAAAGGATTAGATTTACTAGAGCATGTTACAAGGTGTACAACACAGATTTCATTGATTTCCTTAACAGCAAAGAATGCTCAGCATTTCTTTATTTTCTCTTGGCAAAAATATCTGCAAGTACTCACCATCTCTGCTAATTATCCTGTATTTGATGACAGATGGTCACTAGGGCATCTGTGGCTGAATATCTCTGGAGAGTCTTTGGACAAGGTAAGATTTAGCCATTTCATGACAAACATGTCTACTAGTAGATAAATGAGGGATAGGTTCCTGCTGATCACATTCATGTACAAAAAGTTAGTGGAAATTTCAATACAGAATTTCTAAAAGTGTCTTTGAAAACATCCTCATCTAGTACCACAGGAAGAAACACAAAAACCAGCAAAATTTTCTAAATAAAAGCCATTTCTACTATCTGTTACTGTAGGGACAGACATAAATAAGAAAGTACCCAATTCCAGAAACTTCTGCAGGGAATTTCTTGTCTCCAAGAGAGAAAAAAATGAGGCTCATTAAAACCTTCATTTGAGGTTTTCTTCCTGTGCTGTATAATAGACATTCTGATATTGTCTTTGAATGGACAACAGGTTCCTGAGGCTAATACATTCCTGATGGAGCATAAAACATAAACAGGGAAATATACTTATTCTCACTTGGTTTTCCCATGTGTTACAAATGATATTGCTCTGAATGCTCCCCCTCCACCTTTTTTCTTATTCTCCTAGCTTTTTGGCTGAACATGACACCATATGGTCTGGAATATCCTTTTGGTCATTTGGGGTCAGCTTTGTCCACTCACAGCTCTTTGCAAACCTCCAGCCCAATCCCTGCTTGGGTGAGGAGAAGTGAAGATGCTGTGCAAGCCCTGCTCAGCAAGAACAAGAACAACCCTGACTCAACACCATTTTCAGTGCAAATCCAAAGCAAAATTCCAAACTGTGAAGGAAATTACCCCATCACATGATGTCAGAAACAATGAAATGACTAAGTTGTGTGTTCTACAGCAAAATAAGAGTATGTAGAAAATGTTATTATAGTCTTGCTTGCTAAGGACTGCTGCCTGCCTTCCCCATGATGAGGCAGGAGCTTTGTTTAAACTGTCAAATGCTCAAACATTCCACTCTTATCCAACAGGAAGAATATATGTGAGCCCTTCCTAAAAAATCCACCTAAACAAACAAACCCAGAATCCTCCATGAGTTGCACTACAACTCTGAAGTGCTGAGGTACTTCTAGAAACTAACATCCTAAGGTTTCACACTGGATTAGCATTTGTATTTGTTTTAGTTTGTAGTAGTATTTGTCTAGTGGCTATAGCAATACATTTAATGATAAAAAGGCAGCCCCAAGTAGTTCTCACGATGAATTGCAGAAGATGAATGGAAAATCTGAGAACGATGGACAATAAAACCGAACTACTAAGTCCCAGAAAGAGACAAATATTTGCATAAATTTGTGGCTCTAAAGAAAGTCTGTGGAATCTGAATTTGCATAATCTAAATGATGAGAAAAGTCAAGGAAACTAAAGAGTGTTTAGACATGTTGGTGCCAGGGCTAGCTCTTAACTTGAACAAATCACTTTGTGAGAAGAAATCCCCTGTGCCCTGATCCTGGAGCCAGAAAAAGCACTAAGACAGATTTCCCAAAAGAAAGGGACAAAAGGCTGTAGTCTGCTGGGAAATAACAGGGAAGAAAATAGACTTTGTAGGTCTGTGTAACAGTATAGTGGAGTCACTGAACACTTTCATCTCAAGAAAGTGAAATGCAAACTTCTGTAGCTTCAACCCTTACTGACTGTTTAGGGATCAGTAGGTGAGGGTGAATCTGTTACAGTCAGCCCTCATAACTTTATTACAGCTGAAACTCTCAGGACTAGCTGAATTCTCAAGCTGGCAGCCAAACTTGGGCAGAGAGATGGAGTTGCACATCTGCCAGAAGCAGGAAGGAAGACAAGATCTGCAACCATGGGAATGTGGACTTAGACACCCCAACACTCCTCCAGCAGCTCTCTGTCCAGTACCTTCTGCTGCATGCCAAAAAACTAAACTGCAGTTTCTCAAAGTATCTGGAAACAATAACTGTGGGACAGATGGATGGATGGGCAGATGGGGGGAAGGAGGGAGGGAGGGAGGGAGGGAGGGAGGGAGGGAAGGAAGGAAGGAAGGAAGGAAGGAAGGAAGGAAGGAAGGAAGGAAGGAAGGAAGGAAGGCAGGCAAAACAGACAATGTTTTGGAACTGCAGACACTATTCACCCCCACTTGTTCCTCACCCTAGGATACCTATATGTAATTATAAAAAAAAGACTGCACAGGTGGCACTGGGTATTAGAGGGTATCAGACACTTAAAAGTCCAGAGGATTCTAGGACTTTTGTTTCTTCTCTAGTCCCTTAAAAAATATTTTAATACTATTACACTTCGTTTATGAAGGAGTACATTCGGTCAAGTTTACTCTTTCTGTGAAGCATGTAAATGCCTAGAACACCTTACAAATAAACAGTTTGTCTTTTCAAAGTCTGCTCTGTGTTGAAACATATGAAGAGAGAGCATAATTTAGTAAACAACATGAGGAATTACTGTTTATGATCTAGATTCCACACAAGAAATCCTGATACTATCTTCAAACAGAATCTGCATTTCTGTCAATATTTCATGTTATGGAGTAATCATATAAAATACATAGTGAGGCTCTTTGTCTAGGCTGGTAAGTGTAAGGACTCTATTTAACAGAAGTCTTCTGCTTAAATGTAATATGCTGTTTGTTTTCTATGGTTTGCAGTTAGTTGTATAACATAAGTAGTGATGGGAGAGAACTTCTGTTTGTGAAATAAAACCAACTGCTCCCAAGTTGTCTGTTAAGCAAGCAATTTACAGACAGTGGCATGGCCTGTGCCATTCAAAGGCATGTAACATCTTCATTCTTGTACTCATTCACACTTTGAGCTCCTGTCACCTGACTCTCCCTGTGTTCATTGCTCTGGGAAAAGCCTGCAGATCCTCTGTATTGACTCTTATGGTTGCTTATTTTATGACATTTAATGACTTGCTTGACCCTTGCTCAGTAGCAAGTCCCTGGAAGAAGTCGAGCTGCAGGCATACCTGCAATCTTAATGCAAGTAGGGATATGTTACTGTGTCATATGTGAAAAGTGGCTTTAATTAACATCATTAATCAATGACATAATATTTCTAAGGGAGAATCTTCACTGTGTAAAAGATAGAAACTTATTTTGCAAACAGGAACTCCTATCCCTACTTCTACAGCTAAGCTTACCCAGAAAATACAAGTTCCTTCTACCTACACATATGGGAAGCTTTCTTTAAAAAACCTTATATGAAAAAGAGGTTTTAACCAAGTGGAACTGGGTTAACAGAAAGTCTGTTTCTCTGTGTTGATTAGTTTCTCATCACACCAAAGAAGTGTGTATCGTTTACAGCAAATATGAAAGCTGGAAGACACACCTGCCGACATTTGGCCAAAGAAATAATAGTAGCCCATGCTTTCAGGGAGATTATTGAGAATGAAAATAGTGGCTATACTTAATTCCCACAGCTTTTAAAGTTTTACTGATTTTTTTTTGTAAAAAAGTACCTTACAAGTAACTAATGTCTTTATTTCCCAGTGTCACTGTGAACAAAGCTATTAAATTTCTTAATTTGGAAGGTGGAGAAATGAGGTGACTTGGATAAAGCTCACTTTTTTGCATGGGCTACCACCCTCCACTTGCACCCTTTTTCTGGGCTCCCTGAACAGTAGCCAACTGCACCCTCCTACCCCAAGGCTAATCAGTGGTAGAGATTTTGATATAGTGCTGATATAACCAGTGCAACACTTTCATCTCCATCACGCTTTTTAACTGGGTGGAAAACTTTAGATTAGAGAGGCCTGTTGAATGTGGACTGACGAGTGAATGAACAGAATACAGGGTATAGTATAGTGTAGAATAGTCACTCCTACCAGGTAATGAGATAAAATACACAGTGACCAAGTGTCACTAGGTGACTGTAATTATGTGGTTTAGTTTGGCTCTTGGTTTGAAGAATGCTGCAGAATAGAGCACATGGGCCAATGAAGAATCATACACCAGTACATCTGAATGCTAGGCAGCTTTGAATTTGCTCTTTGGGAGCTGAAACCTCTGAGAAAATATTTAGTTTGCAAATAAAGTTCATTTACAGTGTCAGACAGGATGACTCTTTAAAATCACGGCAAACACTAGAAATTCCAGTGTAATCACAGCACCTCATTAAACATAAAAAATAACCTTCATGCACTGGCATGTTTTGAAGTTGTCAGCAGTAGCAAAGGAAATGCTACAGTATGTGATGGCCTCAGTTAGTAGAACTGAGGATGAAGAGATGTAAAATGGCAAAGAGCACCAAGCCTTGAGAAGGCTAGTGGAGGAAGCCATGAATCTGGGGTATGTAACAGGATGCAGAAGAGAGAAATAATTTACTGAGAAGCTCTAATCCAGGGAAGCCCTTAAGCCACTCCAAAATAGAAAAAAACTGAAGTGCTTGTTAGTAGAGAGCTACTTTGTTTTGATGTCTTTGCATTGATGTTGTCAGCATGGAAATTACTTGCATATAATGAACAGCTTCATGTTATTGATACTTAAGAGAAACATATATATATATATATATATATATATATATATATATATAAAAGTACACAATATAAAGAAGAAATATGTCTTCATATTCCATGCAATCCATAAAGTAGCACAGAAAAAATTAAGACATCATGAGTAATTTCAATTTGAACAATATGAAGACCATAATTTTTCCATTTCAGAAATTTAAAAAGTGGTTTTTAGGTAGCATTAATGACACAATATGCTACCAGGATCATCCCTCAACATCATCCCGAACAGAAATATTCTAATATGACTGTCCATTTCTCAGATATTCACTGGTTTTCAATAGCAATCTCATCCCCAGATGAAAAAAATATCAAACTAAAATATTCAGAAACACTGCAACTTATGTCAGGATGAATAAGGAAAGAAGACAATTTTGACCAAAAATGGATAGAGAAAGACTTTCAAAATGTATATATAGGTTGCACCCATGAGTTAGTATTCAGAGCCTGTCTGAGCCTGCAAAACATGTCCATCCTCCCCCACAAAAATGTAAACCTATTCTTGTCCACAAAGCAAAGATCCAGCCTGCAGGTTTGGAGAAATAAGCAGGAAGATTACAATAAGTTAATTACAAATGTAACTGGTTTCTTACTAAAGCATTCTGTGCATTCCTTTTTACATATTTGTGTATAAGTCATTTATTGGCCTGTTCCTCTGTTCTCCAGCCATCTGTAAGAAAAATGCAGTAACAGAAATAGCCTACTGTGTATTGGTTTACATTTTCAAGCTCTGCCTTGACAGGACAGACAGCTAGAAAAGCAGAGATTCTCACTTATTTTTCTAGAACTCTGACATGCAGAGAAAAACAAGGAGTTTTCTTCTCTGGAACGCTAGTTTCCAATTGCACAGGATAAAGTCTGTCATCATTAAAAGGTTTGTGTAGCATTAAATATTGATAGATAAAAACTATTTCCTGGTAAAAAGGAAACAAAGTTAGAGCTGCTATATATAGATTGTAACTATGGATGTTTTCTTACATGAAAGCTTCCTGGTTAATGTATGTTGTATTTATAGTTAGGCATATTTCAAGCCGTATGACATCATATGACACTTTCCTCATTGTTCTTGAGTGGTCTGTCTCTTTCACATTGCTTTGAACTTTGTTACTGAGAAGGGTATTCAGACACCAGAGCTACACTCCATACGCTGATATCTGTTGTCTACACAGCCAGGAAAATCACTTTCATCAGATTATCATTTAGCTACATGTTTCTTTTTTAGTCTAGAATAAAAATGTTGCATTTAGAAAGAATAAATTAGAAGTATTTTTCCCTAAAAATGTTATAATTATATCCTAGAAGCCTGTTGTGCATTTCATATTGCTTATTGCTTCTAGCATTTGGGGGTTTTATTATTGAATTCCTTTTTTTTTTTTTTTCCTGAAACTTTATTAAACGTGTTGAATAAATTTTTATATAATAAAAACAAGCTTTCTAGTTTACTCAAGATGATAAAGAATGTACTGAAAAATTTTCCAGGCAGAAAAAATTTAAAAGCTTGCAAATTTTTTTGTGGAACCTTAAATTAGCACAGGTCTGCCAAGAAGAAATGGATTAAGATTTTTAAGAACAAATAATCTTGTGCTTCACATTTGTTGGGAATCCTTATTAGCAATATTGTTCTGTAGGGTCAACTCTAATAAACACAAGCCCTCTTAACATCTTTACAACCTCTGAACAGCCTAACAGCAGAAGAAATGAAGAGCACAAACAGGAAAGCATAAGGGCAAAAATTTCTAATATGATTCATTTCAGCTGAGAAAGTGAGGGCAGGTTAAATGAGAATGTATGGGAGCATTATTATCTTTCTCTTCAAGAGTAAGCGGGTGTAACACCTTGTACTTGGGGGAATCTCCTACAGAAATCACCTCCTAGGCATTGAAGTAAACAGAAGTTTATTTGAACAGATGTGTTTAGAAAAATGTTGATACACTGTTTACTCAAAATACTAAGAAACAGTGTTCTAGAATAATCAGAATGAACACCTCTGTACTCACCAGTGATTGTTCGATGTGCTTTTGAGTCACCTGGGACTTGAATGGAATATGCTGAGTGGCTGTACATTTTCTGGTTAAGAACCTCATTAGATCAATATTGCTTATTTTCATTAAAACTTGAAATTAAAAATTGAAATTGTAACAAACTGCCTAGGGGTATCAAGTGAGAAGTTTGCCTTTTCCATACAGTCAGTATTCTGAATGACACAGAGTATTTCCTACGAAGAAGTCAGCACCTGCCATGTCTGCTGGACTTGCTGGGAGCTGATAGACTGCAAACCTGGTTTAGAGATACACAGTACCTTGCTAATTCTGTTGTACACACCAAAAAAATAAACAAACAAACAAACAAACAAACAAATAAATAGAACTCTCTGAATCAAAGTTTTCTGATTTACTTTCTCTTTGAAATGCAAAGTTACTAAGCAATAATGGGGTATAAGAATGCAAACCCTTGAATGAGAACCTGAGAATATACTAAGAATTTGGATCTGGATTTAAACACAATGTATGTAAATGACATCTATTCCACAGAAAAACAGCGTTGTTCATATCCTGCTCACCTTATTCATGCTGAACAGTAACAGCATGAAATGAAGCAAGAAGTTTTTGCCTCAGTGGGTTTACAGGCAAAGTTAAGAAAGTAGTAAATCAAATTAATACCAAGGATTAGGAGCTCTGTCGGTGTAGATTGCACTCTCCCCTCCGTATCTGAGTTAGGGACTTTGTTTAAATTCTCTCTCAGAGAGTTTAAGGCTCTTTCCATCTTCTTGATTTACAGGAGAAAATATTTTCTAGCACTCATAATAATACTTCTGGAGAGCCTGCTTTTGCAGTATTATCACCTCTCTGATTTCAAAACTGCTATTCTCAGTGGAGAACCTAGGGAAAGAGATAATAAAGGTCTAGCTTCTTGCTCACAGAGAGCTTTTTGTTTCAGGTTCAGTCAACAGGGGTTGAACTTCCTCATCACCTCCAAACTTCACAGTCTAAAACACACACAACTCTTGTCACTCTTGTAGTCAAAGTTTTAGAGAACAGAGTTTAAACTCTAACAGGTGCTATTTGATGTGCGTGCTTGTGAAATGGTACTGCCTGCTGCCTCATGTTTTGACATGGGGAGTTTTTTCACATATGAATATGTTTTCCTGTCATGCATCAACTTTGTCAGAGTCTTAGGGGAAAAAGAGGAGAAACATTTGGTAAAATATTTGTAATATATCCCCTGATCAGATGGCAACAGCTGCTAGCAATCAAAATGTGTCACTCTTTATTGGGTATTTACATTGTGAATATAGTAATGGATTCTGCTCATAATTAAATATGAAATTTTCATCTGAAAGTAAGAGCCCTGAAGAAACTGATCCCTTTGCACTATGAGTGACAGAGAGAAGGCCACCATTCGTGTTTGCATTGGATATAGTGAATTTGCTTCTGCTAGGACTGCGAACCTATTATAACGGCTGCACTTCTAGTCTCTGAGTACAAAGAAGCCTTGTTCCTTCAGATCAACCCTTACATTCCTTGATTTCCCCTCTTCCTCCTTGGCAGAGAACATTGCTGAATTGACTATGGTGTTTTCCATGCAATTCCAGTGTCTATGTCTGGCAGTAATGTACAAAAGGAAACTGTTTCAGAAGAAATGCTGATCTTGGATAGGGCTCAAAGGCTGGGGTTTATTCTTACTTTTCACATGTACATCTCGAAGTTTTATGAAACTGCACAGCTTCCTCTTGCACCACAAATGTAAAAGGCAGGACCAACTACCTTAGATGGATGGCACTGTTTGCAAAGAGTTGCTACGGAAATATTTCTCCTCTGCACAGAAAAGCTACGTGTTTAAAGGAGCACTTATAGCAGACTGGTAAGGATACTTTTAGGATTGATGAGTTAAAAATAAATGTACTACAAAGACAAAACAGTCTCTGGTTCATAGCCACCTTCATCATGATACAACTGCTGCTCTGGCCATCTAAAGTTCTGAGTGTGAATGAATCCTAAGGAAAGGTCTTAAGTGGTAATCAACAGCAAGACAAGAAAAAACACAAAAAAGGGGGGATTAAAGAAGACACAGGCACATGCCTATTTTAGGTAAGAATTGTAATCTGTTTTAGAAGTGTTCATATAATTGACAAAATCTAAACCAACTTGTGCTATTTTGGTATTTGTAACATTGTAAAAATGTTTTCTGTTTAAATACACATTTTTTATGCTGTGTTTCTGTCTTATAAAGAAAGATATACCAACCATGAAGAATTAGCCACAATGAGAATGAGAACTTCTGAGCCTGCTGTTAGAGAAAACCAGACTGATATATTTTTCCAAGATGCAAGAGAGAAAAGCAAATGAGCAAAGTTAAATGGCAAACTTTGTGTTGGCACTGACAATTCATGAGTACATGTGTTTCCTTAAGTGCTGAATAAAATAAATTTTCATCTAATTATATAAGAAATTTCTTGAGTCAAATAAGCTCTTGGGGAGCAAAGACTAATTTTCAACTGAGCTTAACCTATTCATCAACACTAAGCTTCCATAATTAGTGAGCTTAGTCATGCAGAAAGTTTAAAGAAACACATCTCATTGTTATTATTTCAATTTCCAGGTCCAGAGAAGAAACACAAGACATGTTACCTTTGATGTTTCTAAATATAACAAAAATTTGTTATAGTCACACTGCATGTACTTTGCAGTTTCACTGCACCAGTTAAAAACAGCCTGGGAAAACATATTACTGAACAAGGTCTAATATTCACTTCACTCTTATTTTTATGTTTTTTAACCCCACTGATTGATGGAGGCAGGCTAATGTACAGTAAAGCAGACATCCTCCATTTGCTATTACTTTGAGGATCTCCTTTTCATCACAAAAGAAGGCAAAAATCACATAATTATGTCTCATACCTTATACGACCATAATTTCCAAAAGTTCCTGTCCATATTAGAGTTCTGGCAAGGAAAGCCAAAATTAGACTCGTCATGGCCAACGCTCCAATGACCTCAGTGTGAAGTAGGAACTTTCATGAACTTGCCTCAGTGTTTTGCATCTGCAGGAGGACAACATGTCATTTGTAGTTTTATGTGCCCTACCATTTTCTGGTTCATTTGCTTAGGATTTGTAGACGTGACTCACATTTGAAACACCAGCACAATAATTAGTGAAACACAAATCCTTCACCTTCTGAAAGAGAAGAATTCTCATTTTACAGAGAATTAATGGAAAACTCTTGCCGGTAAAGCTCCTATTTCTGTTATACACCAAAGCTGCACTAAACCCACAAAGCTACCAATATAACTGCCAAATATTTATTAATTAATTCCCCATTGTAAACACTTCAAAGACGTGTCCAGACAACTATATGGATATATTGGACATACATGTACATGCTTAAAAATACCAGAAAATCTTATGACCTATCTCTTTTGAATGTCATATTGAGAAACCTAAAATAACTTCTGGAAGATAGAATTGTATTGTATCACTTCTGCAGTAAAGATGGATTTACACTCTCCAGTGGAAATTGCATTTCATTTCAAAGGGAAAGATGCTAATTAGAATTTGGGACTCTAAGAATGGAGTGAGTAAAAATAGGCTGAGAGACAGCACCTCAGTGAGGAATAGTAAGTCCAGGAAAGAGAAAAGAGGAAAGAAAAAGGTCTGTTGAATATAAAGCTTTTGATAAGGTTTCTTTGTGCTCCTGCACTTCCTGCTGTTCACAGATAGCCACCTTCTTGGAACTAGGACTATCAGTTTATTGGATATATAGACAGTACACACCATGGAGAGATCCTCAGTGCCCAGTTGGAGTACTAAGGTACAGGAATAACTGCATGGGAAAAACAGCTGTAATAATAGCTTTATTATCTGGACTACTACCTCTATGGCCTCTGAAGACTATCTGAATTAAAATCTACTACTGGAAGTGTAATCCAATGTTCTTTCAAAATTAAACCAAGGCACAGAAATTTCACCACCACTATAGATGTCTTTTAGGTCTCCTCAGATGATAAGACTTTTTATTTCCTCTCAAACTATTCTGTTGATGGATTTTGCTGTAATGTACAATGTATCAAAATAACAATTGTGCAGTATTCGGCAGGTGCAAACGAATTTGTTCAGCTTGGAACGCTTGACTTTTTACGATGGTTGTGACACTACGTTTGTTTGACTGGTGTACTGAACATACAGTAAGAAAGATGCCAAAAGGCAAATTCATGATGAAAGAATGGACCTGAAAAAAAAATCATAGAAGGGGGTTGTTTTTATTGGTATTGTTCATGGATTGAGCAGTTTTAAGGATTGTGTGACAACCACAGGCCTGGAAGATATCCAGCCTCTTAAAGACTTGAATAGATGGTTTGTAATGTACTGTCTGTTCCTCTTGCCAAGATTTTTACAGAACTGTCACAAAAAAAACCCAAACCAAAACAAAACACCGCCCCTCCCCCCCCCCCCCAAATTAAAAAAAAAATAAAAATGTGCACTTCAACCAATTGTTCCTCTGACAAGATTTTACAGTTTTATAAGGTGAACTTCATGCCTTTATAGGAAATCATCCAGTTATTTACATTTTCAGAGAACTTCCATACTTTTCAATTCACATACTTCTTAAAAACAGAATTTGTGAGAATATTATATATGTCTAGAAACACTGTAATGTTGTAGAAAAAACTTTGAGAATTCTTGACAATCAAGAGTAAACAGGTACAAACTTAAATCAGCCACATATGCCAATTTACACATATGAGTCCTTTTGTTTTCAGCTGAAGGTTTGTCACTCTATTTCTTGGAGTCGCTTTTCAAAAAATTTTGTAATACTGTTTTAAGTTTCTGGAGACATTCACTAGCACATTATTTTGGTATTGTAATGCTATTTTTCCCAGTCTGATTTTGATATCCCAGCATCTTTGATTAAGATTGAAATCCAGTTTTAATATTCCACATTGAAGAATTCTTGTCTTCCAGACTCAGATGGATCTCTTTCTTGTAGGCACAAAGAGAAAAAGATCTCTTGTAATGATTGCTTAAATGCATTTGCTGGCATAGCAGCAGGTCCTGACAACAGATGTGGCAGCAGCTGGAGAAATCATTTTTCGTTTGAAATTGATGCTTGAGTTTATATTCAACCAAGAATATCTCTGGTATGGCAAACATGTAAATTCTTGAGGATGCCTTTAACTGCACTGAAGATGTATTTCTGTTTCTCTATGATGATTATTTTCACTAAAAATTGATAAACATCAGAACCTATCCATGTATCACAAAGCACATAATTTCAGGGACTTTATAAAAATTAAGTCACATGTTTACATGTCCACATGGTGGAATGTCTTCGCTAAAGGGTCACACCCTTGCAGTGAATTATCTTAATAAGTTTTCCTTTAGTAAAAGTGTAATTATCTATATTTCCCATGACTCGGAGCAGTTCTCAGGAAAGTTGTGAGCACAGAAATGTATGCAAATCTCTGAAAATGCAAAGACCTTGCTCTTGTTTGTGTTGTTGCAGGGTGGCCAGGATGTGGAATTATCTCAGGATTTCTCTGAAGCATGCCTAAATTTTATCAAGGTTAAAATACCTTCAGGATATGTATGAAAGTATGAGGAGTCCAAGATCTAGGAAATAGGCATGCTTGGGTCAATGGAGATTTGAAAGAAGCAGAATTTCTCTCCAATATTTCATTGCAATATATAACTACCATTATATATTAGGCAATATTAGTGAAATGAGTACAAGAACTCATAATCCAATCAAAATAGTTATGAAACTGATGATTTCTGAGATTAAACAGCTATCTTTGGTTTTATTTCCTGAGACCCAAGGACATATGACATATGCTGAAACAGCACAACAGATGAACTAGAATTTGAAAGACAGTTTTCCACTTTGTTATGAATGCTTCTTGTGTTTGTGATAAACATAAACCAAGTAAAATTCTGGGATTTTAACTTTTTTCTTCTTCTTCTTCACTCTCAGCTACTCTTCTGCCTTATGAATTCTTAAAGATTTACCAAACAAGCATGTGTCCAATTTTTGGGAAGTCTTGCACTAATTTCTAATGAACTTGATATCATTTCAGTGTACTGTAGGTACAGAATTATTGGGGTTTTTTCCTCACAACTTTGAATCCATCTTGGACAAAATAAAAGGTCAAACTTAGTTTTGGATTGTTGCTTTGATCTTCTGTAAATGTAGGCCCTTCAAAACTCTCATGAGGAATAATTCTTATTTTTGATTTTTTCATTACAGATCAAGAACCTAAGGCACATACATGCCACAGCTCATTTACAGAAATGCAGGAGCTGTAAGCTAAATTTAACATATTAACTATTTTAACTACTAATTTTAACTATTGATCATTCTTGTTTTCATTTGACTTCTTCTCTGAAATTCATTGTTCAAATGGAGCAAGGTTCATACAAGGTGTGTGACAACAAAGACTTCATAAAAGGCTTGAATTTCTCAAATAAGGTTTGTTTTTAGGAGTAAGAACTATCTGCTACATAAATCATTATTATCTGAAATCAAAGTGTCCTTTGACCAAAAAGTACAGAATTTAAATCCTGGGATTTGTTATAAAATGAAACTGCCACAAAAAAATCTGTTTTATTTAAAAAGTCAAAAAGCATATAATTAGACTGAAAGTTGCAATAAATGTAACAGCCATTGTGTGACACTACAGTGAATGGGCAGTAGTAGTAGTAGTAGTAATCAATACACTCAATAGGATATTGCAATGTGGATATGCATTATCACCCTGCCCAAATAGCAGATTTTTTTCCCTCAAATTTGTGTTTTTAATTCCACTAAGTAAATTCAGGGAAGGAGAGCATGAAAGTCTGAAAGGAAACGTATAAGATAGAAATAGTAGTAGATAAAAATACTCACCTAACCCTGAACGTGAAATTCAGCAAGACCCCCATTTTAACCTCCCTAAATTTATTTGTTGCATAATAATGTGTATTTGCATTCTTAGAGAGTGATTCTCATATATTCTCACATAATGCTTTGGTGACTAAGCTAGAAAATATTTCATATATTAAAAAAATCCTCCACAGCTCAAGGACTACATAAATTCTCCATGTAGAGAGACAATAACTAACTCTGCAACATTTTTCTCATAGCTGTTGCTGTAATAATTTAAAGTACTAGAACTGTTATAAGGAAAAGTAAATAAAAGAATCATCCGCAGGCATGTTTGTGGTATGATCTTAACCACTTATGGAGCAAGTAAAACAAGTTCACACACATAATACAAATATCCTGGTTCCCATCTCACTGATGTAATTTTTTGGCTTCTCTGAAAGTATGATTCTCTGGGATGAGACAAAGTACACATCCGGGATAGTTTGTTCACCAAATGTGAAGAGACACTCAAAGGAAAAAGAAAGATTCACAGTTCACTTAGTGCTGTGACCTCTTGATTCAGGGTCTGCTACAAAACCAGCATGAATGAGGGAAGTACAATGGCTGGACTCATGTACGACATCAGCAACCAGCCTCGCTGGGACCATGCAACACAGTGGATTTCCAGAAACAGATTTTTTCCAGAAATTGCTCAGGACACAGGAGTCGGAAGCTACTGCTTTGGTGATTTAGGGTTCCCTGGTGAATACCTCCTACTCATGGTTAACTCCTCCCAGCAGCTGCAGCTTCAGAAACAGAGAGCAAAGTACAACTTTATTGTAGTGGATAAGAACTGAGACCAAACCTCTCAACCTTTCTTTCCTGGAAGGAATTTGTCGTAGAAAGTCAGCTCTCCTTGTTGATAAAATTAAGTGAGGGTTGCTTCGCAAGGCTTAAAGAGCAGTAGCTAAAGTTAATTGACATCTGGGGAATACCTACTTTTGGTGCTTTCTCATTTTAACAAAAACCATTTTTTTGAAAAATTTTAAAAATGCGTATAAAAAGTAATTTTCTCTTTCTAAATGGATTGTCTAATCTTTGTGGTGATTAGTGGAGGTGACGTGTTCATAACTTATAGTAAAAGATGGTCTATATCATAAAAGTTTGGGAAATCCAAATATGAAGTACCTGTACTTCATAAAATAGAATTGCCTTGGGAAGGAGCAGCCATGGAGGTAGGCCTGTGTTACAGTGTTTTTAATAATTTCTGGTATTTAAGGTGCTTATAGGAACTTTTAAGGAGTTTGAATGAAGAGAAGCAGATTGCAGGTGTTGTGCTCAATAGAGGCTGCACGAAGTCGATCAATGTAGTTAATCACAGGCATAGCACTGCTAAGCCCAGATAATACACAAACACTTTAACTTTATAAGCACCATATCCCTCCATGTCATTACCCAAAACATGGCAGATGAAGAGCAAACATACTATTATAGCCTTTATAGGCATGGAATATTTCAATGACATATACACCAAATTAAATATTAATACTCACTGACACCAGTACTGTGGGGGCCTCTTGGAGGCACACAATCTCCAAAGATACCTGTTTAAACCACAGGCCTTCAGCCTGGAGGATTGGAGACAACTTGGGGTACTACTCATGCATTCATAGGTAAGTACTGAGCAATATGTGAATTTTCAGTTTAAAAAGCACAGCAAAGAGAAGAGGAGGGGAAACAGAGGAAGCACACGGGAAAGAAAGAAAGAAAGAAAGAAAGAAAGAAAGAAAGAAAGAAAGAAAGAAAGAAAGAAAGAAAGAAAGAAAGAAAGAAAGAAAGAAAGAAAGAAAGAAAGAAAGAAAGAAAGAAAGAAAGAAAGAAAGAAAGAAAGAAAGAGAGAGAAAGAAAGAAAGAAAGAAAGAAAGAAAGAAAGAAAGAAAGAAAGAAAGAAAGAAAGAAAGAAAGAAAGAAAGAAAGAAAGAAAGAAAGAAAGAAAGAAAGAAAGAAAGAATTGGGTTGTATAAATGCAAAGTTGAGGAGACGACAAAGTGATGAAACTGGAACCTTTTAAAACTGAAAAGAGAATGTCTCAGACCTTTTGGTTTTGTACTTTTTCTCTTATTTTTGCACTATTTCCTTGCACTTCATGTTCACACACAAATATCTGTACTGAGTATTAATTCCACTCATGCACATGAGTTGATGTGACACCTTTTGCTCTTCTCTTTGGTCCCACTCAGCTCCATTTTAAGTAGCATTTTTTTCCCTCCAAATAATTGGCAGGAAAATCCATTTCTAGGAGAATACAAATGCTTGGTAAATGCTTATCCTTTTTTTAAGTATTAAAACAGTTCTGCGGAAGGTGATCTTCATTTACACACTTGAATAAAATTTCAAAAATGTGGTCTGTTTAGGTGGCAACAGACGTGGCCTTGGGAGTCCTACTGTGAACAAAAAAACAGGCATATGAGAAGGAAAAGGAAGTTTCAGTCAACTTCACAGTTGTCTCTTTTCTGGATTTAGGGATACAGTGATTCTTATCACTTCCCCATAGTTCCCAAGGGAGCATGTGGAGGTGTGTGATCTCTCAGCTCCTGGCACCCCTGCCCCTCAGTAGCTCCCTTGGGAAGAAGCCAGCACAACCTTGTCACCCATGTTTAGGAGCAGATTCTGACACCTGCTGTGGCAAAGATGCTCTCAGGTCACTACTCTGCAAGCAGCTGCATGAAATAGCATTTATAATCAGAACAGCGATGGAAGAAGAGGAAGGACAAATCCAGGATCAAACTAAAACTGCCACTAGCTACTCTTTGAACCTTTAAGACTTCATTTTCCCTCCATGTTGAGGCATATAAAATACTGATAGTAATAGCAATTAATAGATGGGTCAAGCAACAGATGTAATTGTTTTCCATTTTCTTCAACAACTCTTCTTTTTTTTTAATACCATTTTAATTACAAATGGACAGTCAAAAGCAATAACAATCTTTCTTAAGAAAAATATAAAAGTCTCTTTGCATGCACTAACATTACCAAAAGTCATCAAGTGGCAGGTAATAGTTCTAGTTACCTCTTCAGCACACCATGTCAAATTATGATTAATTTTTTTTAACCTTTTTATCAGTTCATCAAGAAAAAGGTTGTTCAGGGGTGCTTTGACATCATCTCAGTAACTGCTCTAAAATACTTTAGATGGTTGGAAGAGTAATTAAAATATGGTGCCAATAACTTTAAAACTCATGAAAATATTTATAGGTCTTCGTTACTTCTGTAATGCCATTGACACAGTGATAAAAGAAATTACTGTTAACTACGAGGCTATTATCATATTTAATTCTGATAACTGTAGGCTATCCAAACAATGTTGAGAAATTATTTTATTCCTCCAGCAAGGTGGCAGTACTGTTCTTAAATCATTTGTTCTATTTTTGTTAATGAATTAGATTTACTTCCTTATCGCTGATACACAGAGGTTAAAAAGTTTACTTTGAAGCATCAGCTGTTCTCTTTCAGGGTGATTTACACGCATGCATATGCACACGGTCTCTTGAAAACATTCTAATGTTGTACCATAGTTTTCTTTTCCTCCTTTAGGACCAAATCAGCAAAGTAGGAGGTTGTGCAAAGCGGAAATAGGCTTTACTGACTACAGAACCTGTAGCTCAAAACCTCCAGGCTCCAAATATTACCCAGACTACAGCTGGGAGGAAAATATTAGAACTGTGACTCTAGGGAAATACTGGGAAATAGACCAAAATTAATTCGTTTTCGTTATGACTAATTCCAGAAAATGTCTCCTGGAAAGTGTTTAAGCACCTGCCCCTTTGATTTCAGTTGGAGTTTAGGAAACCTTAGAAGAACTGAGTTGGCAAATTTTCATCTCACAAGTGTATTTTAATGGTTTGAAAGCATATATGCTGGAAATATCTAGAAAACACAAGGTTAGATCCTGTTTCTGTTTATGTATGTACTTGTTTCTCACTGTTTTTAAATCATTTCATAGAAACTAAGGAAAATAAGGCTCTTAAAATATCATGTATCTGTTCTGCAAAATATAAAGGATGATTCTAAACTCTACTGAACTGAAACCATACTTACTGAAATCCTCAGTTATAGAACCACGGAACATTTCCCTGGAAAAGAACTCCAGAAGTTGCTGGAATTTTCCTAGAGTAAATGTGATCAAGATGTGATCCTCAGCATTTCTTTTCTGTAAAATCAATAACAAATGCCGTTTATGTTTCACAGTGCTTAAGCTGGCATTTCAGCTATTGTCTTCTACTCTTTAGTATCTTTCCTAAACTCTGAATAGAATATATTTTTCTTGTCAGCATCTTTGCTGACAAGATGACTTGGTAGGTTGATTCAAAAAGCTGCTGAAAGTCAGAACTCTCCCTGTTCAGCTAAATTTTCCTCTGTTCCAGTGCAAAGTAGGGACTCTACATAAACAGTGTTTTCTTCTGTGTTATTCCTCTCCTCCTGGTCTTTCTATCTGTTTGGGCTGAACAAATCCTGCCACAAGTATGGCAAGGAGCAGGCAGGAGGTGACTGTCAAGATCTGCTGGTTTGCCATGCCACATGATACAAACATAGAGGTGTGACTGACTTCCCAGCACCCTTTCTTCACTCTCTATACTGCTGTCTCACTTCCATTCATGAGCAATTGAAAAAAAGGCTGAGGTACTATCAGGATCAGTGTAGATCCCATATTGCATCACTTGCAGTTCCATGCTTTTACTAACTCAAGCCAAAGGGTTTTTTTTCCTGGCAGTGGATTTAAAATTGAGTCCTAAATGATTCTGTGGCCTCAGGTGGCCAAGATCTTATTTAAAAAGCTGTGATTGCATTTTGAAGGGATCTACAGCACTGAGATTATTTTTATGTCACACCGTATTGTATATGGCACAGTAAAAGAAAATAAAAAAATGCCTCTAGTCACTCACTGTTAATCACTGCTTTGTTCTACAGGACTATAGTTTTTTCACTATGAATCTCAGTAATGATTAAAATGAGATACATTGAATCATGTATATCTGTTTTAGTGATAGAATGTAATGACCCTTTGATATCTGTGATTACAGATCTTAAAAAAAAAAAATCTGAAACCTAAAATTGTGATACTATAAATTTTCCCTCCCATATTAATACTGTGAATACAGTAAGTTGAACTTTTCAATGCATTCCATTTTAGAAAATATTAAACAAATATGAAAATATCTGAAAAATATAATTAAAATGTATGAGCCTCAAAAACAACCTCATCAGCAACAGCCACATAGAAAAATAATTGATCTCTGAGAAATTCTGTGTGTTCAGGAACAGCAGAAATGTTAAAAGTTTATCTAACATGCAGTGTAAATTCTGTAGATCAAAAATTTCCTTATTATGGACTAGAGTTCTGTATACTTCTCACATTTTATCTAAAGATCATGTCAGATACCTGAGCTATAACCCTTGTGCAAAATATTATATCGTCTCTTTTTTAGAGATTTTAAAGTAGATATTTAAAGTACTATTTTTTTATTTGAAAAAAAAAAAACCAAAACAACAAAAAACAACAATCTTCCTTGCTTATATTCCCTCTGTCAGCTAATACCACTGCAGATTAACAAAAATAGCACTTAAACAAATGATCTTCACTCTAAGCTGCCACTTTCTGAATACGTGAATTGGTGCATGTGTCTGCATACAATTAATTCATAAGCAGGCTAGAAATACCCTCATAGAGCTCTATGAAGCTGTAAGTGGAAAGCAGCATAGGACACCTTCACAACAGAGTGTATTTCAGTCATGAATAACTGCACTTAGTTCAGTACCTCTTAAACACACCAGCTTCATGTCCATTACTCAATGTGCCACAAGTTCAGGCTCCAGAGCAAAGATGTGATGGTAACACTTCTGTAGCAGTGATGGGCTGAGTGACTTGGATTGAAAGTCAGTTTCTTCATGGTGCTCTAGTAAACCATGCAGTTACTTTTCATCATTGAGTTGACAGTTTAAATAAGTTGACATTTTTAAATTAACTAAATAATCACTTGGCTGCTAATTTAACTTTAAATTCAGTTCAAAGGTTTACTTCAAAAGATGGCAAGGTTGGCACAAAATACAAGTACTGTTGAAGTTGGCTGCAACTCTCCTCATCTTCAATATGATCAGGAGTGAATGCTACGTCTTGATTGAAAAATAGCCATTTTTCTGTTGAACCCTATGATCTCTGTGGGTCTGACCCAGGAAAGTTGTGCTAATTATTCTGCATCTTACCAAACAAACATCAGTCATTCTGTCTAAATCACTGCTGTAAGTCGCGTGGGGAAGAAAGCCCCAGCGCAGTTTGGTTGTGTGTGGTGGTTTTTTTTTTTTTTTTTTTTTTTTTTAATTTAATTTTATTTTATTTTATTTGGTATTGCTCTTCTGCCAGCTGACTGAAAGGGAAACTATTAAAAATATAAAATTTGAAAATCTGGTTAAAAAACCAAAGTGATTTTATATTTCCTTTCCTGGAAATGTCTAGAAAAATACAGTCAACCTTTTATGATTTCATTATCTGGCTAATAGTTCATTTTATTGCACAGCAGATGGTCAGAGTTTACCTTCCCATACATTCACAGGCTCTTTTTTACAACTTATATCTGATTTAAAATCACTTCCACAAGCTTCAATGGAGTTAGATTATTCCTCTAGATTTTATCAATTTTCAAAACTCCACACTCATGTATAAATAGTTTTGCATGTCAATAGAGTTTGGTTTTGGTTGGGGTCTTTGTTTTGTTTTCGAAGAGGGCAGAGTCTGAGATTAATAGGATTAATAGCTGTCAATGAGCAGATACAGTTATATCCTTTGTTATAGTGGTAAAGTTTGCAGAACTGGCACAGGATATTATGAAAAGTGTGGCTTTTGCTCATGAAAATGGTAAAAGTTTAACTGGGCATAGGAGCCATGATTCCTGTGAGAGGAAGCAGGGCCAGTTCTGAATGGCATTGCTCATTCAGAAACCGAATAGGCTTTGGGGACTATTTGCATGAGAAAGGGCTGCTTCTTACATGGGCAAGGATTGTAGAAAGAAGGCTACACAGACTCAATTCCTGACATGTCTGATATGTTGATTAAGGCCTTTTATGAATAGAGAACTCAGTTTCAGTCTGCTATTAACATGTTAGGCGTTATTAGTTGCTCTGCAGCTCTACAGGCAATGTGTTGGGAAAAAGAGGATATGTATCCTTTGCTCAGTGTCTTTCCTTTTGCAGGAAAAGTGAGAGGAATATGTAAAAGAAGTCTGCAAGCTCAACTTCTAATAAAGAGGCTCCTCTACTTAAGGCAGCATGTAAAGGTACTGCATAACCCCTGTTTTCAGGTTTGTCTCCCTTTGAAACGGCTTTGTCTTGTCTGCCATGTGGTGGCGGAGACTGGGCAATGCTGTGCCAGGTACAGCCAGATGTGCTCTCCTTTCAATGTTATGAAATAATACTCCATCACCTGGGACACAGACAGGAGAAATATGACAGCAAGGCAGGAATGCTCAAGTCCAAGCAAGGATTTCTGTGTCCAGACTAAAGTGGGCTTAATGCTTTATTAGAGAGGAGTCTCATGATAATGTAAGTGTGACCGTAGAGATGCCAGCACAAACACAGCAAGATGCCAGCACAAACACACAAGACAGGGGAAGCAGAGGTAATTTCAACACATGGTTTGACTTGCTCTGTCCCAACCACCTCTAACATGCAAAAGAGTAGAATCATCAGGCTACTGTAATTGAGACTGGAGCCTCAGAGCTTTTCACTTGTGTAACAAATCATGAGGCAGCATAGAAAAGGAAACTGGAAAAGTTACTGGTATTCATTATTGTTCATCTTCTTTCCTCAGGTTATGTGTTGTATGTTCTGACAGCTTCATCCTCTTGAGCAGGCACATAGTAAAACACAGGCTGTAAATTCTGGGGGATAATGTAAAAAAAAAATTATCGTATAGTGAGAGAATACATCTTGGCTGTTTCCCGAGAATGTTTCATCATAATGAGAAACGGGAGCCCGAAGTTTTCAGGAAGGCACTTAGGGAACAGGAAACAAGAAAACAAAGGCTGTATGCTAAAATTCTTCTGCCTTGAGAAGTCCAGAGAAAAGTTGGATATTGTAATGTTCAAAAGGTCTGATACAACTTATCTGGTGCTTTGGGCAGGGTCCAGAGTGCACTTCCTCGTTGTTGGATTATAAAACACAGAAAAGTCCTTGACTTAAGGTAAGCTCTGCTCAGCAACACCCTAAACATCAATGTGTTATCAACATTATTCTCATACTGATTCCATAACAGAGCATTGTACCAGCTACTAGGATGAAAATGAATTCTACCCCAGCTAAACCCAGGAAGGTAACAAATGAGGGGATAATGTAAGGGATGATCCAGATCACAGGAAGATGCCAGCAGAGTAAGTGGAGTCATGCCCTATGATTAGCATCCTTACCCACTGCTTCGTTCAATCCTTCCCAGTGCTTACAGAGCCATATCTCTGGTACACATAGTATAAAATAAAATTTTAAAATTTTCCTATGCAATAGGATGAAAAGTAATGTGCAAGGAAGCAAGCTGTAGTGACCCAAAGGGAGTAAGTAGTGATGATGCAGTGTCTCACTGTAAGAAAATGCTATCTCTATTCCAACAATAAAATTAGGCAAACTTTTAGATAGAAAAGTAAGGAGGTTTTCAGCCCTGCAAAAGTACATAAAAATATGACAAGATAAGAAAAAAACGAAGGTTTTAATAAGAATTTAAAAGTACCATTTTGGAGCCAGTAAAGATACCATGAGGTGTCATCATAGATTCTGCAAAACTGGAGCTGGAATTCTGCCTTCACTGAAGTGAGCCCACCCTCTTTGACCAGTGACCTTCATCTGGCTGTGGCCACCCAAATGCACATGTTGATTTGGACTGAGCAGAATTTAAGAGAAATGCTCACTCAGAGATACTTGAATGTTTTCCATTAGGAGGAGAGCATTGTCAAGATGCTTCATATGCTGGACTATTCTTGTTCAAAAAAAAAAAAAAAAAAAAAAAAAAAAAAAAAAGTCCAAGCTTGTTCTTGGAAACCTTCCAGATGGAGCAAGAGTGCTGTGTTCAGACAGCTCTGCAATGTGCATGCACATCCTTTGGCCTGAGAAACCCCTCTTTATTCCTCCTTTTATTCACTAAACCCTCTACATTTCTTGTGCTGTTTTCCTGCCCTATATGGAAGAGTGGAGGCAGGAGAGTACTGACTATGCTGCTGACTTGAGCATCAGCCTGCTGTTCTCTAAAGCAGCCTGTGGCGTGAGCGGTTCATGAATCTATGCTCAAGACTCTGCCAGAGATAGTTTTCTCTTTAAATGGAGAATGCTCAAGCCCCAAGTCATTCTCAGCACACAAAAGTGTTGATCAGACTGACGGATTTTATGACCTTCTAGAATATACACAATGACTTTGATGTGCCTCGTCACTCTGAGCTTGTATGTACCTGTGAGAGGCAGAAAAAAAATCCATAATAGTTTAGCCCAAGCTCTGAATTTATTCACAGATTTGATAATTATGATACCTGTAGTCAAGTGAATGAATCAAACTCTGAGGATTTTATTTTGATCTGCTGTTCACCACTGCAAATTCAGATAGTTTATGGAGTTGCCTAGGCATATGACAATCTAAAGAGAAGTGTATTGGACACAAGCAATTGTAAATAATGGCTTGGTTTTTAAACTCCGAAGTTACAGCTAAATTTTTGATAGCTTCTGTCATACTTTCCTAATTTTTTTCCTCATTTACTAAGCAATGAATGTGTCCCTCAAAAGTGTGATACTGACAATTGACTTCTCTTTGCTGAATTGTTATAATCATCATTAACTGTCATGAGGCATTTAATCAAGCATGAATATGGCAGTAGTGACAACAGGTAAAAGTCTTTTTTATATTTGGGCAAGACACTGTTTATTCTGATGTACATATATGCATGTTGGAGTCTTACTTTACCTCTGAGTCTTGAAGCTATTTTTTGACTGAATATAAATTTCTAAAGCAACCAGCAGTAGTCTGTGGTTCATGTGAAGCCAGGGAGACAAAGAACAAGGGATTACAGCAAAACTAATAGCAAACATCAATACTTTTGAAAGACTTAGCCTCCTTGCATTTCTGATGGAGATTTAATTTTGACATTCCATTAACATGTTTTTCTTTTAAGATGCTCTACAGCTAAGTACAGCTCATATGAACATCTGTTCACCACTATAAAAGTTTATAGTGACCTGTGAATTTGAAATTTAAATTAGCTAACATTTCAGGTTATAACTTTTAGATTAAAAAGAGACAGCTCCACATTGTAAATGAACTAATGTTGGCAGAATGGTTGGAGCATAACTACCTTATTTTTTTTACCTTAAAACAAAAAGCATATGGGGTTGATGTCAGCCAATGCCATTTTCTCAGGGTACAATTATATACATCTGTTATTCCAATAAACTGTTCTTAGCAAGATGCATCTGCTGGCCGAAATTTTTTTTCAAAATTAATATTAGAGTATAAACCTGCTTTTTTATTGATACTAATATTTTCTATTCCAAATGTCCCTCATATTTTTCAGCTGCCTCCTGCTATTTTGCTCCATTCTGCTTATGGCTTCTCTGATGGAGAGCCATACGGAAGCAAATCCTGTTCACTCACACAACCAGGCCCATCTGTCTTACTATGTAGACTTAAGCTGTATTTTCACTGTCAAAAATCTTTTATTACAGTGAGATAACTGGATGCATTAAAGAGATTTCTATCAAATTCTCACGGCAATTAAAGTTTTGTCCATGATGTAAGTAGGTGAGGCCAGACTTTTAGTGTTAACATCATCTGAGTAATGCAGTGGTAGTAAAAACTTTACTCATACCTCTTCTGTGTTATGACCTTAAACTGAGACAGCTAACATACATTAGTTATTTGGATAAAAGATAACCACTTTTAAAAAAAATTGAAAGAAAAATACTAAAATAATTATTTGCTAAAAATCATTGCAAATTCACTGGTGTCATAGAGTTTGTAGTCTTGTATCACCCAAGTAATGAGATTTAATAAATTGAAAGTTCTTTCCAGCTACTGCTTCCAACTGTTATTTAAACTGTGTTCCAACTTCATGTTGGCATGGAAGTAATGCAGTCTTCCTTGCTAAGAAAGGAAGTCCTGTTAAATATTGCTCATTGATACAGATATCATGTGAGGCATACCCACGGAGAAATTTGAAAAGTATGTTATGATTTTGCACATATGTTTTTTTTAATCTCATTTTTAGCACCTTTCTCATGCATTTAAATCTCAGGAAGCTGAGCTGCAAGAAGTCTCTTTCACATGAAAGTTACAGTAATATTTTCCCTGTTTTGATTACTTTGCAGACATACATGTGAAAATATTTACTCTGATTTTCCACGGACTGTTGACTGAACCATGGGAATATTTTCTCCCAAAACTAAATTGCATGAATTGAGAAAACTTATTATATCATCATTTTTTAATGCTGAAGTCCTTTAAAATTTCTTGCTGTTACTCACCCACTGCTCCAGCTCAAGTTTTTTCAGGTTTTCCAAATACAAACTTTTCATCTTCAGATGCATAGTTGTTAAACTATACATTATGTGAAGAAGCAGCTAAGCAATATATAAAATTATTCTCATTGAGAATAGACAACGTCTAAAATTATTCTCATTGAAAAGAAGTTCAGGCAACATGATTAGCATGACATTTTATATCCAACTCTCTAACTTATGAAAACTACCACAAACCTTTTGAAAATATATTTGATATTTTAAAGTGATAGAAAATTCTATGTGACTTCTTCATGGTCTTTTGAAAATATGTGAGAGAATATGAAAAAAGAATGTTGTTTGGGTGTTTTTTTGTTTTTTCAGGAAAGTCATACAACACAGACAGTACTACACTGTGTGCTAGTTACTTTTTCTGATCCCTGTGTTCTCTGGGAAGGAAAGTGATGTGACCCCCAAATTATGCATATTTGTCCCTCTTCCTCATTCTGTACTTCTCAGCCATAACTTGTCCACATAAAGCTTCCAACTTCACTTTCAGATTTTTCTCCATCCCTTTTTCAAGGTCTTTCTTATGTCTGCCTTTCATTTCTACACTTGCCCAAGACAACTTCTGTCACATACTCAAAAAGGAGGAACAAAAAAATGCACGCTTCTTCTGGCTTTCAAGCTTTTCCTAAACATAGCAGCCAGTGTTCAGGTGAGGAAGAGCAGATTATTGCTCCAGCAGAGAAATCTAATGAACCTGACTGCAAAAACAAACAAGAGGTCTACTGTACCTGTGAATGGAGGCAAAGAGGTGTTCTTCAATACCCATATGTCCCACACACAGTCTGAGAATACAGTATAGGGAATAACAGAGATAAAATGAAAAGATTAATCTGCCATAAATTTTGCAGATGAATCACCTAAAATGGGTGATAATATTGATGGAGTATAAGATAACTGGATATATTTTTGTGTATTTCTGCATGGTAGAGGAAGTTTGATTCAGACTTATCGCACACAGCACACTTCATGTTAACCTGAATGACCCAGCATTATTGATATAGCTGCAATAATACAGAAGCAACTGTTGTTATAAAGTGTGCACTAATAGCACCAATGTTGCACAGCTGGAAACCATTAGTGTATTCCAACACTGGATGGTATTCTTTCATTGTCATGAACTACATAAAGCTTGGCTTCATGTGATCTACTGCCATATTCTTTAAAGGGACTACATGGAACTAAAGTACTTTCAAGACTGGTGCTGTGGAAAAAGGGTGTGCTTGACTGACAGAACAGTCTATGAAAAACTGATGCCAGTTGCAAAAGTTGACAAATGTTCTTAGTTCTTTAAATTAAAAAGAGGAAAACTCAAAGGAATCCTGGAAAGCCAGGGCATGGACAAAGGACAGGCTGCCTCTGGACTCCAAAAAGCATGAAGGCACAACTTCAGCATGACAGCTAGGTAGACATCCAAGGACTGGGACTATTGACCAGGACTGTGTTATTCATATGTCATATACTACTTTTTATTATGATAAGCTCCTTATAAAGGCTAAATAGCTGTAAAGACCTCAATTCCCTTGAATTTGCATACAGTAGGGCATTAAGTTCATACAATATGTACTTGTAGAACAGGATTTCACCCTACCTGGCCTCTCAAATCACCACTATTCAAGCATGCTAAAAATAGTCTTGAATGACTGAAAGTGCCTTTCAAGAATTCTAAATTTTGAAACAAAGTGGGAAATACTTTAACTAGTATAGTACAGTAACTAATAATTGGTTTCCCTAGTGCTCATTCTGCTATGCTTCCTTCTCCCTGAACAGAGATGAAACTTTTATCCCTGTAGAGAAAGTTGCACCAAAGTTACCTATATGTCACAAATATGTAAACAAAAACATTCAGCCTTTTTTTTATTTACCGTTATACCTTAAGAGGCCTGCAGACTGTGTATTCCTAATTAAATATTTCACAATTCTATGTAATTTGAAGAAAATTAGAGTAAATTTTAAGGTGGAATAGTAAATTATACTGCTTTTTGACAACTAAAGTATTTGATATCAGCTGTGACTGGGTCAGGGGTCTTAAGAAAGACTGACATTTTCAAATACAGGCGATATAAAATGTTTTGGTATTTATCTATCTCTTAACATCCTTCTCATCCTTTTCATTCCTTATCAGAAGAAAAAAAAAATCATATCATGTGTGTCTGGGAAGTGAGGGGAAGAGGAAAAAGAAGGAGGTTGCATATACGATTTGAGAGACCTAATATATAATTACTATTGAAGAACTTTCAAGTAATTTAATCTTGTGGGAAGATTTATTTTTGACCTTGCTTAGTCTCTGCATTAATTCTGTTTATGTTTATTTCTAGCAACAGTAGCCTAATTCTCCACTTATACTTGCATTCGTTGGAATAAGAAATTCCTACCATGCTACATCTTGCCAAGGAAAAATACTAAGACTCTTGTCCTAAATCTAAAGTTAGGGTCTGATAATAAATAATTACAATAAAGAAGTAAAATGACTGTTAGTAAAATATCTTTTTTTCAACTGTAGTTTTAATGTGGATACAGAAGCTTATTGTGAGATGAAAGGACATATGAAATAAAGTACAGTGACAACTGACAATGCAGGCATGTGACTACCAGCTCCCTCAACAAAATAGGAAATGTGAGCAAGTGCTTTTGATTACATGAGACATTTCCTAGCTCAAAATAGGCGGGTAATTTATATTCTGGTAAATATCTGCTAGAAATGTAAATATTTTTTTGGATGCTTTTGCAAAAGAGTAGACTAGGCTGATAAAAGGAGCAACCAAAGAGCGTTCTGTATATATCAGAATTTCATCACAGATATTTCAGAGATATATACAGAGAATTTCTGTGTATATCAGGTTTTCATCAGAGATAAATCAGGCATCCCGTCCACATTCTCCAAATTTAGACTCCAAAGGACTAGATGCAAATAGTCTTGGGGTTCTTGTGAATCATGTTTTAGTGATCACAAGTGATCCTATACCAGCTCACAAAGACGTGCACTGTTATTTACTCTGTGGTAGTTTTGCACACCATATTTGCACAGAACACATGAACACAACAAACCATAAACCACACTAAACCATAAACAAACATCTATTTTATACTAAATGCTGTGGAAATTCCTGGAATTTAGTGGACTGTAGATTCATGACAGTGTTGTGTTGGTTTTGTCTGGGATATAGTTAATGTTCTTCTCAAGTGTGGGGCTGTGTTTTGGGCTTATGCTGAAAACAGTATTGATAACTCAGGGATGTTTTATTAATGCTGATCAGGGCTTGCACAGAGCCAAAGCTTTTTCTACTCCTCACCCACTCCAGCTCTGCACAAGGAGCTGGGAGGGGACACAGCTTGGACAGCTGACCCCATCTGACCAAGGGGATATTGCAGACCATATGGTGTCATGCTCAGCATTAAAGCTAGGGAAAGAAAGAGGAAGCAGGGAATATTAAGAGTGACTTTTTTGCCTTCCTAAGTCACCATTATGTCGTTGAAGCCTGGCTTTCCTGGAAATGGCTGAACATTTTCCTGCCCGCGGAAATGGTGAATAAATTCCTTGTTTCACTTGGCTTGCGTGTGTGATTTTCCTTTACCTCTTAAACTGTCCAAGTCATGAGTTTTCTCACACTTTTACCCTTCCAATTCTGTCCCCCATTCCACTGGGGGTGAATGAGTGAGCATCTGTGTCAAACTGAGTTGCCATCTGGGACTAAACCATGACACAGTGAAATATAGACTATGAAAAATACACTCATTTGGAGACAAAACAGTGGTTAAATGCCTTGAAAAAAGATTGTGTTTGAATCAACTAACACTTGTACATTTCACATTTGAGGCAACAGACCTAAAAAAGGTCTGTTGCTTAAGCCCAAGAATAAGAAAATGCCTCTCCTTGGTACCCTTCATGCATCTCCAGCTTGATTTGTAGTAAACATGATGATTGATGCAGTTAATCTCTGTTCTCAGCATTTGCCATTAAAATTCAAATTCATGATAAAATGTACAGCTCCTTAAAGTAGGCACAGAAAGTGCTGGTGTATAGTAAGGAAACCGTTCGGCTGCCTATCCATGGTTTCTGGTATCATTTTAATATTTTTAGTGTACTCTTTTTGCTGCTGCTCCAGACAGATGTGGAGCTTAAGGTAGTCCTGTGTCATATCACATGACCCTACCAATGTCTTAGATGCCTGAAGGTGCCTAAATTCACACTAATATTGACATTTTGTTACAGCATGTAAATGACTTTGTAAGAAACTCGGAAGAAATCTTTCTAAAGAATTTTTCCAGCTGGAAATGCAGTGCCCCTAACAAAGAAGACAGGCAGCCTCATTCCTGGTATAACTTCATATTTTTCCTTCTTGAATTGTGAATTCCTTGAAAATGTGAAAAACTAAGTAAAATAGTGAGGAAGCTATTGCTAACATAAAATAAAAAAATTAAAACTGCATACAAATATAGTAAAAGAAAACAGGAACTCTCCTGCTTTAAGTGTTCTTAGTGAGGGCTTAGTGAAGCTCTGAAAAAAGGATATAGAGCTGCTACACCATCTTGAATTAGGGAACTGGATTCAGGTGGTATCTTGCATTAAAATATATATCTGAGGTTCAGCTGCAATTTACTGTACAGCTGAAGAGGAGGAAAAGCAACAAATTAAAGTGCTAGGAACTGTCATGAAAACACAGAGGATTATACAAATATCAGACTAACACTTAGGGTGAGAAATAAATATAGACAGTCATGTCTTATGGTAGTATTGGGAGAATTAAATGGAAAAAAAAAATCCACATAATTTTTAACAGCAGAAAGTTTTTAGATGAGCATTCCTTTTCCCTTAGGGGAATCTGTCAAGGAGAAGTTGGAGGGATACGGGAGGGTGGATGACACTGCTGCATCCTGAAGAGTGCTGCATACAGCTGAGAGGATTCACCACCTTAAAAATTCTCACAATTAAGGTCTGTTCCGAGCCGTTATACCAAGGGAGTAAAAAACTAAAAGGTGGAGAAATAAGTTCAACAGAAAAATTTAGGCAATTTAAATTATCTCTGCCTCACAAAGACAAGATTGCTGACGGACTGTTTGGGGTGAGTATACGAGACCAGGGGTTCAGTTCAAAGAAGACAAATATTTAAACATACAGCCACGTCATAAAGGTGTAGGTTTCAGAAGGTGTTAAGGGACAGCTCCTTCTAGACAATGATACAAAAGCCACTACTACGGACTTCTTATGGAAGAATGTGTCTGTAAGATAAGCTATTTAGACAAAAAGTTTAGACAGATAGACAAAAATATTAAAAATGAGTAGTGGATCATTCACACAATAAGCTCAACATATATAAAATATTTTATTATGAAGCATACTGAACAGCTAGATGATAGAATTATATAGGAAATCATAGCATTGGATGTGATAACTTGAATGAAATGGAAAAAAAGGAAATAAATTTATGAGAAGTACCAAACAAACCAGGTGTCAATTTATGCAAAAAGTAAAGATACTTAAGCTATAAAATAAAAAGAAGGTCTAAAAATACCAGAAAAGGGAATTCAGAAGAAAATAATTAATTCAATACTCAGTCCCAAAGGTTGTACAATTAAACAGGTCTAGAATTTTGATTGAAGATGCAACAAAACATCAGGTCATAGTCACAGAACTGACCACAAACACATTTAGATCATTCTATCTGAAAAAAAAAAAAATCCAAAAATCTCCATGGAGGAAGTTTAAAATAGACTGCTTGAAGACGTGGGTGAAAAACTAAAATGGTGCATATCATATAAATAATATAAGACAGATAAGGACAAGAATGGGTGCCGTGATAACATGATTTTAGTATGCGGAAACGACTGGCACAGATAACAGTTATCAAGTGGTGTGCAAGCAGTACATCAAAAGACAGTTTTACAGAGGAAAATTAAGAAAACTCTCACAGGGAAAAATAAGCATGAAGGTCCTTGCTTCTGTGCAACAACTCACTGCTACTGAAAGTATGCCAAGGAATTGTTGGAGCATATTGAAAACTTCTGAAACCAAAGACAAAACTCATCATGCTGAACAAAAAGGAAAACAGAAAATAATGGACAAGATAACATTCCCAGCAGCTGCATTCAAGATGGACACATATGAGCAAAGACTGTGTTTGTGAAGAGTAATGAAAAGGAAGTTGGAATAATTGATCCAAGGCTTCAAAGAGCCTGAAATATTCATATTCACATACACCATGGAAGTGAGCACTCACTGATATTCCTAAGAACAAAATTATTATTTGTAATAATGTGCCTGAGTTATAAATTGCTTTGCATAATCACCAGGAAAGAAAAGCTGGATGATAGGAAGGTACAATCAGGTAAGATTAGGAAGGAGAAATAAGTAGAGGCAGTGAAGACTTTTGTGGAAGAACAAAGAAATTATGAAGACCAGTAAAGGACTAACTGAATTCACATTACACAAGTATGGAAATATGGAAAGGGCAGCAAGAGGTAAGGACAGGACTGGCAGATACTTGACATGTCAAGGAAAGTAAATAGAAACATTGCCTCTGAGATTTAAGTTGAGAAAAATGATGGAAAAGAATACAGGTGAGAGAAGTACTACATGGTAGAGGTTCAGAAACAAGTAAAGAAAGAAAATCAGATAAACCATCCATGTTTTCTGTATGTTTTAAAGAGGCTTAATATTAAGGCATCACATTTTATACTGTAAGTTGAAATAAAGAGCAAAAAGCTGGAGAGGACATAATGGGAGAGATGAAAGAGTAAAAGCACATCCAGTGAAAGGTAATGGAACCAGCAGAAAAGAAGGTTAGATGGCTAAAATAGGCAAGGCACAGCTTGATGCAAGAAATCTCTAACAGGAAGGTGGTAAAAAATGAAATAAAAAGGCTGTGTTATGTTACTGTGCATTCCTAAATTATGCAAAATCTTATACGCAAAACCAAAAAGGAACAATGAGATTCAGGTTACCCTGCAGACAAGAGGTCAGTCAGAACTGCCTGCCCAACTCTTACTGCTCTAAATTACAGTCATCCAATAGGATAAGCAAAAATGAAAGACACTACCCTTGTATTGAACAGTCAGGTCAAAACTCTTTGTGTGATCTGTACAAAGAGTGATCCTTCAAAGCCTCTCTTCTACACTATATATCATCAACTAATCCTTCCATTTTTCATTCATTATATCACCATAAGCACTCATATCAGTGAAGATCTACCATATGGTGTAGCTTTGGCACCAGCTGGTTTTTTCAGTTATTAATAGATAACAAAATGAAAAGTCTTCTAGTAAGATGCAAACAGATGATTTAATGGCTGTTGAAGAATGACCAACCAAACTCATTCAAAATTTGACTGAGTGGATAAAGTGTCTTTTAAATGAAGGGATTTTTCTTTATTTGTTTTTATATTGTTTTTAGAATCACAAAAATGTAAACAACCCCTTGATCCACCCTTCATAAGTATCTAAGAAAACGCATATTGTTTACAGGACAAAAGGCTGAGACGGTTCCAACCTTGCATTGGGACATCCAGGTAATCAGGAACAACAGAGGTAGATGATCCAAAGAGAGGACAGGAAAGAGAATTTTGTGGACCATTGCCTTCCTACATGTGATAGTTCAGAGCTATACCATTAGACTTTAAATACAGAGTTCAGAGTAATTTGTACCACTGCAAAATTCCAGACTCCCTTCTCCCCTCTTTTATTAGTGTGGGTGTGCATGTGTGTGTGAGACAGTCTCACAGCAAAACCAAAATGCCTTTTGACACTGCAGAAAGTAAGAAATGGAGAGGAAGATGTTAAAAGTTAATAAAATCCACAGTTATTTTGGTGCTGCAAGTTGACTTAGATAAAAGCAAACAGTTAAATAGAAACCAATTCAATTTAAACAGACAGTTTTGACATTTAAATGAAATTTCCAAAGCATGTACTGTGGTTAAACAAGGAGTGTGGCTAGCTTCCAGATACATATGGTAATTGTGAGGAAGCAGTTTTATTGATGACAATCAAAGCTGGCAAGAGATTTTTTGGGCCCATGAACACACAAAAAACCCAGGGCCTTTTGCATAATCTACGTCATCTTCCCTCTTCATCTAATAACTTTTCCCTTTCCTACTTTCCATCTATGTCTTTCTGTAATACTCCCTAATTTTGTTTCTAAATGCTCCTTGCCTTGATTGCATCCTCTCTTTGATTGATTGTTTTAATCTGCTCTTTCCACATCATTCTCTTTCCATCATGCTTCCACTCTAACCTTCATCATACTCTGATATGAAGATAAACTAGAAAAACACTCCCATAATGATCTTGCAATGACCAGCTAAATCTCCTCGTAACCTCTGTACCTGACAGAGTTAAAAATGCACATTTAACAACTGCCAACAATAGGACAGCTGTCAAAAAGAGGGCCCTGGTTTTTATTTACATCTGAAGAATTTAGTCTGGTTTTAAGTATTGACTGCTCACAAACCATATCTGATAAAAGTTTAATGCTCACTGGTATATGAATGCATGCTTTTACCAATGTTACAAATAAGTCTCCAAATACAACTGAGATAAACAAAGTTCTGCAAGTCGTGCTTTTTTTTTTTTTTAATGTCTTTTACCATTTTTATACTACATACAGAAGTAAAGTTCAGTATCTGTCCCAATAGAGTAGCAGCTTCTTTCAAACATAGAAAAAAGGAAGGCAATGTCCAAAATAGTTGCTGCCTGCAATCCAAAATGGGGAAAAGCAGAACAAAAAAATGAGCATTTTATCCTACCCTACAGGAGTCAAGACTGGCTCAGATGGATCCCCAGCTGAAGTGAATCCAATGTTCAAGGACTCCCTCAACAGAAAGCATCTTGTTCCTGCTAATTTTGCCCAATAAACTGAAAGCCATATCCTATTTCACTGGAAAGAGAGAGTTATTACCAGAAAGAGCTGTAGGAATGCAGATCAGAAACGTACTAAATCCCAAACTGACTTAGCAGCAACTAGAAAGTTGGACACAAGAAAAGAATTCTCTTTAGTCTGCCCTAGCTTTGAAGCCTTAAGAGTTTCTAGGCAACTCTACAGCAGTAATAGATGGAGAGTTTTTTAAAATATCTGCTCAGCAAGGTATTAGATCAGAATTCTCGCTAGTTAGATCTGTAAGACAGAATAAAATCTTAGACTTACCAGGCAATAGAGATACACTGAAGAAGTCAAGAGCAATGCTGAATACTTTGAGATTGCTCTCCCTTTCCACAGAGAAGTAAATATTCCTTCATACAAAAGCAAGGTCAAGATCCATGTAACTTCATCTACTTACTAGCATGACCACATTCAGTTTTAGGCTGAACACAAGGCAGTCAGATGCAGTCATCCACTCCTCACTGAAATTAAAATTTAATTATGTTTCAGAAAAAACTCTCTTTCTGGAAGTGCTGAATTCATTTTGATAAAAGATAAGGTATGATTTCAACTAAATGAAAGGGCATTTACCTAACAGAACACATTATAAATAAAACCACAAAGAAATAGTTTTTAGTACGTTAGTGATTTTAAGGTTATATTTCACCTTAAGCTGATGCTTAGAATTTCTGTTTAAGAGAGATACTTGCCTACCATAATCAACACTTTCGACAAAATGGCCCTACCGATGGTGAACTGAACTTTCCCTCAGTCTTTTTTTTATAACCTCCTGATATTTTTGCCATGCTTGTTTCTTTCTCATAAAATCAGGGAATTATACCATACTGATGTTGTCTAATGTACATGTAGCTTCTGATGCAAATCAGAAATCAGTTCACCAGCCTTTCTACTGAAGAAGAACCTTTCAAAATGGAAGATGCTGTCTTTTAATTAGAATTAGACTTTAAAGATACCAGATCAATCTGCAATTTTATCTTTACACAATAGCTCTCTAGCAAGTTATGTTCAGATAGTAATCTCCTTTCTCAATTGCTGTTGGAAAATATTTTCAAAGTACAATTTTGTTCTTCACACACTGAATCCACAAGCAACTGTAATATCGAGGTGGATTATCAAGGTATAACTGGCATGGACTTCATCTATGATCAGACAAATCACAGCACACAGATTATATAAATATATTACGGCTGTTTCAGCTAAAACCAAATTCTTTGGTTTGTACATCATCACCATCAATGTCATAAAACATTGTTTGAGCAGGTTCTCATTTTCTGCTTGTCAGTGTTAAAACTCAAGTGATGCTTTCATGGCTATCACGGCTTCCAGAAGACAGGAAATACCAATGTATTCCATCAAATACTCAGAGAAAGCCAATTTTTTCAATGAAATTTCCCAAGACCAGCTAGGTATCATTAGGCAACCAACCAACCTACACATCAGGGTAGTTTTTGCAGCTGACAGATTAATAAAAAACAAGGGCAAAGAGAACAAAAGAAATGAATCTTCACACAGCCTTGTCCACATGGATAAATTTATTAACCCATTGAAAAGTGCCTTGGAAAAAGGTAATGTCATTATGTTTATATCTGCAGGCATGAGTGTTCATAGCCAAAACAGTGCCCTTCTTGTATGAAGTATACAGTAATGCGCACTGCACAGTTAAAAAAAAAGTCCCCTCAATTTTAAGAAATACAAGGCTAAGCAAATTGAACATCCTGACAAAGAAAATAGATATATTAAATGCTTATTAATACAGCAAAACATATAAATGTATAGTAAAACAGAAAAACTCCATGAGCATGGAAGTTTTTCAGGTTATATATGGTAGTTTTGTGGCTAAAATAGAACAATTAGAGACCATGGGAATAAATATCAGAGAGGTGTTTGTCACAGATATGAAGATATTAAAAATAAAAAATAATTTCTTTAATGTGAAAAACCACGCCATTCAAATCTTTTCAGTAAGACTGCAGATATCTTAGCTCCTGATAATTTTTCTAATCCAGTATGTAAGTGAATTTGAAGCCTTTCAATTGGTAGGGAAAGTTTGCACTGGCTATTTTTTTAATGTACATAAATAAAGATCTCCTTCCTTCTACAGATGTTATATGTAGATCATGTAAAATATTATACCCTCTGTCTTTGGCAGCAATGCTGAAAAATTCAAGACAAACAGGAAGTTTTGCCTAGTCTGATGCTTTTATTGCAGGAAAATGTGCTCTGTAAGAGTACTGCTGGTCAGTAGTTTGGAAAATAACTTTGTCCACCATGTTGCCTTCTTTTTTGACTTTAGGACTTGTTCTATTAACAGATCATCTTTAATTTCTAAACTTTCTCATAAAATTTATTTTGTGGCTTGTTAGCAAAAAATAACAGCTGAAACTTTAAAACAATTTAATCTGAATCTTGGAAGCCTAATCTGGTAACTACACAGAAAAAATGAAGCATTAAATTCTTTATCAGAATTTATGTTTACTAGATACGATGCACAGTTTGCAGTTAGTGACTCACACCCTAGGCAACCATGATGATCTTGCAATTGTATTCCTTTGGAAATACTCAGAATTTTTTTGAGAAAATAACTACTCATCATGCTCTATTTTTGACCATGAGTAAATTACATTCTGCTGGTTTTGCTCTCAAATTTGAGATACTCTGAAAAACAACATATCATCTCTTATTTGAATTTTGATCAATCATAAAGTACTTAGCGCAAGCCTAAGCACAAAACCTGGAAAATTTATAGGCACCTGATTTTTAGGGGCTTCATAAATGATGAATGATACAACACCACAGAATAGAAATAATCATACTGTTTTGTATATAGGAGCTAATGAATTCTGATGCTTAACCAGCTCTAGTAAAAGGGTTACTGTGACTAGCACAAACAGATCTTCAGTAAACCTTTATAGTTTTTACTAGATGGATGTAAATTTCATCTGCCTCTAAATCAAACCCACAGTCTGGAATATCACTAAATTTGGAAAAGTTTAGATCTGGCTGTGGATTCTTTTACTGTCAACCATTTCTACCATTTCAGAATGGTAAGACTGTTAATATGACAAACAACATAGAATGCAGTGTCTTTTCAAGCTAGCCTCCGGTGTCCATTGGGTTGAATTCCAGACAGATGGCAGAGGCAACTGGGATGTTGGCCAGTAAGTACCCTGCAGCTACTTTTCCAATTGCTTATGGTTATTTCAGTGGGAAAGGATGCATGGGAAGTAGGTTTGATGATTAGCTGACAGTCGTGTTTTTTAAAAAAGGTCTCCAAACATTCTGTCTGTGGCGTAGAAACCGAACTGGCAGGGATGGCAGCCCACTCCTCCTGCTCTCTGTCATTTACAACAGAATATTTTACTGCCCACTGTTTCTTTAAACAATCTAGTGCTCTCCATAAGGAAGAACTGCTGTCAATCACAGTATCAGTGGACCTTGAACACGACAAATTGGAGTAGCCGTCTCTTATGCAGTCTTGTGAAGTTTCCATTCTGTATCAATGATCTAATCCAAGCCCCTTTTTCAGGTGAACTTTACTTTCAGGATAATCTAGTCAAACCATACTTTGGAAATGCCAAAATTGTTCTTTTTAGGAAAGTTAAATGGAATTCTTTCTTTAGACAAAATTATGGCATCAGTGTTTAGAGATATTTTTAAAGAGAAGTGTAATACGTTACCAAAGACTACACAAAAAACCCCCCAAACCCAAGCAAGCTTACAAAAATCACTCTATCCCTTCCTTCCTCCCAAATTTCAGACAGGATTGCATAAAATCACACCTTATAATGTACTTAATCTAAGACTGTGAATAATTAACTCATGAAGAGACCCACATGGGTATCTCTGTAAGCAATATAATATAATCATCAAGATATTTGTTAGTTCTCATGTAACATCAGAGAATTGGTATAAATGAAGACATAAAATGAAGCAATTCACTATAGTGCTTGAGGTGGCTAGAACAAAATTGTGGAACGAAAGAAATGTCTACTAAAATGCCTAAATCAGATTTATTCCTCTTTGAATTTAAAGTGAGTGGGCATATGTGTGAGTACTTTGTGTTCGTTTTCTTGAAAGACTGGGATTTGAGCATACAGAAATTATACAGAGATAGCCCAGAATCAGCCTGTCAGTCAAATATGAGGGCCATAGTACAAACAGGCTTCAGACCGCCTTCCACTAAGGCACTAACAGGAACAATTGTTAAAATGGAAAATACTTTCTCTTCTGCAGACTGGAAAGAAAAGTAAAGGGGTTGCTCAAACTTTGACTGACTAGCAGTCTTGGGATTAAAAGGACAAAAATTTGACTCTCAAAATCAAACTCTCTGAACTCTCAGAAACTCCTTGCAGAGCTGACAAATATGGCAGTAAATATGAAAATAAAAATATAAGGTAATAACATTTAAAACTTCACTATACCTTCCAACAGTAAGAACTCTGGAACGTAAAGGATTTTTTAAAAAAATCCAAACCAAGGTTGTGTTTTATGTCTATAGTCTTTTTTTTAATGCACAAAACAAGTGTAAAAATAAATGAATATAGCAATAGTGCTATAAATCTCATGTCCTAATCAAGCTCAGCTGCTTTCTTGAAACATCTTGAAAATTCCTTAGCCATACAGAACGATGAGATTATTTCACTATTTAAGTTTTAGACACAATTTAAACTTTAAGTACCATATCTTGATTCTGTAAATGATAAAAGACAGGGTAAAGTACACTCACCACTCCTCTGGGATACTTAGCCCCAAAACAGCTGCTGTGTTTAAACACATCTCCACACAGCTGGGAGTAAAGCTTATGGTACTTCCTCAGGTAACCCCCTGTTCTCAGCTGTGCTAAAGCAGAGGCTGAGAACAACCTCGGAGACTGACCCAACCTCTGCTGCACATGTCTGGGCAGGGACAGACCAGCTGCAGTGAGGATCAGGGTGACAGATCAAGTCAGTCTCCTACTTCTGTCTAGAGCTACTGTCACTGATAAAATCTTGCATGTGGCCAGAATGTCTCTGATGGTGTCCTGCACTTCTCAGAATGGCTTAAAATAATAACAATACATCATCTTTGGACATGTTTTGTAAAAGAAAAGGTTTTAATAATGACAAAAATAATAAACATCATAGAACAAAGAAATACAAGTCAAACATAGTGTAGAGAACACTCTGACACTGGTATGGCAGTCCAAAAAAGCAATTGAGCTTCTTTGTGCAGTCCCTTTAGTACTCAATGGTCCAGGTGGGCTGTTTGGCACCTTGCCCAATGAAATTGGCAATGGGCTTTGAGCCCATCCAAAGCCCAAACAGTGTTCCTGTGCTGCAGCACTGAGCCAATTACGATGAGAAGGTTATGGAAAATTCTAGTTTAACATCCTTACACATTTAGAGGTAAACTGAAACTCTTTTCCTTATATAGAATAATTTGCTCGGGTGTGGAAATGCATTGCAACATGTCACACTATAAATTTTTTGAAAGTATTATTCTACCGTGACCAAGACTTTCTATGTCCAAATCTTCTTACGCAGATTAGAAGCAAAATATTAATGGGATAGGTGTGAGTAGCACCTTCTGCAGCTTCTGCACAGCACTGTACAATATCTGCTGACTGAGCCAAGCCTGGATCCAGCTTGCAGTGCCTGTGTAGGCTGGGTCCCTGGGGTCATGGGTCATCTTTGAAGGGCAGTTTTACAGCAGAGAAATCTGCCCCACAAATTCTTGGTAGAAGTGAAATGAAGCTTAACCAAGGTAACCACCTAGCAATTTCTTCAGCTTCATAATGTAAGTTTAAGTCAGCAGTGATCTTAGGGATGGAAGAAGTTTTGAACTAACTTGAATTCTTTCCTGAGACATGGAGCAAACCTACCAGTCTGAGAAACACCACCTTACATGCAGAGCTAAATTTGTTCCCTCTTTTGAGAGCATACAGATGGCATTACTAAGGCCTGCTTATGTGATTTTTTAAAGCCAGTACTTTATCTTACAGTGCAGAATTTATCACCACGAGACTGTGCAGAGGAAAGCTTAAAGTTACAAAAAATTTCACCTTTTTTTTCCTTCATCTTTCTGTAATAAGGAGAGGACTTATATCAAACAAAAGAAGGTGGAGAAGCCACCTCATCATAGGACAATATCTCTTTCCTTCTGCTACCCTTCTTTCCTTGTGGGAAGAAAGTGTTAAATTGTGTATTTGATTTTTGGAGGAAATCAATGTAAAGAACCCAGTGTGCATTTCTATACAACCTTCAGAATTTTTAGATAGATTATATTAAATTTCACCCAGAGAACATACTAAAAAGGAAAATTGAATGTCCTTAACATGGAAGCAGAATAGAAATATTAATGTAACCCATGTTAGCCTTCAGCTTACTATTAAAAAAGTGTAACATTAAACAGCATTGGAGTAGGCTGCATCACTGCAATGAAACCTCTAAGTTTACTCTATTACAAAGGCATCAAGGGTCACTATATTCTCTGTATTTTACAGTCAAGTTTTATGCTAAACCCAGTATCTCTCAGCTTGTTTTGTGAAAAATTGGAGAGAAATATTTTTTCTATTTTAAATAGAATTATTTGATACTTTATATGTTATTATATTTTTTTGATGAGACAGACAAATAATTAATATTTTGGTGCAGAAACTACTTCACCTCAGTCTTTTTCAGAATGGTTGTAAAACTTACAGCTTTCAGATAGAGAGCAAGGGGGGAAAATTAACTTAAGCTTTGGTTGTAGGGTTTTTTGCTTAGTTGGTTTTTGTTTGTTTGTTTGGGTTATTTTTTGTCTGTTCTGTTTTGTTTTGTTTCTGAAAATATTTCCAAGGGGAAGTTTCAAAACTGATACTGATTTTCAATTGCCCCAACGTTTAGAAATTTAGATATCATCAACCAATGTGCATTTCTAATAATAATGGATCTAATTCTATAGTATATGGATATAATTTTAATATTTCACCGGTAAACCTAACTCTTCTACTGCTATTAAGGAACAAGAAACATCTGTTCTCAGCTATAAATCTCATGTCATCAGTAAATCCCGCCTAGAAGACATTACTTGCACATTACTACAAAAGTAATAGTCACATGCATAAAAACATTGTGTCGTGCAGAACAGCCACCATGCCACACGAAACTTTTCTAAAATAGGGCAGTGTGCCAAAATACAGCACATGTCTTTACACAGGTATGTGTTCAAGACAACAAATCCTATGTGGAAGGATTCATCTTCAGACACCATGGAATACTATAAGAAGGTGAACTTGGCTGCCAGTATAAAAGGCTGTGCTTGGTCAACAGCCACTCCAGCATTCCAGTGCTGTTTGATATTACATTTTTAATGCTGTTTTTTGGTGTAACACAGGTTACAATAATACCTATATTTGAATTCCATGTTGAAGACACTCAGCTTCCCTTTTTAGTTTGTTTCCTAAGTGAATTTTAATAGCATTTATCCATAACTTCTGAAGGTTGTCTGAAAATGGTCTTCAGTTTTTTTACATTATTTTCTTCCAAAATTTAAATGAAAGGGAATAAAAATCAGGTATTTGTATTTGGGGTAGTTTCTCAAATTATATTTCCTCGAGGAAAAGGGAATAAAATAATTTTTGTCTGGTGGGAAGGAAAAAAACACAGATAATATATTACAAACCATTACTTATTGAATTACCGTCTTGTCACAGGACAAACTACATCTGAATCATTTTTATCTCAATCGCTGATTTGCTTGGGAAGGGTATTGGAAAAATGGTTCTGTCTGTGATATTTGCCTTGTGTGAAATTTTAAAGTGGGTTAAGTATAAATCTATATTTAGAGTGGTATTACTATGGGTCTAGGACAACTGGTAATCAGCTTAATTGAGAGCAAAGAAGATTGAGGCTAGATATTACAGAAAGCTTTATAACTGTAAGGGTAATTAATGCCACAAAAATTATCTAATGCAGCCGAGTAAAAACACGCATTTAGTGTTTTCCGAAACAGATTAGGCAAGAACCTGCACAAGTGTATCTAATCCTATCTCAGAGCAGAGATGCGAGCTATATGACCTCTTGTAGTTCTCTTCTGTCTTACATTTCTAGGCCTTACAGTTGCTGAAAACCAGAAACATTCATAGGGCAACAGAGGACCGTTGTTTGCAATACCTTCTGTACACTTGTTTTCCCTTGGATCTGTTTCTACATAGCAGGGAATGAATTAGAATGTTTTCCTTTCCTGTATTCTACTTTGTAGAAATTGTGACTGAAATTCAGGAAAACTACATGTGTCCTGCCCTGCTGAAAAGAGTTTCTCTCTCCTAATTCTAGCTGGGATATTAGTGCATGACTGCTAAATTACCAGAAGATTGCAGAAATATATTCTAATATCTATGATCTGGATACATCTGTGTCACATTATAAATTACATTTATCTTCAGCTATGGCAATTAGATTTGTGTCTGGTTGACTACTTCTGAAGATGTTTCCGATGTAGCAGTCATAGAAGTCTGCAATATTGGAATGAGCTGTCTCTGGAAACTATTTATTCTAGAAACATTATTCATGCTTGAGAATACATCTTCTGTGTTCCATATGAGAACATAAAGAGCTACACAATAACTCAAGGAGACTGCAAATACAGTCTTTAGCTAGAATAAATATGTTTCAAAATGCTACAAGTACAATATTTTAAACTCATAAATCCATTGTATTTTGATAAATGAGACAATAGTGAAGATGCTTATTTCATCCCGTATCCATTTTCCTGGTGCTGTGCACTTGTGAAGGATCCTTATATATTTTGAAGCCACTAAGAGGAAGAAAAGTGGCAACATTCAAGTTTTTTAGAGAAATGGCAAGGTAACATGTACTTAGTTAATGAATTCAAGGTACCTGAAGCTTGTTGGAACTCATGCATATGCAGTAACTCAACTACCTTCATGTGGACTGGCCATCAGTTTAGCACTGGCAAAGTATTTGTGACCTGTCCCTGCTGTGAACTTTCCCATGATGGTGATAAGTGACAGATATGTCTCTATCTCTAATCAAAGCAGAATGACAGCTAAAAGCACATGCTCCTGCAACATGGAGATTACAGGATGGCACCCATTCATTGTTCTGTGTACTGGAAATAATTTAGTAAATATTAATAAAATGGCAGTAGATGACTGAATTTATTTTTCCTTTCTCACATTCAAGGTTGCAAGAAGTTAAATCCACAAAAGGGATGTGTCTTAAATGTTGGAGTTTTTAGCTTCTAGGGCTTTCACACCCATTCCAAAACATGCTGTGCATTTTGATGCCTTAACAACGTGTAGGTAGTGCTATACACTCAAGAAGACAGTCTGCCACTAGCCACTAGGGATTACCATCAGCAGGGCTGGTCCTTAAATATTGCTTCCATTTGTGGTTTGTGCCTTAAACTGAAGGACAAGGGAGAAATTTCTCGGCTCATAAGGCATAATTCTCTACCTTTTTTAAAATGCCTTCATTTTGCTTTTATAACCCAAGGAGTATTTGTCAGACACAGCTATAGGTAGATGGAGGTGCAGCTGCCCACCTGACCCTTCTCCTGCAGACAATCCCTTTGCTAATTTCACTCATCTTTCCCGTACAAGCCTCGCTTCTGTAACAGACATTTAGTCAGAAGATTTGAATCTTGTTCTCTCTCTTCAGCTGGAATGGTTTCAGAATCTTTTCTGTAGAACTTCTATCCAGCCCAGGCTGCCAGTGTTCTTTCTCTGGGCGAATCAATAAGTTTTAATTGTGTGGTGAGTATGACCTTAGAGTGGTGGGGTTGTCACTGGAAAGGGCTGGAAAGAGACTGGGACTCATTGTCCAGCCTTGCTGCCAGGAGATTTCTGTCAACTGCCTAAGATACACTTTGCCTGCGCTCTATTTTCCTCCCTCCTGCAATGGGAGATGAACACAGCCCTGTGATGGATCAACTGCAGCATGTCATGGCACTGAACAACCTAAGGGAAGACAACAAGCCTGAATAAGTAGGTTGTTATGAATTCGAGTCAGCTCTCAATATATATCATCACCACAAATCAATTAGACTTGGACAGTGCTTTAAGTGCCAAAAATCCATCCGTGAGCATTTTTTTTACTTCAAAAGATTGGCATACCACACACAAAAATTTCAAATTAAATAGGTCACAGCCAGACAATCTGGTGTATAGTATGATCAATGTTAGCACAGTTCTTGTAAACCACCAAGTGTTTCCTCATGGAGCCACTGCACATGCCAAAGCAGTAAGTGCCTAGCACTGTTGAGAGGGAGATATTAATGTCCCTGATTTAATCAGTCATAACTTTCTTCATCAAATTCTTCAACTCTGCTTTCCAGCTTAACTTTGCTTTAGTTTTTTAGTTTTGGCTTCTCAAAAAAAAAAAAAAAAAAAAAAAAAAAATCACAATGCAAAGTTTGCTCTTTGGCATCATATGAAGTATGGGCCTCCAGCACCTGCCTAAACAAAGGATTTGCAGAGTGGAAAAATAAAAATCACACCCTTGTGTTTGGATCATTGCCTGGCATTAGGAACAAAACTTGCTCTTTTCTCTATTCTAGTGTAGAAAAAAAATTGCACTGTTCCAGTTTTTGTCATAGAATGGTTTGGTCTGGAAGAGACCACAAAAAACATCTGGTTCCAACCCCTGCACCTTCCACTAGATCAGATTTGTCAGAGCCCCATCCGACCTATCTTTGAACACTTCCAGGGATGGGGCACACCCTTCTCTAGGGTAGCCTGTGCCAGTGCTTTGCCATCTTCACAATAAAGAAATTTTTCCTGGTATCTCATGTAAACTTCCCCTATTTCTGTTTTAAGCCATTGCCTATTTTTCTGTAAGTTTAGCTGTATTAAAATATGTATAAATATGAAAATACCAAAAATAACTTTACATGCAATTAGCAGTGAAGTTGTGATATGTGCCACATAAATCTCCTAAGCCCAGTCATGACAGAAATCCTTTTAAGATCTTCCAGATCTTCTTTTTCTTCTCTCTCTATTCGTCTTTTTGTTTGTTTGTTTGTTTGTTTGTTTGTTTGTTTTGTTATGTTTTGGTTTTTGATGAAAAAATGCAAAGGACTATTCTGACTTAAACCATAAACACTTAGCAAATCCTAAATGTTTTTTGGTGCAGTCTTCAGAATAGTTAGTGATTAATGGAAGAGGATTTTTTAAAGCTTTTTTTTTTTTTTAAAAAAAAAGGGAAAATTAATAATTAGAGTCAGGAAATGAAGAAAAATCTTCCTGGTGAATTGTGTCAAAATCAGAGCTTTAAAATTGCACTTTAGATTTTACTTCCCTTTTGATGTACAACTCCAGAAATGTCTATGGATAAATTCTGCAGGAATGCTAAGCTTCCAAGCAAATAGAGGATGTACTAAGGTCTCAAACAACCACTGAGATAAACATGTCCATTTCCTCTCAAAGAGAAATATTCCATGGCATTAGAATGGGATGGAAAGCTTTCAGATTCTCTTCAAAGAAGAGCAGATAATAAATTTGGGAAATAGAAAGCATTTCAAAGCTCAGTGTAACACCTTACTGGATCAGTCTTGAAAATATAAGCTAGCAAAAGGTTTGACTTAGGAACCAGGAGAAAGACTGGCAGCGTCCCTCTGCTTTCAGCATATGGAGGAAAAAGTAGATGCGTTTATCTGCAATTTTTATGCCTTAGTCTGAGTTTTATCAGGGAGATATCCATTGCTAGGATAATCCTACATGATCATGACTGTCACAGTGAGGTTCCATTACTTTATAAGGTACAGGTGAACTTGAAATCAATGAAAGTTTCAATGAGACAGATTCAGACAAAGAAGTAAATGGGGGGAAAAACAAACAAACAAACAAACAAACAAACAAACAAACAAAAAAGAAAAATTGAACAAAAAGTTAGAAAGACAGAATTATCATGTGAGAAAAAGTTAAAAAATTAACACGGCTGCCCTTCTTAATGATTAGCTAGCAAGACCATAATACCCTTGTACAAATATTTGAAAATTATTACATGCATAGGAAAAATTGAGATTTGGGAGAATAGAGGAGATAAATAGGATTTATCAGATAAATAAAAAGAACATATTTGAGCAGGATATTAGCTTTTTTCATTAAAGCTCAGTTCATTTTATGTGATTTTGTCAGTATCACAGACAGATCCAGTAGAGGACAGATAAAAGGATGGTTACAAATCTCGAGAGTGAGGCATGTAAATTCCTCAAGTGGATTGAAACTGTGGAATAAATAAGCCATGTTGGGACTGTTGGGGGAGAAGAGAGAACTCACTTCATAGTCTCACCCGTCTCCCCCCCTCCGAAACTACATTTTTGCCAGACTTATGTGAATAGCTGATTACTCTGCTTTATACAAAAAGCAGTTGAAGAAGTGTTTTGGGTTAAACTGAAACCTTCAACACTTTGTAAGTATTTATATTTTAAACTCCTGTTTCAAATTTATTTAAAAATGTGAATTGTAAAAATAAGCTTTGTTTTTCAACTTAATTGACACCATTTTTTGCATAAAGATTGAAATGAAGCAGAGAGGGTTTTTCTAGGCTTCCTTCCCTTGATGGCATAAGTTAGAAAACAAAAAGCATTTCATGTTTCTGTGAACTTGGATATGTGTTCTACAGTAAATATCATTTTATAAAAAAAAAAGAGTGAGAACTGACATTTTGAGCCAGGCTTCCTCTCTATTACTATATGGCAGTTTTCTGTCTGCTCCTGCATCCAGACCTTGCTGCTTACTTACAGTTCTGGCCTGCAGTTCCACAAAGCTTTTTATATACATTCTCCTTTCATGCAAGATGCACCAAGAGGTGATGGCTGTTTCGCTGCCAAGAAAAGTAAACTATCTTGTATATTGCAGGAAATAATCCTATTCTGGCAAAATGGAAAGCAGAGAATGACCAAATAGGTTTTTCTGTCTTTAATTTCTGCCACTTCCAACCAGAAGATGAAAGCAAATTGTACTGGAAGTAGTAGTGATCAAAGAATCTAATAGCAAAGGGTGTCCACAGGAAGCATATTTTCCTAAAATGCAGCATATATGACGATTCCCTCAGTAAAGCCAGATCAAATGAATACATCCAAAGGAACAGGAAAAGATCAGAACAATGTTGAATTGCACCTAAGAAATTATTGTTTCTACAGAAATGTGGCATGATTTCTCAACAAAACACTTGAGGTTAAGATTTTCCAAGTTTTGTATATTACAATGACTTTATTTCTTAAACACAAAAACTGTTTCCTTGCTAACGTTTTCCTTTTTTTTTTAATCTGTGATAAGGAAGTTTTGAAGCAACATTGAATTAAAGAAGTACTGCCAATATTTCAGTATATTTAATTATCATAGCTGATGATCATCCATTTTTAAAGCACATGCATTCATCTCATTGCACTGCACTTGTATCCTACACAAGAAATTGACTTGTACAGGATATAAGTGGAGAATAAACTGTTGTTTATGATCGAATAGATCATATGAACCAAGACCAATGATAGAAAACTCATTAGTGTAATTAGGACATTTGTAACAGTGTTATTTGTAAGAGGAAATCTATTTGTAAGAGGACAGAAATAGTAACATGTGAGATGTTAGCAGTTCCGTGATACACATTTTTCAGCAGAAGCAGAAGTAATATTTGGTTACAGAAATTGTTAAGTGGTTATTTAATAAATATAGCTAATGTAAATTGCAAACTACAGAACTGAATCTCTAAACAAAAACTTAGTGACTGAGCAGTTGTTATTTAAACATTGCACATGTAATACCCAAGAAGAGAATGGTTAAAATTATTTTTTTTTCAGATTTCAAAATGCTAAAAACATTAAAACATGAAGATATAATGAGGTTAAATAAATGGATCAGTCCTTTTTTACTCTTAATTTTTATTTAGACCATCATTTCTATTATCTTCATTTAACAGTGCTATAAAATTATACTTGAGGGGGAGAATTAGGCTATGGAAAAGTGAGAATAAAAAGTCATACATAGAAACTCAAGTATCAATGAAAAATTAAACATGTTAGAAAGACCAAGGATGTTTCTTCACCTGTAATACCTCGTTCCCAGTGAAAAGACAGACATACATCAGTAATCATTCAGAATAACATTTGATTCAAAGATATGCCCCTTCTCTGCATGTACCATGGAAGTAGCAATCAGAAGGAGAGGGAAGAAAGGATGGATGAAAATGTGGTGCTAATTAAGGGATTCTCAGAGGAACATGTCCCCACACCAAAGAAATTTTAGGCCAACTCTGTGGTTGTGGAAACTCAATATAGATCTATAGAAGTCAGAAACACAATATTAATTGATACCAGTTGACTAGTTGCCTTATTAAGTTAAAGAAAATATCCCTAGCAATCATAACAATAAAATCTCTGAGTCCAAAATAAGCCTTACAGTAGTAGATACGTGAGGGTAAATTTCAAGTGTTGAGCAATTACCCCGGAAGTGGATCCCAAAGAGAACATCTGCACCTAGCTCTGTCAGTGTTAAGGACTGAAATGAACAAAGCAGAGATCAAACACACCTCATCACCATTCGTCCCAGGTGGAAACTAGCACCAGTAGCATGGGATGTCCTGTCTTTCAGATTGTCACTATGACAGGAGGAAAAAGTTCAGTAAAGTGGGTGAAGAAGGTGGGATGAAGGAAATGCCACACTCATGAGAATATCTGCTTGATAAAGTCATCTGACTGCACTAAAAGGAAAAGCAAATAAAAATTTAAAAAACCAAAACAAAGCAAATGAAAACTAGATTTAAAAAACAACTTAATGAGAATGTTTACCTGAGAAAATAAGTGGTACTGAACTGATCTTTTATGTGAAGTAGATGGAGGACAATGAAGGATGTAAATGAGAATAAAATGTATCAGGAGTAAAAAAAAAAGTTCATATATCTTTATATACATCCTAGCCAATTTCAGTTTTCCATCAAAAAAAATTTAAGGTCTGCAAAACTCAGAGCAGCACAGTCTCTTTCAGAGGTCTGAGAGTATTCAGGGTACTTTTTTATGGAAGAAGAAACAGTCACTCAGCTCTCCATGTGAGTTAAATAGCCTAAGACAATGACAACACTTTTAGGTATAATGCATAATGAAAACTTTTCAGGTGTAAGGATAAGAATTTTTGATTGCATCCTTCACAACATTCAGCTTTAAGATGGCAGGAGTGATCTTTTTTCTACATATAAGTTATAATGATAATGAAACTGACATCACAGAAGTTGATGCCTTGGAGAGGCTACCTAGAACAGAGGCTAGACAAGATTGAGAGTATAAAAATAGATATTTATTAAAGGCCTTCAACAGATACACTTTGGGAAGTCAGAAGCCTCTGAGTGGGGCTGCACGAAAATGGATGATAGCCACGAGTTTTTCAGACAATTTAAAGTTTGGTCCATTTGCCTATCAGGGGTTATCCTTCAATTACAGCTTCAGGTAATGAAGTCAGGTACACCCAGTTTGCCCCTCAACTCACTTTTGATTATACTTTCCAGGGCCAGAGGCAGTAAAGTGTCCTTGGATTTCAGGCCTAGAGGGATTGTTTTGTCTGACCAAAATGTGAATACAGTTAACTAACACTCTATTATGGAGTTTGGAATTCTTCACGAATGCAGTACAGGATTTAAAAAATATAGAAGCTAAAATCTTAAGGCATCAAAGTAATAAGAAAACACAGCTATATCTGTGCTAACAGCTTTCTCTTAGTGAAACACTGGATCATGGAAGATATCAGAGCTGGCAAGGAAATAACAATATGATTGCAGTGGCAGCGTAGCATTCAAGGTCAGGCTGGATAGGACTCTGAACAATCACATCTACTTGAAGATATTTCTGCTCATTGCAAGGTTGGGCAGGGGGTTGGACTGGATGGCCTTTAAAGATCCTTCCCAGCCTAAACTACTCTGTGACTCCATGACTCGGGGAAATGTCAGGATGCAACAGCCACTTGCCTGTGCCCTGTCTCCCAGTTAGACTCAGCCAGAGCTGACTGCCACTTCTGTGTGTGACACATGGCTGTGTTTCTCTCTTTAATTAATAATTTCAGAGTATGTCTGTACCTTCCCTTCACTATATCGGAAAAAATCTGAGAAGACATGAAATATTTATGATTGATACATATTTATCTATACATACATATGATACATATGTGCATATATATATATGCACACACACACATATATAGTGTGTATATATATATGCACACACACACATATGCATAATGCGTGTATATATATACAACACAACAGAGATTATCTGTTGAATTTTGCAAAAGGTTTTAACAATTGCTGTTGTGATGGCGAATTTGATCGTCAAACACCCTTCTGAAATTAGGAATAACATGGGGCCAAACATTGTTTTTTAGCTATTTTGCTAAGATATACCAATGTGTTCTTAGACTTTCTCAGCTGGAATGAAAATCCGTAGTTTAAAATCTTCTCCCTTGAAATTAGGCAGAAACTGTACTGCTTTCCAATTTAGATAGCTAAGAATGAGCATAAAATCCCAGTGATGAAACTAATAGTCCAAAATGGTTTGATACTATTACTATGTCCTTAATTTTGCTTGTTTTTTTTTTCCTTTTATCTTTGGAATTACATATAGTTTTGAAACAAAGTACGAGTTGTGCAGTAAAAAATCTAAATGATTTATTTTAAAGCAAAGCACTTCAGACTATCTTTCCATGTTTATAATAAATCTGGTGCAAATTTGTTTAAAATTTTATAAAGTCTTACGATTATCATGCCTATATTACTTTTAAAATCACGTTTTAAGCCAGGTTTCTATTCAAGCTAATCTGAGAGTTTTAGATCTCTCACTTTAGAGATGGGACCAGGTGTCTATTGCTTATAGACATTCCAATGTCCAATTCTTACAGGTATATGTGCTTTGAGCAGACTCTTCAGAAAATTTCAGTACCAACTTTCTTTTGCCCTGAGTCTTTCCCCTCCCCATAATTCTGGGATTTCATGCATTCACACAGTCAAATATTTATTACTATTTACTCTTGCAAGTCTCCAAAAAGATATCTGTGATGGTTCCTGCTGGCTTGTATCTTCATGTCATTGTCATGTCCTTTGATTCTGAGGGAGGATATGCGTCCCTCAATCACATCACCACTTTTCCTGAGAGAGGCATCTAATGCTATATCCTAAATTTATTCTTATCATCATCAGAGGAGGCTACTAAGGCTGCCTTAGGCTCCATTGGTATCTCCACAGGGATTGACTATGACCTGTGACTCATCAAGCTGAGAGTTTTCCCTTAAAAATTTGGGGAATAAATGGAACACATTTCTGAAGGATACCTGCCTGATTTCCTAGAAGTCTGTTACTAGGAAATGTGTCCTATAAAGGATTTCACTCTCTGAATTTTGTTATACAGAAATAAAATGTTAAGTTACAATTTTTTAAAAAACTCATCAAGGGTATATGTAGTTTTTGTTTGTTTGTTTGTTTGTTTTAATATGCATTTAGTATTTCATAAAATTGCATGAGTAGATATAACACTTTCCAAAGGTTGGATCTTTTTGCAATAATTTATATTGTTTCTCTCTTTTCAGTGTTACTTTCTAAATCTGCTTACATATGCATTAATTCATTTCCTAGTCAGTCAATTTTCTCTAACATTCAATCTCCTTTACCAGCAAAGTATCACAATGCCATTTCCCTCGTATTCTTTAAAAGGGAGAATAAATGCCCATAATTTTTTGCCAAATATTCTTTATTATGTGCTTCTTTTAACTTTTAAAGCAATGGCATGCTCTCCTTTACTGACATAGCTATTTCTTCTGTTGCCAATTTCAGCATCTTCTTTCGTATATCTGTCACCTTTGGCCTTCCTTGGAACTTGTTAAAAGTCAGTTTGCATATTTTTGGCCCCAGAATACTCCAGCTGGTGACTTTCTTTTCATCTAATTTCTCTTCAATGTTTTCTATACCTTCCATCAATGTAAAAATGTTTTCTATGTATCTGCAAATCATTATTACTATTTAACTGTTTTCCCCTGGTATTACCCAGAGCTTAATCAGACTTGGCATCACTTATGGCTGGCAGAGCATTTAACTAACAAGAGCGGCATTTATGCAACAACTTCAGTAGTTGCTGTCTATATTAATTGCAACACAAGCTCTTTTGTACCTATGTTAATTATATACATACTCAAGGCACTTTGTATAAAACTGATCTGCCTATGTATGTCTGTTTTATGTATCTACTCATATGCCAATTTCATGAGATCTCTGCATTTAATTACTAATACTATATATTTCATGATAATATTCATATAATTTCCATATGACATTTGCAGTTTCATAGCCCAACAACAGCTAAAGCTAACTTCATCTTAAACATTTCACAGCTGACACAGAGCAGCTTCTCAATAAAATAACCAGAAATCCTGAGCAGCTAGGATAGAGGCAGAGATCCTCTATTAAAACTGCCTTGGAAACCTGAAAAAGATGAAGTTTTATTCCTGTGGGTAATCCACAGATATAGTGGTTGTGTAGTCTCAGTGCCAAATTTGCAAACACTTTTTGCAAAAGTTTACAGGAAAGCTTTTTGTTTCATGTGCCACTTTTCAGTCATGTTCAGAAATTCATTAAATTAATTAAATAAATTAATTAATTAAATTAATTCTTTTAATACTTTCAGAAAAATCCTTTCAAAATATTTCATGAAGAGAATTTATGAGGTTGTTGTGCAGTACCTATTTTACAAAGGCTAGATACCCAGAACTGCTTTCTTTCTTCATACCACTTCAGACCTGCTAGTTTTTAATCTGATAAATGATGGCTAAGCATGCACCAGGATCACAGTTCAGAACTGTCCTATGATACGGGGAGCTGTTGTTGGGTTCTTTTCATCAAATCATAGAATCATGGGATGGTTTGGCTGAAAATGGACCTTAAATATCATCCAGTTTCAACCCCTGCACCATAGGCACAGATACCTTCCATTAGACCTTCAATACCTCATCCAGCCTGGTCTGCTGTACTTACAGGGATGGGAAATCCTCCACCTTTCTGGGCAGCCAATTCCAGCAATTCACTCCCCTCACAGTAAAAAATTTCACTCCCCTCACAGTAAAGAATTTCTTTCTAACATATAATCTAAAGCTGTGCTCTTTCAGTTTTTGTTAATGCAAAGATAAAAGCTCAGACTCTTTATTCTACAAATAGAGTAAAGCCATTAATAACTTAGATTTACAGACTTTTAAAGTGCTCTAGAAATTGCTAGTAAATTCCAATGAGAAAATAAAAAGAGAACTATTCTTCAAACAATTAGAAAAGTCAATGAGTTTTTATCAAAGCCTCAAAGTCATGAGTAATTCAAAATAGTTTAGACTCCTAATATGTTTACATGGTAAAGCATAATTTTCAACCTTATCAGGACAATGCACATGAGCTCATGTGCTACAAGTCTTGGATTAATCAAAATAACCACATTTCTTAATGTCCCAAGGCAATATCTAGGAACTACAATGGGCAAGATTAACATTCATATATTCTTTATATCAATATTAAATATTCACATTTTAACACCTTACAGTGTCTTAGCAAGTTTCTGTCATTGTATTAACTTAGCACAATGCTGTATGAAACAGGACTCTTCCCATCAATACTTTCATTATACTGCTGCACTAGGAAGATACAGGAGTAAACTGCTTATACAACATGGAGTCATATCCAGCTAATATTTTGATAGTAAGTTAGTCAAGCTTTACAGGAATATGATTCACTGTGTTGAAAACAAATGGTAACACAGTAAATGGTTCACTTGAACAGAACCACCCACTGTACTAGAGTTAGTGTAGGAGTTCCTCCTGGAAGAGTTATTGGAAGAAGCATGGAGGAGGTGTGGCTTTTCTATTTTGAAGCAGGAGACAATTTTTTTCTTTTCTAGGTACCACTGATTGAAATTACTACTGCCTGGAGAGTACACAGGTACTATAATTTTGATCTAGGTAAACTGCTTTAGAAAGCCCAGTCTTTTCTGTCATCATACTTTTTCATATTGCATCAATGTCTTCCATTTTTCAGCAATGGGCAGGTTTTGATAGGTTTCCAGGCTAGTATAAACACTGAGATTGAGTGCAGAACCACTGACTATTCCATAAATTAGTAGTACCATATCATACCTACAATAATTTCAATTGCACTGAAAGAACAAAGAGGATCTAGGGAATAATAAATACCTACTGCAACACTTTATAAAAATGTATGCAGCTAATCCAGTAATTAAATATGTTCTTTCTTTTTCCTGCCTATACTGCGTTGATAAGTCATTAAATGCATATTCTTAATTTCACAGTTTGATTTTACAAAAATAGATGATTGGACCTTCTTCAACAATACTTTTCTTTCCTCCTGTCCCATTTTTTTCAAGGAGCCTAAAGATCTAGCTAAGTGCTTGACTTACTTGTAACTTGAAGTAGCAAGCTTTACCCAACCACCTCTTCTAATGCTGTGTGCATAAAATGAGTATAAATAGATAAAAAGACTCCTACACTCTTTCCACAGTAATTCCACTGCAGCAGTCCCACAGCAGATAACTTTTTCTGTAGCTGCGGAGGAAGTAGCAGGATATGCTTCACAGGAAACAGAGCCAGAAAACATCCCTTTGGTGACACTAGATTTTCCACAACACTGCTACCAGGCGATCTCAGTAGATATCTTTTTCCATAGAGTTTCTAGTTCACTATCCTCTCCCATGACAATCTTCTTTGTTGCTTAGTTGTTTTGCTTGAACACCAGAAGTCCAAACTTGCATTGCTTTTTCTTCCTTGTTAGGTCTAGGAAGTTTTCCTATTTTATTTTTAGTATTACTTTGAATATATTTTACAAACTATCACCTAAATACCCCACACCTGACTTCCCCAAACTCTTCCCTCCCTGTGCATGACACATCTTTTTAAAATGTTCTCTCATCTTATAGCAATATTCAAGAGCTATAAAACTTTTGTTGTCCTTCTGTATAGTTTTCATGTTGATCCTATAAACCCAGAGAAGACTGAGGTTTCTTGTTAGTGTTTATTTCACTCAATATTTAGGTGGGAGGTGTACAGAAAACAGCACAGATACTCTGTACTCCCACTTCAGTGGTACAGGAAATCATGCCAGCTGTTCCCTGGGAGCTGTGCAGTACGACACTACTCTGGAGGAAAAGTGTGTTCTTAAACTGTTAGCTGATACACAGAAACAGCCAGAGATACATTAATTAAAAAAAATTGTTGGAGAAGCAGTGCTTATTGTATCGGATGCATTTCTGCACTTCACAGCTATAGCTCATTCCATTAAGCAAATTGATTTAAAGTATATTTACAAAGGCTTTTGCTGGATGGTACATGTGGCCACATAAGAATTACTTTAAGCACTACAGCAGCTGGTGGCCATAGTTTTTCACAGCTGTGTCATCAAAATGTTAGATCTCCAAACCAACAGGACTAACTGTCTGTCATTGCACTAATGACCCTTTGCAGTTTTAAGAAAGATTTCCTGGGGATGCTACCTTTCTCACTACTGGGACATTTCAGTGAATATGAGCTTTCTCTTTCCACTACTTTTGCTTCAAATAACTTGATATACTTCCATCCCATAAATTGATGCCTGCCTCTATGGGACTTTGTAATACATCCATGCAAAACTTTGTAGATTTTCAGCTAGAAAAGCAGAAGAAAGAAATACGCTGAATCACAGAATCATTAAGTCATAGAGTCATTAAGTCATAGAGTCATTAAGGTTGGAAAAGACCTCCAAGATCAAGTCCAACTTTTGACTGAATACCATCATGTCAACTGAACCATAGCACTGTATGCCACATCCAGTCATTTCTTGAACACTTTCAGGGATGGTGATTCCACCACTGCTCTGGGCAGCCTGTTCCAATGCCTGATCACTCTTTCACTGAACAAATTCTTCCTGAGGTCCAACCTGAACCTCTCCTGATGCAGCTTGAGGCCATTTTCTCTTGTCTTGTCACTATGGCCCTGGAAGAAGAGACCAATCCCCACCTAGCTACAGCCTCCAGTCAGGCAGTTGTACAGAGCAGTAAGGTCTCTCCTGAGGCTCCTTTTCTCAAGGCTAAACACCCCCAACTCCCTCAGCTGCGCCTCACAGCACTTGTGCTCCAGACCCTTCCGCAGCTCCGTCACCCTTCTCTGGACTTGCTCCAGCACTTCAAAGTTTTTGTGGTTCTGAGGGGCCAGAACTGGGCACAGCACTCAAGGTGTGACCTCACTAGTGCTGAGTACAGGAAGAAAATCACTGCCTTGCTCCTGCTTTTTTCACTTTTGCTGATCCAAGCCAAGGTGCCACTGGCATTTGCGGCAACCTGGGCATACTGCAGGCTTGTGTTCAGACAGTGTTGACCAGCACTCTCAGGTCATTTTCCACTGGGCAGCTTTCCAGCCACTCCTCCTCCAGCCTGGAGCACTCCATGGGGTTGTTTTGACCCAAATGCAGGACTAGGCACTTGGCCTTGTTGAAACTGAATGTTTTCCAGGAGAAGGCTTTGGCAGACAGTGAAAAGTCTTTACTGAAGTCCATACAGATGTAGCCACAGACCTCCCCTTATCGACCAGGTGTGTCACCTGGTCATACAAGGAGACCAGGCTGGTCGGGCAGAATGTGCCTTTTCTAAAGCCACGTTGCCTGGGCCAGGCGGGTCACTTGGCTGTGCTGTACATGCCATGTGATAGCAGTCTTGATAATATGTTCTATAACCCTCCCTGGCACTGAGGTCAGACTGACAAACCTGTTGTTCCACAGATCCTCATCCACACCTCTTATAGATGGATGTGACATTAGGTACCTCACAGTTAACCAAGACAGATAATGTATGATGGAGAGTGGCTTGGTGAGCTCTTTTGATAGTTTCCTAGTATTCTTACGCAGATCTCATCTGGCCCCAGGGACGTGTGAGTGTTCAAGTGGCACAGCAGGTCACTAACTACTTCCTCTTGGATTGCAGGGGTTTTACTCTGCTCCCCCACCCTGTCTACCAGCTGAGTGGATTACATCCAGTAAGGATAACAGTTTTTTTGTCTAAGACTAAGGTTAAAGAAGGGATCAAAATGTCTTAGCCTCTTCCTCATCTTTGATGACAGTATTTCCTCGCACATCCAATAAAGAATGGATATTTTCCTTGGCCAGACAGTTGTTGCTTTATAAAAACACCTTTTATTATATTTTACAACAGTAGCTAGCCACGTTGAATTCCAGCTGAGTTTTTGCGATTCTAGTTTTCTCTCTATGTGATCTAATGACATCCTCATTCTCTAAGTTGTCTGCTCCATCTTCTGAAAGTCACAAACTTTTTTCCCCTGAATTCTAGCAAAAGTTCTCTCTGCAGCCATGTTGGTCTTCTTTCCTGCCAGCTTGTCTTCTGACACATAGGGACAGCCTGTTCCTGCATCATTAAGATTTTCTTCCAAAAAAGTGTTGATCATTCGTGGACCTCTTTGTTATAAAGAACTCTCTTAATGAGTGCCCTGAAGAGGCCAAAGTCTCCCCTCTGAAAGACCAAGGTAGAGGGATGACCCCCTTCTTGACTTAACCACCAATTGAAACCTCCATTTCATGGTCACTATACCCCCAATGGTCTTTGAACACCACATCTCCCCACCAGTCATTCTCTGTTTACTAACAGGTCTAGCAGGGGACTTCCCCCAGTAGGGTCATTTACCATCTGTGTCAGAAAGTTTCTTTCCACACATACCAGGAGTCAACTAGTCTGCCTCCTCTCTGCTGTGCTGAGTTTCCAGCAGACATCTGGGAAGTTAAAATCTCCTGCAAGACAAACAGCTGATGATTATGAAGCATCAGATTTATCCAGCCACTGGTAGAATACTTTATATGCCTTTTTGTCCTGGCTGGGTGGTCTCACCAGGAAGTGTGCCTTTTCCTCCTGATTTTTACCTTGATCCTTACCCATAGGCATTCAATCTTATTTTCACTATTATTGAGCTCTATGCAGTTGAAAACCCTTATGTTTGTAATCATACATATCAAAAAGGAAGGGTGGGTGAGAATTTTCCCCTGATATCCTGACACAACATAAGTACTTTTTTAGAATAACATTCAGCTAGGCTCCCATCCCAAGTGAGAGTTCATCTGTTTCTTTCCAGTGTCTTTGGTTATAATATCATGAAGCTGAACAGCAACAGCATGTATTCCAGGCAGAATCTGAATAGCTGATACTGGAGTGTGTCATTGCTTTTGAGGAATTTAATGGTCTTCAATTTTATCCTGTAAACTGTGCTTAGTGAGTAAAGGAAGGTTTGCTGCAGCACATACTATTCTTTTCATTATCTTATTATTATGAAAGTGCTATTCTGGAAACTATTTCCCCATGTCTCTTAATAGAAAGTTCTATTAATAATTCTGAGAATAACACTGACCTTTCTTATCTGTTAGAAAAAGTACTTTGAATGAGAGCTCTATTTCATAATAACTGTATATAACAATTATACAAAACACATGTAACTGGTACCAGAAGACTCAAGTCCAACCCTATTTTCTCCTGCCTGATAGAGTTTATTGTAATGCACATCTTACTGCTTTGTGTATAAGTTTTTTGAGTTATTACTTATTTTAGTAGCATCACATACTTTCCTAGGCTCCCCTGTCACCCAGTACCCAAGGCCAGACTACAGCTCTGGATGTTGAACTGGTGCTGTCAAACAAACAGGTGCAGGCCCAGAACCAGGTTCAGGATGGTATAATCCAATTTATTCCCACTGGCATTGACCTGAACCCCCTGTAAATACCTTCTAAGGACAGCTTGGCAGTGTTACTAATATTTTAAAATTGTTTAAAACAGTCTATCTAAACATAAGCTATTTACCAACTCTCATCAAAGCAATTCTGTTTTTTCTACATGACTGTCCAGCAGACCATGGGAACCTGCTGCACAGACTATTTATTTTAGTCCCAAGCTAGGCCCTCAAGCTATGATCAAGCTCATCCAAGCAGGAGTCACATAAATACTGTTTTACTGTCTTGAGCAATAAATGGACTCTCTTTCAGGGTGAATTTTTTGAGCTGTGTCAGCAAATGCAACTCAGTAAGGAGGCATATTTCTGGCTATAAAGCACCCTAGGCTAGATCGCTGTCTGTAGCTGAGGAGTTCCAAAGTACCTGCCAAGAGATGCCAGATGAAAGCCCTTTGCCTGTATCTTGTTAAAATCACAGCACAAGATGCAGCATCCACAATGACTTGGTGTTCAAAGAAGCATAAAACAGAAGTTGACACAGCTACTTTTTTTATCTTAGTGAAGAAAAAAAAAAAAAAAAAAAAAAAAAAAGGAAAACAAGAAGGAAAAAAAGAAGAGGCACTTGGGAGAAAAAAGTAAGAATTTTTTTCTTCACAAAAGATATAACAAAAGCATCCAAAGGAACAGAAGTTGTTAATAAATACAGCTGCTCCAGTGCTGGGTCTGAGGGAGCTCACTGTGGGGTTGTGACAGTGGCGCACACTGCTGAGGGTGCTGTGTGCAGAGAAACACTCCACTCCGTGCCCAAGGAGAAAATTCAGTCATGCTGGGCCTTCCACTTCCTTCCTTGCTTTGTGTGAGTGACACAGCATCCTACCACCCTTGCAGGCAACAGGCAACTGCCACCAGGACTGTGGAAGGAAGCCAGAGATCATGTGTGCTCACACAGGTCCCATATCTTCCCCCCATGCCAAATCAGGGGCAGCATTCTTCAGTTACTTCTCCTCTAGATGGCCTGGCACAGGATGAGAAGGGAGAAGATTGTTATGCTCTGCACAGACATGCATTGATCACACTGTGATCCTGCACAAGCACCTAAGCTACTTTCCCAATTTTCCTGCCTTTCCTTTGAAGCAATGGAAGTTAAGATGCTAAGATGGAGTTCTGGGAGCTTATTGAGGAAACATAAATGCAATGGCATGGTTGGATGCACTTTAAACTCATATTGCAGATTGACAGGAAAGTTAAGCGTGCCAACAAAGGGCTAAATGCAATGATTCTCTCATCTGTCACTATTTTGTTACAAATAGCTTTCTCACAGAGCAATAGAAGTTCAAATAAATTTTAAAAATCAGCATAAGTATATATATCAAGCAAGCAAATTAACTACTTTCCATTTGAATGGCAAAAACCTTAATGTGCATGCACTATTGAACCTCCAGGTCTGTGGAAAAGATCAGACTCCAGAGGCTAAACACCATTTCCTGGAGTATCTATTGTAGTGCCACAAGAGATTATATTCAGACACATCTGCAAGGGTGGTGCATATGATGCAGGAATTTTAGGAGAGCTGCATTGCTCTGGATAGGCTGTTGGGTGACAGACCAAATTTAGAACTTCTGAAATGTCTACAGACACCTATGTTGAAATATTTGGGTCCCCCTTAGAGAACTTTGTCAGACAAGTTCAGGGGTAAATATATTATTGGAAACAAAGGGAAAACCTTGCAATTCATTTTGCTCTTCCAGTCATTTAAAGTTTGCACAGATATCTATCATCTATCAAAATGTTTCTATACATACAGATACATATGCATTTACATACATTGTAACTGAAATGCATACATTGTGTCTGAAAATTACTACAGAATTTTCTGCTATAGTGATTGCTGCAGTATAGATAGAACTATATGTTTCTATATATATTGATGCACTGTATATAGAAAGAGCTTTATTGATCATTGATCCTTACACTGAGCCAAGTGACTTCATTTGTTTGAAGCAAAATCTTTGCAGGTCTCTAACCCTGAATACAAAACTGGAAGGAACTTCTTCATCTTCTAGAGTCCAAAAGAAAGAGTAAAAGTGATTTAACAAGTCCCAGAACCCAGAGAAAACCTTTAAAGATTTTTAATTCCCTCTTCTACATCGACAGAAAGACAGCTTAGCTAGAAATAGGGATAGAAAAACAAATCATAACAAATACAATGGGCTAGAATACTAGTTATACAATACATATGGAGTATATATGTATTTTCTATTAATATAATGTGTTTAGCAAAGAAAACTAAAGGTGCCTTGACTGTTTTATTATTTCAGGTAGTTTTTCTTACAAAGGAGATCTTTAAAATGATCAGCCTACAGGTCCTGTTTAGAGAGACTCTTTATTTGCAGTTGTACTTTATGATGAGTACTGTAAATACAGTAAGCACATCTCTTACCCCTGAACAATTGTGGGCACTGACAACAACTGAGCATTTCTGTGTGGAAATATCTTTAGACACTTAGGAAAACACTTATGAGCTTCAAATGTAACTGTACTGACTGTTTTCTTCTCTCTCTCCAAAACTGCAGTTGCAAATAGCAAGAGGTTATTGAAATACTAATCACATCTGCCTAGGTCCAGGGACCACTGGTGGTCAGACAGAATAATAATACAAACCAAAACATTACTAATAGAAAAAACTTGGCTTTAACAAAATTATTTTGTACTGAAGACAATGAAGCTCCATTGATTCCAGCTGAAATTCTGCACGTGTATATGCTGAATATACAGCATTTCACTGTTTATTATGGCAATATTACGTGCCTCAACAACCAAGAGAACTTAAACATGGAAAGCTGCCAATGAAAAATTAAAGCTATCTTGGACTACTATGTCAAAGTGAATTTCGGTATCTAACCTGAAGGGTAATCAGATGACATTAACCTACCATACAGATCACAGATATCTGTTTATTAATTTAAGCAAGTGACAACAGGTAGCACATTTTTTCCTTGGCATATTTTAACCTCAGAAAATACTTTTGCATCACTTATAGAAATATACTTTTACGCATATACTTCACTGGAAGAGCAAGTGGTCACTTATTGCCCTGATTGTTAAATAATATTATTTCCATAAAGTGGAGAAAATTTTTAGACACTTTCTTCTCTTTTTCATATTTTTACAAACTAAAGTTTGTAGAATATATGTACACATAGCATACATGCTCTAAGAAAACAATAAATATTGATGTACCAAGTATAGTTGCTATGATTTAGTGAATGGTACATATATCTACAGAGCTAAACTTTAGAGTGTCTCATACGGGAAAAAATGAAGAAATGTCACAAACTCACAAAGATTGTTTTATAGGTAAATAATTTTTCATCTTTCAGAGAGTTGAATATATTTTGAAATAACTGACTGTCACGTACAATTTGATGACTTTAGACAATGCCATAAGCACTTGGACAAGTCAAACCATTCTGAGTATTTTAGGATATGCAAAGGTTGTTTTCAAATGTGTTAAAATATCTGAAACTTGGGATTCTATTTTATAAATTCAAAGACTATCACCAGGACAGAAATGGTAGAACAGTTTTCTCCTTTGTGTTTAATTACGGTTCAGCCTTATCATAAAACACAATAGCTTAAACCTAACTAAAGTGACATTCTGAATGAAGTCTCAATGGCTACCACAGTGACGGAAACCATTGCTGTAAGTTGGAGGCAGAATATCAGCTGTGAAACACCACTTACACCTAAATAGATAAAATAGATGAGAATTTAGTGGATATATGGTATAAACAAGCTGGTGAAGTTAGAAATATCAGTACAAAAATATGGTGTTTGTTCTGATCAAGACTTTCAAAGCTTCTGAAGGAATCAGACATACAATATCACAAGAAAAAAGGCAAGTTTAGTGACCAATATTTGTAGAAGAATATTTGTAGTAAGATCTACTTAGATTTCAGATTGATACATTTTTAAACTTAAATCTTTTGTAACTACATGTGTAGGGGTGTCTGTAAGTAACCTGAGTGTTTTTTACAAAACCGATGTGATTCCTGGCTGTTTGTCAGGGAATTTGAAGCAGAACTGCTGTGTCTTGATCAGTTAATTCCTTCAGTGCACAGAACCCACTGGAAAAAAATTTCGAGTTTGGTAGGAACCAGATTTAGCTAAAATGCAAGCCCAACATATGATAGCACAGCCAACATCTAACAAGAAAGAGGAGACTATCATCAAAAAATTAAAAGGGGGAAGAAACAGCAAAATTTCTCACTTAACAAATTGTATCCTAATGACAAAAAATCTGTTTCTTTGAAAAACAAAAAAATATTTTTGAGAGCAAAGGAGGCAAATGTTCAAACACAACATTTCCTTTGATCTGAAACTTAAAACATTCTTTTAAGCTGAAATTCATAAAAGTCTTTAAGACTCTAAAGTTACTGTTGCTCTGACTAGCATTCAAAGTTTTAATCCAAAAATGTAGTCTGTGAAAATAAATATATTTTTTTAAAATGCATAAATTTAAAAAAAAGTGCTTGTGATAACAAAACATTTCAGTTTTTCAAAATCTTCAGATGCACCATCCACAAAACAAGTAAATACTTACACTGACAAAACTAGCAAAGTTGAAAATCAGAAAACATTTAATAAATTGATTGGGTCAGATTTTATATTGGTGTAACCAACATTTTACACAATGCTGCCACAAAAATATCACTCTGTGTTCAACATACCTCACCAAATGGAAAATTTCTTAAAGCATTTTCTTTATTCTCATCTTCTCAATGCTTTTCCATGATACAGGCATCTTCCTGACATAAACAAAATCAGAGGTGGTCACAAAGCAGTGGACTGACTGTGGTTAGTGCTCGTCCTCACACGGGGCACCAGCTGCCAGTGTCGGTGCTTGGCACTACTGGATAGTGGACACAAACTGACTGACACCATCCTACAATGAAACGTTCATACTTTTTCACTGATCAATGAAGGGTTCAAACAATGCTGAAAATGGTAGCAAGCATCAGTCCTACAGCAAAACTTTGATACCTTCTCTCTATGAGTTCCCACAGGCAGCTCCACACGGCTCTGACTCCAACCTTCTTCCTCAACCTTCTTCCTCCAACACAGCCAGCAATCTCCAACTAACTACTGGCCACCTAAGCCACTCTTTTATAACATCCTTATCCTTATTGGGCATAGCTGTGACCCATGTTCCTACTCTTTGGTAATTAGTACAGCTGCAAATCCTCAGGGACAAGGTTGCCTTCATCATTATTTTCTTATAATCTGTTCTCCCACAGTGGACCTTAAAATGTTTAAAAGCCACAGTGATCTATTTATGAGCTGAAACATGCCACACGTGGTCCTTCCAAATGTATCCATCATCAAAGGAAGGATTTTCTTGGAAGGTAACAAATCCATACTAGTTTTCTGTAGCATCTGGGGAAAGAGAACATTTAGATAAAATTCAATTCATAGTTTGTCTAAATCAAAGTAATCACATCCCCATTACAAGTGTACAAAATTGCATGCATAAGCATTGAGTTTAATCCATGATCTTTCCCTCAGCTGTTTTATGCTGGTAATATTAGTAATCCCAAACAGGCAATTTAGCCTTACAGAAAAAAATTGTCTAAAGAAATAATATAAAATGATTATTAATTATGTATATTATAAAGAGTATCTTATCAAGAGTAGCAGATTTACCTCTGGATAATGCATTGAAATACTGAATTCACTTTTGGTGAGCAAAACTAATTAATAAACTCTTTCTTTCAGCATTTTACATCTGATGTTTGCATATTAAGTATTTATAAAGAATGCAATCCTTTTCTACTACTGACTGCCAAAACTCTTGTTTAGGAAGCAAGTTTTCTGACATAACAGAAACTGAACTCTGCTCTGCAGGACTGCAAGAACCCTTCTCAGTTCACTTTTTCAGGAGCGCAATATACTCCTTTTGTGTGCCACTCTGCTTTCAAAGCTTCTTTTACTGATATTTCTGCATCTCAAGGTACAAGTCAGACCTCTCCTAGAAAACTCAAAAAACTTACTCTTGAGCAATGTGAGGAATGCTTGCTGTTCTGGTTCTGCTTGCTACAGCCCTGAACTGCACCACAGGTGTCAAGATACAAGATGATGGATGTGATACTGAACATGACAGCACTCAAGGCTGTGGAGTGTAATCTGAATTCATCAAGTATAGGTTAGCATACGCACATGTGTTTTTAGCACAGTTCCCTCTTGTGCTGTGGTATGCTATTTGTCCTTATCTGGAGCCCTGCAGCTCATTCATCTCTTTATAGCCATGCTGCAGCTATGCCTTTTACACATGCAGTATATGCTGTATGCTGTAATTCTCACCAAAGAAAAAGCAACAGAGACTGATTATCTCCCCTGTCCAAGCACCACAGTTTCTAAGCTCATTAACAAGAGACAAGTCCTCAGAAAATCCCTGGGAGCTCTCAAGCATGTTCTCAAGGATTAAACAGCAATTGAAGCCTTCTTGGGCCTGATTTTTATAATAGTTTAGAAAACTTTTAGGGCAGTTACTAGAAGAACAAAATAAAACTGAGAGACTTATTTTTTAAGTCTGAAAGGAGAGGATTACTTGTACAACTGCCTTCTAAAATGCTTGCACATCAGTTGTGTGTCTGAGGTTGCAACCCTCAAAATTAGCTATTTAAATTGGCAAAAGTATCTGTCCAGATAAAGAAACATAGGCAGCTCCTCTAGGACATACAGAAGCAACCTATACCATGAAGCAGAACCTCATTAATCAAAAAGTTCTTGAGGGATAATCAAGAACGAGCTTGCTGATCAGCTGTCTCAATGATTTGTCACTGCTCAGAATAAGCAGCTAATGATACAAGAACTATATGAAATAAACCTTGGAAGAGTCCTTTTCTAGTCCCAGCTTCCCTGAGATTATTCTACCAGACAACCAGTAAAGTTGACTGATAACCTTTTCTGGTTACCCCAACTCAACATTTCATTCACAGACTGTATTCATGAAAGCCAGATCATATTGCCAGGTGAAGGAAGAGCACAGGAATGCCTGATAAAAAAGGACTGAGTGCTCTGTAAGATTTCTATACCCAAACTCTTAAAATGAAATGTCTGCTTCTGTGTTTGCTGGTATGACCAGAAAACAGTATCAACTTTCTGCTTCTACTGCAAGCCTTAATTTCATCACTCCATAATTAACAATTTTAGTATTTCTTCTAAATTCAGATTCCAACATGAACTACTACCAGCTACATGTTTACAGTGCCAAATGGTTTTGAATCCATTCCCAACAGATGGAAGTACAAACCCTGATAGCATAAAAGCTGTTCCCAAAGCAGTTGTTCTTTCCCATACTGCATCCATATATATTACTTGGTCAATCTGGTTGTAGCAAGCTTGGGAAAGCTTGGATTTTGAGGTATCAAAACAAATGTTTGTGATAAAGTGCATTTCGTACTATTTGAATATGTCAATATAAAGGGGCTATATTGATATAAAGGAGCTACATTTTACTTCCAGACTTTGAATGGATAAGTGGTATTTCTAGAAATTTATTTTGAATTATGTAATTATATTCTGAGTAACACCTCCTCTCTTTTCCCCTGGAAAAATTATAACTACAGTTCCTCCATAATATTTAATCTGCTGTCTTTAATTTCTACTCATTTTGGTTAGCCAATGAATATCTGCAATTCCATGCTTCTACCTACTATAAATGCCGTTTGTATTTAATTTCCCATTTTGTACTGCAGATGTGCAATATGCAGTGATAAGCTTGCCATTACACCACAAACTTTAACAGAGGAAATATTTATTGGTTTCTTAAAATTATAGGTTTGCTCTCAATAGCAAATTAAGTTTGGATTTGTCCAATTAGAGACCTAATCTAGCTGAAGATTTAGAAAAGAGTTTCAGGTTACGTGAGATTTGACTTCACAATACAAAACCCATTATAGGTTTTAAAGTACACACCTCTTATCTTTCCAAAAACTATTAATTAGCATCAAAATAAAAAATTAGTATTTGAGTCAGGAATCATACCATTTAGCCTGTGCAATTATCTTCAAGGGGTTACATTCCATGATTCATGAAGCCACCCAATTGATTTGATATACTTATCAATTTTCTGCCCAAGAAGATATTCCACTCTGAAGGATATACAAAGTATATCTGCATCTAAATGATAAATCAATTATGATTTCAAACATTCATGTTTATGTGCAAACACTATGAAAGATATAATACCTGTTTCTTAGGAAAACTAGTAATTTCTTTTCTGATCCTCCTGTAAGAGAGAAGTTCAACTTGCTTTATCATCCATTTTAGCATTTGACTAGGGTTTGTATTCACAAAATCATCACATATATGGTGCTCTGGATACAGTATTCTGGATAGTATTTTATGCATTTTTGGCTTTCTGAAAGCTGAGGAATTTGGACTCCTGCCTCGCTATGCGAAAAGATCGGTACCAGAGCTAGGAGAAACATCTGTGACTCTTTGCTGGTTTTAATTGTAATTAGTTATAATCTTGGATAGGTAAGTATCATAAAATATTTCTCTTGTCTGTTCAGCTAATACTTAAAAACAGTGCTATTTCTAATTCCTGAATTTTTCATCAGTGTCTATGAAATAGTTCTGAAGGTACCTGGTGATATCACCTTATGGGATCACAAGTCCCTAAGGCAGAGAAAACATGACTACTAGTATTTTATTTTTTGTTTTCTTCTCATTATTAGCTTCTGCTAATGAAGATGAAGTAATATAAGGTTTTGGCAGGATCATTAACTCAAAATATTTACCATTATCCCATGGATGTTAAAGTACTTTGAAACACATTAGCTTCTATCTAGAAGCTCTAGAAATTTTGTGGTTGAGTAATTAAAAATAGCAGCACTTGTTTTTGTAAGAAGAAACCACAATCCACTGATTTCCATTCATATTTAAAGAAAATTCATTTAGAACAAAGTTCACATTAACAGATGGCTCTGTAAGTCATGATTTTTAAAGAAATATAACTAGTAAATATATTCTCAAAATTTTCTTGTTCAAAAATACATCACTATTAAACATTGTGCAAGTCCAAGAAAATGAATATATGACTCTTTTAAAATAAAATATATTTAACCAGGATCATAGGAAGCGTTTTAAAATACTTGTCCAAGACCACAGTAAAATGTAGTAACAACTCATCAGTTGATGCACTTCAAATGTATTTATAGGACTGGAAATAACATCTATTTTTGTTAACTTAGAAGCTAGACAATGAAGTGGTAGGTTAACCTGCTCAACATGATAAATTTAAAGGAAGGTCAGGACATCAATATTAGCCCTACTTAAGAATAGATAGTACTAGTACATTGGAATACTACAGTTGTAAGCCTTGGCATATGGAAATCACATGGACTGAGAGTCATAAGACTTCTGTTACTATCATTAAATCTAGCTACTATTTTTATGTCAGTTAAGTAAATCATTCTGCTCTAAATTTTCTAGAAGCAATCAGAAAAGAAATTTATTAATATAAAAAGAAAAGAACTTTGGGTCCAAAATGAGTTTTTAGCTGATGAAAACATACTTAAATTTAATGTAGAAAATTGTTTCACTTGATCTTTTGACACTCCATTTTTATAGCCTTTCCTTTCACAGTTTTACCCATGGGCCAGAAGATTCCTATACACTTTGCCATTTTTCACAGTATAGTAAGGACTATACATGACCTCCACAGTAATTTCCAAGTCAGTAGGAGGAGGTGTCAGAATAAACTCCCTTAATAACAATTTTAGGACATAACATGAGAAGGAAGGACGGAAGGACGGAGGGAAGGACGGAGGGAAGGACGGAGGGAAGGAAGGAAGGAAGGAAGGAAGGAAGGAAGGAAGGAAGGAAGGAAGGAAGGAAGGAAGGAAGGAAGGAAGGAAGGAAGGAAGGAAGGAAGGAAGGAAGGAAGGAAGGAAGGAAGGAAGGATTTTTGATAAATCTACAATTAATTTTTAGCAATTAGAATTGTTCTGAAGTTGGCTATCTGAAGCTGGCCCAGAGCCATGTTAGTCATTGTCCTGTGTAAAGTCTGTGTGAGCCCTTGGACTGCAGGTTTTCTGGACAAGCAAAAAAAATGGTGTTTGGAGGCGGTAATGGTCTCACCCTTTCTAAACACAGCTCCACCAGCTCTCATTCATTCTCAAGGAGCAGTCTTGCATTTTGCATCCTGCCTTCTTGTGTGGAGGACACAGTGCCACAATACCGGTCATGAGAACTGATGAGCCTGGAGGGAATACAGGTTAGAATTGTTTAATTTTTCAAGAGCTTTATAAGACTGTGGGCAGCTCATCAGGGCATAATTCCTCAAAGCTGTCATCATAGCTTGCATGAGTCACCAGCCTTTGGGATTCCTTTAGTTACCTGCAGCAAACATGTACCTCTGGGAGCAATGGCCCAGACCACCACAGATGGTATTGCCACAGAGTGCTCACCGAAGCTACAATAGCTGCACTTGGAAGTGATACTGTCCAGGCCCAAACAGCTCTGGAATGGGTGTTGGTTACAAGTTAGGTGTGCAACAACCTGAATAAATGGAAAACCAAGAATGAACAAAAGACCCTTCAACTGACATGTACACAGCAAGTGGTAACAACCCAGTGACAGGGACCTCACTGTTTTCTCCAGACAGGCCAGGTAAGGGTTCTGTCAATTGCTTTGTATTTGCAATCAGGATGAACTTCATAAAAATGGGGTTAAAAAGTGCAAGTGCCTTCTACCTCTCATTCCATGGGAGACGAAATATATCTTCCTTTTACTCCTGAGGATATGACCACAAGCCACACAAGAATCTCTTTCCAGAGAGAGTTCAGGGGCCTCAGGGACCACTTTGAACAGAGGGAGAAGTACCCAAATATCCTTCATTTTAAAATGGATGTCCTTGACTTAGCTAAAGATCACTTTGGCCAACTGGATGGTAAACCCAACTACTTAAGCTCCTTAGAAGAGGATGTGATAATTAAGGACTTTGAGCAAGCATTGTGAAGGCCATGTGCCAGCACAGAACACATCTCTCCACTGTGATGGGTTGCAGGATGTGTATATGTAGACTGGTTACACCACACAGCAGGTGAGAAACAGCATGTCCTGCTGCCGAAGGGCAGGCCAGACAGTAGCAGAAAGGAGTGGTCATTCCACCAGATATAAAAAAAAAAACTGCTTGCAAATTCAAGGTGGCTGAGCAGGGATCTCCTCAACTCAGATTTTCCAGGGTTATTCTAGGGATATTATGTGTTTGGTTACAGCTGTAAAGGCCAGGGTCTCCCACATATCCCCCACAGTGCTCTTTCTGGCACTCTAGGCAGTAACTGTAGCAGGGAGATACAGAGATTCATGAAATTCATCCCAAAAAGCACCACAGACCTTCTATTACAGACAATCTCTAAGAAATTATATCTGAAACCAGAGTTTGTTTATGTCTGCCTCTTCCAGGGCTGTAGAAACAAACCACCACGGTACAGCCCTGCCCACACTGTACTGCCTAGCTCACTGTGGCCCTAACCAAGCTCCCCTGACTTCCAGGCCTTTGCAGAGGTGCTCTGATGGCCCTGTTCAGTAGGAGACCTTTCTCTCCATCTCTCTGCCTCAGATACTGAGAATGAGCTCCCTCAAGGCCCCTCCCTTACTGCTACTAAACCCACTGAATTTTAACCTCTCTCATGAAAATATCTTAGAGATATTGATGCTGACAGGAACTAATGATTATTACTAACCCTTTGAGGGTGAGACTGTTACTCTGAGTAACACAACTCAGCATTAACTCTGAGAGGTAAGATGTAAAAGAAACAGCTAGATCTCATTTAATGTCTCATAGAGCTTAATTTGCTCAAGAGGTTACCCTGCAACAGAAACAGTGTGGCTAAAATCTTAGTTTTCTACTAAGCAGCCAGTTTGGGGAACAGGTCAGTGAGTGAATGATCAGGACAGGAGCATTAAGAAAGTTAATTTACAAGGGATGATATGGTAATATAGAGGACAACATACATTCCTAAATTTTTTTTCATTCTCAATGTACTGTATGGAATATCAGTCTAATTTAAGGTAAATGGAAAGTCCTTGGCTAGGAAAGGGAAAGTACTCAGGGAGAAAAATACTGTTTGGGAGGAAGGCACATGAAGCTTCCAGCCTTCAGATACTCATGAGCAGAGTAGATGCTGGGTTTTAGATTTCTTTTCCTATAGTCAAAGCAAGAGAAATGTGCATGTGAAGAGATGGCATTCTTATATTATGCAGCACCATTAAAGTTGCATGCACTTAACAGATATTGGATAATAAAGCTAAATGAGATCACTATGCCCATCATTTTTGGCCTCCTCTTCTGCATAACAGGACTCTGCTGAATTAATGCCTCTTTGAACCAGAAGAAGCTTTTAGTAAAGCTGCCAATCTCCATTTCTGTTTTCCACTGATAGAAAATTTGTTACTGCTATGAGAAAGTGCCATTTAGAGCCACTGTTGAAAGTGTACTTTTCATTTGGAGCTGATGTTCCCTAGCTTTAGCTTTTAGCTGGTGAATGCCATTTTCTCCTTGTCTGCTTTATTGAAAAGACTCTATTCTGAAGCTCCTCTTTCTCATATTGATATTCTAGATTATGAACAAGCCATTTCCTCTAAGCTTTCATTTTCAGCTCAAGGACTCTTATTTTCATCCCTCAGAAACAATTTAATTTTTTTCCACTTCTTTTTTTTTTCAATTGAAACATCATGGAATTCTCTAATATTCTAGAAATACATAGTTTATGTTGAAACAGATACCAAAGGCAAAATATATAATGCAATTATTACTCAATTACTATACTGTTTCCATAGTTTCAAATTGTCAGTCTTCGGTACTACCCACTACAAGCTCAAGGTAAGTAGTTTATTTGACACAGTGCCAATAGGTCTTTTTACAGAACCCCAAACTGAAATTTTTTAAGCAATATTTACATATATTTACAATAATATCTCCATTTCATTGTCCTTGAACATCTACGTATAATTTCCCCTCAGATGACTTCACACTTGCTCACACATAAACACAGCCTATTTGGAATTTAAAAAGACAATTCAGACCATTATATATAAGATTCTCTTTACTTATTCTCCAATACATTTTTTCCCTAAAAGCTGGAATAACAATAGTATTGTATTCCACATTGCTGATGAAATTCTAAGATAATGTTAGGTCCAGGACAAAATTATTTTGCAGAAAATCCTAACAGTACTGCTATCTTTAAAAACAAAGTAAATAAAAACCAAGAAAAAGAAGTATCAAAATTGCTTGGAAGGCACAAATTCCAAAGCAATTGTTCATTGCTCTTAATTACAGATGCAATTATTTATTAATTGTGTCCTGCCCAAGTAATTCCATTATTTTGCCTAGATCAATGACTGACAAGGCAGTGATTATCCAGGTCGTCCCATTTACCTTTCTTTAGTTATTGATATGTTAGCCTTCCTCCAGTCTCTTAGAATTCTAAGTGTTCTGTAAGAGTTTTTAAAAATAAAAACTAGCACTCTAGGGACCTACTTGGTCAGTATCAAGGATACAAATTTTTGAGGGCATACTGCTCTAAAACACTGATCTTTAGTAATTATTTTTTTAATGACATTCTGAGCCAGATTTAAAGTAATATTCTGTTCCTTTGGATTGGACTTTGAAAAATTTTGGTAGTGGTGAGGGAGGTTGGAGTGTGACTGAGGAGGGGCTGGAGGGGTGGCTCCTGAGAGAACCTGCTCAAAGCTTCCCCTGTGTCTGACAGCCAACACCAGCCAGACCTGCCACTGTCCAAGGCTGCCAGCAGTGGTGGCAGCACTTCTGTGGGGGACAGATTTAGGAATGAGAAAAAACATCAACTCACCAGCAATTGCAGTGAGAGAAGAGAGAGACAGAAGGGGGAGAGGAACAGCCCTGCAGACACCAAGGCCAGTGAGGAAGGAGGGCAGGAGGTGCTCAGGGGCCAGAGCTGAGATTCCCCTGCAGCCCCATGTGCAGACCATGGTGAAGCAGCTGTGCCCCTGCAGCCCTTGGAGGTCCATGGGGAAGGAGAGATCCACCTGCAGCCTCTGGAGAAGCCCTGCAGGAGCAAGCACTGCCTGAAGGAAGCTGTGATCCCATGGGAAGCCTACAATGTAGCGGACTCCTGGCAGGACCTATGACCCCATGGGGGATGCATGATGTTCCTGAAGGACTGCACCCTAGAAGGGACCCACACTGGAGTAGCTCATTAAGAACTTGGGGAAGCCTCTCATTGGAGGAGTTCATACACCTAGGAATGCATGCTGGAGCAGGAAAAAAGTGTGAGGAATCCTTCCTACTCCTCCACAGAAATGTGCGATGAACTGACCACATCCCCCATTTCCTATCACCCTAAAATTACACCTGCAAAGAAGAGAAGCGCTAGAGAAAAATGTTTTAAGATTTGAGTTTATTTCTTATTATTCTATTCTGTTTTGATTGGAAATAAATTAATCCAGTCTGTTCTGCCCATGATGATAATTGGTGAGTAATATCTACCTGTCTTTGTCCTATGTCTTTCATTACATTTTTTGTCCCCTGTCCAGCTGAGGAGGGGAGGGTTAGAGCAGCTTTGGTGGGCACATGATACCCATCTAGGATCATGGCCCAACAAATTCCCACAAACCTTATTCTGATGAGAATACATTATCTGATTTTTGCTAAACTGTCTGTTGAGAATGGTATCAATAAAAAATAATAAAAAAAAATAAAAAAGCAACTTAGATCTAAAATAAAGGCAAGAGCAGCTGGGAATAAAATAATTCTTTAAAATCAAGGAACTTGATTCAGTCTGTCTCTTCTTTCTAACAGCTTTGTTACAGTGGACGTGCTGCAAAAGGGAATGATTCTTTGTGGATGTACATGTGCACACACAGGCATAAAACAGGAGACAGCCTGCTGAATTTTTAGACATAGTGAAAATGACCATTATCTTAATAAGCAAACATAATAGAAGAGTTTTTCCAGTGCAGCTACGAATTCACTGTGTTGTGAAATAGAAACATGCTAGTCCTCCTTTTATTTTTAGTTGAGAGGAGACATAGGTGTGAAAAAGGAATCTGGCCAGTCTGAAATAAACTCATAGGTATTAACTAGGAAAACCATATTAATGTTTATACTACTGCTGTTTCTCATGTACAATGAAAAGATATGCTTAACTGAAGAAAGACTTATCAGAAAACTATATGAGAAAGTCCATGGATTTCTGTGGAAATTTGAGAAGGGAAATAAATTTTATACATTCTACATTAAAGCAATTTGTGATATGGTGCCTAGTATCTAAATACAGTGTCCATGTCCAGATGCCTTTGTAGTTATGGTTGAAAGAAAACAATTTCCTACAGTAATAGGCATTAGTACACAAGAATATCAGCCTTGATATGGGTAGGTTTTGTGATCTACTCTGTGTTATTGCCCAGCAACAGGGCTTGGGACTCAGTAATTTGAGCCCTTAGAAGAATATGAACATCTTGAAGAAAAATAATTCCCTCCTTTTCCAAAACCTGACAGTGTGTATTCAATAAAGATGATAAAAGGATAATATTATCCTACTTCTCTAGGAACATGAATGAAAATTCAGGTTTTTTTATAAGATTAAGTAGAACTGTGAGTTATTCTACATGAAACCATACCACAAATAGTTTATAACACCACAATTTCAAAAGGATTTGTGTAGATGAGAGTCCAATGTATTTGAAAACAGACATATTCCTGGAATTCCCAAACTTTGCTTATTCCTTAACTCTGTCAAAAGGATGACATTTGAAAGAACTTTGGAAACGGTTGGGAAAGATAAATGAATTTAAACACAGGAATCAATAAAAGTTTTATTAAAAGTCAGTGTTAATACAGGCATATGGAACACCAAAAAGGACAGATATATATAACTCACCCTTTGTTTGCTACTCAGTTCCCTCAAAACTCTGCACTTATGAAATATTGAAAATAAGAGAAGTGTGAGGATTCTGAAGAACCTGAAATTTAGGAAAGAGGGAATTTTGGAAGTAATTGTGGGTTACTTTCTACAAACAACAGCCTAAAGAATAAAGAAACAAAGGCAAGACACACTTGCCTTTTAAAACAAAACAAAACAAAACAAAACAAAACAAAAAAAAAAAAAAAAAAAAAAAAAAAAAAAAAAAAAAAAACAAACCAACTGTTCTCCAAAGAAAATATTTTGCCAACAGATGCAGCTGAAAACATTCAAAACAAGGTAAAATATTTAACTAATGTTTATATCCTTGCAAAGCATGTCTTAATATAGCTAAGTATTTTGTTCAGTACTGCAGAATAATTTGGGATCCGATTTGTCAGTGCTAGTGCATGTGAGAAGTGTAATTTTATAACAAAAAATAAGTGACATCAAAAGGACTGCATGTAATTTGCAAGCTGCTGAACATAAGAAAAGACTTAGAAATTGCTTCATGAGTGGCTCTGGCTCATACTCATCAATATTTAATATATGACCTAGAGTAAAGTCAGTTTTTAAACAAAACACAGCTTTTTTCCATCAAGGAGTCAGTGGCAAAGTATATTGTCAAATAGTTTTCTGTTGCAAAACTTATTTTTCCTGGTTATGGCTATCCACCTCAATAGATTTCAGTCTGGATAATTTGAGATCATTTTGCTTTCTACTAAGCAACCTTACAACCTCACTGAATTAGTGCAGTGTGAGTACGTCACCCCACTTCCACTTGGCTGGACTGTATTTCTTATGATATATCCCAGCAGGTTTATCCATAGAGGAATGCTCCTCGTTAAAGTACATGTCCCTGGGAGTTGAGAAATCAAATTTTTAAAGTATGAGAGAACTGTGTTGCTTTTCCTGTAAGCCATACTGGCTTAGGTGGATACAAATACATCTGAACCATTTCAGAATTAAAAATATTTCCATTGCTTAACTGACCTTCCTGAAAATATTTGTTCTCTGGAATGTTTTGTAACTTAGATTTTCTTTGCTGCAGAAAGTGAAACATCTGAATATCAGCTGTCTCACAGAGATAAAATCTCCTTTTCAGTTTGACTAGGATACTAGACTATCCTTGACTGAAGAAAAAAATGAAATTTATTAAGATCACTGTTTGATCACTGAGGAATTTTCTTTTGGGAGAATTGTCATGTTCTAGTTTCCCCATTATGTACCACAGAGTGTTGGAAGCTCCTTTTGTTCACTTTGCAAGTGTGCTAAAGCATAGTTTTAATTATTGTTATTTGTCTGAAGCAGTAACTATTGCACCTATTGAAAACAATAGTTCATTTCTCCATTTTGAAGTACCAGCTTTTTGCTAGCATTACTAAGCAAGTCAGAATAGAAGCTAAAATAAAAGAAAGTAGAAAAAAAGTTGAATATAACCTATCCGCTGAATTTACATGTTTTTGTACTATGTGTTTTATACACTGAGCTTCTAACTTGTAAAAAAAAAAAAGAATTTAAACGGAGAGAAGTAAAATGAAATGGTGTCAACACTCATGGTGGTCTGTGTCATACATAATAAGCCTTGCACTGCTGTGTTGTTCTACGAAGAAGCTGGTGATAATCAGTACCATCTTTATGTTCAGACCTGGAAAAAAGAAATATGTGTTCTCACCCCATTCAATACCAAGCAAACCAAGCCTTGCCTCTGTAAAAGAAAGCTTCAGCAGCCTTTGATATTACAGCAGTTCATGAAGGGCAATGTCTTCAAAAGTTCCTTATTTGTGAGAACAGATTCACATTATGAGTTCCCACTGGCACCATCTGGCCCAAAGTTAAAGGGAAAATCCAAAGAATACACAGAATGGGTGCATTTTAAGTGAAACTACAACTGAGGAGAGTTGTATGTGGTTATACTGGTAAATGCTGTAGGTCTTGCACTGATCTTGGGAGAGCAAGTCTGTGTCTGTGTCTGTGTCTGCGTGTGCGTGTGTGTGAACTGGTGTTTTTAGGCAAAAGCATCAAATGTGAGTCCAAAACCCTATAAGGATCTTCATGTAATTTAGGGATAGACAACTTGACAGACAAGCTGATAAAAATCTGTAAACTGTTTTTCTATTACTGCCTCATATTATGTATCTCCTTTTCTTAAGAGAGAGAAAATTTGACTGTTTCAGAGTCTAAAATATCTATGTCAAATAAAACCACTGCACCTAGAAATATGCTATTTAACACAAATAATTAATTGATCTCAATACTGAAAGTGATATAGTAAAGTACAATATAGAAGTGTGTTTCTGTTGGGTTAAGGGGTTTGTTTTGTTTTGTTTTTGTTTTATGGATAAAAATCCACTAAATGGGGTAACATTCCTAGAGATACTTGAAAAAATGACAAAACGCATTTTTACCCTTTCAGTCCATCTCTTCCTGTACATATTTGTACACATTGTGTAAGTAATGTGTTTAAGTAACCCTGCTAAGTGAGAGCAAAGTTTGGCTGTGACCAGAATGTCATCTCAGAGCACAAGCAGCAGAGCAGATAATCTTTATGTGTCTCCACAGCTAGAAGCTATGACTGAGGGTTTTCTGAGTTACAAGTGTTGCTTTTAAATAGTCCTTAACAGTTTTCTTAATTTTCTCAGATCTTTTTGAGCCTACATAAATTCTGAGCAAATACAACATCATGATTCACAGTGCATCTGTGAAGCACTGTCTCCATTCATTTTTTTCAGCTTACTTCCCTTCCTGTCCCCTAGGCTTTCTATTGGAAAAGAGAGGAAACAATAACACCTTATGCTTTTTCATTCTGCTCATAATTTTTATAGATTTTTGTTCTATTCCTTCTCACTAATCTCTTTCCCAGGGTGAAGAGTACATGTGTATTTAGTTATTTCTTCCGTCAATATTATTCTTTAACTTTGATGGTAACCCTGATACCCTTCGCTGCACTTTCCTCAATCACTATTCTCATGTCTCAAAATTAATATAACAGAAGTGAAAGCATTTTAAAATGTAGTTGTATAATGAATTTATGCACTGACAGAATAGTGCTTTCCTTCCTTGTTCCTTTTCAAATATTTTCTTGTGCTCTATTTGCTTCTTTCACTGTTTGTGATTTCATGCTTTCTTAAAACTATATTATAACATAAGAACCTCTATTCTGTGCCTACTGCTCAGCTTGGATGCAAACTGAATTCTTACTAGGTGTGAAATCATGCTTTGAAGGCAGAAATTCAGACCTAGTTTATGAGAGAGTTTTGTGAACACTTGCAGATATTGAAAAGAATGTAGTTTGAAATTTCCTACTTGAAAAAATTTGTACATCAAATGATAAGTCTTCGTTTTGCTACAGAAAATTTGAGTAAATCTTGTAAATACTGCATGTGAATCATGTGAATATGTCAGTATTGTTATTGGAAATGTAATATTAGGAAGAGTTTGGAATTGTTTTCCCCTTTTTGCAGCAGAGTTTATGGTTAAAATGGGAAAACTCCTAGATATGGCTAGGGTGTGAGACGAATCCACCTTTTTTTTTAATTTTTTTAATAAATTTGCAGGTTCTGATGGTGAAATCCTATTAGATTTTTAAAGTTTGTGAAGTTTCTGCATGCTTTGATCATCAGCCTTCTATTCTGCTAAAAGCTAAAGTGGAAAAAAATTTGTCTTTTATTTTTCTATTTAAGTAAATTCAAGTAAAGATAATAGCCAACTGTGAGTCATGCCCCCTTTCTAATCCCACGACAATGGTTCCATTTGAAGATATATCCTAGTAAAAACAATGGACAAATCACTAAAATAAATGAATACTAAAGAGGGTCCTAGCTGAAAATGTCTAGAACATTTTGATTCTAAAAAATAATTTAAAAGTATTATTTTTTATTAATAATGATTTACTTCTTAATATATACATTTTAAGGTTCCCAATAGTAGCTTTTTACAGAAATATCAACCTTACTGTAATGCCCAAGTTCTTTTCTCAGAGACTACAAAATAACCAGGACAGATTATTACATAGAAAGAACAAGGATGCTCTCTGACACAAGCATCTTGCAGACTAACCAAAAGATAAAGGTAACAGGTTGTCCTGGGTTGTAGTGTAGGATGTACACAAGTATTTATTCTATCACCATCTCCATGAACTGTTGAAACCAGGTGGGGCAGTGTTTTCCCAGGCCCCCTCCCTTTGGGCTGTCTTCTGCTAATGGCCCATCAACGCCTTGCCCATGACTCACAGGTAACTCCCTCCAGGAGTTATCTCTGTTTAATGGGCCATCAAGGACCCACTTCACAACTCATCATCCCATTGTGAGATGCTCTGCCCAGAGCATCACTTGGATATAATCTGGGGTTTGGGACAGTACAAGCAGCCCTTACCCACTGGATTCCCAGAGGACCAGAGCTACCAGACCTTTCTACAGGATCACTGCTTCAGGAAGACCACCTCACCTGGACTGCTTCCACCATCCTGCTCGGGTTGTATTCTGACTCTGTCAGTGGTCCTTTGTGTTATTGCATTTATTTTATTTTATTTTACTTTTTTGACTTTCTTCTTATTAAATTGTATTTCTGACTTGGAGCCTCTCACTCGTTTTGCTTTCAAACCATGACACATGTGGATGTAGAATAGTGGGAGAGCACAAGGAAACAGGGCAAACAAAGTTGGTCAGTCTGACGGCCCTTGGAGCAGTACCCTGTCATGAAATTTTGCATGAACACCATGGAGAAGACAACACAAATTTAAAGGCTGATCATACTGCAGCTTTGTGGTGGTTTGAGGGGAAGTCTTCCTGAGGACAATTGAATATAAAAGACATAAGACATAAGCAACTCTAAATTTAACAAGATGTTGACATCATGATGGGTCAGACTTAGAGTTTGGGGTAAAAAAGAAGGTTAGGTAGAGAGGATAAAAAATGCTTTTTAAAAGAAAAGATACAGTTTGTGTTTCTTAAAAAGGAGGAAATGTCTAGAAAAATAGAGGTATGACTTTGTCAAAGAGTTTGACAATATAGATGAATATTCCAGCAGTATTCAAGGCAAGTGTGAACCACATGGAATCACATTTGTTTGAGAAAACAGTTTAGAAATCTCAAGTAAAAGGATGAAAATCAAAGTTAGAAACATAAAAATACAGATCAAGCAAATGTGGATAAGCTTGTCCTTTTAATTAATGAGCAAGGAGTAAGATTTTACAATTTCCATGATTCATATTTTATTGATTGAAGCAATCCAGCAGTAAGTTTGGATTTGTAGACTTGTGCTTAACACAGGAAGTGATTAAATAAAGTGACAGTTTCTTTTCCTGTAGCAATGCACTATCTGTCATTTCTATTGTGCCTCTAAATTTGCTTCCAAATTTCATCCAAAGTTGAAAGAATTTGCTGTGACAGATTCCTGCAAATTTTATAAAAGGTAAACAAAAAGGCAGGAGAGTCTCAAATTAGTGTCCCAGAGAACACTTAGAAAAACCACAGCCTATAAAGATTGTCTGTGAGAGCCAGCTGACCATGTATACTTGCTCTACAACACAAATGCTTCAGTTGGCCAACCAACATTTGGGCAGCTCCCTAGCCCCAAGGTTTCCTATGAGCCCCTACAAGGGAAGGGATGCAGAACAGTAATTCTATGTACTGAATGGAAAAAGGAAGCAAATATGTAAAGCAGAAAGCCCCGTTAGCACAGCTCAGAAAAAAGGCTTTTTTAGTATCTTAGGCAGAAACAGCTTGGAATTCAAAAGAATATCCTTACACCTGAAGAGACATAACCTGTTAAAAGCATTGAATTTTGTCACTCCAGTTATACTGTATTTCAGAGTCTTAATAAAACTATTATTTTAAATATTTTAAAATATTGCAGCACGATAAAGTTATTCCTCCACTCTTACTGTTGTAAGACTGAAATTAATTGATCATACATGATAAATATTGACCTTTTTGGCAAGAATAATGGGACCCCTACATATATAAATGAATATACAGATGACAGATAGTAAGTGAGCTCATGTGTGCATGGGGTAGCCTCCAAATGAACAATGAATATTACTTCTTGGCCCCAGCTCACCAATGCTGCTGGAAGGGTCTCTGGGCTCCTAGGCACTGATCTTCTTCCCTATTGCTATAGTCATGAACCCCTGATTTCCAGACAACAGGATGAAAGACAAGGGGATATCACAGAGTAGCTTGAAATGGCTTTCTGGTTCCACACTACCAATTTTGCTGATAACAAGGACTTAAAAATAAAAGCTAGATTACTTTCTCAAGTATGAGCATTAATTTTTTTTTTTTTTTTTTTTTTTTTTTTTTTTTTTTTTTTTTTTGTCAGTGAAGTAAAACAGTGAATTGGAATGTGGATTAGAAAAACTTCTAAGCAACAATTATTTTGACACTGCTACTTCTCAGAGTGAAACAGCACGTTAAAATCTATATGAAACTGAAGTAAGGAGAATGAGAAAAGAATATAGCTTTTTTCTTCCAAATTGGATAATTTCAGTGGGATTTTAAGTGAAAGTTAAAACTTCAGAACAGTAGGATGAGAACTGTAAATCATAAATCTTAAGGTGTCACAAAGTTATTGACTGAAAATATCTTAAAGCACATTCGGTCCAAGTCAAGAAGTATTTCTGAAATTCCAAAGTGATATCTTGGCAATAATTGCATATGCTATTCCAATCTTAAGAGCTACACATATATAATTGAGTATCATTGATTTATATTCTGTTTTCCAGTAGTATTAACCATATGTGCTGAAGAAAAAATTCAGACAAGCTCACAAGTCCTAATCCTATCCAGGTACACTACAACATTTCCACCTGTGGAGCTACTTGACAGGAAAACCAGAGAGACTATATACCCCTTTACAGGATAGACTTTTCTATGTTCTTTGCCTGGAAGCATTATAGGCACCTCTCGTCTTTTACATTATTTAAAAATAAGGTTGTTAAAGATATATAGTCACAATCATATTACAATCTAAATCTTTGACTTGCAGTAATAACATTTTTCCTAAAAAATATTCTGAGTTCTTCTCATTCAGTGAAGAAAAAGCATGTTTTTAATCCTCTTCATAAAATTTTACATATTAAAATAGTTTTATTATTGAATTTGAGTTACTTCTGGAAAGGAATCATAAAGGACTATATATCAGTGCTTAAGCTGTTGCAAAGGCACAAATAGTCTCAGGGCCAAATCAGATAAAGGAGGAGATTGCTGGTGAGCAATTTGATTCCTTAATACAAGCCCTGGCTCAAGAGATACAGTAACTGAACTGTCTTAATCAGTCTGTGTCTTGAATGGAATTTAGTGAAGTTTTTTTTCTGAATGGTGGTTATTGGGTTTCACCACCAGTCTTCTGTAACAAAAAGTCACAGAGCTGAGGGAGGCGAGCTGCATTTGTGAGACACCACTCTCGCCAATGCATTTTACTGTTAGTATGTCAGAAAACTGAATTCAGGCAACAACAAAATCTTCAACTGTGAAAGGAAAAAGAAGCAACAAAGGCCTCAAGTATCTATGCTGTCGAGAAGATCTGAGAAAGAGGTCAGTAATGAATTACACACAAAGATGACAGCTGCTACTCTTTCAGCACCACTGCAGAGTGCTTTAATACCTGCTACCCTACTATTATTTTCTATCGGTGTTCTTACATGAGAAAGATTTCCAATCCTACCAGCCTCACTGTTGCTGTCACCCGTTTCATCAAGCTAATTTGAACTTTAAAATAACACAAAATGATCCAAAAGTTTGGGGTCAGCCTCAGCTTCAGTGTGAAGATGAACTCACTGATATCTAGATGTTCCCTCTAACATAAGTTTTTCTCAGATCCCAAGATTTTAATTCCATCAGCAGAAGGAAGGTCAAATTACCATGGAGTTTCTTATCCAGTATAGTCCTTATACTTTCTTGTGATTAGGAAATTATGTAGTTATTATAATGGACGTGATATAAGCTCCTCATTTGTTCATACTTTTCTGCAGAACCCCTGGCACTGCAGTTGCTCTCTGTGTCTGGGCTTTGTCCCCTATCATATCACTGTTAGGAGTAAACAGCCATCTTAGTAGGGGGGTGACATGCTTGCCAGAGAACCTGACTGCTGAATTCACAGCCACTGGGAAGGAGAGGGGAAGGCTGAACACTCCCCAGGTGACCTGGCAAACAGAGATAGTCACTGATTTCCATGTTATCCTAGCCTTTGTCATTTTCCAGCCTTTTATTTTTTTCAGAATAAAAATAAAAATACATTGGCTTTTGCTTTCAAAATGTGCTGAGGAGTTTGCGAGTTTGATCATGGTACAAAGATTTCATTTAGGATAGCCTAACATAAGTTTTGTTTGCGTGTGCTGCCTCACACGAACTGTTACTCATGCTGGTCTTGTACTGCAGTTCCCTGAAAGGATCTCCATTCCCATTGGGCTTTACAGTCCCTAAACTGATGGTGCATCAAGGAAATGCTTGGCAGTGGTGCCTTCCGGATTTTTTCCCTGTAACTGATTTTACAAGCTCACCAAATATTACACACTAGAGGATCCATACAGAAAAAAACACATGTAGCAAGTGGCAAGAGTTGCTCAGCTGAATGCCCTGGGAAGTTTGTGCTATTACCCCCACCTCATACTTGACAGGAAATTCGATATGTGCTATCTTTGAGATCCCTACCCTAGTAGGGTTTGACAGAAACAAACGGAAAGACACATACAAAAGTCATGTCCCTCATGTTATGTTAACGTAAATTAATGTATCTGTAGTTATTACACACTCAAATACATGGCATGCTGGATGACAACTAAAGTAATTTTGCGTAAACTGTGTTGGGCTTCTTGTTAAGGCAACCTTAAAAAAAAAAAAAAGTCTTTTTCTTACCAACAAGGTGAAAAATCTTAGTATTTTTTTCTCCAGTGTTATGAAAGCAACTGAAATAAAGGCAGCTTTTCTCAAACACCACAAAGAAGAAAGCTCCAATAATCCAACCTCTTGTGTACAGTCATACTCACTAGAACAGCAATAAATTTTCCAGAATAATTTTCTAATTTATTTGAATGGGAAATAGTAGGTGTCTCTAAGCTGCTATGCACACAATCAACAGCGCTGTTAATGGCTGTTACTGTATTTCTGTAATGCTACGAAGTGAATGAACTTTAGCTCTCTGTGATATACCGTGCATGTCCTGATGTTATTTTGAGATATCACTGACTTTCTATATAAAATTATTATGTAACCAGTTCATTGTGGTAGTACAATCTATCACACCTTGTCCATCTAATTTTTAATCTTATCATCCAATTGTATTGCATAGACAACAATACTGGTTTAAGATCTATGGATGGGCCTTTTAGAAGCTGGAGATATAAAACACGTCTTTGGAAACATCTCTTTGTACTACTTTTGTACTACTCTTGGCAACTCTGAATGACAGTTAAGCTACACAAGTAGATACTAAAGCCACATAATATGTTGGCCTTAGGAAAAGGGAGATTTACATTTCTCTACTGTTCTGTGAAATAGAATATATTATGCTAAATCTTTCCAACCCTTCAGAAAATGTCTATTTCAAAAGATTTAAACACAAGACTAAAACTAGAGGAGATACAAAGTTCAGGCAAAGGGGAAAAGGTTGGCACGGATGCCACAAAAGGACAGAAGGGTAATAAAATACAAAGCTGGGCATACTGCAAGTACCAGGAGGACATCTAGCCTGTAACTGCAAACTGCTGACACGCGAGGTAGGGGAAGAAAAGCAAAAGAAAAAAATGGGGCTTTTTTGTATCAGCACAAAACTGTTTAGTACCTTTGTCTCCCTGTAAATCACTGATTAACTGGCTAAAAAACAGTTGTCCTGAGCTCAGCAAAGTGAGGCAAGAAGATATACAAACAAACCAAAAAACTACTGCCACTAGAAAAAAAACTGTCGGGAAAAAGTTCTTATATACCATAATCAATGCAAAGGTGTGAAATTCTTCTGTGCTTTTGAAACTCTTATGCAATCACAAGGAAGCATAGTCAGAGAGCATAAAAAAAAGAGAGCAGGAGAATCAGAAAGTAAGGGAAAAAGGTAGCAAAAAGCAGAGTGATGGTTCAGATACAAAAGTGAAAGACAAGAATTTGGATAAAAAATAATAAATGGATCATTTCCTCTGAAGAAATAACCCAATGAACTACAGAAAATATTAAGATGGATTCATACCACAGCAAGTAAAATATGGAAGTTAGAAAGAAATAAGAAACATGGATGGACACATAGTGAAGAAAGACATGATGGGGGAATAAGGGAATTATTTTCATATTTTGATATTTACAGAGAAAAATCTAAATTTAATTATTTTTTAAAAATGCTTTGGTGATATTTCAATGCAGAGAAAAGAAAGACACATTTTGTTCTTTTTCTCATAGAATTATAGACTATTCTGAGTTGGAAGGCACCCAAAAGGATCACCAAAATCCAGCTCCTGGACCTGCACAAACCAGCTCCAAATATCACACTGTGCACCATGAGAGTTTTTCCAAACGCTCCTTGAGCTCTGTCAGATTGGTGCTGTGACCACTTCCACGGGGAGCCTGTTCCAGTGCCCAACAGCCCTTCATGTGAAGAACCTTCTCCTAATACCCAACCTAAACTTCCCCTGACACAACTTCAGGCCATTCCCTTGGGCCCTGCCACCAGTTGCTACAGAGATGAGATCAGTGATTTTCCAAAAATGAACATACTCTTACCTATGATATTTTCCAAAGTAATGATTAGTTTCCAGGAATGTTACATTTAGTAACTGCATCTGAAAGAGCTGCAAGTTAGTGACACCAATATGCAAAAGCAGATACTGAAAGGAAACAGAGACTACCTCATGCAACATGCAAAAGGAACATTAATTACAACATTTACTTTCAAGAACTTATTATGTTAGGTAGGAATGTGTAAGTGTAAACATGTTCCTCTATTTTAAAAATTTAGTTTCTCAGGTAGAATATACTGCAATATTTCCAAAAGGTTGATTTGCTTCCAACAGTTAGGTGGTAGGTATAAGTTACATAAGTATGGAGCTAGAGAAATTAGTTCAATTTGCATAAATGGTATCTTTATAAAATTAAACTAGACTTGAGAAGAAAAGCCTGTTTGAAGCCTAATCTTCTGAATAAATTACAAATATTCAAGTTTATTCTACAAAATTTACCTGAAGGAGAAATTTTTAGAATTTTATAGGAAGATAACATAACTTCCACCATTTGTAATTTAGGTGGGTTCTGACTTTCACGGAAGGAACTAAAGGCTGAATGAACCCTGTAAGACCAGGAAAGCTATTTTTTTCAATTATTATTTATTAACAAATACATGCATGTGTGTATGTGTATATTCATGCATGACCAAATACATTTACATGCATGACCATTAGATAAATGATTTCTGTGTTATTCTCATGCCATAAATGCTGCTTTCCAGTTGACTTATTTTCTTCTGGAGGTGGAAAATTCAACCTTTTATTAATTATAAGGTAATGAAACCCATCCTCCTAACTGTTCACTTTCATCTGTAAGTCAGAAAATGAAGCATCAGCCCTCATTCCAATGAGAAAGGTCAACAAAGCAGAACTGTATTTCATTTACTAGAAATTACAAATCAGGAATTAAAAACAAATAACCTTTACATAGAAATGACAGGTTAGTCTTTCATGGGAGTGTGATGCTTACACATCAGAAGCTTTACTTTCCCAAAGGTTTTCTGTAAATGCTGCCTCATACTTTCTCCTCAATCTCCCCACTCCACAGGAAAACCCAAACAAAACAAAGCAGACAACGGAAAATGTGAAGGCATGCTCCTCATACATCTCTATTGCGTATTTCTTCTGATCTCCCTAGAGACACTACAGAAATGAGCAAGATGAAGCAAAATGTTGTAAACAAAAGCTGCCATTGAGAAAGGTTTTTCAACGTGACCAAGAAAAAATGTATAGTGTTGTACTTATTTCCATTTTGAAATTCAATTTGATATTTAAGATATTTCTTCTTCTATTAACACGTTTCCTCTTTTACTTTTTTAACTGATTAATTTATTAAAATTATGGTACATAATAGTGGGGGTTTTTTACCCCCCCAAAAATTTACATTATAAGATGAATTTTTAGAAGACAGAGATTCAAAATACTAAGAGCTTTAAATTTCAAGACATTTTCTGAACATAGAAAACACAGAATTTGACAGTTAAATGTTGAAATTAAGCAGATAGTTACATTTCCACATATCAGCCCATGTACGGTGTAAGGCAGTTTGTATGGTAGGTGAGAAATTCACCTGTTTTAACAAAGGTCACCACTCTGAAGTGTGTTTTTCTAGATTGTAAGTGAAGTTTTCAAGTGATGTTTGCCATTTCACTGAGAACAAAACCTTCTCATTTGATTCACAGCTACCTGACCCCAGAGTATAGACAAGTGCATTTCTGTAAATGAAAGGAAATTGCCTGAAAATAAATCCAGATAACAGAGCAAACTCTAATTTATTTTGTACTCATAAATGGACACCTATTTATATTGGGAGTGCATTCCCTAATGACAACCTCTGTAGATTATTTATTTTTCAGGATCCTTTTGTTTTCACGGCAGTGGAAACAGGATGAATAAATACTAAATAAATATGAGCTAGATTCTCTTCTGCTCATAGTGAACTCCTGACTTCTCTGCTACTTTTCTATATACCGATTTTGCAATCATATTACAGTGTTTTTAGCTGAACTTGAATCAGCATATTTTCCACCCAGGAAAAGTTAGGGAAAAACAGTGCAAAGTGAAGGAAGTCAAATAGAGAATTAGCTGGCTTTAAAATACCTCCAAAAGAAGGACTTTGGCCAGAACATACAAAGATGCCTCAAACAAGGCATTATGTGTGTTATCCCGATTTAAAGTGGCCCTTTCTATATCCAAGACTAGCCCCCACTCCCCAAAAAATCATACCATATTTAAAAAACCAACCAACCAACCAAACAAAACAAAACCCCAAACAACAAAAGAAAGAATGAAACAAAACCCCCACAAACAACACTCCCCCCCCCAAAACACCCCAAAATCCAAACAAACAAACAAAAACCCCAACCCACCACTAAGAAAAAACAACCAACCAACCAACCAACCAACCAAATCAGAACACAAACCCCCTGTTGGTAATACCTACACAGTTTATGTCTAAAGGCTTTTCCTGTAACTGAGAATAGATGTGTTTTTTTCCCAAGAAGAAACACCAGAATTAGACAAAAGCTGACTGTATCACATAGGACATTCTTGGAAGAAAATTAGGAATATGTCAAGATTGCAAAACTGTTCCTAATATAGTACTGAGACATCTAGGTAGTAAGGACAAGCACTGGTCCCCAAGATGGGGTATGCTTATAGTGTTTCCAGAATCACAATTTATTGCATTCTCTTTTGGTGGTAAAATGGAACTATAGAGGGAAAAATACATCAATTCCATCTGAATGCAATAGAATCCTATTTTAAAATAATGTACTTTTATTCCACTGAACACTAAGACATTTTGAATATTTTCAGTTTAATTGTATTACGCAATTCTTAAAAACTACTTCTTTTGCTTCCTTTAATATTAAGATTCAGTTTTCAAGAAACCACATGAAAAATTTATTCACCTGCTAAAATCTAAGATCAGATTTTGCAAAACATTGAGGAAAGAATTATGAGAAACTTCTTGATATTTTCAGAATTCTGTCATTCAAGCCATCCCTTCTCAGAGGGCTGATTGGTTTCCAGGATAATAATAATTCTGGTCTCTCTGCAGCCTTGCCTACTATTTGTGAAGGCTTTTCTTTGACCTTTTGTATTTCCAGTGTGATGGGTATAGAAGACAATCCCACAAAAATCATTGCCTTTTACAGCAATATGGCAGTAGGTGTCACAAGAATGAGAATGTGATTACCTTTTAAAAGCATTAGCCTAAGTGTATCTAAGTGACATTTTAGTAATTAAAAAAATAGTTTGCTCACAATTTGGAATATTATGCTGGTTTTCTTGATTGAAAATACAGAAGAAAACGAATCAAGCAGCATTTTTTTCTTCAGTAAGAATTAAATTAAAAAACCCTAAAACACTAGGGAAAGAAAGAGCTTTGTTAAAAAATTGGAAGAGGAAATGGAAAAGGAAACTAAAATAATTCAGTTATCAGACTCCTGGATTCTCTGGATAACCTCCCATAAGATCAATGAGAGACATATGAAACTATACAGAAAATTGCATTTTATGCATTTAAAAACCATAGGAGGGGATTTTTTCCCCCCCTATACATGCTGACAAAAAGCAGAGCAATACGACAACAAAAAATTGGAAGACAGTCTTGTGGTCTGCTGCTCATTGATTTGATAGGTATTGCAGTGCTTTATATTTACGATCTAACTTCAGATTTGCATTTCCTTTTTACTCATTCCACAAGGAGATACTGCACCATTCAGCCAAATAAATCAGTGAAGAAAAATATCTTTAAGAGCTGGTATGACTTATGAACTCATTCAATTCAATAATCTGGAGAGCATGATTGCTTTAAGATCTGAAATTGAACAATATCTTTGTAAAAATTAAAAACAAAGGAATGGACTCTGGTAATTGCTTATTAAATTTTCAAGCCCCAGTGACAATAACAAGTTTAAATTGATTTCTCAATACATCTAAAATAGATGGTACTGCATGTACAACAAAACCACACCAGCAGGGCAAAAAACTAGATGTTCGTTAATGGATAAATACCTCAGTACTTTACTACCTTTGGAGAGTTTAGGGAATTCAGTAAGGGTGACTCGAATAGATCCTATGGAATTGCTGTGCATCGCACATAACTAGTGCGGAACTGCACCAACTGCTACCTCAACTTGGTGTTTCAGGGCAGCAAAATATGCTCTCTCCAAATGCACATTCTGGCTTTCTCAGCCCTCCTGGAAAAGCCAAGCATTTCTTTGCTGCTGCCTCAGAGTCACCACATGTTTGTTTTCCTGGCAAAAACCCGAGTTTCCTCACGATTCGCTAAATTTTTCACAGGACACAATTTAGTATGGTAAGGTCCTGGAGCTCAACACCAGAAAACAACCAAACAAAACCACTTTAATACATGGGAGACAGGAGGGGAAGTCTGGACTACATGGTCTTCCCAGAGCGTATGGAAGGAGAAAAGGAAATAGATAAAGAAACTGGAAAAAAGGCTAGAATCAAATCAGGAGTTTTAGAAGAAAAGCCGATTGGCTTATAAATCTCACTTCTTATCTTCAGAGAGCTTTTGAAAATGCTAAAGGAATTTAAAGATGTGAGTTTAAATGGTTTTCTGAAAGACTGTTTCTGCAAAAGCCATAAGGCATTCTGAAAAAGTCATGTAACTGGAGAAAGTGGGCTAGGGATACACGAGTAAGAGAGAAAGGGAAAAAGAATTAAAGTACTTGAACAAAAGGGGCAAATTAAAGTTGTCACTTTCACCCTGACTTTCCACAATACTGCAATAACACAATCAAGTACAATTTTACAATGTTTGTAGGGAAAAAGACTCTTTGCTCAAACCTGTGAAGTGATACAGTTTTTACTTGTCTTCCAGAGAAAACACACTGTCAAAGAGTCTGTCAACTAACTACAGAAAGATACAGACAAAGAAGCATGAACTCAGCCAACTAAACGGATCAGCAAGACAAGAGCCAACCTGTCTGTGTTGTTACAAAAGCAGCAATTCTACCCCTTGGAGTGTGCCGCTGCTGCCCAGATTGCTTGGCAAGCCACGAGGTGAAATTACCTTCTCGCCAGCTGCTGTCTTTAAGACTGCTTTAGATTTGAAAGCAAGTTTGCGGCACCTAAAGTTTGTAATTTAAACACACGTTCAAGGATCACTTTAAAGGTGTTCAACCTGTGAAGTTAAGTGTATGAAAACAGAACTATGTGCCAAAATCATCCTGAAATTGTGGCAAGACACAGTTGTTGGCAATTTCAAATTCTCTTCAGAGCATAGCTCCTAAGAGCTAAGCAATTTAAGGGGAGAAATAAAATTATGAAATGGATTCTAAGGTTTCCTTGCTGAATTAAAAAGAAAAAAATCCCCAAAACATACAGGCAGTATGAGGCGATACATTTCTATTTCTCTTTTTTTCTTTTGATAGGTGACATCCTACATATTAATCCCAACTTTCATTTTTTTTACATCAGTACTTCAAAAGGAGGGGTGTTTGGATATCAAATCAACATCTATAACTTACCATAAAGACATAAAGTTACTATAATTTTAATCATGAAAGTAATGCTAATGCTTTTTTAAAATAAAAAAGGACTCATTGCCATCAGCAGTTAAAATTCATATTTGTGTATTATTTAAATTTTCTCTTTTATTCAATTCCAGTTCAGAGGATCATTGAGAAGATTTCTAAATTTTCCATGCAATCTCTTTTTATCCTCTTACTAAATTTTCAAGAACCCTTTCAAGGCAAACACAATGAGAAAAGGAATGACAAATGACTAGAATTAGGGAACAACTGCTGAAAGATGCCTTCTGATCCCCCTCCTAATTGAAGTAAACCCCTACATGTTTAGAAAAAATCTTTTGCTAGAATGCAGTCTTGGAATGTTATTGTCACCTACCATTAGAGAAAGTGTTATTTAATTATTTCTGCTTTTTATTGCTTGGCCTTTAAGACACTCCCAAGTCAGAACCCACTTAGGATTTGCTGAATTAGAGCTGAGGTATGAATCAGAGACCATGACAGTGCAATGCTTCCCAGCTGGTTGGCAAGGAAGAGAAAGTGTCTTTTTTTTCTTTCCTTGTTTGTGGGTGATATTTCTTCACAAAATGAAGAGAAAAAGGCATCCAGCAAAGCTAATTATACTTTTAGAAATTTCTCATCTACAATTCAAATAAGGATCTCCCTCAGAGGGATTCAGATTTTACATACTGTATGTACTAACCTTCATTGTACCAAATGGCAGCAGAAACGGAAATATTTTCCATATCAAGTGTACTTCATACAGAAAGTTTAAAACCACCCATGCATTTATGCTAAAATAAATTATCTAATTTAAACATATGAAATCAGGCAGATTTACAAATGAGGTTTCATTTCAAATTCATACCTCCTTGTCCCTATTTCAAAGGGAGAAGCAAGCTTTCAGAACAGTGAGAGATGACTAACTTTCATGCAAATTACCTCAGAGGAAGAGAAAAGCTTTTAAAATTGGGGTTGTTGATACAACAGACAGTAACAACTCTAGTATTTTCTGGCTCTAATGTCTTCTAGAAATTTTCCTTAGCAGCTTGTGAATTAGAAAAGTAAGAGGAACTCATTCTGCTCACTGAAATAGTCATGAAACAGAGACTGGAGGTAAATAACCAGACATAGAGAAAATACAGGACAACGGGCAGTCAATCTGACCCTTCTATGCTAGGTACCTTCATTCACGATGAATTCAGCACAGTCTTTGTTTTGTCAATAGAACCCACTTGTAAAAGAATAATTTCTCAGTAGAAGGAAATGGAGTACAAAATGGGGATTTCTGAGATGTCCATTTATGCAAAGTATTTATTTTAGCATGCAATTAATATATATTCATGCAATATGCACACACATACACAAAAAAAAAAACAGGGCAAAAATAAAAAAAAAAAGGAAAAAAAAGAAGTCATTTGAACACAAGTTTTCCCTGAACCAAATGCACTCACAAAATGCAACATATTTCACTTTTTTGTCATGCTTCATTGTCTATATTTTCCTAAGTACTTTCCTCTAGACAAGAGAGAAAATAATTTATTCTACTCCCGAATATGGCAAATTAAATATTTTAATATTTGGGGTTTTGGTGATAAACTCATATGCCTAAGTAAAGGGCACAATATAAATGATTAATTGAATATGTAAATAACAAGAAGTATGCAAAAATTCTTTGGTAAGCAGGAACATTGATATCTGTAAATAAGTACAACTTGTAAATAAAAAGTTCATGTTAGAGCAATAACCAGAATTCAAATACTGGCTCTACCCTTGTGTCACTTGCAGCTTAATATGGAAATGAAGATATCTCTGCACTAGTGTTTTATTTTGAACCAGGAGTGATATTGAAAAAAACATACACATCCTCTCTGCTTAGAGTATTTAGGCTCTTGTTGCAGCATGGTCTCAGAGTGGATGTGCTAGGCACTCCATGGAAAATCTAAAGGTAAAGATTGACCCACCACTGTACAGTCCAAGGAATCTGAGCTAGGGTGAAATTGCATTCTCCAAGAGTGTATTGGGAGGTCCTGCATCTCCATATTTATTGCTGTTTCCATTGCTTGATGCAGTATATCTTGAGCAAAGTCTGCTCAAGAGCATATATGCTTTTTTTTTTTTTTTTGTGATAATTTACTTTAGAGTGGATAATAATGTAGAAAAAGTTAATTTATGACCTAAAAATTATAGATCTCTAAGCAGAAGTTTTGTTCTAAAAAGAAACCAAGAAATTTTATCCCACTCTTTCAAATCAAAGCAAGACATCATTCAATAAAGAAAAAAAGAACTGATTAATTTTTTTTTGTCATCCCTTTCATATTTACCAAAAGCTTCCAAATGCCACTGGCCTCTAAAATGCTGAATTTTAATCATCAGGATACACCTATGCTGCTGAGACACTTACTACTTGCAATTATCTGAGATTACTGTGTTAAAGGAATTTCCTTCAAAAATAAAAATTTTTGGGAAAATTTCCTCCTGTTGATATTTGAATGTTCCTTAAAGAAACATTAAAAATTAACACAAAAAAATGTCATTATTTGGTTTTCTGATATATCTTTCAAGGAGAACCTTCAGCAGGAATTCAATTGTTTTATCATCTGTATTACACACATAAACTTATTCCATTTAAACAATTAAGTTTCAAACTAAGTGCCTAGAAAGGTCTTTCTTTTTTCTGTTGTCACACAGCAATATAGCCATCCGTTTGAATTTTCCACCCATAACTTATAAGATCACGGTATCTCTTCCAGTCACTGTTTTACTGGACGTTATATCACCAAACAAATCACATTTAAAATGATACCATTTTCTCAGTGTTTTAATTCAGCTTAGTGGCTCTGGGTACAAGCTGCTTCTATCTCTTATAAGAGATAAGCAGATGCTATCTATTGCTGCCCTTATTTAATGTTCTTTCTGACTTCAAAGAGCAGTAAAATGGGAAATGCAAGCTGCTGGAAGATCCCATTGGAAGAATATTCGTAGGTCACTCTTAAAGTCATTGTCTCTGGGAACTTGCAAAAATATTGCCACCATCCTCTGGTAATGGCTTACTGCAAACCAGTAGGCTGAAGTTTATTTTCTACTGACCCACCACAGAAGACACAGCACAGCTATTTATAGAGCACATATCGGACCATGCAAAACCTCAGATGTTACACTGCACATTCTCTAATAGCTTTATGCTTACCATTACTTCCCAGCTTGATCCCCTCTCAAATCATATTTTCCTCTCTCAAAGCACACCAGAACCTTCAAAGATAACCACAGCTTCCTGACATTCACAATCTTTAAAAAAATTTTACTCATCCATGTTATAAATTGTGCATATGCCCTTATTTCTTGTCCATCTTTGGAAAGGGTGATAATGATGTTTGTATCTGTGGTTAAATACGAGGAAAATTTCATATTCCATATGGGATCCTATGAGTCATACAACTGGAAAGACAACATAGATACATCTGGCTGCAACTACTCATACTCAAATAGTCTAAGCACAACTGTTCAGAGCTTTAACACTCTTCTTAAAAGTTTATATGAGAAACAAACAGGAATCAATTAAAATGAAAATAAAAACTTTACGTTAAAATGTTTTACTTTTCACAATCTGGATTCATATAATTTGCTGTTTAAGTATACAAAAACTCCCCACTAGATATTATCAGAACTATTTTCTGTGGAAAACCCCCTTTCACATCATGCACATGCAACACTTTATGAGAAGCTTTTGATAATTTGCTGTGAACTGCATTACCTTCTTTACTATAAACAGATGAAAAATAGAAGACTTTTTAAAACAGAACAGAGAAAAATAGAAATCTGCTTCTGCTTACCATGTACCATGCAAGAAGGAGCCCTTGAGAGCAAGACAGCTATTAATAGTGTTAGCTTAGATTCTGATCAAAAGCATTCTATTCCTGTCATCCCTGAGGGATGAAAAATGACATGGTACCTTTCCTAGCACTAAAGTAATCAAGTTACTTATAGCCACTATTTTTATTGGTAATTTATCTGGCTGGAAAAAAAAAAAAAAACAAAACAAAAACAAAAACAAAAAAAAAAAAACCCACCAGAAAATCAAGACAGTTGTTCAAATTTGGGATCCTTTTGATAGAATATACAAAACTAATGTTAAGAAAAAATGGAAAGCTGGAACTCTGTGTCTTTACTAATGTGATTGTATTTAACTTGCAATTGAGATAGTGTCAAAACATGAGACAGCTCTGATTTGTAAGCAGGTGTAATGTGAATACAGTTTAATAAACTCACTACAATTTAGTTCAAATTTTCTAAACAAAATTATCTATGACAGTGCTTTCTGCAGATTGAATGGAAATATGAGGGGGAAACTTTTAAAATTGTATACATTAATGACAAAATACAGTTTTCCTCTTTACTTTTCATGTCATGAGTAGTTGCAACAGTAATAATGACCAAGTTCGTCACAAGCAACATCTAGTTCAACTTTTACATGGCTTGTTGAAATTACAGGCTTTATTTTATTATCATCAGAAAACAGTGCCTAAACTCTAGAATGAAATTAAAACCACCTTACACTGCTGGTGACCCCTCTGACAAATCAGTTTCAGGCTTGACATAGTAAATTGCACTGCAGAGAGCAGAAACCCCATATCCTGTGGGACTGCTCAGATTGTACCTTGCAACTGAAAAGACTCATCTCTGGTTCCTAATGGGTTTATGTAAATACAAAGGAAATGTGCAGCATGCAGGGAGACGTCACAGTGTATAGGAAGAAGGGTGGATCACAACATTAAATTAAATCATGGCAAGTATAAAAAACAAGCTGCTGAAACCTATAAAAATATTCTTATTACACTACATAAAACAGATGCTGCTTGTACTTTCAAAAAGCAATAAAATGATCCAAAGAACATTACAAGAAAAAAAATTATGGTAAATATATCAGTCTTTGTGAGTTGATTAGAAGTATAAATTATCTTTTCCTGATGATTTCTTCTTTAATAATAATTTTCTGTCTGTGATGTGTAATGACTGTGGATCTGACTACAGGAAACAAATGCTGCTGATTTTGAAACTGGCCATCCATAAAGGGATTTTAAACATAATATTCATTAAATTATGTTGCATAAAGTCACAATATCTCTTGATATAACAGCAGAACATGATCTTAAAATGTTAAACTTTTTAACACCATTTTCAAACTCTGTCTTAACTCAGTAATTTTAATAATGCATTTTCTTTTCTACAGCTTTTTATTACTATAACTAACAGGATTATTCAGAAGGTCAATTCTGTTAATAAGGCGGGGGGTGGGGGATGGGACAGACAGGACCTTACTGATGTTTTTTAATGCCCTTCATTTATGTTTAATACTGTGATACAAAACAGTCTCCTTCTTACCAATGACTACAGCCTTGGCCATTTTCAAATTAGCTGCATCACTTTGTCACAGCCACAGGATCATGCCTGTTAAAGCCTAGGTCACAGAATTAAGACATCCGTGTATGGCCTCTTCTTTTCCTGATAAAACAGATGATTTTAAAAGTATTCAAATGTTTTATTGAAATTATTGGTTTATATTATAGATTTTTAAAATTCTGCTACCTTAATAAAATCTTGTGAACTATTGATACTGTTGTACTGGGGATAAAGTACTGCTCCCCTCTGTGCTCTTAGCCATGACTTTCATGATAATACATGGTTAGTAAAGGTACTGTGGGATACATTTCAATGTCCTGAATACAGAGAGCAACGTGTAGAGTGAGTTTGTAAACTAATACACAATGGTGACTACAAGTTTTCCTGCAATCAGCATTTGATAATAAATCCACATCCTTCAGTTTATTTCATATTTTACTGCTAAGCATAGGTTCTACCAAATAATTCAAAGACTGCAGATTATGCATGAAATTGCTACTGAGAATATTTGCATATCATGTTATTTTAATTACATGATATTATTGAGTTAATTAAGTGGGATTATGTTAATTATCACTTTCACAAATCAACTAGACATGTCATAATTGATTGCAATGGATATAAACTCCAAACTCTCACTCTGGAGAGTCTCATAAGCCTGTGAAGAAGTTCTTAGTAAGCATATTTAATGATACAATTTAAAGTACCAAAACTTTCTATTAAAGTTCAAGTGCTTGAAAGACCTTGAGAAAGAAATGCTGAGTTCGAAAAAGCAGAAATAATAAAATTTGCTGTAGAGTTTAAAAATGAGCATAAATTTAACAGATGGTTCTCATGATTACATTACATGTACCTTTAGAACAAACAAAAAGCCAGATATATTTTGAGTTTCCCCTTTTCTTAACTCAATCATATGATAAGTTCAATAAAAAATATATTTAGAATTTTCTTCGTCTATTTCCAGATCATTACTGGATCAAATACTATAACTACTCATGAACACTCTCAGTGGCAACATGAGGGAATTATACCACAGTTTTTCACCTGAAAGCTCTGACTGTTGTTTGCAAAACTTAGCGTTTTCTCGATGTAACAGGTCTCAGTGAGGAGCACGTAAGCTTGGAAATCAAAGGTGCAGGCTTGTGATGCAGAACAAGGTTTTCCAAGCAGGCCAGATCCCAGAAAACATGTATTCCACAAGAAAAGGTCTGAGAGAACCACTCAGTTCTCACACATAGTGAGACCAGAAAGGACATAATGTGTCTCACAAGGGAGAGGAGTCATCAAAGGGAAGGGATGTTCTCCAGATTATCAGTGACTCCCTTTAAGAGAAGCAACTGACACCACCTCCTCTTTTTTTTTACTTTTTGAAGGACTTCATGGGTAACTTGCTCTCTCTAAACCATGTTATCTGCATATATTTGTTTAATGAAGGTAAATAGCCCAAATAGGCATGTCTCCACAATAGCAGTAAATCTGGAATGACAAAACTTGATCATAACCATCTCTATCATGTTCCTTAATTAGTTAAGTTTGTTAGCTTATCTACCCTGTGTTCTGGCTTCTTTTTTTCTTATTTCTTAGCTATAAAAATCCCCTTGTGGGTAGGTCAAAATATGGAGATGTATAATACAGCGGTGTGTCTTCCATTGGGTGACCAAGTAACCAACTAAATAAGAATTTACAAGGCTGATCGTTGTGTCACTTCACACCATGTTTGAATCTAGCCACAAAAGGAGCACTGTTGGATTTTCCATAGGTTCTATTTGTATGTGAGTAGCTGAACTGAAAGGATTTTCTGATAGTTTTGCAAAGCAAATATTGCTCTTTATATAACAGTCAGAAAATCTGTGGCTTTTATGACACAACTAATCAGACGACAGAAAAATTGAACCCTCACTTCCCTACCTATCAACTGTCCCTTATGAGCTGTCACAAATTACAATTAAATCAGTGCATAAAAAAGCACATGCTCACACCCCCATTTCATTAGCAAGCAAAGGAATTATGGAGTCCCCCATAGTTACATATGGTATGAGACCTAGTAGAGCAACAATTTTCAAAAACACTGATAATGGGATAATCCTTTAAAAAAGTTCATCTTTCATGGAACTAATCAAAACCTAATCAGTTAAAAACTCTAATGCTTGCCGATTTAATGTCTGTGGTGCCTCTCTTTTGTTACTGGACATGCTGGCTGTGAACCAATAATATAGATATTAAGCACACATATATAAACGTTAAGATTTTAAGTATTGGAAAATTTTATGTATTTTTTCCGATGGCAAACAAAATCCTGTATTTAAAAAGGGAAGACTTTGCAAAAGGGGATGATTTTTATTTTCCCCAGGAAGTGAATTTATCTATACATTTCATGGATCACTAAGTTTTTATTTCCTACCCTCCCCTTTATTAAGGTCCCAAGAGGACTCTCACATCACCTTCCAAATCATTACCAGCTTCATATTTTGTTGCGCTATGTAATCAAATATTTTTATTTAGAAAGAAAACCTTCCAAAATATCAAGCTTGTGGACTTTTCCATGTCCTACAGAGTTTACGAAGTTGATGTGTCTCATATTACGTGTGTTTCATCTTTCAAAATTCCTGAGCTTCCTTTGTCTGTAAAAGTGCTTAAGACACATTCACCTCTTTTTTAAAAGACATTTCATATAAATTGAAAGTAATGGCAGGAGCTTGTATAATTGTCACTTCTGAAAATTACATGTAGACTTACTTAATCTCTCTTCTAAGGTTACTGAGGCACCACTACAGACATCTCAGATTTCAGTCTATGTTCAATTACACTAAAGATATTTTACAATCTGGTGATGGTTTTGCATCTTTTTCTTTTCTCTGGGCACAGTCTTTCAGAATCCAGAGCTAAGTTTTCACTGCTCTTTGTGAGAGGTCTGGTCAAAACTCTTGCCTTGTAGAAAACTTAGAGTCTATGAACACACAGATGGGATTTTGCACTGTGGTGTCCTTCTTGGAGAATGTATCTCCTCTGTAGCAGTCTTTATCTCAGTCTCAGTTAAAGTAGTCCACTGTCTGTTCTCTTTTCATAAAAATATATTTAAATATTTATTCACAGAGGCTATTTCACTGATTCCTCTAAAGTGGAGAATTTTTCTACAATACATTTCTAGTATGAGACTTTCCAATATTGGAGGAGATGTAGGAATGCAATTAACTGAGACTGAGTAAATGTCATACTCCAGTTTCACTGCCAAGTTGGATAAAAAAGCTGCTACTTTCTTAAGAAAGTGTTCTGTAGACTCTGATAAATATAATTCATTGAGTCTTAAAGTATCACCAGTTATCACTGTACTCTTCTGCTGGGTGCTGTCACAATTCTTGTCAAGTAGCCAAAGGAGAAAACATCCCTTTCAGTGTGGTTGCCCTGGAAGGGCTGTGCTTCAGACTCCTGAAGAGGGATCTCTTAGAGGCTCTGCTTTTTAGTATATTTTGTTCTGACATTCTCCTGGACAGCCCAGGAAACCATATGTGTTTCCACTTACCCTCTGCTTTTCAGGCTAGGAAACCACAACTGAACACTTTGACCATTGGCTCCATAGTCTGTGAAATAAAGAATACAATAAAGAACAAAAAAACCCATTGTCAAAGCAAATTTATATTTACGATGCAAAAAAAAAAAACCAACAAAAAACCCCCAAACAAACCTCATAAATGATCTTTGGGTCTCAAATCACTTTAAAACATAATTGACCTTCACCAGACAACTCCAAAGAAGCAGAATCATATATTCAAAAATAGTGTATATTTATGAAACTGAGAAAACATGCTTAATTTCTATCAAACACAAGAAAAATTGCAGAATGGCTGTTTCATTAGAAGAAAATAGGATATAAATAGGAAAAATTACTGTACAGGGAACAGTCTACTTACTTGTGTGGTGCCACCTTCCCCGAGGTTTGGCAGATTTGTGAACCATCTCTATTATAAGAACAGTTATTTCCTATGATATGAAAAAGCATTTTTTTAAGCTAAAAAATCCCTGTATTGCACTCAAACCTCTTCTATGTTCCATAATACACTACTCTGTACTATTTCAAAGCTAGAATGCACCATCCAGTGTTGTGCTTTGTTCTTTTGAATTGAAGAAGTTTATGCAAGACTGCGATATTTATTTATTTCTCCTTGCCTTCTAAACCCGGGTTTGTCCTCTATGATGAAATTATGTCTTTGGGAGCTTCCCAATAACAGTGAGATAGTTAATGTAGAACTGTTGCATTATAGATACAAAAAAATTGGACCTTTTTGAGACAACTGTTGTTGTCTTCTATAACTAATCTTAAGAAGCCTGATATTTTGAATAATACACTAGGACCCATTAAAGAAGTATTAAAGCTTAAAGATACCATTAAAGAATGGAATTATTCCAGTGAATATTCCTGAGGTATCCTTAAAATACTTTCTTCATCAGAAAGACTCATGTCAAACCATTCTCAGTGAAATTTTCCATTCTTGCTTAAAATATTTCTCTTTGCTTTTAGAACCAATATTTTTTTAGATTATTTTTTACAGTAAGATTGAAAATTCTGGGAACATGTGTACACATTGGTTGTATCATTTCTCTGGCCTCTCTTTCCCTGAGGAAAGGATGATAACTGATGGTGACATTTTGCCTATAGTCATAAAATTCATATACTGAAATATCATAAAGAAAATATGACTATATGTCCTCTGCCCTCTACTGGATAGCATGACAAGAATGCTTCTACATGGTACAACCAAATTCAGATGCTGCCAAGAAGACATCTTTCAACTGGCAAGTCATCTTCCCTTTCCATCACATGTGGGAAAATAATTTTCTTTTTACTCCACAGCCTGTGTTCTGGATAGATTTTTAATCTTATGTTTGTCCACAGTGAACCCACAAAGTAGTTCAGTAGCAGATTATGACCACATTTCAGAAGCAAAAGTAAAAACAGCCTGACACACCCACAATGATTCAACAGCTACCTAAAAGTTACAATTTGCCCCTCAAAGATCATGAGGTCAATGCAAAAAAAACCCTACCTGAATTCATTGATAACTAAAAAGTGACAATTCAAAGTGTCAGTAACAGGAATCATAATCCCATGACGATGCCTATGGGGAGCATGCAGAATGAATCTGAAATGTCACATATGGCCACTGGTTTCCTGAGAAATCTTATTTATGTGGAATAAGAACTTGAGATGAGGAAAGAACAAGAATTCAGAGAATTTAAGGAGTAAATCAGAGGAGAAACAATATCCTTATGGAATAGAAAAGTCATGATTTTGCTCCAAAAATATAGCTAAGAAAATGGCAAGACTAATAAATCAAGGGAAAAACTTCTAAAGATTGCCAAACTGATTTGAATGGAAACTAGTGCAGCTGACAAACTGCCTCACTAAGACTGCATCATTCAAAGCTCGCATTACATTATTTTAGTGTCATGAATAGTAGAGAAAGCTGGGATATTTAGAGCTGTCTTATCTAAAGAAACTATATTCAGAGACATACTGCCAATCCCAAAATTCAAACTAAAAATCATTTGGGGTATTGGGTTCTAAGGGGAAAATTAGGCATATACATGAAGGTAGAAATGATGCAGAACAGATGAATACATAGGTCAATATTGGGTACCATAAAAGCCGTATACCAGGCTATTCCTTCAGCCTTTGAAGGACGATTAAAAGCAGAGAAAGGAAGGTAGAGAAAGAAGGATGAGTGGTGGTGGAGGAGCAGGCGTTCATATCCCTGAAACTACTGTGGTACAGTTGGGTTGGCACATAGATACCATTCTTTTGTGGTTTTGGTGATTTCTGTAATTTTTATATATATTTATATATATATATATTTAAATAAACCTAACCACGTACTGAGGTTTAAAACCTGCAAGAAAGAGCATGCCAGAGCAAGCTTGGTCATGTGATCTACAGAAATAGAAGGCAATTATATTTCAGTCAAAACACGTTTTTTATCTTCCCTGCTTTCTTTCTTCTGTCTATACTTTCGAATTCAGGAAAAGTCGGGCTGCATTTTGATTTAGTAAAAGGCTGTTTCAATTGTTCAGTACTGTTAAACTTCTAGCATTGAGTATCACTTCCTCCCTCCCCCCTTCCCCCCCGAACACCATCCTTCATCCTTTTTTGTTACTTTTACAGTGAGCCCACTGGAGTGTAAAGCCACTTGGGGCCTCTCCAGGGGTGGTCTTCAGGCACAAGCTACTGTACCAGTAAAAATCAAATTGCCCCTTGTATAATAAGTTTGTGATGCCCAAACACTCTGAAACTGAATTATTGCAGCACTTAAATGTGCAAGAGGAATCCAATAAAAGTTTGTGATAGCATGGCACATTTTTCAGTTAATTAATTTCAGATTTCACATAAACTTGGAGAGAAAAAAAAAGAAAACACCATTTTAGTGCATGATGTCTTTGTTGAAATGCTGTAGAAACAACAGAAGCACCATTTTTAAAAGCAGGGTAGTGGGGCCAGGCTTTTTTGCCTTTGTTAAAAGATGTCACAAATGCAAAAAAATATTTCTGGAAATGGGAGAAAAGGCTTGAATGCCAAGGTTTGAATCCAAATCTGAGTTTAGCCAGATTCTGCCAAGTGAAGTCCATTGACTAAAATAGGTCTTAACCAATTTGTAAGTTTTTAATCGTCAAACTTCACAACTTGTTGGTCAGTAATATTACAGTGTTGAATCATTGTTTATTCTGTAAGCTCTCTCTCCAACAGCCTCCAAAATCCAGTTTCAGGATAAATTGAATCAAAGACATGTCCAAAGAGCAGAAATAATAAAAAATAAAAATCTATGCATCAGAAACGTCTTATGTTCCCAGGTACAAGGCTTTGATTGGTCTCTTAGCTATGACAACTTAGTTATTTCTTACTCTGCTGTCAGAGGAGATTACCAAGCACCTTTAAAGGTGTCAGTGAAATGTCATTACTATTGGTTAGAAATTACAAGAGGAACGTGCAAGTGCATTACATATTAAAAATTAACAAGACATAGGTTTAGTTTTTTCCTAGATGTTCAATAGATGGATGTTAATTTTAATACATAAATAGCACTGACATAATAATTAATTTAAGAGCTTAGTAAACTAATAATAGTGACACTGAGAGGAATGACTTTTTAAGGATGGCATCTCAAGGCAAATGTGTGAGCTTTTATAAAAAACATATTCTGTTACACTTCAGTAGTATGAGAGTCAGATTGTCTATAGATTAATTTCCAATAAATAATTCCATTATTTTTCTGTGTTTTTAAGTAAGTCATTCAAGATGTGAGCACCAACATCCATTTTAGGCCTCTCAATCCTATCTTTAAGTAATAATGAGTAATTTAATATAGGCTTGATCCCTAAAAATCAGTTAGACTTGCAAGCCCCTTCTATGGATAGAGGAGGAAGACAAACATTTCCCAAGACAGTTGTGTCATTTGTAGGTAGATATCTGTGACTGATGATTTATAGTCCTCCTCTAAAACTGACCATAGTCTGTAGTCATAGATCTTCTGCACTTATATGATATTAAACAAGATTTGCAAAAAAAAAAGGAAGATATTCAAGCCTAGAAATGACAGAATCACAGCACTCAAAACTTTGATTTCCATTCCAGATAACTCCCCTTGCTTACAGAGTGAGCCTGCAGACCTGCCTGAGGCTAGATGTGCAACATGAAGTGAATTCTCTTTTCTGCTTCTTGGACTTGAAGCAAAAGGTCCAGACCAACACAGCTATTGCATGCATACGAAAAACCACTGAATGACAACAACATCTCCAGTATCCTATCAGTCTCAGAGCTGACATCAGTCTTATTTATGAAGTTTTGTGTAGCAATAGTCTTAGGTCATGCCCAATTCCCAAGCACTTAAGACTGCTTAGACCTAGAGTAGGTAAATCTCTTTGATCAGCCTCATTCACTACACGTACAGCAGGAAAAAGAAACCAAGCCTCATATTTCTGAAAACGCAACCTATTCTGTTGCTGTTATATATACATAACCTACCAAATCATTCTCAGCAGAGGCTGTCTTCATCTCTGCGTCAGTGCTGTTCCACTTTGTGGACATAGTTTAATAGACAGAGGGAACAAAATACACAATTGGGCCATGACTTTTATGTGATCTACTGGAACCTCCACCTAAATTCAAGTTTACCTTTTCTTTGAAGAGACATCTGAATTAAAGTCTAAGGCATATTAAGGTTATCTATCCTATAAAACAATAAAATGGATGCATTTGTTTTAGTGGACCAGAAAACAGATGTTTCTCCCTTTCGTTTTATGACTTTCAGTCACCTTTTACCTAATACATTCAGAAATGGATTACTTCCTTCCTGTTCTGGAGATAAATATTGACACCAAACCCTCATTTTACTCCTTTCCAAAAAATGATTTTTCAAAAAAATGAACTTTGGATGCTTATCTGAAATTATCTTGAGCAGTTTTAATTATATAAGGGATTATAGAAGTAAATTATAGAAGGGATTAGGTTGGAAGGGATCCTCAAAGTTCATGTAATTCTAGTCCTACTGTCCATGGCCAAGGACACCTTCCACTAGACCAGGTTGCTTAAACCCCCGCCCAACCAGGCCTGGAAGGCTTCCAGGGATGGTGTATCCACAACTTCTACAACTGCTGCAGTGCCTTGCCACCTCAGAGCAAAGAATATCTTCTTAATATCTAATCTAAACATACTCTCTTTCAGTTTGAAGACATTGTTCCCTGTTCAGTCACTATATACTCTTCCAAAACGTTCTTCTCATTCCTTCTAGTAGGCCCCCTTTAGGTACCAAAAGGCCACAATAAGTCACCAGGCTGAATTACCTCAATTCTCTCTCAGTCTGTCTTCATAGGAGAGGTGCTCTATCCCTCTAATCATGTTTGTGACTCTCAGTAGCACCTCAAAACATTTAAACACAAGGGATGTACTGAGGTTTACTCTGGGTTAAACATAAGGGAGAAATACTGACTAGATATTCTCAAGAGTTCAAAGCTACACAAAAGTTTACTGACAAAATATAGAAAATCAAGAAGCTTTGTCAAAAGATTTAATACAGCATCCAATTAACACATAGCTTATTGTAGCTTTAACTTCGCCCACTTAACTTAGCAAACTTTAAACCTATTTGATGTTAAATTACCCAAAATGTTCCATGAAAAGAGAATTAGAAGAAGAAGAAAAGAGGAAAGACAGAAAATATATAGAAAAACACACATATAGCTATCAACTCCCAGGTTCCAACATGAATAAACCCCAAGAGGGTATGCTTCTCTTGTGCCCAGCCTTTTAAATCCTCAGACCTCCGTGGACCCTCCTCCGAGGTGGGACTTTCAGTCAGTGGGCCACTCAGGAGCTGGGTTAAGCAAGACTGGAGCAGCCTCTGGTGTGCCGTGGTTGGCTGAGCTGTGGGGCTGGGAGGCTTTGGCTCTGGGCTGAGGGGTGTGCTATCAGGCATAGGGAACTGCCTTGCCCACAGCAAGGCCTGACCTGCCCCCCTTCCCACACAGATGCATCCCAAAATATCTTGAGACATGAGTCTTTTCCAGTCTCTGACACCCTCCTTTGGACTTGCTCTGTGAGTAAAAATTCATGTCACCAGAAATTTATGTCCAAAAAGGAGATGAGGGGTCCTCTAAGCATAAACAAAAGGAGAGGCCATGGGGAATTTCCCCATGTGTTCCCTTGAATTATTGGAGGATGCAGCCTCCTTTTTATCCTAAATTCCCAGTCACATCACTATGACTGTGGCCGCATTATCTCCCATTCCCCTTTGGCTAAGGTACTTGGAAGGTGCAGACTTCCCAATTCACTTACTCTATTCTCCCTTAATATGTACTTCCCCCTTTGTATAACATAACTCTATTGAGTCTTTGTTCTTCTTCTCAGAGTACAAGAATGTAGCATGACACTGGCTGAGCAGCAGTCTGGGTCAATCAGCAACATTTTCTGAAATTGATAGTTTCTCCTGTTGCTTCCTTTCCTACAAGTCTTTGGCCCTACTTACAAGCAGAGTCACATCGTTTGTAAGGACACATTCATCTTATTCCTTTCAGCTCCAACAAATCCATGTCCTTCCTGTGCTTAGGAACCCAGAGCTGGGCGCAGCAGTGCGTGAAATGGGGTGTCATCAAGGCAGAGGGAAAAAATCATCTGCCTTGACCAGCTGACAGCGCTTCTTTTGGTGCAGAGGCAAGATTCTGGGTGAGTTTTCCAGCTCTAAATGATCTGACCCTAGAAAAACACCCACATGAGGAACATTCATAGTAACTAATGGCTATTGCTCTTCTGGAATGATGTAGCCTGGCAAGGCAGTAAGAGACAAATCCCATACTCCAGATCAGTTGAATAGGACACGTAATCAGGACACATAATCAGGACAACAGAGTGACTCTGTCCCCACACAACAACTCTGCATTTCTGTTTGTGCTCCTGCTCTAATGCTTCAAGGATCTGTGCCATAGCACACGGAATAAGCCCACAAAATGCTGTCATGATGTGCACATGGCTTCCTTGATAAGATAGGAGGTCTCCAGAGTATTTTAATAATTCCCAAATTTTCTGTAGCTGAGTCTTAATATGTCTACCTTTGTTTTCTATGTATCAAAACTATTCCTTTGAAGGAAATGTGTGCAGCCAAAAATAAAACCCACAGAACATTCCCAAAAGCCTTGGATCTGTCTCATTCAGTGTATGATTGGGTGGATGATAACTGTGAACTGAATGTAGAAGGTGCATTTCACTTGTTCTTGGTGTTATGAATATACAACCCCCAGTTACATTTCTTTGTACAATAAATGCAAATTCATATATATGACAAGTAGAAGTATGAGACTTCTAAGGAACCATTTTGCTAAAGCAGTTTTATGCTATTAAAAATCTTTGAAACAAGTTCATAGAATGTCTCTTTTATTTAAAGGCAAGTGATAAAAATTCTGTTTACTAACATTTCTAAGAATGGCGTCTAAGTGTTATGCTAATTATATTGATTTAGTCATAACGAATAATTGTAACACACATAGTTATGTAGGAAGAAGGTGAGTCTGTCCTGCAATTGTTTACTGATTTGTGTTCTGTGTTCCTTATTTACCAGTGCTCTACAGCACAGGCAACTGTCATTTTGTATTTCCTTTAAGGTGCTGAATGTCATGGAACAAAATCCCTGCATTTATTCATGACAGAGGGGTTTATAGAAATCTTTTCAGTGGCAAGCTTCCAACTCAGAAAGAACTCCCAGCCACTGCACTTGTTCAGTGGAAGCAAAATTCTGCTGGCACATGAGACATATCTTCTTTCATGCATTTCTGTGTTTGTTCTCTGGAGTGCTGCCAGAATAGACTTAAGTTATGATAGCTAGCACTGTTGTAAACTAGGAATCGTGAAGGAGAGATTAAAACCTCCAGGGAAGAAAAACACTTTAAGTAATAACATGGAGTGTAGCCATATTCCTGTCTTCTCATTGCAGTGGTGCTGCAAGACTATCTCAAGGAACACAGGAGTGAGATTGCACAGAAGGGGTATTTGCACACTCACTCATTCTCCCTGAAGACCTTGAACACTTGCCAGCTGAGCAGCATCTTTCAAGCCACTCAGATAGCAAGGCAACCCTTCCCCACTCAGCTTCTTCAGTGTCCTTCTGGTGGTTGTGAACTGACCTTGACTACAAATCTACCACTTTTCTTAGTCTAAATAAAGTGAGTTTTGATCATAATGCACCTTTTTGTGCTTAGGAAAAAAAATGTATCAGTGGTTCCTATAAGCCTCATTGTAAACTGGAGACTACATCCATGCAGTGGTATTTCCACCCCTAGAATCCATATGTTCACCCTCTCTCTTGAAAAACAGTGTTTAGCAGATGGCTTGAACATGTGTATCTGGCTTTAATTTTCAGCTTACAGACCACAAAGTTATTGTCTCTTACTGAAATAATCTACAGAATATGAAAAGACTGCAGTGAGCAATATCCCATTGTATATCAAGGCAAACATTTTAAATTTTCAAGAATTACTAGCTTAAATCATTTCTCATAGAGGGATTTTTTCTCAGTGACTGAATGTGCTCTGTCTTGATTTGGTATTTTATTGCTATGATTCTAAGTTGTTTTCCAGATGTAGCCTGTTAGGATGTCAATTTTTCCAAACATGCACTGTTTTCCCAATGAAGAGACATTTGACCATTCCAAAACATGACATACAAGGCTAATGCTGCAATGAGATGTGTCTTTCTGTGTGTCCTTCTGAATCTCTCACAATCAGCTTGGCACATACTATGTTTGACACAATTCCAATTTGTTTATATCAATAAGTGGTGTGATCAAGGGCAGACCTCCAGTCCTATATCTTCTTGAATTCTCATGCTAGGATTTGAATCTTTGAGTCTGACCCTAATTGTTGCATGATGTAGTTTGTTGCTGAAAGAGATTTTAATTTATGTCCTCCATCACATTTTCTCCACCTTTGATATTGTCGTTCATCTTGGATGTAATAAAAAGTCAGAAGCCACAAGAGAGGATTATATTCACATTGTCATGTGTGTTGATATTTGTAAAGCTCAGTCCCACAGTTTCGTGTTCAAATGTCCAATGTAACCCTATATGACTTTTCAGTCTTGACATAGATTCTGTGATATATCTGAATTGCAAACATTACCCATAAGTACAAACTTTTTACCTGTGGTTGACAGCTACATGGATAAAGTGAGAACAAAAGTGCTATGTTTGTCTTAAAAGAGATGCATTGCACCTAAAAGTTGTATTTTTCTTAAACTGAGCTGCCAAGAGTGTTTACAGACCTAAAATGGGGTATGGGGATAGGGGATTCATCTCCTTTAACTTCAGATGTATGATTTTTTTTCAGCATTAAAAGTATAGATCTTGAGGTTAATATTCTAGATAGAATTTACAGTCAATGGAGAAAAATTGGTATCTCTGGAATATAATTTATCTCATCTTAAGATAGATGATTGAAAAAGATAAGATAAATAATACTTTAGAAAGGTTTATTTATTTACATTTCCTTCAGGGGAATCTAAACAAATAGTTCAAATGTGGATGTCTAAAATGAAGGGAGATGATTTCATCAGTGTTGGATCTCATTAATGGATTTTATTTTTTTTTTCTTACATTTCTAGCTAAGGTAATGGTTTCATGTCGGAAAGATAAACTGCTTAGGGGAAAAAAATAGGGAAAAAACCTCCTCCTTTCAACTTTCACTTTATAGTTCAAAGTGCTAAAACCAGGGATTTCTAAAATTTATACCTTTCCTTCTCACTTGCAGTTTGCTATTGCAAAAATTCCTGTTTATCATCCGTAGTACTTGTAAATTAGTGGAGAAATCCTAGGTAAAAGCCCAAGGCAGAGCTGATAATCTCATGGATATCATACTACCATAGAATGTTCTGGGTTGGAAGGAATAGTACAGATCATCTAGTTCCATCCCTTGTGCTGTGGGCAAGGACATCTTGCACTAGACCAGGTCCCATCAAACTTTGCCTAGAACACTTCCAGGGATGGTGCACCCAACATTTCGGGCAGAGCCAGTACCAGTGTTTCAAAACCAGTGCTTCATTCACTCTCACATGAAGAATTTCCTCCTAATATTCAATCTAAAATTTATCTCTTTCAGCTCAAAAATAATTCCCCGTTGTTCTGTAAAAATATGATCATACAAAAAAGTCCCTTTCTGGCCTTCCTGTAGACTCTCTTCAGATACTGGAAGTCTGCTCTAAGGTCATCCTGGAGCTTTGCTTTCCACAGCCTGAACAATTCCAGTGTTCTCAGTCTTTCCTCATAGGAAAGGAGCGCCACAGCTCTGATAAATTTTTTGTCCATCCTCTGGGTTAATTCCAACAGGTCCTTATCCTGCTAGTGTTGGGGTCCCAGAACTGGATGTATCAGTGCAGAAGGGGTCTCACCAGAGCAGAGCAGAGGGGCAGAATTCCCTTCCTGGCCCTGCTGCCCACGCTGCTTTGGATGCAGCCAGGACACATTTAGTTTTCTGGACTGTGAATGCTCATGGCTGGGTCATGTCCAGCCTCTCATCCAGCAGCATCCAAAGTCCTTCCTGCAGGACTGCTCTCAATGCCTTCATTCCCAGCCTGGATTGATACTGGGGATAGCCCTGGCCCAGGTGCAGCACCCTGCACTTGGTCCTGTTGAACCTCATGAGGTTCCCATGGGCTCACTCCCTTGAGCTTGTCCAGGCCCCTCTGGATGGCATCCTGTCCTTCAGGAGTGTCACTGCACCACTCAGCTTTTTTGTCATCTGCAGACCTGCTGAGGATGCGCTTAGTACTGCTTCATATGTCGCTGATGGCCCTATTATGGACCCCTGGTGTCACCACTTCCCACTCATGTCCATCTGAGCCATTGACCATCACCCCCTGGATGTGACCACCCAATACATTCCTTATCCACTTAAGAGTCCAACTGTCAAATCCATCTCTATCCAATTTGCAGAGAAGGATATTGCAGGGGACCATGTCCAAGGGTTCACAGCAGCCCAGATGAATGACACCTGTAGTCCTTCCTTTACCCATTGGTGGAATCATACCATCATAGAAGGCCACTAGGCTGATCAGGAAGGACTTGCCCTTGATGAATCCACAGATTTCTTTTAACAGACAATCTGAGAAATAAACATAATAAGTTCATATGAAGTTCATATGCAAAACCTGCTATTTTGCAAAATAATTGAGACCCCTTTAAGATGAAAAACAAGTAGATTAAGCAATTAGGTCAATAGAGAAGAGATAGAGGAGATGTATTTTTATCCCACTGTTCAAATTATTATTCAAAGAAGTAGCTGTATTTACAGTAACTTGTTTAGATAAGTTACAGAAATGCTAACTTTCTGCCATTTTTCACTCCATGAAAGGTAGTAAGGAACTTTTTGATCTGTTTTCTGAGAAAATATTGATGGCCTGCAAAATATCAAAGACATCATTCTTCTCTTTCATTTGACTGATGGGCTTTGCTTGTTTTTTGTTCTTCCTCCCCACTCTTTCCCTCTTCCCAAGTCTGGTCCAACAATATCACACTAACTTTGTGAGCTGAAATGGAATTCTCTTTTCCTCAGAGGAGCTGCTGAAAAGTGCTGTTTTGACAAATAGTGTAAGAATAGGACCCAAAGGAATTCTCCTAAAGAAAAATGCACTATGGTATTTCATTTCTCATATTTAGCAGAGCTTTGATATGACTGGACTCATTAGGAATAGAAACTCTGGTGCTATTGCTACTGATAATGTTTTTTAGATGTAGGTCTCATGGTTTCTGAAATACTTAGTTTGTGTAAACAAAATTTGCACATCAAAATCACTTCACAAGGTGGTCTTTTGTTTTTCCTACCTTTGAGTCTGTAATCTTTCAAGAATTCAAGGAACATATGGAGGTGCCCCTTTGTCAGCTGTTATTAGATACCAGGATAAAAGATGTCAGTAAGAATCATGACCAGCACTCTCATATTTTTTTATTGCTGCCACAGATGGCAAAGTAACTGCACCAACCAGCTTTTTTTTCAAAGTGTAACCAGTGCCTGAAAAGATGGGTCAATAAATTCTGTTGTCCAAACAATATAACTCACTGAAATTGGTTTTGCACCTTAACGGAGCTCTCGTCAGCAGGGTACCAAACACAGCATACTGCTGTGTATGAAATACATAGGTATGTGAAATAGAGGTTGTATCTGAAATAACAGGATTTACTTGGTTTGCATGGTGTTGCCATGATTGCAAACAAGCTCTAATCCCACACCAAGGCGCTGACTATTCTTTTCCATCAACTAACATAGTACTAACTATGATGCATTAAGCTTGGCTTGTGTGATAAGCATTTCACAGGCAGACACATTTCTGCAGAGTTTCTCCTTTCCTTTTTTCTGTGCTGATGATATGTGTGAGTCGAACTTTATTTATCTGGCAAATAAAGGCTAACTACAGTTTATTCAAAGGACCAGTGAAATAGGCTCTGGATGTGCTAGAAGCATGAAAAGAGAAGACAGGAAGGTTAGCACAAGCAGATAAAACACTGTGTCATGATTCTGTCAGACAGAAATTGGAAGAAAAACTCCCTGCGGTGGTCAGCTCCAATGGAAGCGGCTCCGGCCAGCCCAGCTGCCACCACAACCAGGGGGCCACTTAGCCAGAGGGGCGAGCGGACCCAACCAGCGCTGCGGGTATGCGAGGAACAAAGAGGCGGGACTCTCGGGTAGCTGAACCAAGGGAGTGCGTGTTCCCCAAGGCTGCGTCCCGGAGAGACAACAGCCTGGGTTTGCCACGGCTTTTTATTAGCTAGCAACAGGGGGTGGGAACAAGGGTGGTCTCTCAACGGACAAATCAGGAACACTTTACAAACTTTAACTGTGGGGTGAGCAAACTTTGGACCAATGAGGTAAGTGTAGTTACATAACAGGGGGTGGGGAAATTATATAACCAAAAAGATTGACATTTAACTGAAACTTGTAAACAACTATTATGGGTTGGGGGTTGTCATGCCAACGGGGAAAAGGCGGGAAATCGTGAGGGAAGGGGAGGCCATCTTGAACAATGGGAATAAATGCAATTTATAAAACATAACTGTATAACTTCAAATAAGAACAACAAAGTCCTGTCGGAGTCGCGCCAGCGCGCCACCACATCTCCCCCTTTTTTGTTTTTTGAAGAAGGAGTTCAGTATCGACGTACTGGGGGGTAAATTTCGTCAAACCACTCTCGTTGAGTGGGCCAGCGGTCATCTTCATCTTCAGGGACGAAGTCCTCGGGGTCGAGGTCCTCTTCATCCTCCCAGTGTGACATTTCCTGCATTTCAATTTCCTCTGCTGGCGGTGCAGAAGCCCAAACGTTGTTCACACTGAGGCTTGAGGTAGCAGCAGTGATGGCTTTGGTGGTATATCGACGAATGACGCCGAAAGCGATCCCGACGAGGAACAGCAGCAACAGAACAAGCAAAGCGGTCTTTATGGCTGAGTTGACCCAGCCCGAGAGTCCCCAGTTACCAAAAATCTGATCAAACCAGTCCTTAGTCTCTTGTTTGATCTCATGCACCATGTCCTGGATCTTCCGTATCGACTGTCGGACGTTCTCAGCCCTGGAGGACAAATTAAAACAGCATAGACCCTCGAACTCCTCACACGTATGATGGTGGAGGAGCAAGAGGTAATCTATGGCTGCCCGATTTTGGAGCGTCGCCTTCCTGGTTATTTCTTCGTCTGCTAGGAGGTCGGCTAAAGCGGAAGACGTAACGTTTGCTTGCTTCGCAACCCAACACTCCAATCGACCTAATTCCCCCAACGATTTGGCCACTGAAACCCAAGGGAGAAAAATAGTGATGGCTGTCGCCTTCGCCTTGGACCAGTGGATGACGTCCGAATCACAATCCGGGTCGAGATCGGTCAGGTCTCTTTTTTGGATTGCGTGAATTGAGGCGTTTTTCAGAATCCAATCCATGATCGTAGTTTTGTTTGGGGTCAGCAAGCTCAATCTCCCTAGCGTACAAGGACCTCCGAACAGACGAGAGGGGATGCCGTTGAATGCGCGATCGCCGCAAATAAGGAAAAGTCCTTTGGGGAGGGAAAGGGGTTTATACGAAAGGGTGGAGGCCATGCTTACATGAGCAGTCTGCTTACACCATGGGGTGGCGTAATAGGCTTTCTTTACCTGGAGAAGGTTGTAAAATCTCCCGGCCTCGTCAGGGGGAGGGGTAAACACAAACTGGATGCAAAAAGGAGCTGGGGAGGACCCCAGGAGTTCCAGCTCCTGGGGCTCTTCAGGGGAAACCAGGGGCACTCTGGAATGGATCCAGTCCTTCCAGAGCGCTAGGGGGTTGGTGACAGGGTAGGTAAGACCAGTACTTATCGGGAAGGAGCGGCGTCGACGCATGATTTGAGGAGGGGCGAAATGGTTGAACTTGTCCCTCAACTGCAGGAGCTCAGGGGGGAGCTCTGATTCCTGCGACGGGATCCCCACCAGGCACGACGCAATCGGGTCCTTGGTCGATCCCTGGGACAGGCAAATATGGTCCTGTCCCATGGATTGAGCAAGGGTCCTCCAGACGTTGGCCTTCGGCTGAGGGACGACCCAGGACAGGGCTGGACTAAGGACCGCGAGGACGACGACCAGGTGGAGAAGGCGTCGTCCTCCTGGGGCTCTCCGATGGGATATGGCCGGATCAACCTGCAACTTAACCAAAATAGGAACAAATTAGTTAAAAAGCCAGCTGGGAATGGGAATGACCGGAGCTGACCTCTCCTCCTCCGCTGGACAAATGGGCTTTCTTTTCCTTCTTAGGGCGACGTTCTTTACCTGCTGTACCGGCTTCTCGGAGGCCTTGGGAATGTAAGGTCGCACCCACTTGGCCGGCACCCATTTAAGCCCGGTGGGTGTCGACACGCAGGCATAGCCGCGTCCCCAAGTGACTAACTCGTGTGGACCTTCCACTCTCACGGTCTCCGGATCTCTGACGAGGACAGGCGGTTTCTTTTCCAATTTTAAATTTGGGTTTCCTCCGAAGTGCCGAATAATTGGAGGATTCATCGCCTCGAATGAACAATTTAGAAAGTTAATAGTGTAGAGTGTCCTGGCTAAACGAATTTGGGGAGTTTCCAATTTTAAAATTTGATTCTGTTGGTTTAGGACCCTTTTAATGTTTTGGTGGGTCCTTTCAACGATTGCTTGGCCTGTCGGGGAGTAGGGGATGCCGGTCTTATGTTCCACTCCCCATCGCTGCAGGAAGTCGCGGAATTCCCGTGAAGAATAGCTTGGCCCATTGTCTGTTTTGATCTCCCGCGGAATGCCCAAGAAGGAGAAGGCTTGGAGAAGGTGCTTGATGACATCCCCGGCCTTCTCACCTGTGTGGGCGGAAGCAAAGACAGCGCCAGAAAAGGTGTCTACTGAGACGTGGACGTACTTCAGCCTCCCAAATTGGGAGACGTGAGTGACGTCCATCTGCCACACCTCATTGCTGCTCAGCCCTCGGGGGTTAACCCCCGCATGCATCGCTGGCACTGCATGCTGCTGGCAGCTGGGACAGGTCGCCACGATCGCCCTGGCCTGATCACGGGTCAGGTGGAATCCCCGGACCAGACCTGGCACATTCTGATGAAAAAGCTGATGGCTGAGCTTAGCCTGTTGGAAAACATCGGGCAACGGGGCCTTAGCGACAGGGGCAGCAAGAGCGTCGGCTCTTCTGTTCCCCTCCGCTATAAACCCCGGCAGATCCGTGTGTGACCTGGTGTGAATCACGTAAAATGGTTGCTCTCGGTGGGAGATTAGCTTTATCAGCTTAGAGAGCAAGTTGAACAAGACAATGTTGGACACCTCCTGCAGTACTGAATTTTCAGCTCTGGACACCACTCCTGCTACATAACTAGAGTCGGTCACCAAATTGAAAGGTTCAGAGAACCTCTCGAACGCTCTAACGACTGCGGCCAACTCAGCTATCTGAGGGGATCCCTCCACCTCAGCAATGTCCGACTCCCACCGCTGAGTCTGAGGATCTTTCCAAGTCACCACGGACTTGTGGGACCCTCCGGACGCGTCAGTAAAAACTGTTAGAGCATCGAGCGGTCTTTTGCTCTGAACACTTTTTAAACTTAATTTGAATTGGACATCCGAATTGAAAATTTTGTGGGCTGGCCGAGTTATCGAAATTTGACCTGTGTAGCTGTCCAGTGCAAACTGCAGTGCTTCGTTGTCTTGAAGCAGGTGTTCCAACATCGCTTTAGAAATTTGGCCCGTACTTATCCTGATTGGTACGTGAATCACCTCAAAATCACATCCGGCTAGGTCCTTAATCCGGACTCTAGCCTTCCGGATTAGCTCAGCCATGAGCTCCTGCGGGCGACTCATCCTTTTGGATCGATGGTGGCTAAGGAAGACCCACTCAATGATGATGAGAGGATCCTTCCCGCCGCGATCCTTCCGGGGTAGGTTGGTTACCCCACTGTCCCATTGAAATATGATCCCATGGAGGTGCGGCAGATTCCCTAAAACGACAAATCGAAATGGTAAGTCAGTACGGCATCGATTTGCCTGTCGAGTAGACAACAGCTTTTGAACCTTTTCCAGGGCTCTCTCTGCCTCCGGGGTGAGTGACCTGGGGGAACTCAGCCCCTCTCCCCCTTTCAATAAATTGAAAAGGGGCGCTAGGTCTTCGGTCGTCAGACCCAGCCAAGGCCTCACCCAATTCAAAGCCCCACACAGTTGATGCGCATCCGCGAGAGTTTTGATGTTTGTCTTAATTGCCAATTTTTGAGGCACAATGGTCCTCTTATTGATCTCAAGGCCAAGGTACTTCCACGGTGGCATCCTTTGTATCTTTGTTTCCTGCAACTCAAAACCTGCAGCGACCAGTGCAGTCACTGTCAGGTCAAGCGCCTGTGCCAACAGATCGTCGTTGGGGGCGCACACGAGTACATCATCCATGTAATGATAGATGATGGCCTGGTGTGCAGCTGCACGGACAGGGGTCAGCAAGGAAGATACATACCACTGGCAGATGGCGGGAGAATTCTTCATTCCCTGCGGAAGCACCTTCCAGTGATATCTCTTCCTTGGGGCCTCTCGGTTGATGTTGGGAACCGAGAAAGCAAACCGTGGGGCATCGTCGGGGTGTAAGGGAATTTGAAAAAAACAATCCTTAATATCTATTACGGCCAATTGGTAATTTTGGGGCAACATGGCAGGGGAAGGCATCCCTGGCTGTAGAGAGCCCATGTCCTCTATGACATTGTTAATTTGACGGAGGTCCTGGAGAAGCCTCCACCGGGTCTTATCCGATTTCTGGATAACGAACACCGGAGTGTTCCATGGAGAGGTGGTCTCCTCCAAATGACCCTTACGGAGCTGCTCCTCCACGAGCTCGTTCAGCGCCTGTAATTTTTCTTTTGACAGCGGCCATTGTTCCACCCAAACTGGAGAATCTGTCAGCCAATTCAGTTTCTGAGTGGGGCGCTGTTCAATGGCTGCCGCATAAATGCTTTTTGGGGAGTCCGGAAAGTCAATTGTGGCCCCCCATTGGGACATGACATCTCTTCCCCACAGGGGTGTCTTATATCTTAACACAAAGGGTTTCACAGTGGCCAATCTCCCTTTGGACCCCTTAATTTGAACCATGTGCTTTGATTGTTTCGCCAATTGTAAACCCCCTACGCCTTCGACTTGCTCTGCCACGTTCTGCAACGGCCACTGTGACGGCCACAGATGTTCGGGTATGACCGTCACGTCTGCCCCCGTATCAAGGAGACCTTTTATAGTGGTGGTCTCCTCTCCCACCCTGAGCCTGCACACCTCCTCAGGCCGGTTCTGTGTGATGTACATGACTGATCTTACCTGGGGGTGGCAAGTCTCACAATCGCCCTCAGGACACACTCTCTCTGGCAGCGATGGTATGGCTTGGGCGATTATTTGTCCTTTTGCTAGGTATGTGGGTGGGGCCGTGCAGCGAAGCCAGAGTTCAAACCACTGTGGATCCGCAGGAGTGGTTTGGGGTACAATCTCGATCTCTGGCGGTGTAAACTTGCAGTCCCCAACGACTACATAAGTCGTGCCAATTTTGTGCCAGGTACCTCTGTTTCGTCCAACCGCCACACGGCGCCATTCGTCGTCCCGGATCCACATTCCTTCCGAAATTTGGAGACGAAACGGAACGCCATCGCTCGTGGTCGTCAGGGATTTTTCTGTAACAACAGCCGGCACACTGGTGTTAACCTCAGCAGGCAAAGAGCTCTTCAATGGAGAGCTATTCGTCCGGTCCGGTGGAACTCCCTTCGGACACCGCAGAGGACCCCTCTGCTGCCCTTCGGAAGAAAAAGACAAGTCCATTAAAAAGTCACGTCCAGGGTAGCTCAAATCACGTCCTCCCATTCCCCCTCCCCCGGCTTGGACCGCCCGATTGGGGTCTTCGCACTGGGCGGCCCCGCGCTCCCTTTTTAGTTTTTTGATTGGGAGCCTCCTCCACTTCCGCCTTCCCCTGTTCCCCCCTTAATTTGTTTAAATTGCTGAAATTCCTGTCTTAAAGGACAGGCCTGCCACCAATGTCCTTTTTTATTACACAATGCACAGATCTTATCTGCACCACCCCTTGACGGCTGTCTCCATGTCCGAGGTGTTTTAGGTGTTTTTGGCGCTGCAACGGTGTCTTCAGGCTGGCTGTTCGTCTCGGCTGCATTGATGTGTTTTCTCTTCGGATCGGATCTGTCAGGCTTGGTTGAGGCCATTAACGGGACCAGCTCGGCGACTACTTCTATGTAGTCTTGAAGGGACGGCTTTGGCTTTCAGGGCAGAGTTAACATTGCCTGCTTACAAACATTATTAGCATGCTTAAATGCAAGGGAAGTCAACATCTGCTGCCTGACTCCTTCGTCCTCTTCTTCTTGTTCCACAGCTATTGTCAACCTTTCGACAAAAGCCAAAAAGTTTTCCTGCGGTCCCTGAAAAATGTCCTCATACGACTCGGTGACACCCGCAGACTTCATGGTCGTAAAAGCCTTTATCGCTATTTGGGCTATTCTCGCTAACAAAGGTCTTGGAAGGGCTTCAGCCTGTTTTTGCGCCATCTCCCAATCACCCTCCCCCAGCATGTGCGGCAATGTTATTAAATTGCCTTCGCTGTCTAATCCCGTGTCCGAGTCTCTTAAAATTCCTGGGAGGGCGTCCTGCAAACATCTCTTCCAGGTCGCAAACCACAACTGATATTCAGTTCTGGAGTGCAGACACTTGAAGAGATATTTGATGTCCTGTGGGACGACCACAGTCCCGGTAAGGTGGCCTTCCAACATTCCAAGGAAGTATGGACTGGAGCGTCCATACTCCTTGTAGGCCTTCATGAGCTCTCGGACCACATTTTGCGAAAGCTGTTGCCATTTTGTCTCTTCGTGCCCACCCCTACCCCTCCTATAAGTCACCGGGGCAAGAGTAAGGGAACGAGAACCATCGCTTCCGGGATCCCATTCCTCTTCTTCCGGTTCCGAAGCGTGGGAACCGGAAGGCAGGGCGTGGGAACCGGAAGACTGAGGGCGGGGTCGATCGCGCGTCACCGAGGGGCGTGCTTTGGTGGAGGGGGGCGTGCCAGAGTGTGGGAATGCCACACCCTTGGAGGAGTGGTCAGGGGCGGAAAGTTGGGAGGAGCGATAGCTGGGAGGGTCTTGGGAAAGAGGTGGAGCTTTCCTTGAAGTGGGAGGAGAGGTAGGAGGGGTTCCAGAAGGGAGTGTGGACCAGAAAGGGTTGTTGGGAGACAAAACCATGGGAGAAGGGGGAATGGCGGACAGGGAAGACCAAGAGGAGGACCGCGCCACGCGGTCGGCGCCATCTTGTCGCTTTCCCGACCGGCCGCCATTTTGTGGAACCTCACCACCACAAACTGAGAATCTAACTCGGGGTTTGTTCGGGAAAGAATGGGGAAGGGAAAAAGCCTCGGGAGCTTGGCCAGAGCTCCTTCGGTCGTCTTGGGCAGACCGCCTTGTCTGACCCGGGCTGGGGGCCGATTTCCTGAGGGGGCCAGGGCTGTCGAGCTGGGGTTTGCTCGCTGCACCCCTGAGGATACCGCGTCGGGGAGACGGGGAACGGGACACACATCGGGAAGAACAGGGGGAAACAGAACGCGAACGTGGAGGCTGCCCTTTCTGCACTCCCTTTATTACAGTCACTGCGGTCCTAATTCGCCTGGACCAGAACAAATATTTCGCCGCCTTTTCGTCCCCTGATGCGGCCAAATCAGCAAATTTAGAAATAACAGGCTCCCAAAAACGGGGCTCTGTTACTGCATCAGGGGTAGTTTTCGGGAAGTGAAGAAAGAGCTTGCGGACAAACCGCTTGAGCTCTCCGTTAGAAAACTTAACTTTATTAACTGTTAAAACTCCAACAAAACAATTGTAAACGCCTTTTTGCTCACTGCTGAGCTTTGCACCCATGCTCTCAACCGAGAACTCACCACAACACAAAATAAGAACCGAAACACAACACCACACGGCACACTAAAATCCGGTCAGGCAGCGTCCCCGTCGCCGCCTCCGCCCCGGAGGTGCCGGACCACAAACACAAAATTCCTGCCACAAACAAAAGCCAAGGCAAGCCCCCGCTCGCCTACAACCCTGTCCGCACCCGCGTGCAGACTGACAGGACACAACGCAAAATTCTAAACAAACCAAACAACACAGGACCAGGAGCCAACAACAATTCCAAAACCCGCGAAGGAGAAAAAGCCCCCCCCGCGAGCACCGCGCGGTTAGCTCCCCCAGACCAGCACGCCGGCCTCCTCTTTCGAGGGTGACTGGGCTGAGCTCCCTTGAGGGTAGGGGAGGGTTTAGGGGACTCCAACCTACCCTTTCCCTGGCTCCTGCGACGTCCAAAGGTGAGTCTGGGAACCCGCAGTGGAAGAGGACCTCTGTGGTGCTGGAGGCTGCCCTCTTCGTCCTCCCGGGAGCGCACCCACGAGGGCTGCTACCACCGGGGAGGCGCGACACCAATGGTAGTCCACAAAGGCTCCGATGAGCCGAACTGCCACAGAGCTCTCTTCCGAGGGCTCTGCGCCAGAGATGTCGCCGTCGGACCGCAAGATCTCAGCTCGCTCTTGGCTGCCCCACGTTGGGCGCCACTCTGCGGTGGTCAGCTCCAATGGAAGCGGCTCCGGCCAGCCCAGCTGCCACCACAACCAGGGGGCCACTTAGCCAGAGGGGCGAGCGGACCCAACCAGCGCTGCGGGTATGCGAGGAACAAAGAGGCGGGACTCTCGGGTAGCTGAACCAAGGGAGTGCGTGTTCCCCAAGGCTGCGTCCCGGAGAGACAACAGCCTGGGTTTGCCACGGCTTTTTATTAGCTAGCAACAGGGGGTGGGAACAAGGGTGGTCTCTCATCGGACAAATCAGGAACACTTTACAAACTTTAACTGTGGGGTGAGCAAACTTTGGACCAATGAGGTAAGTGTAGTTACATAACAGGGGGTGGGGAAATTATATAACCAAAAAGATTGACATTTAACTGAAACTTGTAAACAACTATTATGGGTTGGGGGTTGTCATGCCAACGGGGAAAAGGCGGGAAATCGTGAGGGAAGGGGAGGCCATCTTGAACAATGGGAATAAATGCAATTTATAAAACATAACTGTATAACTTCAAATAAGAACAACAAAGTCCTGTCGGAGTCGCGCCAGCGCGCCACCACAACTCCCAAAACAAAAAGCCAGAATACTTTATCAGTGATTATCTCTAGAATAGGAGCATAATGTGGTACAGTATGTATATGAGTTTGCAGGCACCCAGGTGTAATATGGATCACAGTATTGTGTTAAAATCTTGTCCTTGACAAGTTGAGAGCCCATAAAGGATTGTTCATCAATCACATAAGTGATTGTTTCAAGTGCCACTGAATCAAGAATCAGCCCTTATCATGGGACAGTCAGAGAAACAAATTTCAGTATTAAAGTCAAACTATTTAATTTACATTTAATGGGATTATCTTTCAGATTATTATTGTAGGAAAACAGATTCCTGCCCAAGCTTGTGATACTATAGGCTTTGTCTTTAAACCAGAAATTACCACTAGCTAGAAAGGACATTCCCAAATAATTTAAAACCTTTATCTTATTAGTAATAATTAGGTATTCTTATATTAGGTATTATACTAGACGTTATTATAGGATTCTGAATTTTTTAGTTTATTCCAGAAGAAATATCTGGAATAATCTGAAATATTAAAAAGATTGACAGCACAGATGATTACTGGTGAAAGATTTCTTAGCTCAATGTTAATACAAGGCCAAAAGTGCAGCTGTTCCAGGAGTCTTAAAGATGTCCCCTCGCATGCACCACTTACAGAAATGCTGATGTAAACCATCTGAACTCTGCTTATTTATCACCCTTGTTAGTCATATGGGCTTCTCTTCTGGTCCCACTAACCTCAGTAACCACACTTCCATTCATGTAGAACATCTAGAGTCAGTATATAAATAATTGGGCACTATCTTCATAATTTATTATTCAACAGCTGCTATGATTCCTGTAGAAATTCCATTGACTGTCAAAAGTTTTGAATGACATGTCATTAGAAGATTCCCCTCTGAATGAAAAAAAAGATTGAATGTTGAAATTTAGATGTTTGAAGGCCGGCCTTAGAAATATATATATATATATAATTTTGGGCTTATTTGACTGATTGGTTGGTTGATTAGTTGGTTGGCTGGCTTTTGGTTTTGTGTTTTTTATTTTTTACAAAATCCATTCTCCCTTGAAATATGATCTCTCTTCACAAATATTAAAAAAAATCAGTATATTTGATGTTTTATAATCCCCCTGTGCTGCTGTTCTGTCAATCCTCTGTGCATGTGGTATGATAGGAATGAGGAAGATTATTTATATTCTATGAGGAAACTCCAAATAAGAATCAGATCCTTCCTGAATCCTATAATCTTTCCAAAAATTTCTCACATGTGCTCATTGAGTATTTGACTTTGTAATAACCTTCATACTGGATTAAAAGTATTTGCTCTAAAAAAAAGACAACTAGTCTGAATACAAGCAGATGATTTTTAAAGATTATAAGCATTTGGTTGAAATAGGAAATGTATCTTTAGCCTTTAGGACATCTACAGAAACTGAGCATAATAACAATTCTTACGCTTATGAGTTAAAAAACATAGTTTCTGTTGCAGTGGAAGTGTTTTCAACATTATAAACAAAGTTGTACTAAAGTGAAATCATAAAGCATATTATGTATATATTCCCTGTAATATAACCAAACTTTCTAGCATGGAGATCTGCAGCACATATGCTAACCTATTACAGTGTCAATACAGACTTTAATTGTGATGAAAGGACTTCCAATCACAAAGTATATACATAAGAATGCAGCATATGCACAATTTCTTCAAAATTCCAGTCCAGATGTACTAAAAGTCCCATAATTTTGGGAAGCAAGGTGCTGTAGAAGAGGTGCTCTTATTAACATACATATGGATGGAAGAGGTTTGTTGCCATAAAATGCAGCCTATAGCTGTAATATTTTGCTTGAGGCATATTATTAACTGCCCTGTAATTTATTCCAAGATCACGTTTAAATGGTTGTTGAGAAAAGGACAAATTAGTGCTTCTATGTATACATTGGTAATTTGACTTCCTTCATTACTAAGAGATCATAAACATAGAACTATAGTTTCTCTATCTCCTACTTACTGAAAAGAAAATGATAGGAAATAACATGCAAACATTTTTGTTCATTGTTCTGAAAATCTTATTGCTACTGATGGTTCTTCATGGAGAGAAAGAGCTCTGTGCTGTTTTTACCCAAGGGCATTTGCCATCCGCTTTTAAATTGTGATCTTCAGGGCCAATTATTCTGGTTTGCTACACTTCTCATCACTCAATTTGCTTTTGTGTTTGAAGTCTCTTTTTGATGTATTGTTTGCGGTAAAAGTGTGCATATAGTACCCTCTGGAACTGTTAAACTGTTTCTGAATATAGTAAAATAGTTTCATTTTTCTGACTATAATAAAACAATGTTAAAAAGACCAAGCAGGTAAGCTGTAAAAACCACACTAGACAGCAGTATTTTCCGGGAACAAGATATTGCTCCAAACTGCAACACACGGACCTGCTTATGTTTCATTTACAGCCTATACTCACAGCTTTGGGCTCTACACTGATTCTTTCTCAGCTCCTATTCAAGTTGTCCAAACCATTGACTGCTTTATATGCCCAGTAGGCATCCTGAATACCTATTGGTTATTAAAATACTCCATGCCTGAGGTCTCTGCTTGTACACATACAAGAAACATTTTTCACTCATTTTATTAGCTGTGTACACTCTGGCTGGCAATTATAGAGGTCATAAAAAGGAAGAATCAACATTTCATACTGTGGCCCCATTCATTATGAATGGTTTTATCCTTCACCACGTGTGAGATGTCATTGTCTTGTAAGAAGGTTCCTTTCCCTGCATATGACACTCTGCATGCTGACAAATGCATTTAGCTGTCTTCTCTTTAGAAAGAGCAAGTTATGGTTGGACTTTTAATATGAGAGGGGTGTAAAAATTACTAACAAGTTAATGTGCCTTTCGAACCTCAGTAATCCATACAAACTTCCTGCCGTGAAAATTCAGTTTTGGTATCACTGGAAGAATTCAGAGTTGAAATTAGAATAAATTGGCTGTTCAGAAGAGCTAAAATGGTGGAAGATTCTTGTATTTCTTGTGTTTGAAAATGGGATTTTCTGTATTTTCTGATTTGTATAGAGCACAAAAAAGAGCATTTTTAAATAGTCAGCAAAACAATTCAGTGTTGAAAATTAATAACTGCATATCCATAACCTTCTCAATCATATGAACTACTGAAAATTTTGAAAATATTAATTTTGTCTTAGACAAACTTAGATTTTATTTTCTCTTGTAAAAGCAACAATTAACTCCAGACAGCTTTTTCTGTAGTTTCTGCCATAAGTCTGTGATCATATTTCACCTCATATTTTATTTTTAATTAGAAGAAAAAGGAAGAAAAGTAATCTCCTGTAGTATTAGACAACTATTCTCATTTCTTCCAAGATTTTTCTGTGTAAACTTTCTGCCAAAATGAAGAGGTGATATAATGTAGTTGGCATCTCAGTCCTTTGTCTCACTCAGGTCTTATTCCTACTCTGTCCAAATACTTATCCCTCTCCTCTGCTCTCAATCAGAATTCTTTCTGCCTTATCCTGAAGGTCGCCTAGGAGGGAAATAAAACCTTGCCTAATTGGTCTTCTTTTTTTTCAATTTGATAAGAAAAACAATATTTATAAGACATTTTGTAAAAATCACTGCATGAAACCATATTCTCATCAGGGTTTTCCTAGAACAAAAATCTAGACACCCTCATGTTTTGGAAACAGCTGGCAAAAGTGAAACAATGATTTTACAAAGATAGAATGAAGATAAATTCTTAAAAATGGGAAGCATATTCTTTTCAAGTGGACTTTTAAAAGCTACTTTTGGTGTGCAAAATTCAACCTCTAATATCAGTCTTTCAGAATGAGAACTCAAGATTCCACATTCCACAGGCCAGTTAAGAAATAGTACCCTGAAAATCTTTCCCATATACTTTTCTGCAGAACCACAGTGATTGATGTATTTCTCTTGATACAAGATGAAGGTTTTTCACCAAGAAAATAAATTTTTTAAGGTACAAAGATAAAAAACACTTTTTAAGCCACCATGAATTTTTTTTTTGCTTAAAATGGAGAGGTCTGGAGCTCTGAAAAAAATATCCTTGAAAGATGTGATATGTTAATACTTGACTTTACATCTAGTTAACTTGAAATAATGGACTTGATGGATTCAGGCCACAATTCAGAATGTCATGTGCAGGAAGAATGAGAAAAACTTTGCAAACCGTAAGTCAAACCACTGATTAATGTTTGACCATAGCACTGTTTCATGAGACTTGAGAAGTAAGATAACAACTGATAACAGAAGATATTTAAGAAATTATATCCCATCTCCACTAAGATGTGTGGTATTTATTTCTATTTTCTAGGTTAGGGTTAACCCACCAGATAGTCCAAGTCATACTTTATCATTATCCTGCCAGTCTGTAAGGCTGGAGAAGATATCTTTCCCTACAGGTCTTTTGTCTGTAGCTTTCAGACTCACAAAAGCAGAGGTTTTAGAGAAAGGAGGAAAACAGATTGCTAAACTGTGCAACTCCTACAGTGTCTATACACTCAAAACAAAGAGAATAGGCTCAAGTGCAGGGAATAAGAATTCAGTTTACGACAAATCTCTACCCTTACTAATGTCCCCATAGTCAAAAAACTCCAAGATGTCCATCCAAGAACACACAGTTCCTGGTGTTAACTGCTGGAGCCCACTTAGCAGAAGAAGCCCCTAATTAACATTGACACAGAGACAGCTTCATTCCTTGTAATCAGGCCTAAGACCTTGACAGTTACTGAATATTGGAATTCGACAAGGAGTTTTCAGCAGTTTTGTGTGCTGTGTATTACAGAACCTTTGGGGGTCTTTTGTTAATCTCCCTTGAAATGTTGCAGTGAAATTCTCTGGGGTCTCTACACCCCCATTTGATTTTTTTTTCTCATTTCAAAGAAAAGGGAAAATTGTGACTGGCTGTTCATTTGAATAAACACATATTGAGATTCAAATAAGTATTCCCAGGGTAACCCTTTGAAAGTTCTCACAAGAACATGACAGCAGCTGCTTTAGAGCATGTAGAGAATTGTTCTTGTATCTGGATCTCTAAACCTCTGCATATTGTTAAAAATTAGTGGAAAATCACATAGTATGAATTTGCATGTTATTTCAATAGCTTTATTATTTGGCAACTGAATGTCATCAAACACCCAAGGCATTTTCACTTGTCAAGGATAAAATCCTTGGCAACTGAGAAGACTTTCAAATGAGTTGAACTAAAATAATTATCTGTTCTAAAGGTTGTGTTAAGGTTTTCTTTCATGCTTAGATAACTTAGTGTTATACCATAAACATAAATTGCAGAAGAAAAGTCCTGAAATGTCATTAAGAACATACCTTTCTACAAAGTTTTAATGTTTTAATGCACCTTGGAAAAGTTTCTTCTTGTTCTTGAAGTAACACATAATGCCTAGTGTAACTGCATACACATTCAACCTCTTTGAGACTCTTGCATGGTTGCTTATTAGGTGGAGACATGAAACAAAACTATATTTAACAGAAGTTCCTGGAAGCTGAAGAGAATACAAGTCACCCAGATTTAGTGCATCCAATCTAGCAGTCCTCTGGTTATTCATTCATTCACTTACTCTTTCATTCATTACTGCTGAAACCATGGGAGAACTTATTCACGTGGTACAACTGCTACACTGACAGATCAACCAGGAGTGAGTTTACATCTTATGGAGATGAATACATATGAGCAAGCGACATAGTGCAATTAAGACAACAAATTCTGAGCAAATAAGTTACTTCAGAAAATTCAAAAGACTAATCATTATGATTATTTTTTAATAGCAATGTGAAGTTCTGCATTTATTGCCTGATGGAACGCCTGAAATGCATTGTGTACATTCAAAAGCAGCCTGGGCTTCTGAATAGGACACTATAAACCTGATTTGAACAGATTGAAAACAAGATGTGACAAGCAGTTTGACACTGGCCCTCGACTAATTTCCGCTGTTTGTAAAGAGGCACGTCTGAATGGAAATAGCTTAGCCGAATGGGTCAGTATGGTTGAGACCATGTCAGTCCACACATAAAAACACAGTACTGAGGAAAATAAGCAGCCATTGATTTCTGGTGAAGGCCCCCAGAGTCTGGGGCAAGCAGCCAAAATGAGGCACCAGCTGCTCTCTGCTGGAAATCTTTTGTGGAAGAGTGAGGGAAGAGAGAGAAAACTGGTGGGTATGAAGGGGAAACAAGGCAGAAATCAGGAAAGAAGAGGTGCTGCTGACTGCCTCAGCAACGCTTCATACCCCACAGTTAGTATTCTCTGAAAAACAGAGGAGGGGAAGCACACCCCAAAACTTCTCTTTTATTTATGCAATGCAATGGGAATGGTTCCAATGGGAATTTCTCATGCTCTTTCACATTCTCTGAATTCATCTGTAAGGCTTTGTGTGCGTTTGGGCTGGGGGATGGGGAGAGAGGGCAGTGTATTTTTTTTAAATACTCCTCCAATCCATTACGTGTATGTATCAAATTTGGAACAAATACTCACTGAGATTGCTGCTCCTCATCTGCATAATTGCATTTTGACAAAAATTTTAAGAAGATAATAAATGGAGGCTATTTTGTTCAATGTTCTTTGCCTATTTAACAAAAATCTTTGCTACCTGCTTTTAGGCACCTCTATAATGATTTCATGCTACAAATCATATTGAAACTCTTTAGCAATGAGTAATGACTCTCACTTCTCTTCCAGACACTGCGGGCAGCACATTCTGCAATGGAATACAGTAATCATGAAGTAAGCAGTTTCAGACAGTCTGAAGGTCTGAAACTGTTCCTGCTCTTAATACCCTTCCCGGGCCAGCATGTAGGAGAAGTGAGACAGGGGGAACAGTTTCAGGTCAACACTCTGATGTAATACTCCGTCCAGAATCTGAACCTTGCAAACCCATGTGAGTCTTATCCAAAAAGAAACTGGTTTGAGAAAAAGAAAAATTAATTAAGTGCAATTATTAACATCATTGGCAAAAGCTAAGAAATATCCAATCAGCAGATGGTCTTTGGAGTCTGTACAGAACTTTAAGCAATAAACTTCACATGCTTTTGCAAAGAGCTTTGGAGACATCTCTTCAATGCTAATGATTTGAAAAATGCAACAACTTTTCAGTTAGAGAAAATCCTCACAGCAGTTATAGATGGTTCTTTTCAGCATGATTTCACAACTTTGCTTCAAACCAATGGTTGAATTTACAGAATGGTCAGTGTTACACTTCTGGGCACATCTTGTTTTCATTGTATTGACATCAGGTTTATACGACCCTACTTCTAGGAAAGTTAGACTGCTTCTGAAGAAATGCATGTGCATACGTAGGTATTGAGTTACCCAAAGTGAGAAAATCCAGGAGGACTCATTTAACAGGGACGAGGTAACAGGTCCTGTCCTTACCAGTTCTGTAATTGCAAGTCGAGTGTCTTGAGTCTTGGTCAATATTATTTTCTACACTTTTTTTCAGATCATTTGGTGTACCTCTAAGAACAACTCTCTCCTCTTTTGCATGGGCCCCAAATCAACTTTTTCATGGGTAACTACTGCTCACTAACCCCAACTCTAGGATTCATTTCTAATATTTGGCTCTGCAGAACCCATGTTTATTTGCTTCAAATCTTGCAAAAAACCTTCTAGGATACCAATAAATTCTATATTGCCATCTGTTTCGCTGAGATTACATTAAAAGTAGGTAACAAAAGTAAGAAAACATATAGAAAAATTTAAACATACCTATTATGGTCTGTGTTTTCTATTGTCACCTGTATCTTCATACTTTAACATTCTTCCACTTTCCTTGGTTTGATATCATTTAGTCTCTTCATTTCAGATATACACTCTTTGTGCTGTGTTCTCTCTTTTCCTTACTTGTTCACAGATATATTTAACTTTAGAGAAGGAAAAACTGGAAGAAATTGCAGGGAGCTAGGAGAAAAGACTTTTTTTTTTTTTTTTTAACTGTAAGCTGGACTGACACAGGCATGCATATGTTTGTAATTTTAATACTGGGTCTCAGTTTATTTTTGGGTTCCTATCCCCCCAGTATTTTTGGCCCTAATTTACACCTAGGGTTTTGAATCTTCTAAAGCACTACTTATTTGCAAAGAGGAGTCTGAGTATGTCAGGGTTGTAGGACCAGAGCACATGAAAAATTAAATACAATAGAGTTGAAGTAATTCAATAGTGTTGAAGAGCATCAAATCATCATCATTCAAGCAACAAAATATTTTGACCAAATCTATGACTGCACTCTCCCTTAATCTTCAGTCATGTCTCAGAAGCATGGGCTATTCTAGTAGAAAATTTAAAAACAGCCTGTATGAAGATGAGGCTGAAAAAGTCCCCAGACACATATACCTGCAAGAAATTACATTCTTTCACACTACTTTGTTTGCTTTATAGTTGTGTTATGGATGGACAGGCACAAAATCAAGCTGAAGAAATTGTGTTTAAATAAAGTGAAGCAGAAGAGAAAAACCAGAATATAACAAGATAAGGTGCTCTGGGAGTACTGTGTACGCTTATTAGATGCTAGTGAGCTAAATAACAGAACAACAGTAAAAGCATATTATTTTAATTGAAAAAATAACACATTCCCTCTTGCACCATGTTCAGACAGCCTGGGATATCTTTGTATTACAGCATGTCTGAATCCGTGCATTTGTGAAATCCATTAAATTCATCCAGAAAAATCTATTTCCCTACTGCACTGTTATGCAGATTTATTGGAAGATACATTACAAAAGTTTGCAGTTGTTTAGCAATTGTTATCCATTTCATAAATTTTGCCTGTTTCAAAACCTTGAAGTACAATTTGTAATATAGCCTAGTAGTGCCCTGGGTACAATTCATCACATTAATTTCTTAATTTTCAGCAAGCACACATTTTAACTATATTGTTTCCCTTCCCTTCCCTTCCCTTCCCTTCCCTTCCCTTCCCTTCCCTTCCCTTCCCTTCCCTTCCCTTCCCTTCCCTTCCCTTCCCTTCCCTTCCCTTCCCTTCCCTTCCCTTCCCTTCCCTTCCCTTCCCTTCCCGTGACTGGTTTAATGCATGCGGCACAATCATATCTCCAGCATGGCCTCTCACCATACATCTTACCTTTGCATGTGATACTCAGCTAACTGCAATGATTTGTGTCCTCAGCTTGTATGGATTGATGAGGTAATTCACTATGCCCATTACAGTTTACATCTGCTAAATATACAGCCCTATACCAGTATGATACATTATTATGTATTAGAAAGTGTAATTTAATTGAAGGAGGTCAAATTAAGGTCACCTTAAGCACAAGAGGAAGCACAAGTCTTTCCCTATTAGTGTGGAATTGTGCATATCTGTGTAAATTGTCAGATATTTATATTGAGAGAAATACTTATTTAGAGGGAAATGGAAACACTGGGAAGTCATGACTCAGATGGTTTTTGAAAGGATGCAGTTAGAAACTATGTCGTTCAGAATTATTACAGTGCAGAGGTCTATACCTCTGTTATTAAAATTTTTATTATCCCAACCACTTTTCTAAAAATAAAATAACTAATCTGGTTCAATTGGCCTTACTTTGAGAGGTTTTTCTGTACAGAATTCCTAAAGGCAAAGTCAAGAACCATAAAAATTTGGTTAGGTTACTTGTAACATAATCAGCTACATCTAATGAGAAACACCTAAAATTCTTCACATGATGTTTAGAAATATGGCTTTTTCAAGGAAATTGAATAAAAAGCTGAACATATATCAATATGGAAAAATTCCACACAATGCTCCATAGTAATTCACCAACACAGAAAAACATTTGATATTTCAATATTGCTTTAGAGTCCCAGAAGGAATTCAGTAGAAAGGCTCATCTTAAATAGCAGCCAGCAGCTGAATGAGAACAGACCTTGGGTGAGGGCTATTTCACTGGCTGATAGTCTTACAATTACTCCTGGAACCAACCTCAGACTCCTGAGTGAGACAGTCACTTTGCTTCTTTAAAAAGAATCTGTCACACAGTGATTTTAGGAAAATCAAAGTCTGTAGAGGTCTGCAGGGTCTACTATGTCACAGCTACCAACACTGAACTCTGTACATCTGTTCCTCTAAGATAAAGTCTGTTTTGAAAGAAAACAAACTTTACTGATTTTTTTTTAGAACTGAGAACAGTTCTTGAAAGGCGAAATAACACCATGTAATTGCCTTGGCCTCCATCCTAAAAGACTTTCTGCCACCTCAGGAATGCTTTGTGTGGTCCAGCTCAACACTATGACACTATGGTTACAGTTTTGCCCTGTCTTTTCAGAAAGTGTATTACAAGAGGCTCTACCCAAAAAGCCGAAGAGATTTTAGTGTTCACTGGGATTCCCACATAGTCTAGTATTTTCAAGTAGACTGAAGCAGAACTAATGGCAAGAGGTTCCTTAGAGTATTTAATGAATATCTCCAAAACTCAGAACCCTCATCATGCACTGTCTCCAGAGACTCTCCACCAGAGCCCCCATAACTCTCCAACACACTCAAATTTCAAAAACAATAGCTGTTGGAGGCTATGTGCACTATAAGTTCACATAAAAGGAACACTTCCCTGAAAAAATGGTCTAACCATTCACTAGTGCTGCAATGATATATAGGGACTGAGGTGAAAACCTTTTCCTTTAGTCAACAAGTTCAATGTTGATAGCCTCAATGAAACAAACCTCTGGTGAGCTGTTTGTTACCCTTCAGGGACAATAAGCATTCTGATAGGCAAAAACAAGTGTTTGAAAAGATAGCATCCTATACTTCTCTATACAAGGAACTTGATGATTATCCAGATCTCATCACTGCAGACTCAAATATCTACACAATATACTGCTGGCATATTATTCTCTTTGGGTAGACCCTCAGTCCCTCAGTTCCTCTCTTACACACAGGGAAAATCAGTTGACACCAAAAGTAATATGTCATCTTGAAATTCGGAAGTACCTTTTCTAGTGCACTGAAAACTCTCAAGCTGTAGGCACTTTTCTAAGTAATGGTTGATGAGAACTCCAAATCAGACCTTGCAATAACAGGGCTACCCTGCAATAATAAGTTAATGATCTAATATTGAAAACAAAAAGGTAGCACTTTTAAAAGAAAGGCAAAAGTATTTCTGTGTATAGTGCAGGCTGTTCACAGACGCGTGAAAGAATTCTGAGCAAAGTGTTCTCAGAAAAACATTACATTTCAGGTGAAACTTCATTCTCAGAACAATTATTCCTCTCTGAGTCAACTCAAGGGAAAACAAAAGCTCTAAGTATTAAGGCACTTCTGTATTTTCTGCCCATAAGTGCCCAATAATAGGAATTTGGCGGAATTCATGTAGGTAAATAATGGGAGATCCCAGCCTTTTCCAGTTTCTTTCTACAAAGCAGTTATCGTAATTAGTGATCAAGGACACATAAGAAAAAATAAGTACACCACTGTGTACCCATGGGCTTTTGCTACCTTTGGTCACCAGTACAGTTTCCCATCTCTCTCTGTGGATTTTCTCCCCTGCTTCCTTTTCTTCTTTTTTTCTTGATCATCCCTTTGCAATCCTATTTCATTTCATAGAACCATGGAATCATAGAGTGGTCTGAATTGGAAAGAATGCTAAAGATCTTCTTCCAACCATCCTGCCTGGAGAGGGCCACCTTTCACTAGGGAAGGTGAATGGAACAGCCTGGTCTTGAATGCTTCCAGGGATGGGTCATCCACAACTCTCTAGCCAGCCTGTTTCAGTGTTTCAATTCTCTCACAGTAGAGTCTTTTCCTAATATCAAATCTAACCCTGCCATCTTTCAATTTGAATTTATTCCCCGTTGTCTACATGGTCCTGCCAAACATCCCTCTCCATGTTTTTTGTGGCTCCTTTTCAGCCTAGAAGGCTGAAATTGGGTCACTCCAAAGCCTTCTCTTCTCCAGGCTTAACAATCCCAATTGTCTCGGCCTTTCCTCATAGGAGAGGTACTACATCCCTTTGATCATCTTGACAGCCTCCTCTGCCTTTCAGCTACTAAATATCACATTTCTCCCAACTTTTTGTTTATTTCCCAGCTAAATTTCTTTTTCCTGTTACTTTCTCTTATTCCCTCCTGCCCCAAAGTCATATCTACCACAACCAAATGCTGTCCTTTAGCAGCCCAAATGAGGTTGAAATTGTTGTGCAGTTCAACATTTGTGATGAAGATCAGAAAGAAAGTGAAGACTTTATTTATTTAGAATAATAATACATATCAATCTATCAAGATAAGACTAAAAATTAAAACACATTTTAACATTACGTGAAGTCTTGCTATTCTTTCTTCATTAACAAGGCCTATCATTAAGATGATTAATAAATGTAGAGGAGACTGAAGTCAATTTTGCTTAATCTAATGCTTCTGTAACAGACCTAAAAACAGCTGTGAAAAGAAAGCCAGAATGGGCAGTAGAGCAAGGAGTCAGCATCACCATGTGACATGGAGGCAAGGATCTGAACCTGGCAAGAAATCACTCCACCATTTTTTAAAATGTTTTGACACAAATTAACAAAAGGAGCTTAGAGAAACAGTCTCCCAAATAAAATTTTCTTCTTTGCAGATACTGTGGCTATTATTTTCTAGGATGTTGTGCATTGCTGTCAAATGTTTGTAAGCTGTTAACCACTGACACTCTACAGGAATATGAAAAACTCTCGATGGCACTCTTAATAAAACCTTGGTGTGTGCTGTTTAGAGTGATGTTTTGTAAATTTACACAGGTGCACAGCAAAATTATATGAAGTCCAAATGCAGTTATATACCACCTATTTAATCTGGCATTGCAAGTGAAACTGTTGGGAGAAAAACCTCTGGTTTTTGTACTATATTTTCAAGTTCTTGAACACAAGCATATCACACTAAATTTTAAATCCTTTATTTTGTTTTTACCAGAAGTAAAAATATAACTGTTTAACCAGTGTAGCATAATTTTTACAAAACAGTTGTAAGAATGGCATCAGAATTTTGGTCACATAAAGAAATTTGGGATCAGATCCTTTTGAATTAGAAATTAGGATGAAACATATTGCAGAGGGAGCATAAGTTCCTCATAGGTATCCTGCTAATATTAAACATCCTACCAGTATATTTTGAATTCTGTCTGAAAATCTCCTAAAGCTGTAAACACAGGTTCTACTCCTGTAATACACACAATGTACCCTCTCCTCCCCTTCCTTCCCTACCTCCTGTCTCTGTTTCTCTCTGCCCTTCCCCTTCTTCCTTCCCCTTTCCTTTCCCCTTCCCCTTTCCCTACTAAATCTGCATAAGAGTGACAAGGGATCACAAGACCTCAGGATATGTCCCAGGGAGTAGAAGTTATCTGCCTCCTGTGCCATGCAGGGGTACCCCAACAAGAATCCCCTGATGAATTTAATCATTTTTCCACTTTTTCACTGCAATTGCCCTTGTTTCAAAGCTTTCTAGACTTTATGGCTCTGATGGTTCAAAGCCTGCAAGTTCCCTGCCAAAACATGTTCATAATAATTTTAAACCCATTAGATCTCATTCCAGTTGCATGATTTGGCTTAAATATGCTTTTATTCACATGTGTTTCTGATGTGCCAATGTTCATATTCTTTTGGTCTGTGTTTTAGTAGTCTGTAACACACTATGCTTGTTTTATCTCAGTTTGTAGGACAATCTCCATTCACATCATGTATCTCCACTTGCACACAGAACATATTTAAGTACCTTTCACTCTACTGAACTTTGTAAACTTTTGTATCTAAGGCCTAATCAGGGCTTTACAAAGTGCTTTATCAATACTGTTAAAAGTCACTTCACTTTTTTTTTTTTTTAAGTGTCATCTCATTGGTGATGCATATTTATTACCAGTGTATACACTTCCTTACCTGACAATGAAACATTTTAATTTCTAATATTAAAGTGGAATTATTCTTTATCCTTTTCCAAAACATGAACAACAATATGTTGATTTTGAGAAAAAGAGCTGCATGGACTGTTCTGCCAGGTCAGGGAGTGAGCCTACTGGAGCTTTCAAAGTCTTAGGAAAATGAGAGGAAATTAATACATGTGCAAGCAAGTCACTGAAATACTAATGTAATAGCTTGAACTATATTCCTAGAGAATGTTCAAGGGGAAAGAATAAAAATGTCACCATAACTTAACAATTAATTCCATAAAAATGTGATATCAATTAGGAAGTTCATAAAAATTTAGCAGAAAAATTAGAGATATAGAGGTTATATCTTCTACCCAACAAAGTCCTGTGTTAATCAGCTTCAGAAGACATTATGAATTTTCTGAATGCTGACAAATGACATAAAAAACCAACATGCACTCCCTGAAAATTACTTCACAGTAAGAAGTAAAAATATCTTCTCTAAATGGAGATTCCTGGGAATGAGCTTCAGTAGCCATTGCACAGATCCAGGGTTTTTTAAGAGACTTGTCTTTTGGCTTTAATTGGGAAGATAAGCAGCAAATTAACCTATAAAGCACTTCAGAATCTGGACTAAGGGTTTGTGGCTTGTGTGAGATTGCTAAAAATACTCATCTTTTATGGCCAGCTATTGATGCTTTTCTTCATATTTCTGGTCTGCACTGGAATGAATGAGTCACAGTGAAAGATAGTGATTCTTATACCTTTCATACAAAAAAAAACAAAACAAAACAAAACCAAACCAAACCAAAACAAAACAAAACAAAAAAAAAAAAAAAACCAACCAAAAACCAACCCCAAAACAAAACAACAAACAACAAAAAAAAAAGCAGCTGCAATTCTCTGTGGCCAAGTATCTATTGTTTATTTCTCTCCACAAGATGTATGTTCCATTCATCCTCCACCAGATTAATCTCATGGGAAAACCCCCTACAAGAGAATAACACACTACATTTTTTGAAGTGTGCTAGAAAACACTAATGATCACCAGCTGTAATCCCTTACACATGCTCTACATGTAGTCAAAACATCTATATCTTAAGGCTGAGTAGTTTGAAGTCTGGGTTGTTTTTTTCTTTTTTTTTTTTACCCATAAATAACCTTCACACAAAAAAAAGGTAATTAATGGTTCAACAACCTATATAGCTGCCTGTTTATTTTTTCTGTTAGAAGGAATAAAATTCCTGTTGTGGTGAGAGGAAGCTTTGAAAACCAGATTGTAACTGCCTTCCAGCTTTGGGTGTGAAAAAAAGGCAAAACAGCATAACAGTGGAGAAATGCAAAATTAAGTTCATTTTCACACCCAGCTTTGTAATTCTTCCCAAGCTTAAATTAGAAACATTGCTTAAGTATGCAAATCACCTTAAAATTCTTTCCGTTTTTCAGTCATTCTTATATTATTTTTCAGTTTACATAAAATGGAACAGCAAAGTATTTTTACAGCTATTGTTCTCAGGTTTCCCACACTACTGTACTACTTTTTGCTTTTTGCCTGAGGTTATATGCAATATTGTCATAACTATGACTTGGAGGGAGGTAAAAATTCTGCCCTTGAAGTGAGCTTGAGATATTCATTTATTGATTGGTTTTTAAAATGCACTTACCCAACAAATTTTGAGAGAATTGTTAGACATTAAAACATAAATAGATACTTGTGATCATATGCATCCCTAGATAACTCTGGCAATCACTCGAGTTAGTAGATGAATCTTGGTCTGTGCTCTGAAGGTCAATATATTCAGACTGTGGTGATAGATGATATAATCCAGGTTCAGATGGATGGATGGATTGTGTACAGCTGCAGAGTGTCCTCAAATAAAGACTTCTTTGTACTTGACAACACAGTTTTTTCCTGGTTGAGGGTTGGTATTCAGTAAGAATTATCAGTAAGAATTACCTATGGTTTTGATTCAAGGTGGGAAGAATATCAAGTACTGGTCTATTTTCTGTGTCTGCAGAAGCATTCATGAGGATGCCAGGTTTCTTATACCTTAGTCAGTTAATAGAAAATAGAGGGGACGGGCCCAGAGCTTTTAAGGTAAAAATGAAAAATGTTCCATGATGCAGTAGGACAATGAGCAGAGGTGAAGAAACAAGGGACAGTGAGCTACAAGAACATGGATGTGATTGACTGCAGCTGACTGAGTAGAAAAAAGAAAGTTATTCACCACCTTCCTCTTTTAAACATGGAATGTTAATGTTCAGAATTCTGTTTTTAACAGGAAAAATTATCACAGTTCATTCTAAGTTGACAACTTATACAAATCAGAAGTTAAGAAGAGCCCAGACTTGATGGATTCTCCATCTGCTTCAATTGAATTTGGCCACTGCCTTATAAGGGCTATCTAAGATTCTCTGAGCTTCAAACTCACGATTTTAAAAACAGCTGGATGAGTTAAGATTCGCGAGTAGCCTTTACCATGGGCTCCATTTCTTTTCATTAGTCAGTATTAGATACTCTGCTGCAGATTTACAGATTCTGATGGCTTCCCTCCCACGGTGGGATAAATGAGACTCACAGCTTATAACTTAGCTGTTTAGCCTGAACAGCAGAATACCTACCAGAAAAAAAAAAAAAAAAAAAAAAAAAAAAAAAAAAAAAAAAAAAAAAAAACCAAAAAAACCACACAAAAAACAAACCCAGAGTTGACTACTTGAGTGAATCAAGACATCCCTAAAGCACGATCACCTAGTCACATTAAGAATCTGAATTCACTTCTGCTTTTCTATGCTGGTGGATTCCTGCTAACACTACCTGTAGGAAACACAGTCCTACGTGTGAATGTCTCCCTCCATGTCCCCTGCAGTTTTTGGAGGGTCAAAGTGCATATAAAACATATGTATATATAACTATTTTTAGAATGTAATTAGGAACATATGCTTACTTACAAGGAAGAGGCATAAAGTGCATTTCATCACAAACGTTGCACAGTAGGAAAAAATCTTGGATTGGCATAGAAAATTTCGTGTATAGGCAGGAGAGCCCTGACATCCATGGGATTAATAATTCATGTATTTAATCTCATTCAGGGCATTTCAGAAAGTCCATTATACTATATTTTCTGTATAGTCAGTAAATTTTGAAGTTCTTAAAACCCGTGAAATGAAAAATAGGCTCAAAAAGCCATAACACTATCAATACATTAATATTTATGTAGCTCTTTTTATGACAAACACTCCAAAGTGCTCTCCAGTAAAAGAAAATGAAATAAAGCATGAACAGAATGCAGATGACTGTAAGTCAAAAGGTCACTGAAACAGGCAAATCAAATGAATCTGTTTGACCAAGAGACTGACCAAGTTCACTCAATTAATGCTTGGAAATCCTATGTTCTTTTCTAAAGCTCTTTCTAGCCAAGTTTTAGGAATATTATGTCAAGAATCAGAAAATAATCAAACCAACCTTAATAAATAAGGAGGACATGCTGAGGCCATTTCTGTCTAGACAGAAAAGAGGGTGTTATTTCAAATAAGTACTGAGCACACAGCATACTTCCTTCCCTGGCCGGACATTTATATAACTGATACAGCTAATAAATTTGTAGTTATTCAAAAATAAAAATAAAACATTATGGGATGTATTTTTTCACCCACTACAGTGGCAAATTATTGATATGTATTATGCCAATTTCTTTACCCTTTTGCAGTCATTCATGAGGGAAAAATAAATGTAGAGGACAAGTGTTCTGTAATGCATAACTACTAATTCCTTAGCAGTAGCTTGTTTTCAGGTAATTTTCATCCTTCAGTCTTTCAAAAAGCATTGTGTTCCTTGTAAGATATCTTCAGATCTGATGAATTTCTTTACTGGATGATAAAGCTTATGATTAAATAAAAGAAACAAATTTGAGACAAGTAAACCCAAGAAAAATGAGAATATCTCATTGGATGAGATTAGAAGAATGAGCCGTTTTTCCTAGTTTGGAAATACCATATGAAAAAAGAGTTAGGTGGCTACTGGAGGGTTGTAGCTGGCTTTTTGGAGCTAGTTGCAGCTTGTAGTAGCTAGTTTCAACAAAAATAAAAAAGGGATGCACGAAAAAAATTGTTTGGTGCATTATTTTTACTCACAAGCTAAAAAAAAAAAAATCTGTTTTCTAATGGAATTAATAAAGTAGCAGGAAAGAAAAAAATATGCTTATGTTTATGGCTTTGTGTGTACATATTTTTGAAAGGAAAAAGAAAAGAACAAGAAAACCTACAGAGTTCTTTACTTGTATTCAGCTACTTCTAGGCATGTTTTCAGCTTTTAATTGAAACAAGAACATTTAATTTTTCTGTAGGTATCTGTTATTCATACTCAACTCTCTTAGCAATATAACTCAATTTTGTTTGAGTGGTTAGTAGATTTATTAAGCAAGTTCAGAAGATCCAACTGAAATTCATGGGGGAACAAGAGTCATTCACTTTAAGCAAGAATTTTTTAATGGTTCTTCAGCTACACATGGGCTTACACCAGTTTTCTAGTCTGGATGCTGTACCAATATTGACTTTATAGCTATCACAAGGTAGCCAGAACTAAAACTAAACATATTCTCTTTTGAACTAATGAAGACATATATTTGGCACCCATAGTGATTTTTTTCCTGTCACGCTTTCCCTCCTGTAGAGTTTGTTAAAGTATCCAGAAAGGTACCCAGACCATGCAGTTTATCTGTGAAGCATTTTAGAAACACTTTGATTTTAGTTAAAGTCATTAAACATTTTCACTCAGTGTTATAAGGATATCTTGCTTTTACAAATATTATTTATAGAAGCCATGTAATATAAGGACAATTTGGTTTACTAGAATTTTAATATAGTTCCCAGAAGCACTATAAAACACATGCTGAATATTTCCTGTACTAGATACATTGTTTATTGAAGTAACCCTTGAGAGGATTCAAGACGCTGAATAGTTTGGTTAACCATTAAGGTGAGTCAGACAGGAAACAAACAACCTTCTTCTTTGCAAAAACAAAAAATATAATCTTTTTTTTAGAGAGCAGTAAATAAATAAATTTAAAAAAATGCTTTATACATGTAACTAAAAAGCCAAGAACTTTTTTTAATACATTTTGAATGATATGTGATCTTGGAATGTCAAAGTTCTATATTAGGAGTTTTGTTTCATGCTCATAATTAAAAAACCCTCTGAAAGATAGGAATAAGCTGTTAGTAGAAATGCTAATGAAAAATAATGTATAATTTCTGATCTGGGTTCTGCAAAACAGTAGTTATTTTGTTATATACTGAGCAATAGCAACTGAATAGGAGAACAGGAAATTATCAATAGTACAGGCTTGGTGGCAAGAGTAGAGCATGGAGAAAAATGAGAAAAAAAACCCCATTTAACACTTTGAAAAGACCTTGAAAAGACCTTTTTTTTGTTTGGTTTTGTTTGGGTTGGGGTTTTTTTGTTGGTTTTTTTTTTGTTTTTTTTTTTTTTTTTTTTTTTTTTTTTGTTTTTTCTTGTGTTACGTCATAAAGACCTTTATAAAGACGTCTTTATTTTTTTAGGAATGAAAAGTACAAAAACTGTACCCCAAATTAGGAAAAAGAAAAAATTAAAATGGAGTCCATTGGCACAGTACATTTGCCAAACTTTAGACTCCTAAACACTTCTTGTATGAAGAGAATTACCCACACAAAAACAGCTGCATCCCTAAGAAAGAGATGCTTAGCGGTGTCAATTTCAAAGTGGCACTTTTTAAAGATTAGTTTTTGAAAGGTAGTATGTCTGAGAACAGGAGGAAAGGTGTGTATGGCTTTTGACGCACAGAGTGGACTTAGTCAGTGACCTGACCTATATTAACCTGCCCTAGAATCCACAGTATGAACCAGGAATCTCAGACTTGTTTTCCTACATGCAAATATGTTAACTAATAGGAAAACTTGTAATTCCACCAATTTTCCAAGTTCCAGGTACCTGCCAAGAGGTTTGAAGTAACTCCTCCATCTATTGAGGATCCAGAACTTCCATGATTTTTCAACTGTAAAGGAGAATTTATTTCTTTAGAATAATGATTGCTAGAGGAGATATGATTAGCACCTTTCCAGTAGTAACCTCAGACCATGTACCCAGGAAGTACTTTTAATATCATGTTGCTGGAGTTCAAACACACATCCTTTTGAAAAAAATCCTTTACCCCAACTTCTCCATCAGGTTAGAAGAAGGATATAGAAAGTCTCCTCCTCTCTTGTACATGTTTTTTAAAAGGGATCATAAAGTTAATTCAGCTGGAAGTACAAGGAGAAATGGCAGGATTTAGATGATTTCCTAGGGGAAGCTAAATTGAAAAATAAAAGAAGTGAGACTTAACAAGTGACTCCTCCTGGGATGATTTATGGAGTTTTCATTCAGTGATTGTCTAACTTAAAATGAAAAAATAGCCCTGGAGTGAGACCTTTAATTTAGTGAAAATTTTACCTCGAGTCCTGAAACAAGAACTACAATATATTGTTATTCTTTTATTTGCTCTTTTACCCAAGTAAACTGAAGGTTTGTTTTCTATGGTATTCTTAGAAGTGCTGTTACTGAGTCATAGAGTCATAGAATGGTTTTGGTTAAAAGGGACCTGAAGGACCACATGGTTCCAAAACCCCACAATGGCAGGAATGAACTCTCACTAGATCAGGTGGTTCAGATCCCCATCACATCTGGCCTTGAACATTGCAGCAATGGAGCAACTTCTCTGAGCAACTTGTTCCTGTGCCTCACCACCTTCACAAGAAATTTCTTCCTTAGATCTAATCTAAGCATCTTTTTCAGATTGAAGCCGTCCCCCTTTGTCCTGCCATTACATATACTCATACAAATTCCTTCACCAAGAGAAGGAGCCCTCTCTCCTCTCCTCTCCTCTCCTCTCCTCTCCTCTCCTCTCCTCTCCTCTCCTCTCCTCTCCTCTCCTCTCCTCTCCTCTCCTCTCCTCTCCTCTCCTCTCCTCTCCTCTCCTCTCCTCTCCTCTCCTCTCCTCTCCTCTCCTCTCCTCTCCTCTCCTCTCCTCTCCTCTCCTCTCCTCTCCTCTCCTCTCCTCTCCTCTCCTCTCCTCTCCTCTCCTCTCCTCTCCTCTCCTCTCCTCTCCTCTCCTCTCCTCTCCTCTCCTCTCCTCTCCTCTCCTCTCCTCTCCTCTCCTCTCCTCTCCTCTCCTCTCCTCTCCTCTCCTCTCCTCTCCTCTCCTCTCCTCTCCTCTCCTCTCCTCTCCTCTCCTCTCCTCTCCTCTCCTCTCCTCTCCTCTCCTCTCCTCTCCTTCTTCAGACTGTACAATGCTCACAAAAGCCACTTCTCATAAAATAAATTCTCCATACATCTCATAATCTTGTTGGTCTCCTTTGGAATCACTCCAACAGGTGGATATCCTTCCTGTGCTGGGGACCCCAGAGCTGGATGGAGGGTTCCAGGTGGGGTGTCACCAGAGCAGAGCAGAGGGGCAGAATCCCCTCCCTGGCCCTGCTGCCCACACTGCTTTGGATGCAGCTCAGGACACATTTGGTTTTCTGGGCTGTGAGTGCTCATGGCTGGGTCATGTCCAGCCTCTCATCCAGCAGCATCCTAAGTCCTTCCTGCAGGACTGCTCTCAACGCCTTCATTTCCAGCCTGGATTGATGCTGGGGATTGCCCTGACCCAGACGTGGCACCTTGCACTTGGCCTTGTTGAACCTCATGAGGTTACCATGGAGTCACTCCTGGAGCTTGTCCAGGTCTGGAAGGCATCCTGTCCTTCAGGAGTGTCACTGCACCATTCAGCTGATGCCAGCTGCAAAAGTAATAATGATAGACTTTCACTAAGATCTACTTAGCAAGTGTTTTAATGCAAAATCCATACTCTGAAGCTGAACCAAGCTGGGTGAAAAATGGAGTTTAAGGGTAGAATGCTCCCCCTTAGAAAACACGAGCTCATGCCATTTACTCAGCAACCATTTCTTCAGAGGAACAGAGCCCCTCTGCTGTGCTGTTCCAGCTTTCTATAGGAACGTTGCCCTGTCCATTACTGTAAGCTATGTGTGATATTGTATATTTCAGTGAGCGTGTACTGCTTTTCAAGAGCAGACCCAAATACATCCTTGAGGCCAAAATTGGTTAGCTGCCATGTTCAGCCACATCCACTAGCAGTGTGATCTTCCTGATTTATGCATTGTTAATGGTTAGTGGAAAACAGTGAAGATGACTCACCTCCTAGTGAGAAACACATTCAGGCATATTCAAACTGTGAGTATTTAAAGTTATATGTGAATAGAAGAAGAGATAGTCTTCCTTCTTATTCCTGAGCTTATCAAGACTGATCTATCTCACTGATCTGTGAAGAACTGCAGTCTCTAGATTTTCTTGAAAGTTTTTTTCCATATTTGCTGTAAGAGCAGATTCCTCCAGGAAGAATCCAAAAAGTGCCAAACCTGGCTCTGTGGAAATTAAAAACAAAGCAAGATTTTATTTGGTGCTTCTGAGAATTATTGGAAAAGCCTACTTAGTTTTTCCAGAGGCAAACTGGGAAGTCCCTTCCATTTTTGAAAATACTTACGTAGTTTTACAACATAATCTGGAATTTATATCTTACTCATTAAAATAATGAATATATTGAAGACATGAACAGCTATTAGTGAAGTATACAAGTATTCCATGTAAGAAAGAAAAGAGTAGGAGAGATAATATGCACAAATATTTGCCTGCTGCAAAAGGCCTGTGTTAATGGATAGCTTTCAGTGGTGAAATGTCCAGGAGGTCAAACAATCTGATTTCATCATCTCCAGCTTTTAACTCTGTGAAAGAGATGTAAACTCTCAATATGGAAAGAACGAGCCTTTTAAGTTTCTCAGCTTGTGTCTCTCTGGTCTGAAGTCAATTTCCAAACTCCATTACATTCAGTAGATGCTGGACTGCGATCTTAAAATTTAATTTTAGTGGTTAAACTAGCTGCTTCAAAGTGATCACTTACTTCCTTATCGGTTAAAAGTTATAAAGTTCCTTGTAAAGGGAGAGAAATGTGCTCCTTTTATGGTTAGGCAGATTCACAAACATCCTTATAAAAAGAGAATTTTTTTTTTAATGGAAAAAAGCAGAAAAGTCCACTCAGCAATATATATATTTTAGATAAAGCCATTTAAACTCATTTTTAGACTAAACACTTTGTGCTGCCCTCCAGCTAACTGCTCTATAGATGAAAGTCACTATTATAATCTAGTCCCATTTGTCTTTGAAAATACAAGAGTCCACCCTTTTTGTTATTGGACTTTAACTGAAACAACAAAAAAAATAGAAATCAAAACACTGGGTTCTACAAATAACACATAATTTTCAATGTGGTGTGTCCCTTACACTTAATTTATTTATTTTTTTTTCCAAAAGAAAATGCCCTCTTCTTGTAGCACAGACAGCTATTTTAAAATGAGTCCAAAGTTCCAGAGAAACCTTTTTGAAAAGTCCTTGGAAAAGGCTTTGTGATCTCCCTTGACTATTGATCTACATCCTCTACTGACTTAAGACTAATACATGTTAGAGGGACTTGAAAGATTTTTTTTGACACTCAGGTGCAAAATATTTAGCATAACCTTGAGTTTTATTGCAAAAGACTCCTAGTTCTGGGGCAAAACATGTTTTCATGTATAAGTGATCCCAAAACCCCTCTTTTTCCTCAGACCTTTTAGTCATAAAAAATTCAGAGGTAAAGAACGCTTTCAAAACTCCCTGTGGCAGAATAAACTAGAGCTGAACCTGCACGTGATTATTCTAGAGTGAGTCATTTAAGCATGGGACTGCTTCATAAACTTCAGGGACTTCATTTGCATGTGAATATTGATTCCTCTCACACAAACAGTTCATCCTTTTATGTTGCTTTTGCATGAATTTGCCCTCCGGAGAATTGATTTTTTTCCATGCTTCAGCTGGGTGCTTCTGCTGCCCCAGTCAAAACCATTTCTCCTCAGTGAATCAAATGGAGCAATGAGAATGTGTAGACAACCCCCAGTTCTTCCTCTCAAGCATAAACAATTCACATTTCCTTCCAAGGAAAGACTGAACATTTGACCTCTCTTTTAAATCAGCAGATAAACAAAAGCAGTTATATGTGTGTGGGGGGTAGAGATATCTGTCAAACAATCTAAATTACCAAAAGTAGTTAGGTTCAGTATTTCCTAAGTAAATCAGAACTCAAAGTACTCTTTCATCATTCAAACAGGGGTTATATTTTGGTTCTTGTAATTCAATCTGGGGCTATGCTTACCAGCTGCAAATAAAACTCACAATGTATGAGTTTGACCCCATAGCCTCTACTTACAGGAGGAAGTGGTACGCATTTCCTACAGAAAATCCCAGAAGAGACAACATGATTTTAGCCCATTTTCAAAGGGATGCTGCATGGGTCATAGAACAGTCTCATATCTTGAAAACTCAGCAAGCAAGAAAGAAACTTGGAATCATCTCAACAGACCTTTCACCAAAGCTGACACTATAGCTTTGACACTATAGCTATATAATTGATGAACTATAGACTGGTCATCACAGAAACAGTGTTTTCACATATCCCCACAACTTTAATGATGCACTATGATTCTGTTTTAATATCACAGGAGAACATGCCTTCCCCATTCTATCATACATTTATTTTACTGCAGCAATATTCCCTGTGTTAGATTACAGTTGCATGAGGCTGTGATGATACAATAATTAGGGACATCATATTACCAGGACCATTTCATATGCAAAGAAAGATATATGGGAAAATAAGTCAATTGCCAAAGAGTTCTCTTCTCTTAACAGAAGGCTGGGATACTGCCGTTTCATAACAAAACTGAGCTATATCAATTAAATCATGTTATGGGGAACATACCGCATTAAATAATTTGTGCTGAAATAAAGTAAATATAAAAAACAATAGGCAGATACCGGTTCTGGGAAAACTAGGTTTGCATTCAGAGGTGGATGGCTCCGGCAAGAGAAGAAAAGGAATCAACACCTGAAAAGAAGGTTCCAGCCCTGGAGATGGACCATTAATGGTGATTAATCAAGGATGCGCCAAATCAGATAAGGCTCAAGGACTGGGTGCACCCAATGCTGCCTTCCCAGAAAATTCATCTATTCATCAGGCTCTGCCCAAAAAACTATCCAGAAGAAAACCTGTTTCAAAAGAGGACGCATGAATACACAATTTGAGCAAAGGTGGACAAAGAACCCAGCCTGGGGGAAAATAAACTGTATATAAACTGGACTCATGGTGGTGGGATTTGTGAATGAGGGGGGACTGGTGCGATAGAGCCCAGTCCAGCATTCACCCAGTGTCGATCCTGGGATTGGGGCTGTCCTTTCAGCATGACTTTCCAAGTTCGCCGTTAAGCGATGTGATAAATTTAGAGTAAAAATTCGTGTATGAAATAATAATCCGATGTGTAATGAGAATAATGTTAATAAAAATTGTGAAATCCAGTAGAAGGCTAATCGTTCCCCCCCCAGCCTGCCAATCTCAGTTGCAAAGACAGGACGAGAATCATCAGACTAGACAAAGACACTGGCCAACCTTGATAAGAATCACTTCCTCGCCAATGCAAGGAGAAATTCCTTCCTGACGACGATGCCAATCTCATCTACTCTCTGGCGCAACAAGCAAAATGAAATCAGCATAAGACTGACCCGTGAAATTGACATAAGAAAGAGCTTTCCCGGAATGAGACAATGAGACCTGAAGAGATCCGGGAAGGCCATCGAAAAGAAATTCGGACTATTCAGCCCATCCTGGACACCTGGACTGCCTAAGGGCATAAAAATCCTATAAAACGGTGGACTGAAAGCTGCATTGGCGTGGATTTGGGAGTCTTGTACCCTGGTGTGGACCCCTATCCACCCAGCGCGGCGCTGACATTTTCCTATTTTTGTTTTCTCATCTTTCTGGTGTTCAATATTCTGTTATTAATAAATTGTCTTTTATTAATCTGATATTTGCCATTGCATTTATAACAAGCGAAAAATAACTTTTGCTTTTTTATTTTATTTTTTAAATCTACCTGTCTCGTTCATAACAGTTATATGTAGGATGCATGGAAAAATAATGATCTCTATCCTAAGTTATACACTTGTTATTAATGTTTCACCTGCACCTTTTCCATGAAACTCAAAGTTCATGATGTTTAGAATATAGTAACATTGTTGACAATGGTATCTATAAAATAGATAAGTATGGTCGTGAAAAAGGCTTGTTCTCAGCTTCTAAATCAGCTGATAGTGAATATTTTGGCACAATAACAGAGGTTCTCAGATTCAGATTTCTTGAGGAAAATATTACTAATGTCCTATAGAAAGTTTTCATACTGTTCATAGGGTATTTGTTTTGGAGATCAGATGAAGAGATGTACAACTTTAAAAAGTATGATGAAGAACAAGTATTAATAATTACCGTTTGACAAGAAAAGGCTTTTTTCCCCTGGATCTGACCTTTAATAATCACCTAAACAGCCAGTTGTTGACTTTATCTTTTGTGAAAGAAATTGTAGTTTAGATTGTGAGCTAGGAAAAAAATCACTCTGCTCTGTATAGGACATGCTCATAATAAATTTGCCAAAAAATCTCACCATATGATGAGGATACAATAAATTACCTTAATTCTCTATCACTGGTTGTGAGATTACTTACCTTTCCATTTCAACTCTTTTGGGCATTTGTCCTGATTGGAATATATGGTTATGTACATTGTACTTGTTGTTCAGTGACATATGGAACATATATGAGTGAGGTTGGATTGTACAGACACCAGGCTCAGTCCAGGCAGCAATGTTGTCTGAATAAATGCCAATATAATAGTGTTTACCATGAGCATATTCAGCAGTCCTTCCTACCTGTCAAACCTAAAGTAATCACTGCATTCATTTTGGGCATATATAATGTTTACAGTATCACAGATTGACATTTATCTGACAACTCCTGTATCTCTTCCAAATGGCTTTCTTTATTTGCTAGTGACATTTCAAATATTGATTTGAAATTCTATCATAATATTAAATGACAAATTGCTTCAAAATTTTCCAGTAAATCTTAAGCTTAACTGAAAGGCATAGTCATGCCTTATTTAAGAATCCTATTTTAAAAATATTATTGCTGGCTTTCCTAATTAAACAGACAGAAATGGGACCAGTAAAAATCTGGTTTTTTACTACGTCATCCTAATGATAACTCTTCATTAAAATAAAGTGAAAGCATAAACCTCTATATAATCCAAATTATCTGGGATGGAATTTTAATTGTGCTTCTTATTGCCTGGGGATCGAGAAATTTCAGACAAACCCTCAAGAGGTTGTGTACAGATTCACCGTTTGAAAACTGCCATCCTGAGTGGTGCATAAATTCATTTGTATCAGCCAAACATTTCCCACTTTCTGTAAAGACTAATTTGGAATCTAAAAACCATGGACTATTATGAACATCAGTAAAGTTAAGGAGAAATTATTCCTCCTAATGTGTACAGGGTGAAAGAAAATTCTGGATATTTTGGACTGAAGAGGATGTAATAAGAGACATCAAGTAAAATCATATTCCCATGGCATTAATTTTGGATAGCAGAGGGTCATCTGAGTAGTTCTTAAACTTGGCACTTTTGATGCTATCTTGGCTTGTGATTTTTAACATTTTAAATGCCAGCATATAGGTCGCAGGGACTTACTAGAAACAAGGTAATTTTGTGCCAACATTGATAGGTGAAAGTCTGATATGAGAGATTATGATTTATTTTTGTGCTTTTTTCAGTGCTTTGGTAGACATCTGAAAGGAAAGAGAAGGTCATAATAAAAAAGTTGTTTAGTAACCAGGCAGATGTCATCTTTTCTAAATCAAATACCTTCAAGTAGTGAGACACAATTTTAGGAAATTGAGCAGCTTCTTTCAACATCAAACAGCTGGGAACTCTTGAAGTTTTCATAGAGTTTGGTGTTACAAATGGATGTCCAAAGGGTTATTTTTGTTACTGTATCTGTGTAAGCATAAGAAGTTCTGTGAAAAATCCAAATATGGTTCAACCAGTTCTATGTTACAAGTACTGCTATGAAGAAGCTCATGTTTCTTCTTGACTATTTATTTATACAGTAAGGAGTACAGCCATCTCATGACACACAAGTTGAAGAAATCCAACAATTTCTATACTATTAATATATCTATATTAATATTCTATACTAATAAATAATATTGATTATTTTATTTACTTCACATTTTTTCTTTGGCTGATGGACTACAGAGCAGGCTAAGGAGGTGAGAAAATGAGAAACCAAAGCCAACAGAGCAGTACCAGCACACTTCAACTTACTTAGCACTCATCTGCCGTGCTGTTGTCACTTCAGCCGGGAAGGTGAACAACGACTCTGGCTGAGGGCCTGAAAGGACATTTGTTTCCACACCCTGGGTGTGACTCACACAAACAAGAATCTCAGTAACAGATTATCAGGGCTCAGTAACGGATTATCAGTAACAGGTATCAGGGCTACCCTTAATACTCAAATACTCATACCATCTCATGACCAATTCCATTTCACCAATTTGGAAAAGAGTGATTGATGATGAATTATCTTCTTTCTCCCTGTTTCATTAATATCAATCTGGGGATTTTAAAGTGTATTTCAGTTAGAAATAACATTGGCTTGTTAGACATGACATGCCAATTCCTGAAAAGCTCCAGGGAATGTGACTGCAATTTTCTTCCATTTTCAACAGTTTTATCATATTAAATGCAAGATGTTTCCTTCTCCTGTGCTGGTGTTTTCTCTCCCTTGGCCCCATTCAGGGCTTGAAATTTTAAGTCTCCATTTCTGCAGTTTATGATTTTAATGCTATTAGGAAATGGCTTTTTTTTTCCCCCAAACCTACATTCTGAGAGTGAATCCAGGCTATTGGTGTGTTCACAGTAAATGCAGAATATGATAGCAAACAGGAAAAATCATATTAATTTTCTTCAATGTTGGTATTCAGGAACTGTTCTTCCTACATTTACTGGAGAAAATGATATTTACCTGAATTTAATGCTCTGCTTCTTCTTTTTTTTTTTTTTTTTTTTTTTTTTTCCCAGTGCAATGCAACTCGAATTGCCCAAAGAGAAAAGTAGAAGTAATTGAGAAAAATGCATAGAGACATGAATACCCATGTTTTAATTGAATCTAAAAAGCAATCCTGCTCTGCAGTTCATTTTCTGATTGTTTTCACATCAGGGTAGCAAGCATAAATTTGTGCTGCATCTGCCCTGACACTTAAAAAATAACAGCTTTCACACATCAGCTCTTTTAACCCATTAATGTTTAAGTCATTACATAATAAATTCTCTGGTTTTATGTCTACCTTCTAACACTCCTAACTTTCTATATGTTCAAGCTTTTGTTGTTCTAAGGATGAACACTCCAGGAAGGCAGATTACAGGAGCTCCCTGGCAGTGCCCTGCTCTGTATTCTTCTTACACAAGACAGTATTAAGAGTGAGATATGACATTGTAAAGATGAGGAATTCAGACACCATATGTCCCTGCAGCAGTGAGGCACAACAGGATGCTCTGAGGCAACGTCAGAGAGAGCATCCTACTGTGCCTCAGTTCTGGAGGACATGGCTAAAGTTTCACCCTTATCTGTGGACTACCTGCTGCTTATACTCTTCTGTCACTGTTTTGCTCTTAATTACTGTACTTCCTCAATGGAATACTGACACTCTATTTGAGTGAATCTCCACAATCTTTTTAATGCTAGGGCATACTTCTAACATGCTAAAGAATGAAACCAAACAAACACTGGCTTGAAATAGAGTCTAAATGAGAATAATGAGTTCATAGAAAATTTTAATTTGTCAAGTGAAAAATAAATGGTCATTGTGAAAAAAGACACATGAAGAGAGAGCTTTGCAGAAAAATACCCACAAAGACCTTTGTCAGTGATCAGTCACTGAAGAATGAATGCCTTTACTCACTGACAACTAGCAAGACTTATTACTGTTGTTAAAAAGATGGAGTTAGGAAGACATACCTATGCTGCATTACAATCAATGGAATCAACTTAATCTCTTTCTTCAATGATGTCTCACATATGATCTTTCAAGAGAAGGAAATACTCTTTCTTTAACTGTCATATGTATTGTTGTAATAATGCCTCATGAGTGCTCACCTAGGAAAAATGTCATTTCAAGATTCTGATATTTTACTTCTTAAATCCCTAGTATTATTACATGTGAAAAAATATTTGTCTCTTCTATTAAAGTGACCTCATGGCCTTCTGAGAGGGTGACTCTAATGCTTAAACATGCATACACATTTCTTTGTGGTGAAGGTAAACATGAGAATAGCCTTGTTAAACAAGAATCGTTCAGGCTAGTTTAATCTAGTTCTACCTAGCCTACCTAGTCAATATAATTTGTGATATCTGCCCTGTTTCAGATATGTTAATTTCATCCTCTAAACTCTTTACTCTTGAAAAACATAGTCACAGTAAATGGTTTAATAGCTGTGGTTTGGGTTTGGTTTTTTGAGGAAAAAATGCTTCTGAAAACATCTGATCACTAAAGTTCAATTAAAAACAATTTAATATATCTGTTAGAGTTTTGCTTTATAAGACTGTTCTATTTCAAGTTCCATTGCTCTTTTTTCAAATAAGGAAAAAACCTTATTTGAAATAGCAAATTTCACTTTAAATAAATAATTTTAGAACAAACATATAAAAAATTGGAGATAAATACTCCACATGGAAATTCTGAAAGAACAACTACATTGAGTCACAGAAGCAAACATTTAATGTCTGGAGTTGCATAAAAACGAATTATTGGGTCAAAACTGAACTGAGGGTAACTATCTGGTGCCTACATTGTCATGAGGCAGCAATAATTCCCATCTCATAGCTGTTGACAAAGCTTTCTGTGAAGTTGTTAAAGCCTCTGTGTGCAGTGGGAATTCTCCTGGATGTAGACTGCAGACTTCAACCCTCTGTCATGCACGATGAGATCATCAGGTCTCAAGCAGGAGATTTGTACACATCTGTATATGAGCAGGAATCTCAGTCAAAAAACCCTGCATAATTGGCCTGGTACGAAATCTTCCATCTGGTTAGGAAAGTGTCTATAAAAGTATTTTTAAATTAGGGTTTTCTTTTCCTGACACCCTGGAACTCCTATTGCTTTCACATCAAATACATGTCAGGATAATTGGCATTATTATAAAAAAAGATACAAAATTTTATGAGTTGAAAAAAAGATGAAATGTTAATCATTTAAAGATATGCAAAAATCAGCACCATGGTTTGTGAATATTTACTTTCTGTTTTTATAATTATTCTTTATCATCAAACTCTATAAAATTCTGGGAACAACAATTTCATCCTAAAAGGCTAATAAGCATACAAGTGGTAAGTTGTAAATTAAGAAGTTCTCTATAAAGCCTTTATAATGATTCATCCTTCTAATCAACTTGTGCAAAATGTGTTAAAAATCTTTGAATTTTTTTTAGTGGAAAATTGAGAAAGATATTTCTATTCTTCAAAGTCTGACTTTGAGTTACAGACTTCCATGCAATGCAGTGTAACAAATTCCAATACCTTCAGATACATTAATTCAGATCATTATCCAGAGATTTTTCCATGTACAAATTTAGCACCGTAATGCTTCTCCCTAAGCTGGAGAAGATTTGAATGTAAAAATGCTAAATTTCTGCAGGCAAGACAAAGTTCTTACTAATGAAGGTATGCAAAGTCAGTCAGCTGAGCTTTGTGTTCCCTAGGCTCTTTCAGCTTTTCAGATGAACCTCTTTAAAGTTTCATCTGAAGAAAGAATGATTCCATAATCAATGGCAAATTCATAACTTTGTAACCAAATATTATTTTAATGATTTATTCTAAAATGCATATACTTAAATACTTCCAGTAAATCTAACGCAAATTACAAGGAATCCCCCAAAAGATAAAAAGACATATACACTTGCAAATTATTGTAGAATTTTAGTATCTATTTGATTTTTTAGTCAAGATTCAGCTTTAATAAAAAACATAGTAGTTTGCAAATTCACAGTTGAAATACATCAGTGTGGTTCCCAGATATAATCCTGCATCTTGTGTTAGTAACCTTGTACATTCCAGTGTTTTAGAAACCTGACCCAACCATTTCCATGAAAAAAGGGATTTGAAAACAAATACTAAAGACTCTAAGAAACACCAAGACACCCTGCTTTCTTCTGAAATGCTTTATTTACTGAGAGCTTTAGGCATATATCACTAATTTCAGACCACTGCGTAAGATCACTCCCAAACAGTGGATGAATACAATTCAGGTATCTTTATCTGAGTATGGTTGTTGGTGATTTGGTTTAGCCTTAATCTTAATTTCCCTATTAATTAGATTAAATAGGGCATGAGTCACAACATCACAAATTGGAACCAAATGCAATAATTTAAAAATTATTGCAGATAGATCTTCAGATCTAGGATGTATTTTTCTGAATGCTGCAGAAATGAGCAGGTGAAAATCAAACTTATTCTCTTCTCAGATAAGACTTGAAGTTTAGGACTGCAGATCTAAATTTTACCAGAACTCTTTCAATATTGATGCTTTTCTTTTTTGACATAAACTGTACCCTAGTGTCTGAATCCATGCTTTTCTTTTTAAGGAAAAAAAAGAGTGATATTATCCTGGATCTTATTAATTTCATTAGTCAGACTCAGCAAGGAAGAAGGCAATACATACTTTTTACGTATATGGTTAAACTCTGCTGTGTGCAGTATGCACAGGGTGAAAGTAGCTGTCAGTGTGCCAAACTCCTCTCAGCAAGATGTGCTCTTGGTGATGTCACATGGCTCTCAAGTTTGCTATCAGACTTCAGCCTGTGAAATTTTCATTTACTCACATGCAATTTATGTGTGAAGGTCCATCTTGATGGACCTTTTAGTGTGAAACCTGACAGGGAAAAAGATTGTTGTCTTCAGTACAGAAAAAAGTATATGGGAATGGAACTTGGCTGTTTTAAGTCTTTGCATGTACTAGAGTGAGGAATTTGGTAAGAATTTTTAAGCTCTCTTAAGACTTGAAAACTCACCAGGCTTAAAAATTCTCCATTTAGCTGAGGCTTTCAAGGTTTTCACAGCTTCATTAATTTTAATCACCTTTTATTTATCTGGTCACACTCCTAACAAAATCAAACCTGTTAGTCAAACAGAAGTAAATTTCATTCCTGGCTATGGCCCATTCAAGTGTTAAATGACACCATTAAATATCAAAGATACGGTTTTTAAGCATGCAGTATTGCACTCATGAAACTTAAAGACTTCAAATGTAATCTTCTTCACCAAGTGCCTACCAACAGATAAATACCCTACAAAAGGAATAACTGAGTTTTTTCATAGTGTGAAGTAAGAAAAAATATGATAAATGTTAAGGCTAAGTAAATACCATGTATTCTGGGTTTGATGCTATATAATCCACAGTTTACACTAAATTAAAAAAAAATAAACAAAACAAATTTATCCTGGTTTTGTGTTGTGAAAGGATTGACAAAAATATGAGAGGGGAAAGACTCTCAGATGACATATGGTTACTTGGGTGTAAGAGAGGTGGGTTCTGACCAGGTTAGTTTGAGAAAGTACAAGGCCTGCTGGTGTTAGGGTTACAGTCATTTATATCTATCTGCAGATAGCATGATTGATCCTGCCACAGAAGAAAAAATAATCTTTTTTCCTGCTCAGGCACTTGTATGAGATAATCATATTTTGTATTGAATTTTTAAATATTCAGTCACTGTTCAGAATAGATTGAAATTATCCTAAGCAAAATGATGTGAACAGTAAACACATATGGTATAGAAAAATATAAAAAGTACTTGTGAATAAATCAGTAACCAAAAAAATAGGTAAAAGTTGTAAAAAATAACATTGACTCTTGTTACAAGGTATTTTTACAAGGTAGGAATGTTGGCTTATGAATCAAATCATATTTCTCATAATTCTTCATGTGTTTATCAATGTATTCTTATACAAATTTATGTATAAGTATTCATCATGCTCGCAATAAGCAGGTATTGACTCCCTCAGAGAAAAACATTATCATTTATTTACATCAAAGGTAAATGCTAGATGGAAAAGTCAGATTTCTCTTAGACAAGTATTAGTCTTGATAGTAATTAAGAGGAGAAATTATCATTTGCATTAACATATGCATTCTAATGACTTGGTTCATTACACTCATTGAAAAGCAATTATTAACTTCACCTCCTAATCAGTTACAACTGGAAACTTTTCTTGTGCAACATGTTTTAACAATGTATTTACAAAAACAGGCTCAGGGTAGCAAAAGAGACATGCTTAATGAGATATGATCCATAGACAGGCAGAATAGAGAGAATGTTTCAGAGAATAATGTACTTCAGTAATAAAGTTGAGGACATATAAATCATCTTAGAATGAAATTATTAAGAAGAATTAGAATATCTGTGCATTTCAGTTATCCCCAATTTAGGATATTAAAGTTATATTGAAGTTATCCCTAAGTTAAGAATATTCTTCCCTCCTCTATCTGTTAATATATCATGCTTTATAATTAACATTTAATTCCATTGTGTATTAAAAGAAAAAAAAATGAAAAGGTTTAGATATTAAGAGAATTAGCTCAATTATTTTTAGGAATGATAAATTTTTGTTTGGTAATGTTTCAAAAGTATCTAATATTTTATTCAGGTTAAGAATCTAACTGCTTTTACTTAAGATTCCAGAGGTAAAAAGGGCAGAAAAAGGGGGAAAGAAGCAGTCAGCTCAGGAAGACTGGAAGACTGTTGTAAAATTATTAAGAGAAAAATAGAAGGTCCAAAATCCATTTAGAATTTAATCTGAGCATGAATATGAAAGACAATAAAAAAAATATTTCTGCAAATACACCAGCAGCAACTTTAGGGAGGGCCAGGGAGAATCTCTGCCTTTTCTGGATATGCCAGAAACATAGAGAAAAAGGATGAAAAAAAGCCTGAGGTACTTAATTCCTTCTTTGCCCCAGTCTTTAACAGTAAGAACCAGTTGTCACCAAGGTACCCAGGCTTCTGAGCTGAAAGACAGAGACAGGGAGCAGAATGAAGCCCCCTTAATGCATGAGGGAATGGTCAGTGACCAGCTATGCCATTTAAAATCACACAAGTCCATGTGGCTGGGTGGGATCTATCTAAGAGTACTGGGGAGACAGTAGAAGAGCTTGCCAAGCTGCTTTCAGTAATTTACCACCAGTCCTGCATAACTGGAGAGGTCCCAGGTGACTGGAAGCTGGCAAATGTGATAAGAAGGGCCAGAAGGAAGGCATCAGCATGACTTCAGCGCTGGGGAAAGTCATGGAGCCAATCACCTGAATGTGATCATATGGCACATACAGAAAAAACAGGGATCAGACCCATGCAGGTCCTGCTTCACTAACCTGGTGTCCTTCCATAAGAAGATAATCGGGTAGGTGGGTGAGGGGCAGACTGTGGAGATGTCAATATGAACATTGGTAAAGCCCTAGATAGCATCCCTCAGAATTCTGAAGAACACTGGTAGCCAATGGCTTGGATGGGTACACTGTTTTCTGAGTGAAAAGCCATCTGGATGTCCAGGCTCAGAGTGTGGAGGTGAATGGAGCTGCATCCAGCTGGAGGCCAGGCAGTAGTGGTGCTCCCAAGGACTTTGTACTGGAGCCAGCCCTGTGTAATATCTCAATACTATGGATGATGAAATGGAGTGCCTCCTCAGTCAATTTTCAGATGACACGGAGCTGGGCAGGAATGTCTGCTGGAGGGCAGGAAGGCTCTGCAGAGGGATCTGGACAGGCTGGTTTGATGGGCCAAGGCCAATGATGTGACTTTCAATAAGGCAAAGAACTGGGTCCTGCTTTTGGGCCACAACAATCCCAGGCAGCACTACAAGTCAGGGAAGAGTGGCTGGAAAGCTGCCCAGTGGAAAAAGACTGAGGGTGCTGGTTGGTAGTGGCTCAACAATGGGCAGTATATGTTGAGGTGGTCAAGAGCATCCTGACTTGGGTCAGAAATAGCATCGCCAGCAGGACCAGGGCAGTGACCATCCACCTCAACTGAGCACCTAAGGATGTACCTTGAGTGCTGTGTTCACTTTTCGTCCCCACACTAAAAGAAAGACATTGAGGTGCTGGAGCAAGTCTAGAGAAGGGCAACAGATCTGGGGAACAATCAGGAGGACAGGACATGTGAGGAGGGGCTGAGAGAGCTGGGGGGTGCTTATCCAGGAGAAAAGGAGGCTCAGGTTTGACCTTATTGCTCTCTGCTATTACATGAAAGGACGGTTGTAGCCAAGTGGGGGTTGTCCTTTTCTTGCAAGCAAACCAGTGACTGGACAAGAGGAAATGGCCTCAAGTTGTGTCAGCAGAAATTTAGACTAGGTATCAGGAAATATTTTTTCACTGAAAGGGTTTAAAATATTGGAACAGGCTTCCCAGGGAAGTGGTGGAGTTGCCATTCCTGGAACTGTTAAAAAAACTTGTAGACGTGAAAATGGACATAGTTTAGAAGTGAACATGGTGCTAGGTTGACAGTTAGATTTGGTGACCTAGGGGTCTGTTCCAGACTTGGTGACTCTGTGGTTATAAATATTGAGATAATGCACTTATGAGCTCAAGGCCCAAGCTGTTGTAACAATTCACCTTGACAAACTTTTTTGGATCATGTTACACGGGTAAGGTTTGTAAAGTATGGCTTAATATTGCTGGTATCTCCATAGGTGATTCGCATAAATAACATATTGTAAATAATAAATATTATAGTGTATTGGCATAAACATTTGAAATTTACTTTTTCTTGACATATTAATTAGCTTACAGTTGCCTGCCTTGTATAAAAATTCTGTTTCCAATTCTATAATCTTATAATACTCACAATTTCATTGATCTACAGACAAAAGCTATTTTACTGAGGAAATTAATGGATAATTCTGAATAATTAATATATTAGAGAGATTGTGATCTCTTTTTAAACAATGAACAATAGCACAGAAGGCTGGGCTCTTTGAAAGAAGCTGAGAAGGTGAAAAATGAATATAATCTCTTCTTCATGTTAGAAAAATGTCTGAAACAAGCTAAAATTTTAAGGATGAGGGTTTTAATATAGATATCATATTAGCATAGTCTGAAATAATGCAAAACTCCAAGATATTTAAAGCGTATGATATAAAAGTAAGAGGCATTTGAGGAAAATGAAATAGGTTTGACTCTAAAGTGGTAGTTAACCTCCCTCCATAATGAGGTAATGAGGAATATTTTAGGCTTATATGGACAAAATTACATAGGCTCATTGTTTCTTCATTTGAGATGCTTGAATGATTTCCCAAGAGATTTTGTTGTCTCATGTTCCCTCTCCATGCCCTTTTTTAAATAAGTATAAATAACAGCACATGATCATCGGAAGCAAGCGATATTTCTGATCAAAGATTTTCTGACAGGATTAAGATCGTCCTTCCAGACCTGAATAGATCTAGGTATAATTTGTCTGATGATCAAAACCCAGATACCACCTTCATTAGTTTTATTAAAATTGTTGCATTAAAATTGTCATATTACACTTCATTTTGAGGTGAAAAATAGTTCTAAATGTAATCATTAGTTCATAAGAAAATAATTTCAACTATGGCCATTTGATCCTCTATGTAGAAACTTTGTTTGCAGTAAGTGGGTAACTTTTGTTCGCAGATAATTCACTAGAAGATATACATCACCAGTCGAAATTATTAACTGACAAGATTCCAGTTTTGCATTATATGCAATACATTCATTTCCATAAACTCATTAAAAGTGGCACGAAGAGCAAAAAAATTATGCACTTCTGTTATTTTTCTTCACAGAGATTGAAAAGAAAAATATACTTGCAAGCTCTGCCACTTTATTGAATTATTTTATTAATCACTAGGATACTGAAACGAGAACTCTTAATGATGTTACTTTATATGTATTAAACAGCTGTATGCATACACAGACACATAGAAAAATCACAGTAATTTGTCAGAACTTATATGTTTAAATATTTTCTCTTGCAGAATTGGTTAATCAGAAGCATTCAAACAATTAGCTGAATAGTTACAAAATTCTTTGAAATTATAAAGTGTACAGGTGAACTACATTTTTTGGTGACAGAATTTATCAGGTTTCATTTAAAGTGCCTGCAG